>NC_064640.1:569263925-570009550 GCF_023864345.2 Schistocerca serialis cubense
TGGATGGTGACGCTGATGCGGATATTTGGCGCATAATCTGGATCGAATACCGCTCACCGCCATCGGTACACTCCTCTCTGTGCTGTCAGGATACATCAGACTTCAGCATGAATTCACCAGTCAGTCTGAAACTGGGCAATAACTCTCAAAAACTCTCAGCGTACAGATATCATCAAATAACAGCTGCTGCAAAGACATAAAATACCAGTTTTTTATAATTTGTAGGGCATAAGGAATTGTGATTACCTTCTTCATTTTGTATGTTCCCATCCACTGTTTCCTTACTATTCATTTACAAACGTACTACCGTGACTCGCACCCCACCTCCTCACGCCACGTAATACAAAATTTCGCCCATCACGGGCCCCTGGCGCTGGCGATCCACAATCGAAATACCTCAAGGTAAACGTCATCGCATTACTGGCAATAATCCATAAGCGATAACACAGAAGAAAAAGTAGCACCAGTGAAAAATATCGTACCATATCCATAAGTGTAACCACACACCGTAAGTGTACCATATCTGTAAGTGTAACCACACTCCGCAGGTGTACCATATCCGTAACTGTGACCACACTCGAAAACCACAGGCCAAGCGGTTCTAGGCTCTTCAGTCCGGAACCGCGCTACTGCTACGGTCTTGGGCATGGATGTGTGCTGTCCTTAGGTTAGTTAGGTTTATGTAGTTCTAAGTCAAGGGGACTGATGACCTCAGATGTTAAGTCCCATAGTGCTGAGAGCCATTTGAACCATACGAAAACCACCAACGAACACATCGCACCACTTCGAAAACCGTAAGTGAAACACAGTGAGAAAAAAACCATAACAGAACGTCAACACGCCTCTGGCGTGGACAGCCCACGTCCATCTCACAAGATACCGCCATTGGTATCGGCGGCATGACCAAAATCATGTTACGACCCACTACTGGATCGCAAATTAACTTGCTGTGCCATAACTATCACCTCCTGTGGTTGAACAGACGGTGCATACGCCCCACTGGCAATGCTCCAAACGTCAACGGAAGAAACCAAACCATTACTACATGCCAAGATGAACTGAGAATAATTGTGAATGGTAGGCTCCATATGGTTCCCAAGTCGTGCAGCGACCGTAAACCATAAAATTATCAAATAAGAAGCAACCAATCGCAAAATCACGTTTTCTTTACTTACTTTTGCAAATCGACTTCAACTGATTAACAGCCATCATCGGGGCTACAAATACAAGAATAAAAATAAAAATAATTAATAACAGTGAACAAATGAATAAATGTACATAAAGAAACGTAAAGCCAATATAGACACATTAAACCATTTAAAATGCACATACAAATTTACCTTTCAATGTATGTGGTCCCTGAGTAGTAACACTGTCTAATGCACAGGTCAAACATAATGTGATACATAAAGAATTTACTATGACAGGGCGTGAAACCATAGGGGGGGGGGGGGGGCGAGGTGTCGTCGTTGAGTGACTGTAGGAGGATACAAGATGACTTGGAGAGGATTTGTGATTGGTGTAAAGAATGGCAGCTAACTGTAACTATAGATAAATGTAAATTAATGCAGATGAATAGGAAAAAGAATCCTGTAATGTTTGAATACTCCATTAGTAGTGTAGCGCTTGACACAGTCACGTCGATTAAATATTTGGGCGTAACAGTGCAGAGCGATATGAAGTGGGACAAGCATGTAATGGCAGTTCAGAGGAAGGCGGATAGTCGCTTTCGGATCATTGGTAGAGTTTTGGGAAGATGTGGTTCATCTATAAAGGAGACCGCTTATAAAACACTAATACGACCTATTCTTGAGCACTGCAGGAGCGTTTGGTTCCCTATCAGGTCGGACTGAGGGAGGACATAGAAGCAATTCAGAGGCGGGCTGCTACTGATAGGTTTGATCATCACGCGAGTGTTACGGAAATACTTCAGGAACTCGGGTGAGAGTCTCTAGAGGAAAGGAGGCGTTCTTTTCGTGAATCGCTACTGAGGAAATTTAGAGAACCAGTATTTGAGGCTGACTGCAGTACAATTTTACTACCGCCAACTTACATTTCGCGGAAAGAACACAAATATAAGGTAAGAGAGATAAGGGCTCGTAGAGAGGCATATAGGCAGTCATTTTTCCCTCGTTCTGTTTGGGAGTGGAACAGGGAGAGAAGATGCTAGCTGTGGTACGAGGTACCCTCCGCCACGCACCGTATGGTGGATTGCGGAGTATGTATGTAGATGAAGATGTAGATGTAGGGGGCGCTGCAAAGCAAATCCGCCGTCTATGCGGAAAGATACATCAAAAATAAAAATGAGAAGAAGAAATGACATATACAAAGTGCAGTAAAATATAATGATAAAATACTGAAAAATTACAAAAACGGATACATTGACAAAGATTTTGTCAACCACATAGTACAGTTATATACGCCGAAAAGCGATTGTACAAATTAGTAAAAAAGGAATAAACATAGGTGAGAAAGAAACCATAGAAAAAATTTAAAAAAACTATTTCAAAAATTTTAAAAATGTTAATAATATTTATCATGTTATCGAAGAGCAATAGTTAATCGATGCCAAAACGTAAAATCGGTTTTGGCATCCATCTAGCGTACAGTTAATGAAATTCAGGAAGATCGGATTCTTTCGGCAGATTGCGCCACATTGCTGAATGCACATGTAAAGTTAAACTAAGTTGAGATAAGAAAATTACGATCACGAACTAAACAAACGTATTAAAGAAACAAAACCAAATGGAAAAATAAAGTGCTAGCACACTTCATACATGGGAAAATTAACACAGGCTCGATAAGGTGAATTGAGAATTCGTAGGGGCTCTTACGGTGTGCTCGTATTTCATGAGACGTAACTCCACACAATGTCCTTGTTGGTGCAGCCGACAAAGACGGCGGAAGCCCAAATTAAAGGGCGTTAACGCAAGCTTAGTCACAATAACGTAATTCATATCACCAATGTATTTATCTCCCAACCCCCTTTCACTCTTCCCTCCTCCACCCCTCTCTCGTTTTTCCTTGTCCTATCATTTCCATTCCCATCAAGCAAATGCTCGGCGAAGAGCTCCCAAAAGTGAACTCCTCTCGCATTCACCTGCTCATTGAGAAGGGGCACGTTAGCTGATCTATGATGACAAAAGATCTTCATGTCCTCTAAAATAAAGAAAACATGATTTTGCGACTGGTTGCTGCTTATTTGGTAATTTTTTGAGAATAATTATGTCTGCAAGACTTGTGCAATTATTTCTGAACGAAAAATAAATTTTCACGTTGTTGCAACACATACCTTAGCTGTGAAGTGACACACTACCAATAAAGCAATGCCGAAGTGTTAAACCAACAAGTCTTGTCATGAACCCAAGAGTTTTCCGCCGAGAAGCCCGTACATTCCTTTCCACGAAATAGGTTTATATCTGTGAAACATGCGAGGATACCAGTACATCTGAAATTTGCTGTAATTAAGCAAAGCGCAAATGCTGGACAGAAAACTAAAAACTCCAAACTCATTGATCATATGCCACAGGAGAAGATCTTAAGTAATAAATCATCGAAAAAGTGCAAGTGCGAACAAATAAAGAACAATACACTAAATGACTACATAAATGAACTGGAAACAAATGATTCTTAACACTAACTTAATGGTATAACGAGGCACCAGCAGCCGACTGTCAATTCCTACACGGACATCTGCTAAGGTTTCTGTTTGATGGATTGATGGTCTGATTTCCACTGCTTCATTCTGGTGATCACGTTGCGGACCTCGCCTACCAATCCCTCCATTATTCCTCGTTTGCCCTGAGTTCCAGACCGGCTGTTGAAGTTTTGCATTTCTGTCTTATTGTTAAATCTGTTTTCTTGAAAATTACCGTCTGCTTCCATCATTCCACTGATGCTCATTATTAAATCTTTCGCGTTGACAGTGGTTTCTTGTCACCCTGTTTCTGTTTCTGTTTTGCCCATCATTGTTTCCATCTAATGCACTTCGCAAATTTCGTTCATTATGTCTCATTCGGTCCCTCTCGTCTAATTCTCATAGACCGCTTTTGAATGACTCTATTGTGTCATTACACTTGCAAATGAGTAGTTCCTGGCATCTCAATGGTAGTTTCATGTAGCAGTGTCGTATTATCTCCTTATTACCATATGGTTGGTACCGGTAACGTTTCTTGTTAACAAGCGTCTCGAAAAACTGTACTGGGCTGCCGCACCCCAATGCTGCGTAATCCTTCCCTTACATAATGTCTTGTTTAATACTTTCTTGGATGTCCTGTGACCAGTAGATCTTTAGAAAAGCTTCTCTGAATTCGCAGTACCTGTGACAGTTTGCTGCAGCTCTACGCATGTGCTCTGCTGCTGAACATTACAAGTACCAATAGACAAATTCCAATTTGCAGACCAGTGACCATGACTCGGGTAGTACCCTCTCATAGTGAGCAACCCATGATTTGGGATGTAATGAATTGTGGTTCTCTTGTTAAACCAGAAAATTCTGAATTTAGAGAAAATATTTTAGGTCGGAATATTCATAATTTTGCTCTCCTGGACTTTCTCTGACTTCTGGCGCGCGTGCGCGCAAGATTTGATGGCCGACCGCCCCCTGAATGCTCTTGTATCCTAGTCTCGTGTCATCAGAGTCATGTAGTAACATCTAGTAATGTTTCCGTGCGACGTGAGTTGCCGGAAATTGTGGTCCGGCTCGGTACTTTGTGCACTACGCACAATTGAATGCGCTCGTTCTGCCGAGCGTCGTACCCCGTTAAGCAAGCGCTCCTGCCGTATATCGGTTTGTGCTGGCTCGAGGTTGCAAAATTTTGTCTTTGACATTCCGGTGACCAACAGCCTCACGGTGAAGTGCTGTTGCTCAAAATGGACCTGAGCACTATGGGACTTAACATCTGAGGTCATCAGTCCCCTAGACTTAGAACTACTTAATTCTAACTAACCTAAGAACAGCACACACAACCCTACCCGAGGCAGGATTGTAATCTGCGACCGTAGCAGCAGCGCGGTTCCGGACTGAAGCGCCTAGAATCGCCCGGCCACAAAAGGCCTGCTGTGCTGTTGCTTCAGGCCGAATTTCTACACGAGCGACCCGTTCGCACGTTTGTCTCATCTTATCCGTCAGCTCAGTCGGCTAGGTACTGAGACGTGTTTGTTCGTCTTTGATTTCTAACACTTCTTCCTATGTCTTTTCAGCTACTCTCTGTCGCCGTTTTTTAAGAGCAGAAATAGCCTTTTTGGTGGCGCTCATTCTGACTTTTGCCAGCGCTGCCTGATCTAAAGAAGTTTCGGCATTTTATCGCGCATCTCGTACTCCTACTCTGGCTGTCCTAGCCTCAAGTTTGGACTCTACCGCTACTTCTCGCGTCTCATCTGACGCTTTCCTAATGTCTTCGACGCCTGCTTTTACGCCCTTAAGTTCTTCCTGACCTGAATTTTCTTAATTTCCTTCATGACTTCTTCCTGTCTCTTTTGCTTCTTGTCGAGTCGCTTCTGGATTTGCCTAATTTGGTGGTCTTTCTGCCGTCTCTTCTCTTCCCTTTCTCCTTTCTGTTTTCCCTTTTCCTGTCGTCTCTTCTGTGCCTCTTGCATAAACTGAATGATTGATTCCAATTACGTTCTTCCATAGCGTGTCCTGGGCTAGACGAACGCGACTCAGCTACTCTATGGCGCCTTGACCGCAAAATCGGACTGATACTTTCCCTTACCGTACCTCTCTCCGTATTTACAGAGTCTACATGACCTGCCACCTCGACATCGTTTTCACTTTCATTTCGTGAGTGAACTGAACCCTCATCATCGGAGTATTCTGCATTTGACATTTTTGCCTGTTTGTACAGTGATTTAAATGAGCATCTTTCGCCGTTCTGTTTTGTTCTGCATCAATGGATGGCTCGTGTTCCATTTTGAACGACATTAGTGTGCAGTTTTTCTCACTATACAAACGTGCTTTGTTTCTCGTAAACATTCAAATCAATTGCTACTTACGCAAGTTTAAGATTCTAGAGCATCACGAGTCGAAACTCTACTGTGACCCTCTTTTAAATAATTCAGACAATTACGCCTAAGCCCATTAAACCATACCTACTGTAAAATATTGTACACAGCCCAGTGAAGTAATCTGTGCCACAAAATCTTGCACAACGCTGTTAGCAATGACGCAACATAGGACGAGAAGTGACGCAGAAGTCACTGACAAGACCCAATGAGAAGCAAACAATAAAAAATAAATGACACAAACAATACATATACTGAAATAAAATCACTACAACAGACTACAAAATGCTGAGATGCAATGCAAAATGTGAGTCTAAATGTTCTCAGTGCACCATGTCTCACTTTGAAAAAACAAAAAAGGAACAGAAAAGAGAACCACGCCTCTCTTCCGTAAGATAACGCACTAACTACCACACCAATGTGCCATGACATGACATCTTTTCAAATGGTCGCCAGTTGCAAGCCATCGCTAACTTCAATTATAAATATATGTCTGACTGACGATAAATGTTATTATTTTTATATAAAGAAAAAGTCTTTACATCGAAATACCCTACAAATCGTCAGCTACATCCTTAATTTTTATGCATGAATTAGTAAAATTACTCATAGCACTTTTTTTGCACATGCCTGTGGACACTATCAGAGCCCAAATTAATAATCATATTAATTAATTCAATACGAGTAGACCCTAAATTGGTGGTGTACACATGTACCACTACAATAAAATGAACGGTGAGTAGTTCAGGGAGTATGAATGAGAACAGTAGTGTATTTGTTTGCAAAATAATTACAAGTTTTATTAATCCTTTTGTAACTACAACTAGTTGATAAATCTTACACAAAAATGACAAACACAAATCAGAAAAGGAATGGTGTTTGATTGACAAAGCATATATTAGGGTGGAAGCTATACAGATTCTCCACTGAAGTAATACATTTTTCAATGCGATCTGACTTTATTTACATGAATCTACTTTGAAGCACCACTCTATTCAAACGGAATCAACTGCGACCAAGTATACCACAAACTAAGTATAACGCGAGAAGAGGGAGCTATGTATATCATTTAACAACCCTACGCCAGTGCAGCAATATTTTACCCTTTCACCTTGATTCAGCCAGCAGCAGTAGACGGCGCGCTGTGGGTGAGGAATAGTGAGCTGCAGCAGCTGTAATGTTCTGACGTGTGCTTGAAAATACACAAACTGCCTGTCTAGCGTTCTGATTACCATAACGCTGGAAGCTTCCCTATCAGGGTCCTGAAATCCCGCCAGATTTCAGCATGAGGTGTTTTATCTGTTCTCTGGTCTGGCCAGACCAATTGCATGCTGGAATTGTCAAACAACAGACAGCTGACTTCAAACGAATAACTTCACCGTCATGACACACGTTATGTCTGAGATGATATGCAGTTCCATTGTCAGTACAGCTGAAAACTGGCACTGGCTCTTAGGCCACCACAAGATACAGACCACAAGTCTCACCAACTGGGGCAAGACCCGAAGTCCCCCACCAGGGAAGGACCACATGACGAAGAAGGCAAAGAAATGCAACCAAATTCCACCATTCCTCGGTATGAGAGCCAAATTTGCAAAACAGAAACTTCCTCCACAACACAAAAAGAAACTGAACTATCATCTATTCATTGAATCTCCCCTCTTGAGTGTCCGTTTGGTCTGATAGCCAATCCAGACTCAGCGCCGGGGTTCTCATACTGGGCAAAAGCCTCCACTTCGCATATCCTGAGAGTAGCCAAGGAGCGACACCAAATGTCTCTTGTCTGAAAAACGAGGATTTTAGATTCTGGAGGCGTCGTCCTTATGGTAAGCTTGGTCAGGTTTTGACAAAAAACATATACCTTGATAGGATCACAGTCCCTCATATATGGAGAGATCTAATCTTTTCAGGCTGACCATTTCCAGTTTCTGAAAGAAAGCTGTTAAGCTATACAGACAAGCTGTACAAACTGTCATGCTTGTGAAATATATGTTTTTGCTCCTAGCTAAAGGAACCTGGTGACTTCCTGGCATCAGAAGGGGGTCAGGATGTTAGGCTTCCTTTCACTAAACATGTGCACCAGCCACTCTGTCCGTATGTTCCCAGCTTCTAACATGAGAATGCACAGAGTTTTATGACCTTCCCACTTTTTGTACAAAGGGTTAGTATACAGCAGTTTCTCTTAAACACCTTCCTCCATCCACTTTCTGCCAACTTGCTGCCTTCATACGGACTGCTGCCTGGCCCAGGTAAAATGATTTGGGACCTATTACTCTCCTGTCTGACCCTAAATTGAAGGAGAGGAGTGCTTTGGCCAGAAGTCGTGCTGAAGGTACGATCCACTGATTGCTACTTCCCAGAATCACTCACACATCTGGTCGCTGCACTCCGCATTTATGGACCCCAATTCATCTCTGTGCCTGTTCTCTGTCGCCTCCACTATGTACCTCAGTTACAGTTCTCTACAGTTTACACACATAGGAATATTGTGCCCACAGTCTCCTCATATAAATGTCATAAACCAGACATACCAAACGTAGTGGTGTGGAACACCGAGATTATGACCTAAAATATGGGTGTTAATCTGACTGACAGTGTTGTTAAAGTGAAAGAGTGTCGTTCTACCTGGCTTGACGGGGTGGCCAAGCGGTTCTAGGCGCTTCCGTTTGGAACCCGCGCTACCGCTCCGGTCGCAGGTTCGAATCCTGCCTCGAGCATGGATGTGTATGATGTCCTTAGGTTAGTTAGGTTTAAGTAGTTCTAAGTTCTAAGGGACTAATGACCTTAGAAGTTAAGTCCCATATTGCTCAGAGCTATTTGAACCATTTTTTGTCGTCCTACCTCCCAAATTTTCAACTGAAATTTTTTATTGGTTATGTTAATATTCTTTCTCATAATTCTAATTATTTTCAAGAATATACTGTTAGGAATGAGGAAACTTAAAAGTAATGACGAAGAAATTTATGACCCATATTTTTTAAAACTAATTATACAGTGGTCAAAAGTGATGTGAATTTTTATGTATTAGTAGCAGTAAGCAGGTATGTTAAGCACAATAGGTATGATTTTATTGATCACCTTTTTTTGACAAATTAACTGAATTAATTTTATTTTGGTATGAATTAATTAAATTAATATTATCATAATTTTGTAATTAATTTTATTTACGATAATTTTCAGCCAGGAAATTTAATTTTCATAAATAAAATTAATTAAAATTAAAATTAACTTAAAATTTAAATAAAGTTAATTTCATTATTTTGTCAAAAGGAAGTGTGTGAATGAAAACATGCCTACTGCCTCAACATAGCCACTTACTACTAACTAGGCAACAGTCCTCTGGTTAGGAAAGTCTACGGTGATTTCTAAATTCTGGGTAAAATTAGTTTGTACCATTTAGTTAATCATTAACTAAACGTAATTCCGGAAGTTTACTCAGAGTGACCCATGACAGAAGTCAAACGATTCGTAAATTTGTGTACACTATGAATCTACCATTGGAAATCGTATGGTCTATTGGAACACACTTTCCTGCTGCACACTTTGTGGTAGTTCAGAAAAAAGTTGCTGCTCTACAAGGGTGACATCATTTACGAAAATGGGCTGCACGATTCACATTGCCATAGCATTCCTACTCATCATGGTCATTGCAATAAACGTTAGCTCATCCTTGACACCTTTTTGATTTATCTAACAACATCATTAGTTATCACTAAAATAATTTAACATGTCCCCAAGAGAAAAAAGCAAATAAATGGATTGCAATATGAGAATACAGGGTGTTACAAAAAGGTATGGCCATACTTTCAGGAAACATTCCTCACACACAAAGAAAGAAATTATGTTATGTGGGCATGTGTCCGGAAACGCTTACTTTCCATGTAAGAGCTCATTTTATTACTTCTCTTCAAATCACATTCATCATGGAATGGAAATACACAGCAACAGAACGTACCAGCGTGACTTCAAAAACTTTGTTACAGGAAATGTTCAAAATGTCCTCCGTTAGCGAGGATACATGCATCCACCCTCCGTCGCATGGAATCCCTGATGCGCTGATGCAGCCCTGGAGAATGGCGTATTGTATCACAGCCGTCCACAATACGAGCACGGAGAGTCTCTACATTTGGTACCGGGGTCGCGTAGACAAGAGCTTTCAAATGCCCCCATAAATGAAAGTCAAGAGGGTCGAGATCAGGAGAGCGTGGAGGCCATGGCATTGGTCCGCCTCTACCAATCCATCGATCACCGAATCTGTTATTGAGAATCGTACGAACACTTCGACTGAAATGTGCAGGAGCTCCATCGTGCATGAACCATATGTTGTGTCGTACTTGTAAAGGCACATGTTCTAGCAGCACAGGTAGAGTATCATGGCGGTGAATCGAGGAAGCACAGTACATACCGACGAAACTAAAATGAGCTCTAACATGGAAATTAAGCGTTTCCGGACACATGTCCACATAATATCTTTTCTTTATTTGTGTGTGAGGAATGTTTCCTGAAGGTTTGGCCGTACCTTTTTGTAACACCCTGTATAAGGCATAAATTTTATAAAATAAAATAGAATTGTGCACCATATCATTATAAGAATCACTCCTTCACCAATTCAAGGCTTGCCTTCCAATTTATCCATGGAAAACGTTACACCAACTTAATAATACAAAATGACTCTTGCAAAAATGTTGTCTCCTAACTCTACCAAAACTTTATCCCATTGTTACCTATATAATCTAACAAGAATTCTTGAACACAGTTACTACATTTTAAACACAATACATGTAATAGTTAGTAATATTCCGGGTGCAAAGAGGTACTCTGGCGCACATCGTTCCAGTCTGAAACCTGAAATTATATTAGTATCTTAGAAGCAGCTCCTATCTACACACAAGTCACATTTCAGATGGAACCTACAACAGAATTCACCAGCTATTTATGAAAAATATTTACATTGGATATGGGATGTAGGTGTAGTGGCATCTTGGCTTTGGGCGTTTACACCTGTACTGCAACCTCGTGTTTCATCCATCTTATTCTAAACAGACTTACACAGACAGAAAAGATTTTATGAGTGAGGAAATACTTGTTACTCATCACCCTGGTGACCTCGCTAACATCTTTTGTCCTACTGTGAAGGACACACTGCCCTTGTGATCTTACTACACGTGTTACATTTCCCACAGTTTGTTGAATATTCACCATAGCCAAATTTACGACTCAATTGTGCCATACCTTTAAAGAAGATGGTCAAGATACAAGCTCCCAATTCTTATACTGAGGTTACTGATTCTTTGCTGCCAGGGCTGGTGATAGAGAGGTAGATTCATGTGATAATGTACTGATAACCTGCCTGAAAGTTGTTTATATAAGAATTCTAAGATCGATGATAGCAATGACAATAGCAGTAACATCACTTTCCAAGTTACTTCATAATATGTACTGTTGTGTTAGAAGCAGGATGTTACGCTAAAATAAAAAAATAAAATTATTTTCATTCATCGAAATAGCCTTCTTCCACAATTTTGACCCAGTATTCGCAATAACTTCAACCACATGGTCAGTTATCCTCTGAAAATGCTTTACAAGATCTAGAGTTGGAGACCTAAAAGTGGCTTTCCTGATAGGTGTTAATGACACATATCTCTGAAAGAATGCCTGCCCGCTTTGTGGACCACCATTGTCGCCGTTCCGATTTTCGGGTCCGGTTTGCGACATGACACCGTTACTCTGCGGCCCGCCGTTATGGCATATTATTGTGGCCGTGTCCGTTCTTATTGGCGATCTGCGAGCCATTGTTTCCAGTGCTGCTTTTCGCATCTTCGTGTATTAGGTCCATGGTAACGAGCACTGAAAAAAAGTGTTCAAGGTCAAAATCAGGGACTGTTATTAGCTTTTCCATTACGTGCACAGGCTACTTTGGCTTCAAGATGCATAATATATTTTTATGCACGACCATATCGTGCGAGTATCTCGCTAAATTAATGTATTTTTCGAAATACTTTCTAAGTCCATCCAGTTTTGGGCTGAAAACTTCTGGCTGAATACCTGTTTTCCAAGGCATACTTATATGCCCACTGACCAGTACTTAGCAAGAAAAGTCTTTTCAAATCGTTCATAATGTATACAGTTCTATGCGGCTTCTGTAGCCCATAAAGCACCGTCTCCTTGTATATGTGAGGCAACGAATTGTATTCTCTGCCTCTCGTTCCGTGACCTGGGCAATAGGTTGCGGAATGAACTTATAAATACTACGGGATGGACTTGTCTTTTGTCTGGGAGAAAGACATAAAATTGTCTCGGTTGTAACAGATTTCTGTTAAGGTTGCACCTGCCCCCATCTCATCACACAATTGTTGTACAGTGGGGTTTACAGGCTGATACGCTTCAAACCACGTCCCTGAGTTTTGTGGACCTGCAATGTATGCGTCCTGCATTTGCGTATCAATAGTCGGTGCTTCGCGTGACGGCTGCGGTATTTTTTCTACCGCACGGCCGGCGCACTTCTTTCACCTGTGACGAAACTTTGTCTCACCACTGTGGAAGATCGTGATGTATCATGTGCTTTATGTGGTTTTTTTCCGAGCGGAGAGTTTGTTTTGCCGTGCAGAGTTCGGCCATCGCTTCGCTCCCAGCGTGTCGTATTACGCCTTTCCACTCTGAATTTATTTTATCGGTGACCATTATTTCTTTCTGATCAAGCCACTTGCCGAATTCGGTATTTAATTTTTCATTTTTACTCAGCTAGCCTGGTTTTCAACTCTTCTTCTGTTTCTACTGACAGTCTGTCGACACGCTGTGTTAATTCGCTCATCGTACCTTCCACCGTCTTCTGGGCTGACTGTATTGTTGCCACATCTTTTGATAGTTTGGAAACGGTTTTTGTTAAATCCTTCTATGCCTCCTTTAGGGTGGTAATTTCGGATACTATTGTTCCTAAACCAGTGTTTTACTAATTTCTCATTTACCTGGATGGAAATTTGAGTGACCAACTGTTTGTCACGTTCAGTCAAGTATTACTTATTTGAGATGTCAGAGCTATATCTCTTTCAGCAAGAGTAGTATTGACCCGCGTAGAGATTTGTAAAGCCAGTTTTTTATCCCTCTTAGAAATGGTGTTGTTTATGCGTGAAGCAAGCGCTTCATCGCGTTCATTTACTGTAGTATTTGTGAATGAAGCAAGCGCTTCAGCGCTTGGGTTAATCATCCCAGCAATTTTATTGAATAACAAAAAAAAAAAAAAAAGATATCTACGACGAGAGGAGGTATTTGATCAGCACTTTCAATTGCTTGTGCCTGTGTATTAGCTTCTGCCTCCACATTCTGAGCATCACATTCTGCCACAGTCGGATCGGTACTATTGTTAACACCATCGACGTTATTTTCAGAAACATTCATTAGCGGAATCCATGTTTACAGGTTTACCTATCATTGTCGTAACACAAATTGAAAATATGATTCGAAATAAAATCTCTCGACAACACACTGAATATTTAGCGTAAACTGACCACAAACTAATTGTTGTATTACTAACATGACAATATGGATGCTTCAAACTAAAATAATCCACTACCACTCGTTTACATTTCGCTTGCGCGCAGCGCAAAAGTAGCCATCTTCGTATCGTGCTTAGCAACAGTGCCTGCTGCAGTTACTAAGTTGCAAACTAAGCAAGACTCAGAAAATCCAAAATTGACCATGAATTAAATGAGCTACGAATTGCAGACCACAAAAGCAGAGGCAACTGGTAACATGTTGATAACACTACACTACTTTTTTCGTATGGCTTCTTAGAGTCTGCTTTAATTTCGTTACATCAGTGAATTTCATTTATGTTTCGTGTAGCAGTCATCAGTTTTTCCTTGTCTCCATCAATACAGTAGAGAGATGAAAAATATAAGAAACAAGCATCAATTAACATAATACACATTTTTTTGTATAAGCCCCACGTTGGCTGCGACAATATAATATTACTGAAATTTTAAAAAAATAAAATATTATTATAAGACTTATTAACCGCTTCTGCTGGTGACAAAACTTCTGAAATGATAAAATGGTGCATAGAAATTTTTTTTAGTCTGTCATGAATTTGCATTTCGCCATCCAGTATCAGATTCCCATCAGACCGACGAGAACGTTGACCGTCAGCGTTGTTTAGAAGCCAGTGACCGATCTCAAAACTATGCAGTCTGCATAATTACCTTGCCCGGATACTGATAGAACAGATCGGTAAACGAGATCTCAGGAACGCTGAAATAAAAGTTTGATAAAGTAAATGCCGATTGAACACCAGTAGCGTCGCTGGCCAGTGTAGCCGAGCGGTTCTAGGCGCTTCAGGTTGGATCCGCGCGACCGCTACGGTCGCAGGTTCGAATCCTGCCTCAGGCATGGGTGTGTGTGATGTCCTTAGGTTAGTTAGGTTTAAGTAGTTCTAATTTCTAGGGGACTGATGACCTCAGATATTAAGTCCCATAGTGCTCAGAGCCATTTGAACCATTTGAACCAGTAGCGTCCGGCTGTGTCTACAACTCTCCTTCGCTGGAGCCCTAAGAAGTTCTAAAATGCAACATAATAAATTGAGATGTGGCATTAATGGAAGAGGAGAGTATGTTCTTAATTCAAACACGGTTATTGTAATTAAATTAGCGTCATAATTTAACCAAAAGTGACAGATACGAGAACGACACTTCATTTTGTGAAACAATTATCGGAAACAAAAGAGGGAGAGCGAGAGAGTTCACAGCTCCTGCTTTTACATAATCCAAAAACAAATTATGGTAACTGACTTCAATCTGGTTTAGAGAACGTAAAGTTTCAAAATATAAACATTCCTCTGGAACATTCTGTACCGGAACAGCAAAAAAGTACATTCTCTACATTAAATCGTGACCTTTTCGCCTTAATTTACGGACTTATTAACACAGAGAAAATTTTTTGTTAATTTATTTTAGCCTTAATTAAGCGATTGGGGCATATTCTATTAATTATTCGAAAAGCAACAATTCAAGGACTTCTCCATTACGTTGAACGCTGGGGTGCTATTCCATTGCCGGAGAGCCCTGGCAATATTGACAAAGCAGGGGTAAAAGAAGCTGAAGATATGAATTGAGGTTTGTGTTGGGGAGGGCAATCGACTTAAGTAGTTTGAGCTGCATACTCGATGATAGTGGTGCGATGGTGTAATGGCAGCGTTTCTACCTACGAAGCAAGACGACCTGTGTTAGAGTCCCGGAAGCAGCACAAATTTTTATTCATAACATCAGCATTCATTATTAATGTAAAGTTTCAGTATTTGCTCCCTTCTGTGTCAGTTTTACGCGCATGTGTAACAGAAAGGTGAAGGGAACAGATACTGAAAGATTTATTTTGTCTCCAAAGACTCATTCACACCACATAAGAATAAAAAATCAGACAAAATCATTAACTCCATTGCATACAGCAGCCAACAAATGTATAAAAATGGTTATACACTCAGTGGTAGAAGAATATAATTCAAGGCCAACAAGGGAGAGTGGGGTGATCACTTTCTGTAGACTGTCAAAACCACCAACTTCTCTCCACTAGCAATTATAACTGCCTTACTGACATATAATTCTTGCTGTACCAGTCGTCTCTCACAGTAAGACCTGTTGCACGAAACCAAAAAGAGTCAACCTACCAGTTGGTGAGATACCCACATGAATAATCAATAGCATTCACACATTTCCAGTTAATTAGTAATAGAATACTCAAGTATAGGTCCAACGCAATGACATACACTAAATTGATAACAATACCTCAATCACAAGTGAGGAAAGAAAGGTCAATGGCAAACTTCACTATTCAACATGGATTATTATACAAAAATCCTACCAGCAGCTGAAGTCACTGAGGTTCCATGCCATTTCATTATCTCAAAAGCATCCACATCCACCTTCAAACCTTACAACATTCTCAAAGTTACTTTAACAGAAGCAAAATCAAATCAAAGCTCTACTTTTTGTTGGCAGAGATGGAACAATCGAAACTGACAAACTGACGTGTCATCATCTGCCAATGGCGCCATTCCGATACGGGATGGACGATTGTTGGCATCAGGACAACTCTCTCCCTGCCATTTCGACTCTCTGACGTTGTAGCCACTGCGTCACACTCAAGTAATTCCTCAGTTCCCAACACGAGGCCGAGTGAAACCTGTTCCAGTTTTCCCAACAAAGAAAAATCCCTGGGAGTACAGGAAATCGGAACCGAGTTATCTGCATAGCGGCCAGACACGATGACCATCCAACAATGTAGGCAGATGACGTCTCTTAAATGCAAGTAAATTTCGATCTGCATCTGGTCTCCCATTAGAGACATCAAGACATTATCGCTGATGATAACTCTATGCGAAGAACAGCAAACTTTATGGCAACTGCCAAAGTGACTTGGAGCACTATAAAGCACTCTCCAATTTTGATTGTCTAGAATGTAATTAATTGATCCTTGTTATATTACAATAGCCAATTTTGCAGTTTCTTTTCAACATTATATGTCTATTGTAGGGAAGCCTCTCAATATTCTTATACAGATTATTTACAATTTTACACGCCTCCGTCTCCTCCGGTCTCTTCTGCATGTTTACTTGTTACTCACGCGTATGCGCTCAGTATTCTGATGGCATCCCCCCATGACGATTCTCACCGACAAGTGTCGGATCCGTTCCGGTAAGACTTTAAAATAGCAAGTCTTATTTTGCACCTTCCTACTGTTATTTTATTGATGCTTCTGTTTCTTTTTGCTGCTTTTCACTAGGACCTGTCTTTTGCTACAATTACTATTTAATTTCGGTTTCATTCTTAAGGCTCCCCCATTTTCTGGTTGTACTATTTTGTTGTCTCTTCTTTCTACGTCTGTCTTCAAAATCCCGACTGTTTTAACTTTTGACTTTCGTCACCGTTTTCACGAAATGTTATAACCTGACTGGAAATTATGGAACGTCGAAATGGGCGCAGCTTCTGCCTGTAAATGATCTGAATATAAGTTAGTTGACTCCCATACTTAAATTGCCTTCTTTTAGTAACGTCTTTTGTTTATGAAGTTATATTCTTCTCCCTAGATTCTTGCCATTCAATTTTTTTAAAATAATTTCATGGCTGTTTTTTATAATTCTAAATTCCCTCGTGTCCTACACTTCTTTAATTAGATATACTTGAAGGTGCAACTCTAACGTTGTGAAATAGGAGGTACTGTTAAAATACCACACAACCGTTGTCTGTGGCTTATTTTTCAGAAATATACAAGTTAAACTAAGGAAAACTACTACATTTTATAAATCAGTAGGGAGAAACGTGGACTATTTACACATAAATCTTAATTCACTATAACATCACTACTAACATGGTCTGATTACAGACAAATATGTTACCAGAATGAGATTTTCACTCTGCAGCAGAATATGAGCTGAATTGAAACTTCCTGGGAGATTAAAGCTTTGTGCCGCACCGAGACTCAAACTCCGTACTTGTGCCTTTTGCGGGAAAGTGCTCTACCACTTGCCCGCGAAAGGCGAATGTCCCGAGGTCGAGTCCCGGTCCGATACACACTTTAATCTGCGTGGAGGTTTTAATTATGCTAATATTTGTGGCTAACATACCATCACGCCATTGAACGAAGTTTTCACCCCAGTACATGAATTATGAGACCTAGTGCTACTCAGTAATTGCACAAATTATACATTGAATCGCCAAATAAACTGGTGTTGACATGCGTATTCAAACAGAGAAATATTTAAACAGGCAGAATACGGCGCAGCGGTCGGCAACGCCTATACAAGACAAAAAGTGTCTGGCGCAGGTGGTGAGTTTGAATAACTTGTTATAGTCGGTGCATGAGCGATGGGACACAGCATCTCCGAAGGAGCGATTAACTGGGGATTGACCATTCCACGAGTGTACCCTGAATATCCGGAATCCGATACAATAACAATTCTCCGACATCGCTGGGGCCGGATGAGATCCTGCAAGGACGGGACCAACGACGACTGAAGAGAATCGTTCAACGCGATAGCAGTGCAACCTTTCCGCCAATTGTTGCAGATTTCAATGCCGGGCCATCAACAAGTGTCAGGTCAGTGTGCGAACCATTAAACGAAATATAATCGATATGGCCTTTCGGAGCCGAAGGCCCTCTTTTGTACCCTCGACGATTGCACGACACAAAGCTTTACGCCTCGCCTGAGGCCGTCAACACTGACATTGGATTGTTGATGACAGGGAAAAGTTGCCTTGTCGGACGAGTCTCGTTTCAAATTATACAGAGCGGATGGACGTGTACGGGTATGGAGACAAACTCATTAAACCATGGACCTAGCATGTCAGCAGGGGACTGTTGAAGCTGGTGGATGCTCTGTAATGGTGTGGGCGAGTGCAGTTCGAGTGATATGGGACCCCTGATACGTCTAGATACGACTCTGACAGGTGACACGTACATAAGCATCCTATCTGATCATCTGCATCCATTCAAGTCCATTGTGCATTCCCACATACTTGGGCAATTCCAACAGGACAATGCGACGCCCCACACGTGCTGAATTGCTACCGAGAGGCTCCAGGAATGATCTTCTGAGTTTAAACACTTCCGCTGGCCACCAGTCTCCCCAGACTTGAACATTATTGGGCATATCTGAGATGCCTTGCAATTTGCTGTTCAGAAGAGATCTGCACCCCGTCGTACTCTTATGGATTTATGGACAGCACAGCAGGATTCATTATGTTACTTTCCTCCAGCACTACTTAGTCGAGTCCATGCCACGTTGTGTTGCGGCAATTCTGCGTGATTGCGGGGGCCTATACGATATTAGGCAGCTGTAGTAGTTTCTTTGACTTTTCAATGTATGTCACTCATCTAGCACACATATCATATCATCATAAAATTCACAAAAGACAAAAAAAAATTCTCAAAGGTTTACCCGAGATCTCCAAATGCACATTACTTCCCTTAATATGACACCAGTATTCACCAGTACAACAACTCCTATTTATGCAAAAGCAGCAAATGTCTACGTTTCCTTTCATTTAAAATATTCAAAAATATAATAAAGTATCAGGACATAACCACTTGAAATTCAAATCACAATACTTCAGCGATAAAATTTTAGCCACTCAAGGCTTAATTCCCGAAAGCAAAACAAGAAATGAAATAAATGTTTTTCCTTTTCCTGGCTGTGAAGACTCAACACACATTGTGTGTATAGTTACAGAGCAGAATCCATCCAAACGGAATTTGGGCACAGTAGTCAACTACTGACAGATAATCTGGGCCTCAATATGAGATACCATAAACAGATCAATCAATTTATCCACGCCGATTTACAAGCGCAGCAATAATTAGGTACTCTGTTAAATACTGCAGTAATACCGGTTGGTTACTATTAAAGTGCAGCTACTTACGGAGGTCCAGGATGGGCTGTATTTACCGTATCCCAGCGAAACTTATTAGACATGCTAATGCGTTAATGTGGAACAGATTTACGGTGGCAAAAAGTTAGTTCCAATTTAAGCCACCAGGTGCAAATTTGGCGATGTACAGCACCACGTCGACGTCTCCGGTGCTCGTATGAACAAATTATGTAAGTGGCGGTTAATGATAAAACCAGCAGTGTGCCTACTCACTTGCTGGATTTTTCCCACCCACATCCTGTTCCTAACCCTTTACAGATGGCAACATTTCTATACGTTATTCTTCATTAACTGTGCCAGATTTGCTACTGGTGGCCAGAATTGGAACTAATTTTATTCCACAGTAAATCGGTTCGGCATTAACGCATTAGAATATCAACCACGTTTCGCTGCGATACGATAATTATAGTCCACACGGGACCGGGATATCAGTACCATCTCCTATTAATTTATTTGGTGTATGTCTCTCAACAGCTATCATAAAATTTCTTTGAATTTAAACCACATCTGGTCTTCAAATTGTAAGCAGCGGAGACAGTCTCTTAGGAAGGCAACAAGCGAATTTTTATTTGCTTTTTAAGTACATTTACTTTGCTTTCATTTTTGATGGTAGATGTTCTGGTATTCGGTATCGCTACAATTTTCTTGTGGTCATTACTTTCTGTATCCCTCTTAATACCCGCCATCTGTTCAGGATTATTTGTTGCTAAGAGATCAAGAATGTTTTCGGAACCATTTATACTTTGAATAGGCTCTTCAACTAACTTCTCAAAATAATTTTCTGAGAACGCATTCAGAACAATTTCGGATGACGTTTTATGCCTATCTCCGACTTAAGTTATGTATTTTAGCCATCATATCTAGGGGAGATTGAAGTCACCACCAGCTATTACTATATGTGTGGGGTCCTATTTGAAATGAGAGCATATTTCTTTGAACTGTTCAGCAACTGTATCATCTGTGTCGGGGGTCAGTAAAAGGAACCAATTATTAACGTATTCCAATTGTCAAGCATAATATCTACCCATACTAGCTCACAGGAACCATCTGTTTCGATTTCACTGCAAGATAAACTACTTCTGACAACAATAAACACTTCACCACTAATTTTATTATCTATCGTTTCTGTACACAATTTGGTCCTTTGTAAAAGTTTCGGCTGAACTTACTTACTGCTGTATCCAGCTTTCCGTACCTTTAACGAATTGATCATCAATACTTTCTATTAGCTCTTACAGCTCTGGTTCTTTCCCAACACATCTATGACAATTTACAACTACGATACCGACTGTTTCTAGGTCTACTTTCCTGTGTTTGTCCTGCACTCTCTTAGACTCACGCTCTTTCTGTAGTTTCACGAGACCCTCTAACCTAAACAACCGCCCAGTCCTTTCCACACATCCCCCGCTACCCGTGTAGCCACTTTCTGTGTGTACTGGACCGCTGACCTATTAAGCGGAACCCGGAAACCCACCTTCCTTTGGCGCAAGTCGAGGAATCTGAAACCTACATAGTCGCTGAACCGTCTGAGCCTTTGATTCTCTCTCCACTCTGATCTGTAGGTCAGGATCAAAGTCGGTTGTGTCGACGATTTTACAGATGGCGAGCTCCGCCTTCATCTCGCAAACAAGTCACAGTCTTCACTACTTCAGCTAACTGCCCGAAACCAGAGAGAATCTATTCTGATCCAAAACGACACACATCGTTATTTCCTACATGAGCCAACACCTGCAGTTGCCTGCACCCTATGCCCTTCTTGGCATCTGGAAGCACCCTTTCCACATCTGAAATGACTACTGCTGGTACGCACACAGAGTGCACACTGGATTCCTTCCTATACTTGGGAGTCATATTCTCAAAGGGCCCCATTATGCAGCTAACGTTGGAGCTCGCAACTACCAGTAACTCCACGATCTGTAAATGCGCTGACCTTGCACGTCAAGGGGCTTCCTCTGGAACAGGGCGAGCGACTTCATCTGGATCAGGGACTTCGTCAGCCTCAGACAGTGCCCGAAACATGTTCGTGAAACGAACAGGTGTGCCCTTCCGATCGGCCCCCAGAAATTCTTTCGCTGCCTGTCTTTCCTTGGAGCTGCCTCCCACCCGTCAAGAAGTATGTGAAAGGCATCGAAAGGGATGTGGAGCCATGCCAAATCCAACTTCAACTCCAGTTGCGCTAGGAATCTCAGTTGAGCATCCATGGCGCGAACAGCCCGACCGAAGTGGTACACAGATTCTCTCTCGGGTTTAAATTCGGGGAGTTGGCGGCGAGCGGTGTATGGCAAACTCATCCTGGCGCTCTTCGAAACACGCACATACACCGCGAGCTGTGTGACACGCCGCATTCCCCTGCTGGTAGATGCCATGGAGATGCCATGCCGAGGAGAAATAAACTGGTCCCCGAAGGTTAGGTACATACTTTTGTTGATCCATTGCGTCTTCCAGAATGACGAGATCAGTCAGGAAATATCCTCCGCCACGGATCCTTCTGACGATTATTGCAGGGTGTTTGCTGTCAGACGTTTCATGCCGTGCACGCCAATGGCAATCTTTTCGATGCAGCATAAAACGTGACTCATTTGAAAAGCCCATCTGTAGCCACTTAGTATACATCCATTGCAGTACTTATGCGCAGATTTCAGCTTTCGTCAAGGATGAACAGTTGTCAGCATCGGTGCATGAACCAGGTCCCTTATGCAGAGGCCCATTCACAGCTACGTTCGCTGAGTGATCGTTGAGAGGACAGTGTTGGTAACTTGTTGGTTGTTCATCGGTGTGACCGTATGTTTAACAGTTGCAAGTGTATTCGCCCACACACATCTCCGTAGACGTCGCTCACCCATGTCATTTATGGCCTATAGTGAACAACAGTTGCCTATGCGCAGGTTTTGGGTAGCCCAGTTTGCCCATGTACGGTATACTTTAAATACGGCGGCATGCGAGCAATTTACAGACATAGCCGTATCCGAAATGTTTCCACCCTTGGCCCGAAAGGCAACGATAAAGCCCTTTTGGACGTCAGATAAACCGCTCCACTTCCGAAATACGACAACGACTGCTTTGTTTCCCGCGTTCTTCCCGACACTTTTTATACATCCTGTACTGCTGGTTCTTTCACTAGCTGCCTTAGAATGGCTATTGTACTTTGACGTCCAACGTAGGCGATTCTCATATCAATGTGACTGGACGGTGTATCATTGGCAAATTATGCCCAAAATAATGAAAGTTCATTATCAGAAGAATCCTAGGAGCAGATCCCAAATGCGTACACTAATAGACTTTGTATGAGATAATTAAAGAATGCACCTAAACTGAAAAATGTGCCCATTAAAAATTATACTGTCTAAGGACTGACAGACCCATGAGTGCCGTCTCTAATGACCTCGTTGTCGACGGGACGTTAAACGCTAAGCTCCTCCTCCTCCACCCATGAGTGTACAATTAGTTATGCCCAGAAAATATACCGCTTTGTATGAGTTTTTAAGGCGCTGCAGTCACGGACTGTGCGGCTGGTCTCGGCGGAGGTTCGAGTCCTCCCTCGGGCATGGGTGTGTGTGTTTTATCCTTAGGGTAAATTAGGTTAAGTAGTTTGTAAGCTTAGGGACTGATGACCTTAGCAGTTAAGTCCCATAAGATTTCACACACATTTGAACATTTTTTTGTACGAATTTTGATCCAGGAATGAGTAAAATCGCGGTCTATCGCGGTCTGACTACTTTTTAACCTACCTTGTACAAATCGCCACTCTAGTCAAATTAGAAGAACGAAGTCATCATTATGAACTTGACATGGATATAGCCTTGTTGCAAAGGTGGCACCCAAAAGTGTTCGGAGAATCTCAGGTTACGATTCAGTTTTATATCGGGGTACTGAAGCAGGAATCACAGTTTGATTTGTGGGCATTCGAGTGTATTCTGATCACCCTCTTCCTGTCGAGACGGGGACTAGCAGCTATCTTAATAGCATATATTCACTAAGATCACGAAAGTCATCGGATATCTCCCAGTATCGTGTCGGATCTCCATGGCATGGACACAACAAGTCGGAAGTCCCTGTAGAAAAATTGTGCCATACTGGCTCCATAGCCGCCCACAATTACGAAAGTGTAGGTGGTGCAGGATTTTGTGCACGAACTGAATTCTCCATTATGTCCCATAAATTTTAGGTTGGGTTCATGTCGGGCTATCTGGGCCGACAAATCATTCGGCGGAAGTGTCCAGAATGTACTTCAAACCAATGGCGAACAATTGTGGCCCAGTAACATGGTCGACTGTCATTCATAAAAATTCCATCGTTGTCTGGGAACATGAAGCGCATGAATGGCAGCAAATGGTCTCCAAGTAGCGAAACATAGCACTGTCCAATAAACGATTCATGAGAAAACAGCCAGCCCCATTATGGAGGCGCAACCAGCTTGCGCATTGCCCTGTCGACGGTTTGGGTCCGTGACTTCCTAGGGTCCAAATGTATTTAGCTCCAACTACCATTTTGCGTTCATAGTCTGTTAATTCCAGTCGTGGGGCCATAATCACGTCGGAAATCTTTCACATGAATCACCTGAGCACAAATGACAGCTCCACCAATGCGCTGCCACTTTATACCTTCTGTACGCGATACTACCGCCATCTGTCTATTTGCATGTCACCATCCAATGACTTTTATCACCTCAGTGTACATACACTGATAAACCAAAACATTGAGAACATCTAATTAATAGCGTATTGGTCCACTTACGGAAAGCATTACAGCTGCGATTCTGCGTGGCATATATTCGACAAGTCCCTGGTGGTTCTTGGAGGCATGTGGCTCCACACGTCTACTCACAGGTCACGTATTTCTCGTAAATTACGGACCCCCTTGATTTTAGGGCAAGGGGCTTGCACCCTATAATGTCCCAAATGTGTTTCACGGGGTTGAAAGTCGCTGAATTTCGGAGCCAAGAACTAAATGAGAGACCGCTATCATGCTCCTCAAATCATTGTAGCACGATTCTGACCTTGTAACAGGGACAGTTATCCTGGGGAAGACGCTATTGCCGTCGAGGAAGACATGAAACATGGAGGTAGCTGGTCCGTAATAATGTTCAAGTCGTCCGCAAGTGTCATAGTTCCGCAGGTCTCATGGTAGCCTAGGCGGAAGGCCCTCATCGCACAGTACTGTCCCCACTGGTCTGCGTCAGTAGCGCAGTGCATGTTACGAGCAACCGTTTGATTGGATGATGGCTAATCCGGACGCGGCGATCGACGTGGTGTAACCCTGGCGAAACGTCTCCACTGATCTATGGTCCCGTGTCCACTGTAATCCTAACTGATGATTATGTTGGGTCAGCACGGGAACATATAGCAGTTGTTCGCAGGAAGACGTGTATCCACACGGGCTGTGTGACGTCGTCTGACGCATCACTGACTGTAAGCATAGTGACCATTGACGCAGCTTCCTTCACGTGGCAAAGAGAGGCGCACCAGCGACAGCACTGAAGACAGGAGTGGCTATATGGCGTCATTTCAGACGTGCCCTGGTTCTGCTTGAGCATTACGTTGGACTCATTCGCGTATGGAAGCTCCGACGACAGCGTTCGTTGACAGGCTGCAATCGTCAGTGCTGCATGGGCCCAGCACCTGGCGTCATGGAGTGATTGCCGTCGGGTACACAACACGAAGACCCCTGTTTCGTACAGCGTTTCATTCCGACAGTGGCCAATACATTTCTTACATGTTGAGAAAGGTGGCTATACACAGCCTTAAAGGTCACCGTGAAGCTGTATTCAAACAAGACAATTAAAGATCGCAAGTTGCCTGTGCCATCCTAATCTACGACAATACAGGGGATGTTCGCTTGTAGCCATGTTCTCTACATCTGCCACCCGTTGAAAACGGGTTAGGTAGACTGGCCACTCACCACTCACCACCTAGGACTACTGATGATCTCTGGCATATATACCATAAGACAATTAAAAAAAGGCACACCACGAAGGAGTTATACGTTTTGGTCACATTTTCATATTCATAAAGGTATCGAGGGAGAATGCAAAACTGTGAACTTCGGCCGCCGATGAATGAACTTATGACGCTGCAGCGGAATTTCATCCGAAGTGGCTGTTCCAGAGGAGTATATTTACTTATTTAGTTATATATTCGATGTCTGTAATTGTGTGCACCAATATGAAAAAAATTTTTCAGTGATTTTTACTTCCAGGAATATTACATGAGAATGAAAATATAACAATATGATAATTGGCCTCGGCGTAGTCGTACTTTAAAGAGCATGGATTCAAACACTGAAGTTATTGTGGATCCACACAACACTTGAAGAATCCTCCTCTTACCATCATATTCGGGCTGTGGTAGTCGAGTCCTGGCTCTCAGCGTAATCTGAGAATTAAAATCTTAAAACTAATGTTGCTCTCCGCTGCGGCTCATCGCTGTGAAAAAATGTTTGTTATATGTTAAAGCGGGTGGTCTCTGCGCTTCCGCTATGATTTTGCTTTTTAGATCGACGCGTAATGGCGTCCGCTGAAGCAGCGGCCGCTGTATATCTAAGCTCAATAAAAAGTGGACACAGTTATAAGGAATTTTTATGCAATTCCATTATACCACTATGACCTAAAATATCTACTACTCTTCCTGAAACACCCTGTATATGCATATATATGTGGTGTCTGTTCTTTCTGACATGTCAGAAGGAAAAGACACCACGAATCCGGGTTAGAACCTGTTGAGGCAAAAATTTTCATCTGCCGCCATAGCTGGTTTTTAACGCCCCCTGTGACAGCCTGGACATCTGTCCTTCGATATTTAATTGATTAACAAGGCTGTCTGCTTCGATTCGTAATGTCTGTTCTTCCGGACGTACCTGAAAGAACAGACACCACACAAACACACAAACACACACACACACACACACACACACACACACACACACACACACACACACACTTATTTCTATCTTAAGTGAAACTCGGAAAATTTTCAGCAACTCAGTGATAGTGACGGACTGGAGCTGCATTAACCGACTCATTTCACAACATATAGTTGTAATTTTCTGAACAATTCGTGTTTAATAAGTGACAGCGATTTGTTAAATTTTCGTTTGGGATATGGTTACTTTATACCTTAATTACAGTGTCTCTCATCGTTTACTTTGTGGGAAACCTGTTTCTTTGTACACTGCTTCTATACTACAGCAATGAGTGAATGCTCACATTCTTGATACCTGACTGGATGTACTACTGCAACTGTTGCCAAATATTTAAATTCCACTGGGAAAGTATATTTCAAGTCAGTTGGTTTATTGAAAACGATCACAACGAAATTAAATATATGAATCCTACAAAACCCTTGAGTTCATACTGCGGTGCTGTGCAGATGAAAAAAAGTAGTTTTTCACGGTTATCAGATGACTGATGGAGTTTGTCAGATTCCACAAATTAGGACTGCATTATTAATTGTTGGTTCACAGGCGCTTTTCTGCTGCTATTGTAACTATTTTTTGAATGTTAGAGCTGAAAGAATAGAAACATCAGATTTTTGCCATATGGAATATTCGAATTCACCTCATGTATCACGAAAGCTTACAAGAAGCCAGGTCATGCCTGTCGTCTGGCGCGTGTGCCAATGTCAGTGATCTCAATAACAATATCGTACATACCACTCGAGAAGCTCCAAAATTGTGAATCGCGTCTGGTGAATACGATTTCAAGGTTTCAGTCCGATTAAGACAGTAAAACACAAATAATTATCGCAGTCATTAATTTATGACGTTTCGTTTGCATCTAGCGCATCGATGTATTACAAGTAATTACACTCTAGCACCTGAACCTAGCTACAGAAATGCAAATAAGACTCATTGGCATATAATGAGGACAATTACATCTACATCTACATCATACTTCGAAAGCCACCTAATGGTGTGTGGCGGAGAGTACTTTGGGTACCACTGTCTGATCCCTTCAACCCTGTTCCATTCGCGAATAGTGCGTGGAAAGAATGATTATCGGTAAGCGTCTGTATTGGCTCTAGTTTCTCGTATTTTCTCAACGTTGTCAATACGCGAGATGTATGTTTGGCAATTAATATACTGTCTGACTCCTCCTGCAATGTGCTGTCCCGAAATTTCAATGGCTCTGAGCACTATGGGACTTAACTTCTGAGGTCATCAGTCCCCTAGAACTTAGAACTACTGTAAGTAGGCTGTTTATGTTTTCTTTATGTAAGTAGGCTGTTTAGGATTTCTTATTGGTAACGCCACCTCTATATGAAAATCACTGGCTGTGCTGTGTGCAGTCTGTGGCTGCTTTGCATTGTTGTAATACTCGCCATTGTAGTGTTGGGCAGCGGCAGCTGGATGTGAACAGCGCGTAGCGTTGCGCAGTTGGAGGTGAGCCGCCAGCAGTGGTGGATGTGGGGAGAGAGATGGCGGAGTTTTGTAATTTTTCATGAACTGCTATATTTATATATGATGATATCAAGGTAAATACATTGTTTGTTCTCTATTAATATCTTTCATTTGCTAACTATCCCTATCAGTAGTTAGTGCCTTCCATAGTTTGAATCTTTTATTTAGCTGGCAGTAGTGGCGCTCGCTGTATTGCAGTAGCTTGAGCAGCGAAGATTTTTGTGAGGTAAGTGATTTGTGAAAGGTATAGTTTAATGTTAGTCAGGGCCATTCTTTTGTAGGGAATTTTGAAAGTCAGATTGCGTTGCGCTAACAAAATATTGTGTGTCAGGTTAAGGTCAGTCGTGTATAAATTGTTGAATGGGGACGTTTCATATGTCGACCCTTAGCCTAGGATACCTCACTGGAATCTTCTGATTTTTTCTTGTAGTTTGTGTATTTAGTGTAGCTTTTGTTTATTGCTAGCGCGTAATTGTAGAGAGAATTTCCTTTGTAGTTGCAGTCTTTCATTGTTGTATAGTAAAACAGTTGTGGCATGCATGTAGATTTGCACCAAGTATTTCGCAGCTGCGCTTGCAATTAACTAGATATTATTTTCAGTGCTATGTTAATGTGTTCTCTTATTTTTGATCTTCAAATTGTGTTTTTCTGTGTTGTCGTGTGAAATACTGTGACAATAATGGCGTGTGAAAAACGTAACACTAGGCTCCAAACTAAACTGAGAAATAATAGTGATGACGAGCGTAGCTTATCAGCGCCGCCGAGTAATGAATTTACTAATGTTCAAAGTAGTAATTTGGTAACTGTGCACAGGGAAATGGAGCGGGCGTCAAACAATGGCGTGGACAGTGAAACAATTAGTGAAGAGGGAAGCATTATCGATCGACCGGTCGGCAATAGCTCGCCTCAGGAAGCCGAAATGACACGACACGATCTCGCAAATACTGTAGATTCAGGTTTTGGATCCTCACCGTTTTCTCAGATAAGTCAAGACACATTTTCTGCTTGTCAAAATGTGAATGTTTCCGGTGTAAATTCACTGCCGAAAAGCACTGAGGAACATGTTTCAGACACCAATGCATTGTTATTACAATTAATACAACAAATGGGACAAACACAGCAAAAGCTTCAAAAGTTAGACACAGTGGAACAAAATCTTAAAAAGTTAGACACAATGGAACAACACCAGAGACAAACACAGCAACAGTTAGACGCAATGGAACAAAATCTTCACACCACGCTTGAACAAACACGTGAAGATTTAACTACTGAGTTACATAACATCGAATCGAAATGTCAAAAAGTCTGTAATGACGTAAAAACACAAATTTGTGAGCATTTCCAACCTATTTTTTCGCGTCATGAAAATGCATTACAGAATCATGAAGCAGCCATAAAAGAACTGCAAACTATTGTTCATGAAAATCACAACACCTTGCAAGCTAAAATTGACTCAGTTGCATCTACCGATTCGGTTACGCAACTTGCAAAAACTCAGGAAAACTTAAAGGACACAGTAGATTCGATTTCAACACAAATGGACACTCTGAAACTTGGTTCAGAAAAACACACTGAGGAAATGTGTTCACTATCGGAGAAAGTAGCCGAACTTTCGGATCAGGTCACTAACTTATCTACAAAGGTAGATGATGATCTGAATGACACAAGACCTGTAGCCTTCACTGACACTGAAGAGTGCGAACAAATTAGGAAATTCAAACAAAATCAGAATCAGATTAATACGCAACACCAAAGAGAAATCCGGGAAGTACAAGATCAGCTGACACAGTTAATACAAGAATTACGTATTTCAGAGGATACTCGCGCCCCAATACGGGAAGAGGGACACAGAAATACGGAACAGCCACAAAATAATAACACAGGGCATTTCGGAAGTTATGAAAGAAACTGGCAATGTGCACCGAATTTCGAGATGGAACGGCCGACACGACCTAACAATGACCGATATGCGACTCGCCGACATGATGATTTTGACTATAAGCTGTTCATTACTACACGTAAATTCAAAACATTTAAGAATTCAGGCAACGACATTCATCCACAAGCATGGCTCCATCAATTCTCTCATTGTTTTCCTCCCAACTGGTCGTTAGAACACAGATTAGAATTTATGTGTGGCTACTTAGAGAATGAACCAGCTGTAAGAATGCGATCGGTCATTCACGATTGCCACAGTGAAGGAGAATTTTACCATGCCTTCCTCTCAGCATATTGGTCTCAAGCCACACAAGACCGGGTAAAACATGGTATCATAATGATGAAACATTTCGAACAATCTGAATTCTCCAGTCTTGTGAAATATTTTGAAGACATGTTGCACAAGAATCAGTACCTGTCAAACCCATACAGCCCCTCAGAACTCATCCGCATTTGCTTAATCAAATTACCTGAACATTTACGACATATTATTTTGGCAGGACGTTGCAAAGACGACATTGAAGCTTTTCAGGGACTGTTACAAGAACTAGAAATTGACACTGATAATCGCGGAACGAGAAAACAAGGACACAACAATTACAGGTCACATCCGTCACAATTCCGTGACGACAGAAACAATAACCGGACACGACTGGTCTATTCTTACAACGCAAATCGTGACCGAAACAGACACCACCCGTATTACAACCGTTGGCAGAGTAATAATAGTTACAGAGAAAGATCGCATTTCCGTAGTAATGACTATCACAGAGACAATCAGAGAAACAGACAATATGGGAACCAGAACAATTATTATCAAGGGAGGCAGAATAACTTCAGACGCAACAGTTCGGCGCAGAGTTACGATTCAGGGAGAAATTCTCCACCACATGACCGACAAAACGACAGACCTGAATTCCATCAGAACTGGCGAGCTTTAAACAGAGCTGGGCCCTCTCGGCAAGGCGAATTTGTGGAAGTTAGGCCTCCTAATCCCAGTAACGACGCGCGGCAACAAAGAGACAGACAATGACTCGCACCGCAGGCATACACGTGCGCCGGCTGGCTCCGAGAAAAATAACATTATATCTGGTACTGCTAATGAGATTTTAATGCAACATTTTGGTTTATTTGAAAATACATTCTGACTTTAAAGTGCTTTCTGAGAGATACCAGATGACACAGAGGTTAGTTTATGTGACAGCTACACGATTTTTATCACGACGCTACTAATGAGTGACAATTTACAATGTTGCTTTTGCGGTGTATCTGTTTTATATCTGCACAGTTTTCTGAATTCTTCTGGAAAGAAAAACATGTTTTAGTAGTAACTTTTGTGGTATAGCAACAATGAGACAGCCTTTTTCGTGGCACAACATTACGTTACTGTACAGTACTTTCTTCATCACGCCAATAAGCATAATAACTACGACATCTATACGCAAAGCATTTCACTTTTGTTTATCATGTGGTAAGTACATTGACTTCTGCAGAACTTAGCTTTCGGAGGACGATAACTACGACACTTCCACAGAGATTATGTTGCGACAAGATGCACAGTTTAGCGCTACAGTACACGCATTTGAGTGATTAATCTTATACTTAAAACACTTATTTTTAAAGATTTTTTTAATTACAAAGAAAGTTTTCCGTGATACATTTCATTCCATTGCGGTAATTTGTAACACCTGGGAGTATAATTACATTTATCCTCAGGGGGGTACACGCTTACTTTGTGTACCATGTGTGTGGCAACCACAAGGAACCCTAGCTAATATGGTATTTGCTTATACAACTTTACACATCGGTACCATATTTCTCTAACACACAAATTACACAGCTATCTGATCATTTAACTGAGAGAGACAAACATTTTTTTATTACATCAGTGACATATGTTTACGCAATTACAGAGTTGGATTACTTCACACTTACGAAATTGTATTTTGTCTGTACTGTGTGAACTCTTCATAGTTTTTCGGACCCATTGTGGTACTATGAGAGCTTTGAATGATATATTTGGTAAGGGAGCATGATTTTAAAGTACGTTTGAGGTAGATGACACTATTGAAATGAGCAGAGAATTTTTTTTAGGTTTTGAAATTATTGGAGGAAGCTACGACGATTTTGAGATTTGACTGAGGTGTTATGATGTTATTTTTACGACGACGATGTGTATTATGCTGCTGAGGTATGTTTACGATTAATAGGCTGAGGCTATATGAGTTATTTGATTATGCTTCATATTTATAATGACGAAATATTGACGAGTGTCGATGGATACGTATATGTGTAATAAGGTAAGGAGTAATGAGTAGTGGGTAGGGACTCTTGACTTGTGAAAAAGGATGTTGGAAACCAAGAATCGTACTTTAAGAGTTATGACATGTGTGAATCATGTGTGAATGTATCACAATGCCACTGAACATTTTATTTGGACACTTATATTTATAGGATTTTGTTTCTACAGATTTGTAACGCAAATTCTTGACCTGTGAAATATTTTTATATGCGACTGTCACTGTAGCGAAAACTGCTGTCGTAAATATTTCCGTAAGAAAGTTAACGGACCACCTACACATAATGCGTCGTGGGCACCCAGCTGTGTCAGACGCCTGGAAAAAAAAGCCATTAGGTAGAAAAAAAAGAGGCCTTTAACCTCGCTTCTGACATTCCTTTGTAGAAAGCATCGCAAAAACGACACGGTCGAACTTGAAAACATATGATTACACTAGCTCTTAATTTACGATATTTACTGAAATGCCTACTAAAATGACAAGAAATATTTTTTTACATCTGCACACCTGATTATGACAAGCGTCTTTCTATGAGAGTTGAGAGAATTTCTACTAACTTATGAAATGTCACATGACTACTGAATGATATTATTATGCTTTGCTTTTCATAGTTGCTTATTTCATTTGATATCTGGTTTCCAGCTGTGTTGCAGCATTGCTTTTATAAAATGAAATGCATTTGCTAATGTGAACACTTTCTGTCAACAGATCTACTAAATAATTATTTTATGATCCACATTCTTTAAAAAAGGAGCACTTGGAAAGGAAAGAACAATAAGAAGGAACTAGTAACAGTAACACATAATTTTCTTTTCAAGTACATGGTAATATTTCTTTTTACAATCAGTTGTTGTGGTGCACCACTTTAATTACTTAGACATTAAGATGTGATTATACATTTGCCTTATCTGCATTGTCATCTTTAGTGTACTATTTTTCCTGCTTGAGCTATGTCATGTTTAGATATAAGCTGCTGTCTGCCAGGCATAGTGCTACTGAACTTTAATTTGTGTTACTCTGCTAAGCCAGATTTATTTTTTTGTTTCCTGTGCATTGCCTCATATTAGTTGTAATGTTGAATTGCTTAATAATTTATATTTAGTGTAGCTTGCTTTGCAATTTTCCATTTTTTTTGTCATTGCTGTTTGTGATAATTTGTTTTGTGATGCTGCATTGCCTCGTCCCTTAGTTTAGCATCTGAGCTCAGTAGATTTAAGTTAGCTTAAGAGGAGGTAGACTATATAAGAAACTGACTATGGACAATATGAAAAAGATTTGGGCCAAAATAAATATTGTACACTGAGAAATAATTATTTTGAAAGAAATATGAATAGAATACAGAAAGCAGGTATAGATAGGGCTCTTTGGGAATAATGACGAATGAAGGGAGATCTCCGAGAAATAATGCAAAATACTGCAGTACAACAAACCCTGTCCGTTCTTTTTGGTGTTATCCCACTATGTGTTTGTGTACCCTTGTGTATTTGTTTTCTTCCTGTCTCTGTGTAGTTTCATAGAATTTTTTCTTCTTTTAATATTATGCTACATTCACTATGATGAGGAATACTGTTTTCCTCGAATATAATTAGCATTAATAATATGTTATTCACTTTGTAAAGATGTTAGACATTATTAATTCTGTTCTGTTTAATGCTCATGTGTGAAGTTGATGTTTCGAAAGTTACTCTGATCTTTTCTGTATTTACTTATGTCATAATTCCTGTAACACTGATGTATATGTTTATTTCTATTCTTTTGTAACGCCTGTTGTACTACAAATGTTCTCTGTATTGTTATGTTCTTTAATGATGTATTTTGTACCTTTGTTATTGTATTTTTATGTTATCAAATTGTAATTGTTACCAGTTCTTCCAATTAAGCATTCCTTTCACTGCACACGTTTCTGTTGGTCATAGTATATGGACAATATGTGAGAAGTAGGGACTGTTAGTGTTTGCACGTGTGTTACTAATTCAGCAAGGGACTGGATAACAGCATTGCTGGTTCTAAGGACAACTCCAAAAACTTTGTGAGTGCACAAGTGGTGGTTTATGGACTTGCTATATTCTCCGCAAGACTCTTCGATGGTGAATGTGCACCTGCACAATCGCAACAGATGGCTGCTGGCCATCTCTACAAGGACCACAGTGGGTCTGCACCTCTGGTGGCCCACCAATACCACAATCTCTACCAGGACTCCAGTGGGTCTGCTCTGTGATGACCTACCTACCAATATTCTTCCAAACTACGACTGACTCTGCTGTGGGTTTGCTCTGTTGTGGCCCATTATCTGTCAGCATGTTGCTATTCTGCTGTTATGTACGATTAGGACTGTCTTTATGGACTGTGAGAAAATTTGAGCTTTTGACCAACGTTGTATCAATAAGTGTGTGCATTTTATATCTTTGTTACTGTAATTGTGAAAAATTTTTGTCAAATCTGTATTGGCCAGTGCCCAACACCATTTGTAAAAATTTTTTGTGGGGAGCATGGGGGCTATGTAAGTAGGCTGTTTATGTTTTCTTTATGTAAGTAGGCTGTTTAGGATTTCTTATTGGTAACGCCACCTCTATATGAAAATCACTGGCTGTGCTGTGTGCAGTCTGTGGCTGCTTTGCATTGTTGTAATACTCGCCATTGTAGTGTTGGGCAGCGGCAGCTGGATGTGAACAGCGCGTAGCGTTGCGCAGTTGGAGGTGAGCCGCCAGCAGTGGTGGATGTGGGGAGAGAGATGGCGGAGTTTTGTAATTTTTCATGAACTGCTATATTTATATATGATGATATCAAGGTAAATACATTGTTTGTTCTCTATTAATATCTTTCATTTGCTAACTATCCCTATCAGTAGTTAGTGCCTTCCATAGTTTGAATCTTTTATTTAGCTGGCAGTAGTGGCGCTCGCTGTATTGCAGTAGCTTGAGCAGTGAAGATTTTTGTGAGGTAAGCGATTTGTGAAAGGTATAGTTTAATGTTAGTCAGGGCCATTCTTTTGTAGGGAATTTTGAAAGTCAGATTGCGATGCGCTAACAAAATATTGTGTGTCAGGTTAAGGTCAGTCGTGTATAAATTGTTGAAAGGGGACGTTTCACTACTTAAACCTAACAAACCTAAGGACATCACACACATCCATGCCCGAGGTGGGATTCGAACCTGCGACCGTAGCGATCACGTGGTTCCAGACTGTAGCGCCTAGAACCGCTCGGCCACCCTGGCCAGCCCGAAATTTCAATAGAAAATCTCTCCGCGATGCACAACGCCTCTCTTGTTACGTTTGCCAGTGAAGTTTGTTTAGCATGTTCATAACCCTCTCTCGCCAGCTAATCGATCCCGTGACGAAACACACTGCTCTTCGTTGGACCTTCTCTTTCTCCTGTATCAGTCCTACCTGAGAGCGATCCCAGATAGATTCACAATTCTCAAGAATCTGGCAACAAGCGCCTTAGAAGCCGCTTGTTTCGTGGATGAGTTACATTTCCTTAAGATTCTTCCGATGAATCTGAGCCTTGTGTCTGCTTTCCTGTGCTACCTTTACATCTGTCGATTTAGTTCCGTTAAGAGCAACGTGCTGAGTTCTATCGGCAAGAAAGTCTTGAATCCAGTCGTAGGTCTGCTCCGATACTCAGTAAGCTCGTATTTTTTTCATTAAATGGCAAAGCGGGACGGTGTCAAATACCCTACTCAACTCAAGGAACACGGCATCAACCTGAGCGCCGTTGTCCACTGCGCTGTGAATCTCATGGAGGAATATAGCGAACTGAGTTTTGTAGGATCTCTGTCTGCCGAATCCATGTTGATTTTTATAGAGGAGCTGTTCATTTTCCCAAAACGTCATAATTCTTGAGCATAAAATATGTTCCATAACTCTAACTTCCCCCCATGAACCATGGACCTTGCCGTTGGGTGGGGAGGCTTGCGTGCCTCAACGGTAGTGATACCCGTACTGTAGGTGCTACCACAACGGAGGGTCAGATCCCTTAATCGGGCAGGTTGGTTGGAAAATTTAAAAAGGTAAATGGATAGGATAAGTTATATATAATGCAGGAGTAGGTTTAATAATGAAGAAAAAAATAGGAGTGCGGGTAAGTTACTACAAATAGCATAGTGGCCAAGATAGACACGAAGCCCACGCCTACTACAGTAGTACAAGTTTATATGGCAACTAGCTCTGCAGATGATGAAAAAATTGATGAATTGTATGATGAGATAAAAGAAATTATTCAGGTAGTGAAGGGAGATGAAAATTTAATAGTCATGGGTGACTGGCATTCGACAGTAGGAAATGGAAGAGAAGGAAACGTAGTATGTGAATATGGATTCGGGCTAAGAAATGAAAGAGGAAGCCGCCTGGTAGAATTTTGCACAGAGCATAACTTAGTGATAACTAACACTTGGTTCAAGAATCATGAAAGAAGGTTGTATACATGGAAGAATCCTGGAGATACTAAAAGGTTTCAGATAGATTATTTATGGTAAGACAAAGATTTAGGAACCAGATTTTAAATTGTAAGACATTTCCAGGGGCACATGTGGACTCTGACCACAATCTATTGGTTATGAACTGTAGATTAAAACTGAAGAAACTGCAAAAATGTGGGAATTTAAGGAGATGGGACTTGGATAAACTGAAAGAACCAGAGGTTGTACAGAGTTTCAGGGAGATCATAAGGGAATAATTGACATGAAAGGGGGAAAGAAATACAGTAGAAAAAGAATGGGAAGCTTTGAAGAATGAAATAGTGAAGGCAGCAGAGGATCAAGTAGGTAAAAAGACGAGGGCTAGTAGAAATACTTGGGTAACAGAAGCGATACTGAATTTAATTCATGAAAGGAGAAAATACAAAAATGCAGCAAGTGAAGCAGGCAAAAAGGAATACAAACGTCTCAAAAATGAGATCGACAGGAAGTGCAAAATATCTAAGCAGGGATGGCTAGAGGACAAATATAAGGATGTAGAAGCTTATCTCATGAGGGGTAAGATAGATACTACCTACAGGAAAATTAAAGAGACCTTTGGAGAAAGGTAAACCACTTGCATGAATATCAAGAGCTCAGATGGAAACCAAGTTGTAAGCAAAGAAGGGAAAGCAGAAAGGTGGAAGGAGTATATAGAGGGTCTATACAGGGGCGATATTCTTGAGGACAATATTATGGAAATGGAAGAGGAGGTAGATGAAGATGAAATGGGAGATATGATACTGCGTGAAGAGTTTGACAGAGCACTGAAAGACCCAAGTCGAAACAAGGCCCCGGGAGTAGACAACGTTCCATTAGAACTACTGACAGCCTTGGGAGAGCCAGTCCTGGCAAAACTCTACCATCTGGTGAGCAAGATGTATGAGACAGGCGAAATTCCCTCAGACTTCAAGAAGAATATAATAATTCCAATCCCAAAGAAAACAGGTGTTGACAGATGTGAAAATTACCGAACTATCAGTTTAATAAATTACAGCTGCAAAATACTAACGCGAATTCTTACGGACGAATGGAAAAACTGGTAGAAGCCGACCTCGGGGAAGATCAGTTTGGATTCCGTAAAAATGTTGGAACACGTGAGGCAATACTGACCTTACGACTTATCTTAGAGGAAAGATTAAGGAAAGTCAAACCTACGTTTCTAGCATTTGTAGACTTAGAGAAACCTTTTGACAATGTTGACTGGAATACTCTCTTTCAAATTCTGAAGGTGGCAGGGGTAAAATACAGGGAGCAAAAGGCTATTTACAATTTGTACAGAAACCAGATGGCAGTTATAAGAGTCGAAGGACATGAAAGGGAAGCAGTGGTTGGGAAAAGAGTGAGACAGGGTTGTAGCCTCTCCCCGATGCTATTCAATCTGTATATTGAGCAAGCAGTAAAGGAAACGAAAGAAAAGTTCGGAGTAGGCATTAAAATCCATGGAGAAGAAATAAAAACTTTGAGGTTCACCGATGACGTTGTAATTCTGTCAGAGACAGCAAAGGACTAGGAAGAGCAGTTGAACTGAATGGACAGTGTCTTGAAAGGATGGTATAAGATGAACATCAACAAAAGCAAATCGAGGATAATGGAATGTAGTCGAATTAAGTCGGGTGATGCTGCGGGAATTAGATTAGTAAATGAGACACTTAAAGTAGTAAAGGAGTTTTGCCATTTCGGGAGCAAAATAACTGATGATGGTCGAAGTAGAGAGGATATAAAATGTAGACTGGCAATGGCAAGGAAAGCGTTTCTGAAGAAGAGAGATTTGTTAACATCGAGTATAGATTTAAGTGTCAGGAAGTCGTTTCTGAAAGTATTTGTATGGAGTGTAGCCATGTATGGAAGTGAAACGTGGACGATAAATAGTTCAGACAAGAAGAGAATAGAAGCATTCGAAATGTGGTGCTACAGAAGAATGCTGAAGATTAGAGGGTAGGTCACATAACTAATGAGGAGGTATTGAACAGAATTGGGGAGAAGAGGAGTTTGTGGCACAACTTGACTGGAAGAAGGGATCGGTTGTTAGGACACGTTCTGAGGCATCAAGGGATCACCAATTTAGTAACGGAGGGCAGCATGGAGGGTAAAAATCGTAGAGGGAGACCAAGAGATGAATATACTAAGCAGATTCAGAAGGATGTAGGCTGCAGCAGGTACTGGGAGATGAAGAGGCTTGCACAGGATAGAGTAGCATGGAGAGCTGCATCAAACCAGTCTCAGGACTGAAGACCACAACAACAACAACTCTAAAACAGATTGACGACAACGGTATAGGTCTTTAACTGTGTGGACCTGTCTCACAACCTTTCCTAAGAACGGGAATGACCTGCGCTTTTATCCATTCGTTGGGTACCTTTCATTGCTCAAGTAATCTACGATAAATTTCTACTATAAGGGAAGCAAGTTCTTTATCATAATCGTTATAGAATCTTATAGATATCGCATCTGGTCCTGAAGCCTTTCCGCTATTACGCGATTGTAGCTGCTTTTCATTTCCACGATCGGTTGTGTGAATATCTGCCATTTCGATGTTCATAAGACGATTGAAAGGAAGGACCGTGTTACTATTTTCCGAGGTGAAACAACTTCGGAAGACCGAATTCAGTATTTCGGCCTTGTCTTTGTTATCTTCCGTTTCGGTGCCGGTGTGGTCGCTGAGAGATTGAATAGATGATTTTGAGCCATTGACTGATTTTACATATCACCAAACTCTTAGGGTTTTTACTCAAGTTCGCTTGATAACATCTTACTTTCAAAACTATTGAACGCTTCTCTCATTGCTCTCCTTATGCTCATTTTCGCTTCGTTCAGCTTTTGTTTGTCAGCTAGGTGAAAACTCCTCTTCAATCTGAGATGAAGTGCTCTGTGTTTACGTAGCGCTTTCCATATCGGCTATTAAACCATGGTGAATTTTTGCCGTCTATTGTAACCTTACTCGGAACATACTTGTGTAGGGTATATGGAACGATGCCTTCGAATTTTTTCCATTTGTTCTCGACTTCTTCATACTCATCACCGAATATTTCATGCTGACTGCTGAGATATTCTGAAATCTGTATCCTGTCACCCTTGCTGATCAAATATATCTTCCTATCTTTCTTAACATTCCTTGTACAACCCGTCGTCATAGATGCTGTCACACCCTTATGATCACCGATACCTTCCTCTACGTTAACTGGTTCGATAAGTTCAGGCCTCTTTGTTGCCAGGAGGTGTAAGACGTTACCGTCACGAGTTGGTTCTCTAACTATCTGCTCAAGGTAATTTTCGGACAAGACATCCAGAACAATGCCACACGATTTCCTGCATCTGGCACCAGTTTTGATAGTATAACACTCCCAATCTATTCTTCGCAAGTTGAAGTCACCCCCTATTACAACGACCTGATCAGGAAAATTACTAATAATATTCTACAAGCTCTGTCTGAAGTGCTCTACAACTACAGATACTGTCCCAGGTTGTCTATAAAAACATCCGATCACCATTTCTGACCGTTATTTGACACTCAGTTTCACCCAGATTAATCCACATTCGGAATTCGTGATAACCTCGCTAGATTTTATCAGATTTTTTACTGCAATAAGCACGCCGCCATCATTGGCGACTAACCTATCCTTACGATAAACATTTCAGACTGAACGTAGGATTTCGTTGTCATTGACGTCTGGCATCAACCAGCTTTCTGCTCCCAATACTATCTGTAAATTATAACCTTCAATAAGCGAATAGGAGAATCAGTGTCAGGGTGAGTGTTCAACAGAGCTACGCCATTAAGTTGATCTTCCTTCATTGTCCACCTCAGCAATGTCTTTGTAAACCGCAATGTCGAAAAACTTCTTTCTACTGTAGCAATAGATGCAGGTATACAAGCAAATATTTTGTACAGCATGTGCAAAGTAGGATAGTCAGATCTAGGACAAACAGATAACGCTTGCATAAAAGAGTCACGACCATTAAGGGTGTTCATGTTCATTTGCTTGTATTGAAGAATCTCTCCCCTTAGTCTTTTTTTAATCACAAGGAGTGATTCTTCTTCGAAGAACGGTAGTTTAGTTAAGATCTGATTCAATTTGTGTGCCAGATCATTACCTTCATGTCTCAGTAGTTGTAAGGGCATATGTATGTTAAATTTTTATTAATAAATATTTTCTTCATCAAAATGTTCTCTCATGTCAGTCGTAACATGGTCCAGTGCTTGAACAAATTTCTTCAGTCTTAATATTTCTGCTTGAGAACGAAAACTATCTTCTTATTCGGAGTATAGTCCGTATTTATAACTCTAAGTATGAAAGTTTTCTGTACACGAAAACGTAGAATATTCGCGACTTTTCTCGAACAAATTCCTCACAGAATAACGTTTCGAGATCACTACAATGGTCGCTGCTTTTCTCGTAGGTATGTGTTAGCTACGTGAAAAATCGCGGCCATTCTGAGGGGCAGCAGTCTTTTCAGTGGCTGCAAGAGCAACAGTCAGGATGATTGACTGATCTGACCTTGTAACATTAACCAAAACGGCCTTGCTGTGCTGGTACTGCGAGCGGCTGAAAGCAAGGGGAAACTACAGCTGTAATTTTTCTCGATGGCATGCAGCGTTACTGTATGGTTACATGATGATGGTGTTCTCTTGGGTAAAATATTCCGGAGATACAATAGTCCCCCTTCGGATTTCCGAGCAGGTACTACTCAGGAGGACGTCGTTATCAGGAGAAAGAAAACTGACTTTCTATTGATCGGAGCGTGGAACGTCAGATCCCTTAATCGAGCAGGCAGGTCAGAAAATTTGAAATGGGAAATGGATAGGTTGAAGCTAGATATAGTGGGAATTAGTGACGTTCGGTGGCAGGAGGAACAAGACTTCCGGTCAGGAGAATACAGAGCTATAAATACAAAATCAAATAGGGGCAAATCAGGAATAGTTTTAATAACGAATAAAAAAAATAGGAGTGCGGGTAAGCTACTACGAACAGCATAGTGAACACATTATTGTAGCAAAGATAGACACGAAGCCCGCTAATAATACAGCAGTACAAGTGTATATGTCAACTAGTTCCGCAGATGATGAAGAGATTGAAGAAATGTATGATGCGATAAAAGTAATTATTCAGATAGTGATCAGAGACGAAAATTTAATAGTCATTGGGGTCTGGAATTCGCTAGTAGGGAAAGGAAGAGAAGGAAAAGTAGTAGGTGAATGTGGACTGGGGGTAAGGAATGAAAGATGAACATGACTGGCAGAATTTTGCACAGAGCATAACTTAATCATAGCTAAGATTTGGTTTAAGAATCATGAAAGAAAGGCTGTATACGTGGAAGGGGTCTGGAGACACTCGAAGGTTTCATATAGGTTACATAATGGTAAGACAGAGATTTAGGAACCATGTTTTAAATTGTAACACATTTCCAGGGGCAGATGTGAACTCTGACCACAATTTGTTGGTCATGAACTGTAGATTTATACTGAAGAAAGTGCAAAAAGGTGGGAATTTAAGGAGATGGAACCTAGATAAACTGAAAGAACGAAAAGGTTGTAGAGAGTTTCAGAGAGAGAATTAGGGAACGATTATCAAGAACGGGGGAAAGAAATACAGTAGAAGAAGAATGGGTAGCTTCGAGAGATGAAATAGTGAAGGCAGCGGAGGATCAAGTAAGTAAGAAGAAGAGAGGTAGTAGAAATCCTTCGGTAGCAGAAGAGATTTTGAATTTAACTGATGAAAGAAGAAAATATAAAGATGCAGTGAATGAAGCAAGCAAAAATGAAAACAAACGTCTCAAAAATGAGATCGAGAGGAAGTGCAAAATGGCTAAGCAGGGATGGATACAAAAAAATGTGAGGATGTAGAGGCATTACTCACTAGTTGTAAGATAGGTACTGCCTACAGGGAAATTAAAGAGACTTCTGGAGAGAAGAGAATTACTTGTATGAATATCAAGAGCTCAGATGGGAAACCACTTCTAAGCAAAGAAGGGAACGCAAAAAGGTGGAAGCAGTATACAGAGGGTCTATAAAAGGGCGATGTAGTTGCGAGCAATATTATGGAAATGGAAGAGGACTTAGATGAAGATGAAATGGAAGGTGAAGAGTTTGACAGACCACTGAAAGAACCAAGTCGAAACAAGACCTCAGGAGCAGACAACATTCCATTAGAACTACTGATAGCCTCGGGAGAGCCGAACTCCTTCTACTCCATTGACGAATTTTTTAATAGGAACAAATGATGGATTGTATATATTCATACTATTAGTAATGTTACTTCAGCTTAAAAAAATTGACATGTTCCACATCCACGAGGATCTCCTCAGCACGGATCTGTCGAACGAAAAACTAATCTAATCCAGTGGAAAAACTGGTAGAAACCGACCTCGGGGAAGATCAGTTTGGATTCTGTAGAAATGTTGGAACACGTGAGGCAATAGTGATCCCTATGACATATCTTGGAAGATAGGTTAAGAAAAGGCAAACCTACATTTCTAGCATTTGTAGACTTAGAGAAAGCTTTTGACACTGTTGACTGGATTACTCTCTTCCAAATTCTGAAAATGGCAGCGTTCAAATACAGGGAGCGGAAGGCTATTTACAGTTTGTACAGAAACCAGATGGCAGTTATAAGAATCGAGGGTCATGAAAGGGTAGTAGTGGTTGAGAAGGAAGTGAGACAGGGTTGTTATTGAATCTGTATATTGATCAAGCAGTAAGGGAAACAAAAGAAAAAGTTGGAGTAGGAATTAAAATCCATGGAGAAGAAATAAAAACTTGAGGTTTTCCAACGACAGTGTAATTCTGTCAAAGACAGCAATGGACCTGGAAGAGCAATTGAGGGGAATGGACAGTGTCTTGAATGGAGGATACAAGATAAACATGAACAAAAGCAAAACGAGAATAAAGGAATGTAGTCGAATTAAATCAGGTGATGCTGAGGGAACTAGATTAAGAAATAAGATACTTAAAGTAGTAGATGAATTTTGCTATTTGGGGAGCAAAATCACTGATGATGGTCGATGTAAAGAGGATATAAAATGTAGACTGGCAATGACAAGGAAAGCGTTTCTGGAAAAGATAAATTTGTTAACATCGAGTATAGAATTAAGTGTCAGGAAGTCTTTTCTGAAAGTATTTGTATGGAGTGTAGCCATTTATGGAAATGAAACATGGACGATGGATAGTTTAGACAAGAAGAGAATAGATGATTTCGAAATGTGGTGCTACAGAAGAATGCTGAAATTAGATGGGTAGACCACGTAACTAATGAGGAGGTACTGAATACAATTGGGGAGAAGCGGAATTTGTGGCACAACTTGACTAGAAGAAGGGTTCGGTTCGTAGGACACGTTCTGATGTATCAAGGGATCATCAATTTAGTATTGGAGGGAAGCGCGGAGGGTAAAAATCGTAGAGGGAGACCAAGACATGAATACACTGAACAGGTTTAGAAGGATGTAGGTTGCAGTAGTTACTCGGAGATGAAGAAGCTTGCACAGGATAGAATAGCATGTAGAGCTGCACCAAACCAGTCTTTGGACTGAAGACCACAATAACAACATGTGTTAGCTATATCTTTGTGCCAGACAGAAACGTATAAGATACGATGACACGGTAGCGCGAGCTACGAACGAATGTACAACTACTCGATAACTCGATACAGTCGAGTCGACTGATGAAAGAAACGAACGAATAGCGTGCGGGCTGACTGGATGGGGTGGCATGGGTGGCAATGCAGGTGTCCCCGCCAATGGATTGCGGGGGCGGGGGTGGGAGCGGGGGCGGGGGCGACCCACCCGCCCCCCCTCCCCCCCGTATATATTCGCCATCGAGTAAGACAGATGCTGCACATCTTCGCTAGCTCCGAGGTAATGTGCGAGCTGCTTTCGTTCGCCTTTCGAGACTCGCTGCAAGCCAGGTTTTTAATTCTAGCCAGGTTTTTAATTCTTTTGTAGCAGAGCTACAAGCAGGCAGATAGATACTCAATAAGGTTGCTTGAGCAAAATTCGTCTTGCTACTTTCAGTACCCCTTAGTGTCAGAGCAAAATCCTTATGGCACTGCAAAATTCACAATGTCACTTTTGTTTTCTGCCGACATATTTTTTGTTGTTGTGAATACATAATTTTACCTATGAACTGCGATATTTTCATAATACAGGAGTATGGTACAAAAGATGAAGTAAATACAGACCTTTTCGAAGTCAAAAGTCGGTAATGTCCTACTAATTCGTGTTAAAATAGGCCTAATCGTCTTACAGATGCTTAATGCTTTACTAAGATAGACTGCTACCGTGATGCTTCTGTAGCAAGTTGAATTTAATTTGTATTTGTACAGAGATATTTTAACTGTTTTTTCCATTAGTTTATTGAACACAACAGTAAACATCAAAGAGAAATTAATCAGCAATAGTATATTTTTTCACAATATCTAAAACAACCTGACAATGCTAAAGTAGTATAAAAATTCTACGCCTGTAGAAACCTACTGGTTCTAACGATGTAATTAAACAAGTGTAGTTTGAAGAGAATTTTCGTCCGTATCAATACAAGTGCCTGAGACATGACTTCCCTATCAAATCAACAAAATGGGTTATCATGCAGTAGCACACGTGATGTAGCTTTGTCGGTTGATTTTCTTACACTGTGATCAAAAGGTGTCTCAACTGTTGGCAACAAATTCTAGCTGTGATGGACGCACCCAGGGGAAGAATTCGTTGTGCAAAACACAGTTTCCGAGCTATTAGTTGGAAAATGTTACGTTCACACTACTCTTTGCTCTATCTTAGGTTTTTTTATGGGGCTCAGCCTTTCACTTCTTCTTAGGAAGCTAACGATAAAGGCATTGTTGTGGCGTAGCAAGACAGCCACGCCACGGAAGTAGCCGAAAGGCACGCGTTTAGTTCACGCAGGCAAGAGATAGGTCTGTAACAGGATACGTAATGAATGCTATAAAGAAAAGTACGTAGCTTCTGGAATACTTAACTTTAATCCATCCTTGTTGTATACATCGCTCTTGACGATACAAGTGAGACTCTTTAGATACAAGCTATGTAAGGCTAATGGCGCCTTGCTAGGTCGTAGCCATGGACTTAGCTGAAGGCTATTCTAACTATCTGCTCTGCAAATGAGCGAGGCTTCGTCAGTGTGCATCGCTAGCTACGTCGTCCGTACAACTGGGGCGAGTGCTAGTCAGTCTCTCGAGACCTGCCTTATGGTGGCGCTCGGTCTACGATCCCTGATAGTGGCGACACGCGGGTCCGACATGTACTAATGGACCGCGGCCGATTTAAAGCTACCACCTAGCAGGTGTGGTGTCTGGCGGTGACACCACATTCCTCCCCCGCAAATCGGCGAACGGTCGTGTTATAAGGCTTCCGCCCGCCATGGGGAGGACCCCATGTTGACGTATGCGATGGGGTGGGGAGCCTAACAACAGGCGAGGCTGTGCCACCCGCACCCGGCCATTCGGTCCGAGGGGATCTAGGAAACGCCTGAAAACGTAGTCCAGGGTGCACGTCAACATGCGGTGTATGCGCCCGTAAAGAGACAGGAGGGGCCGAAGGGTCGACCTCCATTGCGTCGGGATATCCGACGCGCGATGACGTCATGTGGTCCGGAGCGGGCAAGAGTTCCATGGCGGAGGACAGCTGGTCACGGGAAGCGATCGGCGGCACGTGACCCAGGGAGGCGCTTGGCGGCTGCAGCGAAGCGTCCACTGCGGGCGGCGCCGGCTGGAGGACAGGCGGCGGCGGCGGAGGCGGCAGCGGCGCGTCGCCATGGGGCAAAATGGAAGGCATCGTCGGTAACACCTGGGGATGAGGCGAGCCAGTAGATGGGTCCTCAGGGCGCTGACCGGACGGCACCGTCGCTGAAAGCAGACGGGGAGCGGCAGAACCCGTGCGACGACAGAGGCGCAGCTCATGGAGATGCCGACGCACCTCACCAGAGGCCCCCAAAACCAAATACATCGCGCGGCCGAGGCAGCGAAGAATGCGCACTGCGAGCCAACGCCGTGAACCTCGATAGTTGCGTTAGAATACAACGTCGCCTGGAGCAAAAGCAGAAGTTTGCCGCTGCACAGGAACCTGATGCGGCGGGTGCAGCAACGACATCAATGTTCGATGAGGACGACCGTGGAGCAACTCAGCCGGCGAGCGACCATCTCGGGGCTGAGAGCGATACGAGGACAAAAAGAGCAACAACGCGTCCTCCCGAGAATGCGACTCTTTCAACTTCAACATCTGTGACTTGAAAGTCCGGACCAATCGTTCAGCGGCACCGTTTGACTGAGGCGAAAACGGCGCGGATGTCAGATGTTGAATACCATTGGCCTTGCAGAAAGACTGAAATTCTGCAGACATGAATTGTGGGCCATTGTCGGAAACAATAGTCTGCGGAACGGAAGACCTTCAATGCAAAAGATAGCAGACAACGCTTGGACGGTGGCAGATGACTTCGTAGAAGACATCCGGACAACAAAAGGAAAATTACTGAAGGCATCTACCACAACCAACCATATAGCATTCCAGAATGGACCAGCAAAATCGATGTGCAAGCGTTGCCAAGGGGAAGTGGCTTTTGGCCATGCAAAGACTTTCCGCGGCGGTGCGGATTGTTGTTCGGCACACGCCATGCAAGAAGAACAAATATTCATAATCGCAGCATCGATTCCGAACCAAGTACAGTGCTGACGAGCAAGTTGTTTCGTTCGCACTATACCCCAATGTCCTTGGTGAAGAAGCCGTAAAACAGAGGACTGTAACGAACGTGGGACCACGACTCTGGACTGATCATTATCAGAACGCAACAACAAAACACCACGTCGAACAAAAAGTTTCTCCTTGTGAGCAAAAAATCGGCGAACCAACGGATCCTCGATCCGAGACTTTGACAAAGGCCATTGCGTAGCAACAAAACGCAAAACGGTAGCAAGGACAGGGTCAGCAGCTGTGGCTGTAGCTACACGACGAAAATCAATCGGAAACGATTCGACCACGTCATCAGTTTCCGCATCAATGAACATGCAAGCAAGTTCGGAAGAATCGAATGCTCTATCCTCAGCAACAGGCAAACGGGACAACGCATTGGCGTTTCCGTGCTGAGCAGTGGACCGATACAAGATATCGTAGCGGTACTGCGACAGGAAAATAGACCAGCGAATGAATTTCTGCGCTGTACGCGGAGGTAAAGGCTTGTTCGGATGAAAAAGCGACGTCAAAGGTTTGTGGTCTGTGATGATGGTAAAGTGACGACCATACAAGAAATCATGGAACTTAGTAACACCAAACACGAGAGCCAAAGCTTCTTTCTCTATCTGTGAATAATTTCTTTGCGCAGACGAGAGCAATTTGGACGCAAAGGCAATAGGGCGATCAGGCGACCCATCTCTGTGCGCAAGCACAGCACCGATCCCGAAATCCGATGCATCTACCATCAACAAAAGGGGTTTCTTGGGATCGAATGGCATAAGGCAAGTATTTGAAAGCAACGCCGATTTCAACTGGCGAAAGGCGCGTTCGCATTCCGTCGTCCAGACGAACGGAACACCTTTACGGCGTAAGCGATGAAGCGGAGCTGAAATGGAAGAGGCATGCATGATAACGTTGGCATAGTAGTTAATTTTTCCCAACACACTCTGTAGCTGCTTCAGATTCTGCAGCGAAGGCAAGTCTTGTATGGCACGGAGGTGCTCTGGACTGGGATGTATGCCTTGTGCATTTATGATTTGTCCCAGATATGGTAAGTCACGAGCAAAAAACACACACTTGTCCTTCCGCAAGCGAAGACCATTTTGTCGCAATACTTGAAATAATGTTCGGAGATGCTCTAAATGTTCGTCTGCTGTCTTTCCGGAGATCACAATATCGTCCAGATAGTTCGCAGCAGTAGGAACCGATGCACAAACAGTTTGTAAATATTGCTGAAACAATGCAGGGGCGGATGCACACTCGAATGGCAGTCTTTTGAATCGGTACAAACCAAGATGCGTGTTAACCACCAAGACGCGCTGGGAATCCTCGTCCACTGGTATTTGCAAGTACGCATCTGCCAGGTCCAACTTTGAAAATTATTGACCCGGGCACAGTTTATCAAAAAGATCTTCCGGGTGGGGTAAAGGATAAGTTGCAATCACTAATTGTGGATTCACTGTTGCCTTGAAGTCCACACAAAGTCTCAATTTTCCGGAAGGTTGCGGCAAAATTACTAAGGGTGAGGCCCAGAGAGAAGCTTGCACATGTTCAATTACACCTTGTGATTCTAAATCGTGTAACGTTCTTGTGACCTCATCACGCAATGCGTGAGGAACATAGCGCGCTCTGAAAAATTTCGGTTGCGTGTTGACTTTCAGTTCCAAATGTGCTTCATAGTTCTGAGCGCAACCTAAGACCGGTGCAAAAATGTCTGCAAATTCTTCACACAGACGAGAAACACTGTCTGAAGGCACAGTCTGATTCACTGATAGGACCTGATTTACTATAGACAAGTTAAACAATTGAAATAAATCTAAACTAAACAAGTTCACTGCAGAAGAAGAACGAAGAACGTAAAATGACACAAGTTTTGTTTGTCCCTTATATGTTGCAAGAAGAGTGCACTGTCCTAACACAGGGATAGTCTGACCTGAATAACTATTTAACTTAACATTTGTGGCACGCAACGGAGGTTTGCCCAGTTGTTTGTACGTGTCGTGATTGAGCAATGAAACTGCAGCTCCGGTATCGAGCTAGAATGGTATGACCTTGCCATTAAAGTCCAAATCTACAAAAAGTTTATTGTCCGGCTGACGACAAGAGCGACTGTCTCGTGCAATTTGAACTGACACTGGTACAGAAGCACTTGCGACTTGACGCGATTTCCGGCGACGTCGACGCACAGTATTTGTGGGACGAACACAGTCACTGGACGAAGTGGAATTAACTACATGAATGTCCATGGGCGAAGGTTCACAAGCCTGAGTATTCTTGGTTCGATTCCGGCGCGAAGCAAAGGGCTTGGAATGGTGGTGATTGTCTGATCTGAGCTTTTTCTGGCAAACACTTTGAACATGTCCTTTCTTATTACAGTAAAAGCAAATAGCTTGGCGTGATGGGCAATTTTCACGCGAATGTCTAGTAGCACACCGCGGGCATGATTTCACTGCATTTGTATGCTGGCGCGGCACACCTGGTTTAGAGCGTGGCGGCAGCTGTGTGGACGAGCGCGGGGGCAGTTTACTGGTCCGTGCAGCGGGTCCAGCAGTCCGGATAATGTTACACACGGCTGGCGAAGTTGCAAATGATTCCTGAGCAAAGTCAAGCGTGTCTTGTCTATCCAATTTGTCTATCTCTTGTTGAAGGAAGGGATTGACGACTTTCAAAATCTGTTCCCGTATACGAACATCAGAAACGTTCTGTGCAATTGCATCACGTACCATTGTATCTGAATAAGGGAGTCCACATTCACACTCAAAAGCACAATCCCTTGTAAGGCCTTGCAATGTTGCAACCCACTCCCTATTAGTTTGACCGGCCGTACGTTTTGTACAAAAGAAAGTATACCTGTTTGCAACTACATTGTTTCCTTGAAATAGGCATCTAAAGCAGACAAAATTTCTTCGTAGGACAGAGTTGCTACGTCACGTCGGGGAAATAATTTCACTATCACACGGTACGTTTGCACCCCTACACACGACAATAAGTGAGGCTGCCGCTCGTTACCTTGAATTCTGTAGGCGGCGAGATGAAATCCAAATTGGCGTGACCACTCCGTCCATGTTTCCATAGCTGGGTCAAACGGCCGGAACGGGGGTGCAACAGTGTGTTGTGGCTGCGGTAGCGGTGAAGCGGCGGCTGCCGCATCGGTTTGAATTGCACATTGACCCTGGACGAGCTGTCCAAGGGCATCCAATAACGCCTGCGTCTGCTGATTCTGCAAGCGATAAAATTCGGACAGTACATCCGGAGAGTGTGGCGAAGCCATGACACAAGTAAATCAAGTAAGGATAAAGAAGGAAATCGTTTTAATCGTCGTCGCCAACTGTTGTGGCATAGCAAGACAGCCACGCCACGGAAGTAGCCGAAAGGCACGCGTTTAGTTCACGCAGGCAAGAGATAGGTCTGTAACAGGATACGTAATGAATGCTATAAAGATAAGTACGTAGCTTCTGGAATACTTAACTTTAATCCATCCTTGTTGTATACATCGCTCTTGACGATACAAGTGAGACTCTTTAGATACAAGTTATGTAAGGCTAATGGCGCCTTGCTAGGTCGTAGCCATGGACTTAGCTGAAGGCTATTCTAACTATCTGCTCTGCAAATGAGCGAGGCTTCGTCAGTGTGCATCGCTAGCTACGTCGTCCGTACAATTGGGGCGAGTGGTAGTCAGTCTCTCGAGACCTGCCTTGTGGTGGCGCTCGGTCTGCGATCCCTGACAGTGGCGACACGCGGGTCCGACATGTACTAATGGACCGCGGCCGATTTAAAGGTACCACCTAGCAAGTGTGGTGTCTGGTGGTGACACCACAGGTATCATAACTAATCACCAGTAACATTATAGCATAGGAATGTTAATAGAGCGACGTGATGACGTTCAAGCAAAACTGCAATAATAGTCACTCTGTTGATTTTTGTTGTTTCGAATTAGAGCACGCATACTTCTACACCAGACTTCTGAACCTTGCCTATTGAATGCAAATCTTGCATGATGGTTAAATGGTAATCCATGACTTATATCAGTAGTCGAGGCTTCCTCAATGTGGAAAATCATTCATGCCAGAACGATCTCTGTTGAAACAAGAATATCTTTTTCTGGCGTATTATTCCCAAAAGCATGCGCTCCACACACATTTCAAATCTTTCGAGCTGCCTCCTCTGCATTCACCCCTCTACTACACCAAAAGTGAATATTGTGTTGCAGAAGTTACACCTTTTTCCACTTGCGACCCAATTTTACAAATCTTAACAGTGGTTCATGATTTTCAAGTATGCAAAATCCATTGCTTAAGTGCAAGATGATAACTAGAACTTCTGATTCGAAAATGACAATTGATACCTCCACCGACAGCGTCGCGTCGCGTTCACCTGGGCGGCGCCCGATTTCAGGCGGCGGGTGGCGTTTGGGCCGGCGGCCGGTAGCCGCTGCAGCGCGACGAAACGTTTGAGCGTAAGCTGTTCTGATCGCGACACAGCTACGAGCTGTCCTGCGGAATTGTTTCTGGATGTATTTCTTATTTGTGGGGGATAGAATGTGAAGCGAATTATCTTCGACGTTCAATCACACTCATAACTTTAGACGAGGGCCGAAATACGGTATTAAAAACAAAAGAAAAGAAAAAGAAACGTGATACTGTTGGACGTGAACACGCGACTACAAACTTAGAATGCACGACGATTGCCACTTTTTCTTTTTTTTTTAAAAAAAAATCTCAAATTGCTCGTTCCATTTGTTTGCGGCGGACGTCCCATGGCACCCATTCAACTTCGTCGTTGATCCATTTACCCAGTTTTTTGTTACATAGGGCGACTAACTCTCTGACCGACCACGCCGAGGTTCCGTGCCAGCTACTACTAGACTAAGGGCGCACACAACACAACATCTCGGAAGTAGACAACACTTCATACTGACACTTCCGCATCTTACAGTGTTGCCAGATTGGGCCAGACTTAGCGTTGTCAGGGGTGTTCGGTTTTATTGGCCATCGTAAATGAACGACTCGGACTTACTCCCCGTATCGGCCAGCTGGTGGTAAGTTTTTATGTCGAGGACTGTGCATTAGCTATCATAGGGGAAGGCATTTTATAAATATTTCCTATGGAATATTATAATTGTATATTGTGAGAAATATGGCGTTGTTACTTGATCAGGTGGTCTTTTGAGAAAATAAAAGGGGTATTGGAGGCTACTCAAATAATGTTCTTTCTAATATAGTACTTTCAAAACCCTGTCACTACTTTAGATTTTAACTTGTGAGTTCATAAGGTACTATGCACCCAGTTTTAATGCTCTGAAAACATTTCCTTTCATATCAATTTTGACCATTAGTGAAGAAAGACACTATCTGATTAACTTTATACGCTGAAGTGAACAGGAACTTTCCCATACCGCAACGTATAAGTAAAGGGAATTTAACTTAAACTAAATTAAGATAACTTTAAACCATAATCTTTACAACAGGGCTCATGTTGCTACTCTCTATCTGTGTTGATGGACCACTTCTTATAGGTGTGAGTGGTGCAATGCAAATGGTCTTGTACACTGTATCCTACAACACCCAATAAACTGAAGTGAGATCGTTCAGTAGCAAAATATGGAAGTCCTGACTCCATACTACCTCTGGTACTCCAGCGTCAAACGTGAACCCTGTTGCTGCCTGTGGCCGCCGTTAATCACAACGCGGAAATCCATCTCATTCGCGGTGCTGCGCAGGTTGCTGATTGGCCCTCGCTTGCGGCTGGCGGCGAACTTCAAAGCACCGCCCGTGGCGCCAGTCCGAAAATTGTCTTAGCGCGCCGGCTCCAGTTGCTTATCACTACAACCACGTGCCTTATAGCTCCACTCCAACACATACATTCCTTGCTAGCTGACAATTTTATATTATCACCACTGTTGTAGTCACTTTATTCTCTCTCATAATTAAATATAATGAAAACGAATATAGCTTGTTCGTTAACGGAGTTCTTAAGTAAACACACCCAAGTATTCGAACTTAGATCACATGAGGGAAAAAGAACTTTCTAAATATCCCTAATTATATAAATACGGAATCTGTTCGTATATATTGAGCACAAACTGAATACAGAATCTCATGCCTTGCATACAAATGGCTTTCAGCTGACCACGTGACGTAACATGATCATACAAATACAAAAGACAGTCGTATATAACCCTGTATCCACATTAACGCCTATAACATTATTTTTTTACTTGAAAAACGATGAGATAAGCAACTTGCGGACCCTGATGACTGAACAGAAATTTGATCTGATTCCCAAGTGTTTTAACTAAAATCTGAACTCGAATACAGGAGTAGCATCGTTCAGATGAAACAGAATTGAAATATTTTGCGATAGAAATTATATACTGATTCCCACATGTTCTAACAGAAACGTCAGTTCGAATAAAGGGGTATCATTGTCCACATGAATCGCAGTTGCCAAGTATCTCGCGTAAATAAATCTTATTTTCCACGTAATGTACAAGGGCGATCAAAAACTTTCCGTTTTCGGACGTTGTTGCAGCTTATATGCGACGTAGCGTGACTCCGATGCAGATATATAAGCACAGACACGTAAGAATTGCATTAGTGTGATATTCGTGTCATTCAGACTTGCATGCAGTAAATACGAAAACGTCAATTATGGCGAAGTTATCACCATATGCGTCAAAACGGGACCAGAGTACTATTATTCTATTCTTGGATGCCGAATGGCAAACAACGATAGACAATTAAAATGAGTCCAGTCCCATTGGAACTTCTGCTCATTTAGCGATCTATTCGCTACCACCTCGAACTGATTTTCATACGTAAATTACATACTTTATATCTATGGACGTTCATAGTATTTTCTAATTTTTGGGTGTAATTTTTCCTTAAAATATAATTTCCCGTTTATGTAACGATATATTCTCATACTTCGACCTTATGCTATGAATATCAGTTTCCAAATAATTAACAGAAAATGCTCTAACAACAAATCTACATTTATTTTGCTATTTCTGTCATTCAGTTTTAAATGCAAATAAAGTAAACATTTCTGTTGAGATTTTTATTTATTTTTATTATCGAAATGTAATCAGTACTGCAACGTAACAGGAAATTCCTGATTTTTAAATTTGCAAATTTTGTTACTTTTCTTATCAGATGTTACTACCAAAAAATCTTCACACAAATACGTATGTTATGAACAATCTAAAAACGGAAGTTATCTTAACGTTATTTTTACTTATGGTATGTTCTGGAATATAAAACTTGTCTTATGTTATGCTTGACTGGCGCAAATTTTTTGCGTCATCCTTTCTTAACTTAACATGAGTTAATATCTAGAGAACCTCTTTGGAATTTGCAGTGAACTCTAAGTGTTATGTGTTGATAGGTACCTGTGGCATTTTGGAAACACGTGTGAAATGTTATGTGAAAGGATGATTAGAACAATTCATGAGACAGCAGAACTATTACCTCCATGATGAGTCATTTCAAAATATGTATTTTAGATATTACACAACATCTTTCCGCCGCTGGACACTGAGGGCTCCTCAACTTCTCAAAACTAAGTAAACTTTCCTGTATATATCTTTGTTCCATTATCTCTTGGAATGACAAATACAGTGCGTTCAACAATTTTTGTTTTCAATCAGTGTCTGCGAGACTTAAATCTTAAGAACTAAATCAAGAATGGTGCGTGATAACATCCGTCGAGAAGAAGAATGTTTGTCAGAGAGCATGTCTGTCGAAAATAACCGTTGTGGAATGGTGCCCCGAGCGGTGCTGCTGCTTCACAATAAGGCACGTTCCCATATCACAAATGTCGTAACGCAGAAGTTAACGACAACTCAAGTGGGAGACACTCAGTTACCTGCCCTATAGTCCTGGTCTCTCACTATTCGATTATCACCCATTCGGTCCCTTAAAACAGACCTAGAAATGTTGTCAGTTCCTGTGGGACGAGGATGTGCAAGATGCAGTTACGGATTTCTTTACGCAAAACACGGTGTCTGGTCAAACGAGTATCTTCAGACGGGTGCGTCGGTAGGATGATTGCCTCAATGCTCATAGCGATTTTTGCTATTGGAATACCGTTTCTGGACTGTACGGTCTTCGAACGGAATCTTTCTTTATTGCTACATATTTAAAAACGCAAAGGCAGCGCAAGCGAACAACCATCTCACCATAATCCATAAGATGTCCTTCCATTGTGCCCGTTTCCTTTACCATCAGACAATGCGTTTATACTAAACAGGTCAACAAATCCATGCAGCAGCAGGCAGGAAAGAAGAATGTGTTCCTTTGTCCACAAGCCATGCGGGCCTTGCTAACTGATTCTCTACGCCATGCGATGCGATTGGTTGACTAAGATCAGAGTTTCACAGACTTGTTTAAGATATGCCTTTGCAGTTCCCAGCCGAGGATAATGCATATCTACCAGAGGGACAAGAGATTATAGATTCTTTCAGACAAACAAGTGATTATTTTCAGGCTTACCTAACTCACTGGATACGCCTGATGTAATTACAGGAGTATTTATTTTGAAATCATTAGCTACAACAAATATCCTTTATTTCAGCAATCAAAGCAATTTATCGAAAAAAATACTGTATGGGTAACTATCAGTTGTTTTGAATCCTGTACGATAGTTGAATGTCATCTTAAAACTTAGTTCTTGTGGACAACACCTAATAGTAATCACTGAGTCAGTTAAACTAAAATTTTCAATTTTAGAATTTTCAGTTTTAGAATTTTAGACGGCCGTGGATCGCACAAATACGTCGCCTTCAATAGAAACTACGATAAGCAGCAACACTATGTAGAGAAAGCAACTTTAAAATCACAATTAATTTAAACATCCCACTATATAACTACGTTAATGAGGAAGTTAGTATCTCTTTTGCGTCTTTGTTGTTGTCGTTGTCGTCGTTATCATCCGTCCGAAGACTGGTCTGATGCCATTCTCCACACTAGTGTGGCGTTCTGGACTCACCATTCGGGAGGACGATTGAGGTTTCCCGTGATTTCCATAATTTGCTTCAGGCAATGTCGGGATGGTTCCTTTGAAAGGGCGAGGTCGACTTCCTTCCCAATCCTTCCCTAATCCGATGGGACCAATGACCTCACCGTTTGGTCCTCCGCCTCCCCCCCCCCCCCCAAAAAAAAAACAAAAAAAAAAACAACCAACCAATCCACGCTAGTCTGTTTTTTATGATCATGTTCATCTCCGTACAACTACTGCAACATAAATCCATTTGCACCCTCTGATAGCCCGAAATTAATAAAGACATCTACTTTACATCATTTCCAACTTTCTGTCTTATGATGTGTACAATGTACGACTTGCTGCGAGGGTGTTTCCTATATTTGTGTTTTACCTTTCATCTTATAACGTGTCACACAGACTGAAATGTATTAGGTTAACTTATATCTTCTGTTTTAATGTTTATTTTCATTTTGTTGTGTAAGAACCTCCATTACACTGAATCAATGTAGTGGCCACTTACGTGTGCACATGTCACGTGTTTGACCTCGCTACTTTTCCGTAACGCATACTCTTCATTTCCTACTTTATTTTCAGGACATTCTCACCACTACTAACAAACTGCGTCCTGCAGCAACCGCTTAGAATATGGTCGGGGTCTTTTTAATATCATTTATAGTACCATTCACGGTGTTATTTACCCTTTTACACTCATGTAAATTTTCTTATACCTTCGCGCAAATTTTTTTTCCCTTCTCGTAACCAAAAATTACAATGTCATCAAAGAACCTCGCAATTTCTTATTTCTTCTCCATGAACTTTAATTCCCTTCCTAAATTTCTCCTCTGTTTCCTTTACTGCTTGCACAATGTACGGAATAAATAATATTGAGGGTGTGTAACAACGCTGTTCTTCCCTCTCAACAACTGTCGTTCGTACCTCGTAAGTGCGGTCTGGTTTCTCTATAAGTCGTAGCTAACCCTCCAGTCTCTGTATCTCACACCTGCTGCCTTCAGAATTTCGAAGAGTTCATTCCAGTAAACAGTGTCAAAAGCTTTCTCTAGACCTGCAAATGCTACAAACTTAGGCTCGCCTTTCTTCTGTCAATCTTCTGACAAGGAGCCACTTCAGTGTGAGGTCGCATTCGAGTCCTCACATTTTGTCTGTCATGCAATATTGGCTGCTAATAGCAACAGGTGGCGGTACTGGAGGTATCCAGTGGTGAGCACAGCATGAGTCTACGAAACGTAGTTGAACTGCTTAGTCGACGAGTAACTCACATCAGTGTTACAGTGCTAGTGGAAATTTTTTGGAAATTTGTGGTAAGTTCATATGGGGCGAAACTGCTAAGGCCGTCGGTCCCTAAGCTTACACACTTCGTAACCTAACTTAAAGTAACTAATGATAAACACAAAACACGCACCCATGCCCGAGGAAGAGCTCGAACCTCCGACGGGGGCAGCCACGCTAACCGTGGCAAGGCACCTGAGACCGCGCGGCTAGTGCTGGTGATGTTGATGCAAAGCAGAGCAATGCGGCAAGAATGAACAAAGCAGACACTGCATTATATCTAAAACAACAGTTGCCGAATTTGATATTCCTTCAGAAAGGAGCCCAAAAAGCTTCGCAGGTTGAGAAAGATGTGGCGGATGAAATATTAGCGTTTCTGCAAGACGAGTCAGTGGAATGTGTGGTGTCCTATACGAGCGACTGTGCCGACATTGTACAGGCGTATAATGATGGCGATGACCGTGTAGTGCATAAGGAAATCTACGTATATCCAAGGCAGAACAAGGCGCACTTGTTAGAAAAAGTTGTGTGTACGCGTTTGAAGGACGCTCGACATGATTTACAGGATGTGCAAGATAGTGACCTAGTACGTTATGCACATCAAACTGCGCGCGTCATAGATTGCAGTGATTTCAATGGAAGCAGTGGATACTTGCATAACTTCAAACAGTGCTACAGGATACGTAAGATAACGAAATTTCAAACAAAGCGTCACAGCAAACTGTGAAATCGGCCCAAAAATTTGTAGATGAGATAAACGGACTTATACCATCGTTCAGTAAGGAATTTGTTTTCAATTCCGACCAGTCGGGACGTGAAGAAGAAATGCATATGAAAGGAACCGTGGAAATTAGAGGTACCAAGAGAGCTGCGTCTAAATCAACTAACACCAATGAATTAAGACACTAGTATACTAGTATGCTGACTGTTAATCTGGATTGCAAATTGGCTGGAAAGTTATTTATTGTGCTGCGAGAAGCTGGAGGTGCTCTGCCCCTACGATCCTGCAAGGGCAGTAGGGAATATTTACGTCAGAACCAGCAAGAATTGGAAAATGGGCGTAAGAGAACTGCAACTGTGATATGAGCACTGCTTTTCGCCAATAGCTGATCAAAATAACTTTTTTGCTTGATTTCTGGTCTACGTACAAAAATCATACTCTCTTATATCAAACTACCCCTCCTGAAAAATGTGTGACATTGCAGTTGATACCACCTCGACAAATTCAGACTCTGGACGTTTGTTTCTCCGTGGCTATAAAACGAATAAGCGCGCTATCTGCATCTTCGCCTTAAAGGATAGCCAGTTTCGCGATAAGCTCCACGACATACCGTTTCGCATTCGGTTGCATGCCATCACATTCCATCGGTTCCCATCACCCTGCTAAACCATTATGATTCTACACTCCTTCTTTAAGAGTCGGTGGCTAGCTGAACGTCTTACACGTTTTGTAACTTCCATCTTCATGCTGTTAACCTTTGTAATCACTGTGGGGCGCCATGTTTCATTCAGTGTTCGTGGTGAAACTTAATCGGGTCTTTTGAACATTTTTTGAATGCTGACGTTGTCCATTTTGTGAAGTGTAATACACAAATCCCATAGAAGATTGATCACCCCCCGGACACCCATTTTCTGTCGCCCTCCTGTTGTGTATGGTGAGTCACTAGCAGCTAATATTTTTTCTATCATAATCTTTAGCACAATTTTTTCAGATGAACCTTACTAACGAATGAACTTGCGATTTCGTACTGAGGGGGTTCCTTGTAAAGTAAGTACTGCCTCGTGCCTTCTGCATTAGTTATGGTAACTGCATATTTGTGTTCCGTATGAGATCTCTACTAATATTTTCGTTTCATTTGAATTTCTTGCTGTGGCGTTGCGAGCCTCGATAAATCGGTAATAACAACTATAAACCTCCCTCTGCGTGTGTTGTATTACGTTTGCTGAAACACGGAGTACGTGCGCGCTCCGAATTCCCCCTATGCGGACGCTGGTGGGCAGGGAAAGGGCGTTCAGGGGCTGGCGCACAGCTGGAAGCCGACAACAGGGAGGCGGCGAGGCAGGGCAGGGCAGGCCGCATATTTATACCCGCCGTCAAAAATAAACGAGCAGCCGGAAGGGAAGCACGAGTTGGCGCGTGCCGGGTTTGGTCAGCGGCGGAAGCAGGCACGTGCTCGCCAGCTGCCGCCCTAGCCCTGCCTTGCATTGTCACGCTGGATGCTCAGCGACACGTCCCAAATGTCTCCACTTTCTAGGGGTGGCTTAAGCTGTCGGCACACGGATGGTACATTCGAACATTGAGCGTTCAGCGTGACGAGTTTTTGACATCATAGCGTCGAGAAAGCAGGTTAGGGAGTCTTCCTGAAAGTGCAGAGCAATATGTAACATGACAAATATTCTGAACGTAAGTATGAACGTTGACCAGTGAGATGGAAGAATACCACCTACTTCACATAGGTCATCTCTCTTCAGTACAGAGTCGCGGGACGCCATATTGGCTGTAAGTTGAAACCGATATGTATATAAGTCATTTTTAAGCATCAGCAAATTGAGGACCTATCGAAAAGCCGTTGTTGATTGTACGTTCTTTTTGTAATAAAATTACGGGAACCGCCGTAGTTGTGGTTAAAGAATTACTGTCACTTGCCTATTATAAAAGCATACCGTTTCAAGGTGACGGCAGACTGAGGATCCATTGCAAATGCAATGCCCTTTGTTGGAACTGTTATAACTAAATGTCAGTTCTACAGTTAAAGCCTTCAGTTATTAAATTCTAAGATTAAAGCTTTCAGGAGACGAAATATTATCGCACAATAGTCATGGTCGGTACAGCGCAGTGAGTAGAGTTATAGAAGTGTTGGGTTCCGGGTGATCTGTTGCTGGTTCACGTCACACTGCATCCAAAAACATTTTTTCTAGCCTTTTCGTATTCTGATGGTACAGATACTTTTTCATTACTTTAATAAAAGTATATTATATAACATCCGATGTTATGAAAATATAAGTGCGATGTTTCTGAGGAGTGAGTTCGTTCGATTGGCTTGATCTACAAGACAGTTTGCACTGCTTGCTGTAACATATTTTGCACTTTCTTTTATATTTAAGATGTGGTAAAAATTCTGCTGCTGATAAGGAACGGTAATCAAGTGAGAACGACCTTAGGATATTACTAGAAAGTGAGAATGATGAAAGAATTTTTATCTTATGGGGATGCACTACTTGTCCAACGCACCCCGTACCGTAGAAGTGGAACTTTCAAAGGTGTACTAATAATTTTGTGTTCTACAGCAACATATCTGATTCCCCACTCACAGACATCACTGGATGAGAATACGGAGGGGCATGTGGTCAGCATACCGCTTTCCCGGCCGTTGTCAGTTTTCGTGACCGGAGTCGCAACTTCCCCATCAAGTAGTTCCTCAATTGACCTCATATGGGCTGAGCGCGCCCTGCTTGCCTACAGCGCTCGGCAGACAGGACGGTCAGCAATTCAAATGTTTGCCAAGCCCGACAGCGCTTAACTACGGTGACCTGACGGGAACTGGTGTTACCACTGAGGCAATGCCGTTGGCAAAGCATAATACTATATTGTTATTAATTTCAGCAAGTTGCTTATTAACAGTTAAGTGTATTCAGAGTATATAAATTTTATAGAACGTTTTCATAGTTAGTAACATGTTTACTAGCGGTTGCTACATGTTTTCGGCAGGGCACACTAAGCCTTCAACGTTCTATAACCAATGTCACACTGTTTTCAACGGATCTTGAAAACGTTCACCATGAACCTGTAACATAATTTACAACCATTGTAATTGGCTATATTGCCTGTCTTAAGAGCATCTCAACATTCCTTCGCCCAACATGCGACGTAGCACATCATCATAAGCAGACTTCTTTTTCTGTGTACTTTTGTCTTTAAACAATGGCATAAGCAAATAAATGCCCGTTGCCACATAATCTGCAGATCTGGGAAGCTCAGTAATGGTTCTGCCTCTACTAATCAGTATATCGTGCAGACCGACATTTAAATATTTCTTCACATGTCTGGTAGAACGTGAGGGTGGGGGGTTGGGGGTTACTGTTATAGTGGGACTATTTTGAATTATCAGTAGCGAATAGAATATTCAGTCGTTGTTGAACTAACGTGTTTTCCATAAAGTGCAAAGAATTCTATGTTGTCATTCGGGGAAGATGAAAACCGCATGTTATTGCTGACAGAACGAATGTTTATGAAATCATTTTCACCTATGAAGTAATTTGAAATAGAATAGATAACTTCATGAATGTTTTTGGTTCATTTGATCATTTTTGACACCTCACATTACATTAATCTTCCTTCCTCGGACACAGTAAAAATGTATATACACTGAACAGCCAAAGAAACTGGTACACCTGCCTAACATCGTGAAGGTGCCCAGCGAGCACGCAGAGGTGCTGCAACACGATGTGGCATGGACTCGAAAAATGTCTGAAGTAATGCTGGAGGAACTGATACCATGAATCCTCAGGGATGTCCATAAACTCGTAACAGCACGAGGAGGTGGAGATATCTTCTCAGCAGCACGTTGCAAGGCATCCCAGATATGCTAAATAATGTTCATGTCAGGGGAGTTTGGTGGTCAGCGGAAGTGTTTAAACTCAACAGAGTGTTACTGGAGCCACTCTGTAGAAACTGTGGACGTATGGGGTGTCACATTGTCCTGCTGGAATTGCCCAAGTCCGTCGGAAAGCACAATGGATATGAATGGATGCAGGTGATCAGACAGGATGCATACGTACGTGTCAGCTGTCAGAATCGCATCAAGACGTATCAGGGGCTCATATCACTCCTACTGCACACTCCCCACACCATTACAGAGCCTCCACGAGGTTAAACAGTACCCTGCTGACATGCAAGGTCCATGAATTCCTGAGACTGTCTCCATACACTTACACGTACATGCGCTTGATACAACTTGAAACGAGACTCGTCCGAACAGGCAACATGTTTCCAGTCATCAGAAGTCGAATGTCGGTGTTGTCGGGGCCAGGTGAGGCTTACAGCTCTGTGTCGAGCTGTCATCAAGGGTACACGACTGGGCCTTCGGCGCCGAAAGCCCATATCGATGATGTTTCATCGAATGATTCGCACGCTGACACTTGTTGAAGGCCCAGTATTGAAACCTGCAGCAATTTGCGGAAAAGTAGCACTTCTGTCACGTTGGACGGTTCTCCTCGGTCGTCGTTGGTCCCAGTCTTGCTGGATCTTTGTCCGGCCGCAGCAATGTTAGATATTTGATGTTTTACCGGATTCCTAATATTCATTGTACACTCGTGAAATGGTCATACGGGAAAATTCGCACTTCATAGCTACCTCGGAGATGCTTTGTCCCATCAATCGTGCGTCGACTATAACACCACGTTCATACTCACTTAAATCCGGATAACCTGCCATTGTAGCAGCAGTAACCGATCTAACAACTGCGCCAGACACATTTTTTATACAGGCGTTGCCAGCCGCATAGCCGTATTCTGCCAGATTACAAATCACTGTATTTGAATACGCATGCCTATACCAGTTTCTATGGCTCTTCAGTTTTTTTCTGCAATCATCACATTATTATCCCTTGTTATTATTATGTATCCTGCAAAATTCGTTTGGGATTCTCGCACATCTTTTGATAATGTCACTTTATATTACACGTCTTACTGAACATGTGAGCAAATCATTAATAACGTATTGCAGCTAGCCTCTTTTGCTACTGTCCATTGTGTGTTAATCAGTTGGATTGCATCTGCTGCCGTAGCAAATTCGTGAACCTTATTTCTTTTGACATCATTGAAATAAGTAATAATTAGCGGATCAGCTGGATTGGGCAGCACCTATTGTCATAAGCTGAGTTCCGCAGGGATATCTCGAAATAAATCTTGTTACAGCTGACAATTCGACACGTAGCTTAGTTCCAACAAACTTCAGATATTCCTGCATGAGCAATATTAGTATTACTTCAGCAGTGGATTTCATAGTATGTGTGGAAGTGATCGTAAAATACCAAGCGTGCAAACTGTTTAAATACAGAATGCAGCAGGGTGGAAATACCTTTCTGCAAAGTTTTATACCCGTCCACATGCCGACATTTCGCGCTAATATCGATAGAATCGTTTCCCCTCTCCTGTCCCAGGTAGCGCATTTGTCAGAATTAGGAAGTCTTCGCTCTCAGCAGACAGTTCTGAAAGCGAGTTCCTAATCGGCTACACCGTGTGAACTGACGTGAATAAAGGAAGTGTAACTGAAGAGATCAGTACCCACACTGTCAGTTATTTCATTGCACAAAAAATTATTTGAACTTTCTATAACGATAATACTTCTATGTTTTGTTCATAATTCCGTTGTTTTTTTACTATAATGCTTTTTATCTGTTTGACGTTTAATTCGTAAAACTTCTGGTTTTCTCGTAAATTAGTAATTAGTACGCTAGAAAGTATTGTCTTGAGGTTGAAGCTCTTCTGTCCGCGTTTGCTTACAAATAAATTTACTTTAGAAAGGGGTCTGTCTTTAGCAATAAATGATCTTTTTCTTCTAATACCCAGATATGTTTCCCTGAAGTTTCACCATTATTAGTGGGATTTTGTAAAGGGCGGTCAAAAATCACCGCCTGATGGTGTTGCTGCAACGTATATAAAACCCAACACGACTCCTATGCGGGTGCACCGACAAGTAAGGAAAGGGTTCGTGTGACCTTCGAACGGAAACGTTTTGTTCGCCCCTTACATTTTCTTTCTATTGTACAACAGGTAAATACTCTTTACAACTTGTACACACACAGATTCAAATTCTTAAGAAAGTATCTATGAATCTGAAAAGTAGGTAAAATTTTATATACTTATTTTGTGATTACTTGCTGTGGTTTTTCTGTTTTTTTATGTTTTACGTTACAGTTTATTTTCTTTCACAGTCTGTAGTCTGAAACCATATAGACTTTAATGTAGAAAAGCGAGAGAAATCGATATTTTAAGATAGAGAATTTTGTGGTTAGCCCCAAAATTCTAAGCTACGAAAACAAGATAGTGGACAGCTGAGCATTTCATTGTATTATGGGCAGGAGTTTTGAATCTTTGTGGAGTGTCTCTACCATTTTGTGTGTGTGTGTGTGTGTGTGTGTGTGTGTGTGTGTGTATGTGTGTTTGTGTGCAGATGAAAGGCTGGGGGTTTCGTTTTTTAAATTACTTTTTTGACATTCATTGTGTGTCTCTGTGTGTGTGTGTGTGTGTATGTATGTATTTATATATTGGTGTTGTCTGATAGCTATTTGAGGGCAGAGAGCAGAGTTCCATTCCATAGTTCTGTGTATTCGATTGTTATTTATTTTCCTTCAACTATGGCTTTTTGTATTTGGTAGTTTTCATCCATCTTTAAGATATTCAGCAAATGTAGAATGACAGCTGGTACTTTTGAATTCTCTTCTGTGTTCTGTGTATTTAGTATTAAATTTTCTGCTTGTCTGTCCAACATAAATTCATTTGCAGTCCTGGCATGTCAGTTACTCAATACCAGATGTGTTGTGTGTTATTTATGTTTCTATTTGGTTGCCCTTAATTTTCTCTGTATTAAGTTACCTGTTCTGTGGGGTATTTTTCTCCTTGTTTTTTGATCATATTTTTCTGTCCTGTGACTTACTTTGTTGTTTTATTGAAGGTGTACCATTTTCTTACTATTGTGGGGGTTTCTTGTTAATACATGCTTTTGAGTTAGTGCATTTTTTCTGTGTGTTTAAGTTTTATGTGATCTATGTGTCTTTGTGCTCTGTGTGTCTGTGTGTACACGTAGTAAAGAAAATTTTTGCTGTTGCTTAATAGAAAGGAAATAGAAGCTCACTGATGATGCTGTAACTTCAGAGAAACATGCCTCTGCAATATAAGGGGAAAAAAGCTGTGTTTTTCTCGAGGCTGACGCCTTCCAAAACCAAATTTAATGCTAGAAAGTAACGATTTCATTTATGAATACATTCTTTGTGATGAGAGGCCGGACTATATAACGAGAATCGGTAGTACAGCGCACTCCCTTAATTTGATAGGTAGCGTAGATTGTGTCCTTCAGTTCAGAGTGTATTGTATTATTCATAGAAAAAGAACGTTGTGACGCATAGAAAATGACTGCAGTGTAATGAGTATATCTGTAAGCGAGAAACTAAAGTATTTTTCTCTAACGCCACCGAGAGAAGGAATTTTAATTTATACATGGGCTCCAACCTTAGCCATGTATGCGTTGACAGTGTATGTATTTACTTTAATAAACTTACGGCGTGACACATCCACAGCTACAACGAGAGGAAAGTTGGCGAGAAAATGAAATGGAGCACTAAGCGCTGCTTTCTTGTAAGCTAGTTATTGTTATCGACATATCATGGAATAATCACAAAGAAACCTGGCTATAATGTAGCACACAGTTGTGCAAGAAGTGGGAAGTTTAACGTGGCAGTAAACATTGCGCTATATTTTTTTTCAGTGTTTGTTTTTACTTCTTTGTAGTATCCTTCTCGCTGAACGTAAATCACTAACCATCGAGTAAAACTGCGTACGATTCTTACGGTAAGCGTGTGCAGCACTCTCCGGAGCACACACGACCGTCGTCGACTCGTCTTGCCAGTAAAAGACAATTCAGCCGCTTCCTTTGCGCGCACCTAATACGCTTGACACAGAGACTTCGGTAAACTCAGGTGTTATTTATGAAATCTGTGACAGATTTTTCCCAAAAGCCTTTCTAAGGCTTTAAGTACAATGTGTTTTATCGGTTTTTCGGGCCTATCTTTCCCTACAGAACATGACGCAACTACGTACAATTCCACAACGCATACGAATGACAAGGTAACATGAGCACGACTTGTGGAACAGAGAACGCGATAATCCAATGACATTTTAGGTGAGCACTACATGAGTTAAACATTTAACACCCGACTGTCAAAAGCATGAAGACTTTCTATACTTTAGCTTGCTTCATTGTGTCATTCACGCTAGAAGATTAATAACATAACTGAAAAATAAGTAAGAACTGTTTCCTGTGGCGTCTAATCATCTTGTGTAGGTGCATTGTGCGTTAAGGCCAATTGCTGAGGAAGGTATAGCAAAGTCTTACATTCTCATGTTTTGTAGATGTTTAGAAACTAATATGTGCACTTTCTATTTTGTTAACTTACAGGTGACGATGGGCTCATTATGCGCCTTCTATTTCCCATTGACGATTTCAGACTTGGAAGGCTACAACCATATCCTGATTTCAGATCTTATGTGTTTAGTGAAGCAATAAATTTGAGCCTCAGATCGCAAGTAAATATTGTACGTCATTAACTTCGATAAGCATAGACGCTCCACGCTTCCTAACTATTGCACTGGCTGGTTTAGTTCCAGTAATTCGTTAGCAGAAAAGACAAATAGTTCACTAAAAATCAGTTTAAATAGACTTACACAGCTCTACCTGTATGCACTCGAACATGCTATTGCAAATCTACGCTGCCGACAGCTTGTGGATATGTAAATAATATACATATGTATATATTCCATATTCTCTGTATCTTCAACTTTAATCTGGTCCACTATTTTTCCAGCAGTGCTTACAGCGATTAATTAATTTCCTCTGAATTTTAAATATCACTGCAGTGAAAATACGTTAGCAGTAATTATTTTTAAATAGTAACCGACTAGCTGTTTGATTCACTGTGAACTGGATTACCGCTGCACAAACAAAGCTTTGTTACCGTCCTGCTATTGGCTGGCAGCGGTAAATAGCCGCTTGTTAAAGTTTAACAACTGCTGCATTCGTGTTTTGCCACCCTGTGTACATTCTTTTTTATTCTACTATACTAAAGAAATATTCTTGGACATTAGTGATGAAAGTTATACAGTAAGTTGTTTCATGGTGGCAGTATGACCACGCCTAACAACCATTAAGGAATTATTAAATTAAAGAATTCGAGTTAGTATTTTGCAGCTGTGACTTATTAATCTGATAGTTCGGTAATTTCCACATCTGTCAACACCTGTTTTCTTTGGGATTGGAATTATTATATTCTTCTTGAAGTCTGAGGGAGTTCCGCCTGTTTCATACAACCTGCTCACCAGATGGTAGAGTTTTGTCAGGACTGGCTCTCCCAAGGCTGTCAGTAGTTCTAATGGAATTTTGTCTACTCCCGAGGCCTTGTTTCGACTTAGGTCTTTCAGTGCTCTGTCAAACTCTTCACGCAGTATAATTTCATCTTCATCTACATCATCTTCCATTTCCATAATATTGCCCTCAAGAACGTCGCCCCTGTATAGACCCTCTATATATTCCTTCCACTTTTCTGCTTTCCCTTTTTTGCTTGGAACTGGGTTTCCATCTGAGCTCTTGATATTCATGCAAGTGGTTCTCTTTTCTCAGAAGGTCGTTTTAATTTTCCTGTAGGCACTAACTATCTTACCCCTATTGAGATAAGCCTCTACATCCTTACATTTGTCCTCTAGTCATCCCTGCTTAGCCATTTTGCACTTCCTGTCGATCTCATTTTTGAGACGTTTGTATCCCTTTTTGCCTGCTTCACTTGCTGCATTTTTGTATTTTCTCCTTTTATCAATTAAATTCTGTATCTCTTCTGTTACCCAAGGATATCTACTAGCACTCGTCTTTTCACCTACTTGATCCTCTGCTCCCTTCACTATTTCATCTCTCAAAGCTACCCATTCTTCTTCTACTGTATTTCTTTCCACCATTCCTGTCAATTGTTCCCTTATGCTCTCGCTGAAACTCTGTACAACCTCTGGTTTAGTCAGTTTATCCAGGTCCCATCTCCTTAAATTCCCGCCTTTTTGCAGTATCTTCAGTTTTAATTTACAGTTCATAACCAATAGATTGAGGTCAGAGTCCACATCTGTCCCTGGAAATGTCTTATAATTTAAAACCTGGTTCCTAAATCTCTGTCTTACCATTATATAATCTATCTGAAACCTTCGAATATCTCCACTATTCTTTCATGTATACAACCTTCTTTCATGATTCTTGGACTGATAATGGTTTCAGAGTCGTGCACCTTCAGATAGAGTAGCAGTATAACTATCAGAGCACCATCTGTGTCTTCCCTATAATCAGGGAATGCTCACAGCGAGAAGACTCATTAGTCTGGTCTAAACGTGTGAAGCAAGCAGGCAACTATGCCACGGAGACGCTCTCGTGCTTCCTACAGAAAAATGAGCGAGTTTGAAAGGGATCAAATTGTGGCGGCATGGTCTTTTCTGAAAAATGCCACACGTATTGGATGTGATGCACTCTTGCAACAATAAATCTTGAGTGAACTGGAAACCTCTACAAGGTTATACTAATTTTTTCTCAGGCAGTGTAGATAGTCGTTTTTCCTCGCTGTATTTGTAAGTTGAACATATAAGGAAATGTCTGTTAGTGGTGCAACATACCCTTCGTTATGTAGCATAGTAGGGCTTTGATGATTATGTATTTAGATGTAGATGTAGAAGTAGATGTGCGCAAGAATTTAGAACTCATAACCGGAAGTAATGTCATGACTATGTAGTCGGCTGATAACCTTAAAGCAGTTCAGTGTTTATGCCAGCATTACATTCTTAAGCAATTTCTAAGATAAATTTTTAGGTTTGTAAATGCTAAATGCGATAGAAGTTATTATGTACAATTAGAGCAACAAATCCCTAGGTACTGATGGCTTACTTTATTGCATGTCTCTCTAAATCGATGTACAGTGCCCCTAATGTTTGTCCATGAAGATACCATAAGGGGAAGGCATGTCTCTTAAGGAATAAATTACATTCTCGATGCCTTTGTTGGGTACGCTACATGTGTGTTCTGACAGAGGAAGTCAGGAAGGGCTTGTTTTACTCTCGTCAGTATGAAATGTTGTATGATTTTCGAGTCGATGCATATCAATATTATTCGCATGAAACCCGTTATTTTTTGCGATATCTTTCTCTTTGGAAACCAGTACCATTATTACGGGCTCTTTTTTCAGTGTATAAGTGACCGCAGCGTTGATTCTCCCTTCCGTCCTCCGTGAACTCTTTCCTAGTGATCCGCCAGAAAGTATCACAAAATTCATAGATTATACCGTCAGCTACGGCCGATCCTGTATTTTGGCATGATTTTTAACATGTTTTCTATTTCTTCTTCAGATACTGGTTCTAACGGAGTAGTAGTATATGCTTACAATCTTGTAATGGCTATGACGTTTTTGTGTCGTCAGATGGTTGTCCTCTATACAGCCTTCGGAAATTATCTTTTACCCTATCCCAGCTAACACATTCTATCCAATCTCTAAACAGGACATCACCTGCTTGTCTCAGTTTAAATGATTTTAGTTCTCTTGTAAGATGGTAAATGCTCCACTTATCTTGTAGGTGTCTGTAATCCATGCATATCATGATTTTCCCTTTTAGTTTGCCCTCCAGCAACTCTAAAAGTTTCTTTTTTAATTTATTAAATCACTTGCTCGACCTTCCCCGTTATCTATCTCCGCTTGCTGTTCAAGGGTTAGAAGGTAGTGAAATTTATATTCTTTCTTCTGCCTTCATCTGGCTCGAAAGGCACATTTTTATTTAGTTTCTAGATACCAGACTTCTAGTCGTTGTCCCATCAATTAACTGTGTCATGAACGAAAATTTTCTGGTCGACCCACAACTGGCAACCAGCACCAAAGTCTAACTTTACCTATGCTATTGGGAGCATTGTCACAATTCAATTTGCAGTATCGTCCATCAATTATTTTTCAACGAGACACAACTTTTACTTTAATAATTATGGCCTGGAAGTCAGAGAATCTGACAGGAAAGATGTCATAGCCTGCATATGGATTTCAGTTGTGATAAAGATTCTATCAAGCATTAATGCTGCTACTACCAAAACATGCATGTAATGAGTATGCGTAATAGTAGTCACTCAAGAACACCTTTTATATTCAGACCTTAATCATATTTTGCAGTGGACCACAAAAGGGTTGTGTGTCTTTTGAAACTGCCACACTTAAAATGAAATGCGTATTTTCCGTCTCCATATTCAATTTCGATGTGTGTTACAGAACTTTAACAAGGTTCTGTATTGAGAAAAATATGTTTTCGTAACTTTAATGTAGCACTCGTCTATATTACTAACTTCACCAGTGTTAGGGCCTACACTAGGCCTGTCAGCCCCCTTTTTTAGTGGAGTATCTTATAAGTTATGTTATGTATAGCAATCACTCTTTTTCTGGTAGAGTTGTGCTGTTTGGTACTGCATCCCACTATTAACAAATGTTCCATAAGAAACTTCAGTCTTCCATGGTATAGTACACACCATCCAAATTTTGAAATTCAATTTGTTTATGAAGAATAGCCAGTACTTAAGCTGAGCAATGGAATTAGATACGTAACATAGATTTCCACCAAAATTTTGTCCATACTACACCTGTAATTCGCCTTCTATTATGGGATTTTTGCTGTGAGGTACTGCCTCCTGCCATTACCAAATGTTCCATTAAAAAACTACAGTTTTCTATGGCACGTATAACCTATCCCTATCTTGGAATTCAATTTTATTATGAATAATGTCCAGTACTGTAGCAGAGCAATGGAATCGGATACATAACTTAGATTTACATATACCTTGCATGTAAATAACCAATAGCTGTATGCAGACAGAATATAGTTTATCACCTTTCCTCAGTCATATTTGTCTGGAAGATGTATTTCTTTGTTTAAATAATACACAGCAGTATTTGTTAAGCCATAGGATGCCGACGAGCGCTCACTGCCAGTGTGCTCACTGTCCAGAGCTGCTCAGCAGTGTTATGTGAGGCAACTTGACCTACCAGCAGTGATGTGATATGGGCAGGACTCACACAGACAGCATCTCTGGCGGCCTCCAACGAACTGCAAATGTGTATTTCTAAAGTAATATAAAGTATGCAGAACAACCAAACCACGAAATTATCTTCAATGTACCCAGTGTCCGAAATATCATGTAAACTAATATGCATATAGTAAAGTGCATCATATTTATCATTTTTCTTCTTTTTTTTGAAAGTACATGCACATGAGATCACCCTCCTTCAAATTCAGTTTCACGTGAAAATCAGTAAGTGCTACAGGAATTCCCAAAAACGCCGACAAACTGCAGGGACAGGTCCCTCACACCAAACCAAGAAAAAATGTACAGTAAACACAGGGTCTAAAATGCATAAATTAAGAGTTATGAGCACTTGCTCATCTTCGCTGATGTGAAACGCATCTCTTCTACTGAACGAGTGCTCATAGCTTTTCAGGTACGCATTTTAGAGCCTATGTTTACTAGATATTTTCTTCTTTTTTGTTAATACTACCTCCTCCCAAAATATGGAAATCAAAATTCTTGCGGAAGTGATCTGCTTTATAGTATCAAAGATGAACAAGTGCTCATAGCTCTTAAGGTATGCATTTTAGAGCCCATGTCTACTAGACTTTTTTCTTTATTTTGGTGTAAGGAAACTCTTTGTGAAACTTGTCAGTGTTTTTTGGGAAATCCTCCATAAATGTCGAAAGCAGTGAATTTTCCACCACTGCCACTGCCACAGAGGACAACCGAAAAAGTGGATAAAAATATAATAACTGGGTTAAAATTAGACAAACGTCAAGAAATAGCATTAGCTGATAATCTAAGTAATTAAGATGACTGTAAGTGGTCATTACAGCCTCGCCAATTAGATGACCGGTAACCTACATCTTGTATGAATTCATTTCAATCTGTTGCCTTCAGTTGTGGTATTGTAATGGAAGTAACCTAGTTTTCTGCTTATAATCTGGCACCATATCAGCTGAGCTATAACTTCCACACATCTTTGTAATGACTATGGAGTGTGAACAACATTACCGCTTCCATAATAGTCTCCCTCTTGTATCCATAAGTCATGGCCTGATGTTTGGTAGCCACACATCTAAATTCCTTTAAAAATCCCAGCAAAGTCTTGGAATTATATCCATGAAGGTGATGCAGTAGTCGAGAATCTTGGTCGACTAAAACACACATTTCAATGTTGGCCAACTTCACATTATATGACACAGTAATAGGTTTTCATATTTCATCCAAATTATTCCCAGTGCTTCCCTGCTTCGCTACACTTATTGCTAATGTGATATAACGTAAATTTAGGGGACTATGGCAGTGTCATCTTGACACCGTGTCTTTAGAACGTCCCATATCAAATGGTTCAAATGGCTCTGAGCACTATGGGACTTAACTGCTGAGGTCATCAGTTCCCTAGAACTTAGAACTATTTAAACCTAAGGACATCACAGACATCCATGCCCGAGGCAGGATTCGAACCTGCGACCTTAGCGGTTGCGCGGTTCCAGACTGTAGCGCCTAGAACCGCTCGGCCGCTCCGGCCAGCGAACGTCCCATCTATTCACTCTTATTGCATATATATGTGATGCCATCCCTCCCCTGTATCTACTGATTACATTGAAGTCCTACATCATTCTTGAGTACTGCTTGAGGGTTTGGGTGGAAATTAATGTCTCTGATTGACCGGAAATACAACGTGTCATATGACATTACGAGAAAGTAAGTGCGCTCATATGATTGGGTAATGAAACCACACAATCTGAGTTGTAAACTTACCACTACTTACAAAGATACGTCTGCATCAGCTTTTTTTACACTCAAATGGCAGTCCCCTCCAAACTCTACGAGAATTGTCTGTAACGAAAGACTATCTCAATAGAGCATCAACTCCATGTGTGCAGGAAATGTAAGAGCGAAAAAAATTACACAAGGAGCCACAGTCTTATTGAAAGACAATTATAATTTTATTAATTATTTTGACTTTCGTTTTTTCGTCATAGGTAACAAGATTTGGCAATACATCGTAGGGACCAGCCTGGGAAAACATTTTGAGCCATGACTTCTGACACAGCAATCATATTTACCACAATATACGAGAACAAACGCAAATTTCACCTATCCATAATGATTAGTTGTGGTCATGTAGTTACCATACAACAATTTATTGTATATTTGTCATCACCAATGTCCCAGAACATTTCGTTAGTGCAGTAGACTTAGGAGAAGTTATTGCTGTACAGGAGAACTTTGCTAGTGTTAGGTGTATGTCAATGTGACTGATAATTAATATCAAGTCATTAATGGAAATATTAGAGCAGTTAATGCAGCTTGTGTTCTCCTCTGCTGCACGTGTCTATATGCAATGGCCTTGTGGCTTATCATGGTCCGCTGCTTCAGCTGGCGTGCATTTGATAAGCATATTCATATTTGTGCTGACATGCAGCCATTGGTCATTAGTTGTTGGTAGAATTGTGGCCTATGATTTCCATGAGTCAAGGCCTGCTGTCCATTGGTGACTCTTTCTCTTTTTCGAGTAACATTATCAGTGTGTGGAATGCTGTGGCGTTTGGTAACTGGCATGAGTTGCTTGTTACGACCTGTTGACTGTTGTCACATTTGGAGATTCTAGCATGGGTCGAAGGTGCCTTGTGTATTGTGAGTTGCGGTGGCAGTCGATCCTCACTCAGCCATCACTCAGCACAAATGGGATAACACTCATTATTATAATTTGTTTGTTTTCAAATAAAGCGTGTGTCTCTACTCAGTTAATAGCAGTTGTGGGGAAAAATTAGTGATGTGCTGTGTGCGTACATACATTTGCGGGCCATTATTTACGTGTCTACTAGTGGTAGTCTTACAGTGACATAAAAGATACATAATGCAACTATAACGTTGTTTTCGTACTTGACAAGGGCATATTTGTTGTTAAATAATGTATAGCAAAAACTGTTTAACGTGAGGTATGGCAGCGTAAATAGAGCACTGTGTTAATAGTTTAAGGTGGGATATCGTGTAAACGTTTAAATGTTGCACTGTGCTCACTGTTCACTGTTGTATTTACATTCATAATTGGTTGACAATTTTGAAAAGCGTGAATTCGTGTAGAATTGGCCAAAAAATGTAACAAATTGTAAACAGCAGTGGCTGGCGCACGTACTTTGGTGTGCTTAAAGGAAAAATGTCACGATGTCATTAATTTATAATAATCCAGCAGCACCCAGTCACACACTATCATTCAAAAAATCTTGCATAATAAATTACGTTCATATTTCCCACCACTTTTCAGACTATATCATCAAATCATTAAATGATAATAATTCAGTCATGCCACAATCACACATTGCAATCCCAAATTGTCTTACCTGATAAATTACTGTAATATTTCCTGCCACATTTAAGTAGGATAACTCAGCTGACGATGATCAGCTCACTATGGTGCACAAACGACACAATTTCTCTTGTAATGAAAGTGGGGGAAAGGGCTTCATTTCAATCTTCCTATTGTTGTAAATCAATGGGGTGGGAGGGAGGAACAGGGTAGGGGAATGGACGACCTTCATTCTTCTGCTATTTTTATGTCATCCAATTACCTGAGACCTGTAGGCTAGGTAACGGAGTGTATACTTAATTTTATTCTACCACATAGAATTGCCCTACATGCATGGTTGGCAGAAGGAGAAAATATGTGATTGGTATCAGGTTGCCTCCTGACCTTGAAGGTACAGCTCGGAAGAGTCACGGAGGCATGGGAGGGGGGGAGGGGTATGACGTTACACCATGACCTTGAGATAAGATAGTTATCTGATAGTTATTTGCCCTTGTTCTCTCCTTGCTATACTGCTAGCATACGCCAAATCTTTAAAAGAGTTTGTGGGTCCTTCAACATCCACAAAATGGGGCAGAAATGTTCTATAACAGTTGCGAAAACCTAGACAGAGCTGCAGTCACTTTGTCATGTAAGGAGTAGATAATTTTCTTTTGCCTCACGCAAGCCGGCTGTGAGTTTGCACTGCATCCTGACCTGTTAAGTGGCATAAACAGTGAACCTCCTTTAACATGAATTGATTCTTTTTCAAGTTTAGGGTTAGCTGCGCTGCTCATAGACGACTGAATATGTCCCATCAATGGGTTATGCGCAGCATATGTACATGGGGAACAGTACAATGTCGTCTAAGTATATGTGCACTCTCTTGGTTCTAGGCCTTGTAGTACTTCATGTAACTGATGCTAGAACGTCGTCACAGAAATCCTCATTCCAAATGGCATTCGCCAGAAGCGGCAAGGCCCATATGAAACAGTGAATGCCTTCTTGGGCTGCTCTACCATTTTTTCCTCCAATTGATGGAATATACTTGGCAGGTAAATTTGTTGGAAGATAATGGCATTTCCCTAGTTTATCCAACATTTCTGTGACATTTGATGTTGGAAACATGTCTGTGACCATGGGCCAATTTCGATAGCAATAAGCACAATAAAATCGATGTACCTTACGCCTATTCATGCTTTCGTGGATACAATTTCCACAGCTGCACCCCAAGGTTTGAGAATGTACAAACAGTTTAGGTGGCTTCCCGAGGCCTAGAGCTATACCTAGCGGGTTCGGTTTTTCTGGTGGTAGCACCTAATTGAGATGATTTATTATTCAGTTTTAACAAGCATAGTGTCAACTGGCCCTAAGGAGATGACAAACGAGAAATTCCAGCCCGAGTATGGCATCGCAGCTGTTGCCAACTAAGGAGGCACTTCCACACAGCCCCAAAAGTTCATCTACTCACTCACATGTTGTGCTTTTTTCTATAACCCTGTCACAGAGCTGCAGAATTACGAAATCCTCTATAACAAATTTGAAGTGATGTGGAATACGAAATGGTCTCATGTACACCAGTCTTTCATTCCCAATTAAAATCCTATGCTATATTGCTGGAGTTGCCAGTAGTGATCCAAACAGATGAAATAACTTCACATATTGTATCAACAATTCCTCTATTTCTTCCCTATCCTTCTCCTGCAAATTTAAGATCAGACCGTCCCAGTTTAGAGATAATCTATGCTACAACTTACCCTCCCATATCTTTGACTGTCTCTGTCAGTGCAACTTTTGAACCTTTTGATAACTGTATTTTTCCTGATCCAAAATTGTCCCTGCTACCAGGGACTACACAACTTTGTTTAGCATAAGGTATGCTATGCTCAACGAAACATTGTGCCTTATCCAGTTCTTTAATTTCTACCTGATACAGAGTATTGACAGCTATGTCTGCACCAACATATACCCAAACTACACTGAAGAGCCAAAGAAACTGGTACACCTGCCTAATATCGTGTAGGGCAACCGCGAGCACGCAGAAGTGCCGCAACACGACGTGGCATGGACTCAACTAATGTCTGAAGTAGTGTTGAAGGGAACTGACACCATGAATCCTGCAGCGCTGTCCATAAATCCGTAATAGTACGAGGGGTCAGAGATCTCTCCTGAGCAGCACGTTGCAAGGCATCCCAGATATGCTTAATAATGTTCATGTCTGGGAAGTGTTTAATCTCGGAAGAGTGTTCCTGAAGCCACTCGGTAGCAATTCTGGAAGTGTGGGGTGTCGCATTGTCCTGCTGGAACTGGCCAAGTCCGTCGGAATGCACAATGGATATGAATGGATGCAGGTGATCACAGGATGCATACGTGCGTGTCAGCTGTCAGAGTCGTATCTAGGAGTATCAGGGGGCCCATATCACTCAAACTGCACACGTCCCCACACCTTTACAGAGCCTCCAACAGCGTGAACAGTCGCCTGCTGACATGCAGGGTCCATGTACTCATGAGGTTGTCTCAATACCAATACATGTCCATCCACTCGATACAATTGGAAACGGGACTCGCCTGACCAGGCGACATGTTTCCAGTAATCAACAGTACATTTTCAGTATCGATGGGCCCAGGCGAGGCGCTAAGCTTTGTGTCGTGCAGTCATAAAGGGTACACGAGAGAGCCTTTGGCTCTGAAAGCCCATATCGATGATGTTTCGTTGAATGGTTCGCACGCTGACACTTGTTGGTGGCCCAGGATTGAAATCTGCAACAATTTGCGGAAGGGCTGCACATCTGTCACGTTAAATGATCCTCGTTGTTCGTCCCGTCCCTGTGTGATCTTTCTCCGGCAACAGTGATGTCGGAGATTTGATGTTTTACCGGATTCCTGATATTCACAGTACACTCGTGGAATGGTCGTGAGATAAAATCCCCACTTCATCGCTACCTCTAAAATGCTGTATCCCATCGCTCGTGCGCCGACTATAACAGCACGTTTAAACTCACTTACATCTTGATAACCAGCCATTGTAGCAACAGTAATCGATCTAACAACTGCGCCAGACACTTGTGCTCCTATATAGGCGTTGCCTACCGGAGCGCCTTACTCTTCCAGTTTTATGTATCTCTGTATTTGAATGCTGATGCCTTTACCAGTTCTTTTCGCGCTTAAGTGTAGCTTCTCTTTATCTTGTAGTATTCTATCCTGCGAGTCGACTCTACGAGAATGTACACATTTTAGATGGCTTCCCAAGGCCTAGAGCCATCCCAAGCGATAGTTCAGTTTTTCCGGTGGTAGCACCTACATGGAATGATTTATCATCTAGATCTAACAAGCGCTGTGTCATGTGGACTTCAGGGGGATGACAAATAGAAAATGCAGCCCAAGGATGACGTCATCGCTGTTGATAACATGAGGGAGCACTTCCATGCAACCCCAAATGTCTCTCCCACTGACTCAGAAGTTCATATATGTGGAGCCGAGCAGAGACAGTATCCCTTAATTCGCCATGGGTGACACATTCTGTATCTACCAAAAAACTATACGTTCTATGTTCTATGTAATTGGTCAAACCACAGTTTAAATTGGGCGCTAATGACCATGGAAGTTTTGCGCCCTAAAACCACAAAAAAAAAAAACCACAGTTTACAACTACACTCCTGGAAATTGAAATAAGAACACCGTGAATTCATTGTCCCAGGAAGGGGAAACTTTATTGACACATTCCTGGGGTCAGATACATCACATGATCACACTGACAGAACCACAGGCACATAGACACAGGCAACAGAGCATGCACAATGTCGGCACTAGTACAGTGTATATCCACCTTTCGCAGCAATGCAGGCTGCTATTCTCCCATGGAGACGATCGTAGAGATGCTGGATGTAGTCCTGTGGAACGGCTTGCCATGCCATTTCCACCTGGCGCCTCAGTTGGACCAGCGTTTGTGCTGGACGTGCAGACCGCGTGAGACGACGCTTCATCCAGTCCCAAACATGCTCAATGGGGGACAGATCCGGAGATCTTGCTGGCCAGGGTAGTTGACTTACACCTTCTAGAGCACGTTGGGTGGCACGGGATACATGCGGACGTGCATTGTCCTGTTGGAACAGCAAGTTCCCTTGCCGGTCTAGGAATGGTAGAACGATGGGTTCGATGACGGTTTGGATGTACCGTGCACTATTCAGTGTCCCCTCGACGATCACCAGTGGTGTACAGCCAGTGTAGGAGATCGCTCCCCATACCATGATGCCGGGTGTTGGCCCTGTGTGCCTCGGTCGTATGCAGTCCTGATTGTGGCGCTCACCTGCACGGCGCCAAACACGCATACGACCATCATTGGCACCAAGGCAGAAGCGACTCTCATCGCTGAAGACGACACGTCTCCATTCGTCCCTCCATTCACGCCTTTCGCGACACCACTGGAGGCGGGCTGCACGATGTTGGGCCGTGAGCGGAAGACGGCCTAACGGTGTGCGGGACCGTAGCCCAGCTTCATGGAGACGGTTGCGAATGGTCCTCGCCGATACCCCAGGAGCAACAGTGTCCCTAATTTGCTGGGAAGTGGCGGTGCGGTCCCCTACGGCACTGCGTAGGATCCTACGGTCTTGGCGTGCATCCGTGCGTCGCTGCGGTCCGGTCCCAGGTCGACGGGCACGTGCACCTTCCGCCGACCACTGGCGACAACATCGATGTACTGTGGAGACCTCACGCCCCACGTGTTGAGCAATTCGGCGGTACGTCCACCCGGCCTCCCGCATGCCCACTATACGCCCTCGCTCAAAGTCCGTCAAATGCACATACGGTTCACGTCCACGCTGTCGCGGCATGCTACCAGTGTTAAAGACTGCGATGGAGCTCCGTATGCCACGGCAAACTGGCTGACACTGACGGCGGCGGTGCACAAATGCTGCGCAGCTAGCGCCATTCGACGGCCAACACCGCGGTTCCTGGTGTGTCCGCTGTGCCGTGCGTGTGATCATTGCTTGTACAGCCCTCTCGCAGTGTCCGGAGCAAGTATGGTGGGTCTGACACACCGGTGTCAATGTGTTCTTTTTTCCATGTCCAGGAGTGTAGTTCCGCACACACTTTTTCTGTGATTAAATTTATTGGGACACTGCATGAGGCTCATTTTACTTGCACTTCTGTTTAATGATGTGGCACAAACCTTCCGTTGTGACTATCAGCCCCAGTTCTGCCGACACACATGCTCTTAGCGTCCCATCTGTTTACACCTATTAGAGCAGGGTTTTCTACTGTCGCGTTTAAAGTGACCAGTCCAACCACATCGATAACATATTATCTTTGTTTTGAATACCAACCATTTTTCATTGAGGAAAGCCACTATCTCTACTAGCGCTAAGACTGTTGGCAAAGTCACACCTTCGTTCAATGTTTGTATAATAACAGCAAAGGAAGAGAGATGAGAAAGAAAAAGAAAATTATTCTACAAATCCACGTTGTGATCTAAACTCGCAGTTACTTCCACTTGTCTAGAAGGTACTTATATCTATTTTATACACAGTACGATATGGCTATGACTGTGCTTGTTGTGGGTGGACACAACGAGAGTTGTCTGCTGTCCGTAAACAGCTGGAAGCTGCCTTGGCTGCCGGCGACAGGCTTCTAGCTAATGCTCGAAGCTGCGGTGACGTGTGGGTGAGAGTGACGAGACCTGCGACACCTTTGGTGTCACTGGAATGCCCTGGTGGCCCGGACGTCACTGAGGACTCCGATACGCAACATCTGACCGGTCCGTCCTCACTCCAGAGTGGAAGGCAGACAGTGGTGGGTTCGCGTGTCACTGTGAGTAAGGCGAAAAACGGAACAGGCCGTGCAGCTGGCTCCCTACGTCTTAGCAACAGGTACGACATGCTTCACAGAGTTGATGATAACTCTGAGCCAGCACGGGATGCCTCTCCCGGTGGGACTGCGGTCGATTTTACTGCCCAGTCCGGACAAGTACAGAGAGTGGGTATGCTAGTCATTGGGAGCTCCAATGTTAGGTTGGTGATGGAGCCCCTCAGGGAGATAGCGGGCAAGGTGAGAAATAATTCCATTGTGCATTCTGTTTGTTTGCCGGGAGGTCTCATCCGTGATGTGGAAGAGGCCATACCGGCGGCTATCGAGCGCACCGGGTGCAACCGGCTGCATGAAACGGCACATGTAGGCACGAATGACGCCTGCCGCTTAGGTTCTGGGACCATCCTCGGCTCCTTTCGGCAGCTGGCTATTTTGGTGAAGGCAACTAGCAATGTAAGCGGGGCGCGGGCTAAGCTGATTATTTGTAGCATCGTACCCATGGCTTATCGCGGTCCTCTGGTTTCGAACAGAGTGGAAGGTCTAAACCTGAGGCTCAGACGGCTCTGCGACGGTATCGGATGCGAATTTCTCGACCTCCGCTATCGGGTGCACAATTGTGGGGTTCCCCTTACTAGGTCAGGAGTGCACTACACTCAGGAAGCGGCTACTAGGGTAACGGAGTACGTGTGGCTTGCACATGGGGAATTTTCAGGTTAGAGGACCCCTTCCTTGTGAGCAAACACTATTTGCCTGTTAAATCAGCCACAGCGACCTCAGAGAATCTTGGTCCTCGCATATCAGAGATAGAAAAGATTAATATGATTTTAGTAAACTGCAGGAGCATCGAAGGAAATGTCTCAGAATTAGTTTCGCTTTTTGAAAGTTATAATACACAGATAGTATTGGGAGCAGAGAGCTGGTTGTAGTCAGACGTCAAAGACAACGAAATCCAAAGTTCTGACTGGAATGTTTATCGTTAGTCGCTAATGGTGGTGGCGTGTTTATTGCAGTAAAAAAATTAATAAAATCTGGCGAAGTTATCACGGATTCCTAATGTTAATTAATCTAGGTGAAATTGAGTATCAAAGAAAGTTAAAAAGTAATGAGACTACCCGGGTCAAGATCCGTAGTTGTAGAGCGCTTCAGACAGAGCTTGCAGAATACCATTAGTAATTTTCATGATCATGCCGTTGTAATAGGGGGTGACTTCAACTTTTTAGGTGTAGATGGGGAGTGTTATGCCATCAAAACTGATGCTAGAGACAGGGAATCGTGTGGCACTGTCCTGGATGTCTTGTCCGAAAATTACCTTGAGCAAATAGAGAACCAACTCATGTGAGTAACGTTTTAGACCTCCTGGCATCAAACAGACCTGAACTTAGCGAATCATGTAACGTAGAGGAATGAGTAAGTAATGATAAGGCTGCGACAGCATCTATGACGACGGGTCCTACAGGGAATGTTAAGAAAGGTCAGCAAGGGTGACAGGATACAAATTTCAGAATATCTCAGCAGACAGCATGAAATATTTGGTGATGAGGACGAGGATGTGGAGAACACATGGAAAAAATTCAAAGGTATCGTTCAATATGGCCTCGTCAAGTATGTTCCGAGTATGGTTTTAAGGAGTGGGAAAGATCCACCATGATTTAACAGGCGTGTTAGAAAAGCGCTATGTAGACAAAGAGCACTTCATCTCAGATTCAAGAGAAGTAAAAATTGTAGCTGAGAAACAGAAGTGAAAGTAAGATGTCAAGCGTTATGAGTAAAAAGCTCTCCTGCGAACCGAGCTTCTGTTAAGTTTGGAAGGTAGGAGACGGGGTACTGGCAGAAGTAAAGCTGTGAGAACGGGGCGTGAGTCGTGCTTGGGTAGCTCAGTTGGTAGAACACTTGCTCGCGAAAGGCAAAGATCCCGAGTTCAAGTCCCAGTCCGGCACACAGTTTTAATCTCCCAGGAAGTTTCATATCAGCGCACACTCCGCTGCAAAGTGAAAATCTCATTCTTGACCCTGAGAGATATTGGTCGTATGTAACATCAGTAAGTGCGTCAAAATCATCTATTCAGTGTCTCAGCGACCACACCGGCACCGAAACGGAAGATAACAGTGACAAGGGCGAAATAGTGAATTCGGTCTTCCGAAGTTGTTTCACCGCGGAAGATCGTAACAATGTCCCCCCCTCCCCCCCCCCCAGATGAGATACCTATATGATTCTATAAAGATTATGAGATATAACTTGCTCCCTTTCTAGCAGTAATTTATCGTAGATCCCTTGAGCAACGAAAGGTACCTACCGACTGGAAAAAAGCGCACGTCTTTCTCGTTTTTAAGAAATGCCGTAAGACAGATCCAAAAAATTGTAGATCTATATTGTTGACGTCAATCTGTTGTAGAGTTGTGGAACATGTTTTATGCTCAAGAATTATGATGTGTTTGGAAATGAACAGCTCCTCTATAAAAATCAACATGGATTCCGCAAACAGAGATCCTGTGGAATTCAGCTCGCTCTGTTCCTCCATGAGATCCACAGCGTAGTGGACAAAGGCGATCAGGCTGATGACGAGTTCCTTGATTTCAGTAAGGCATTTGACACCATCCCACATTGCCGTTTAATGTAAAAAATACTAGCTTACGGAGTATCGGAACAGATCTGCGATTAGATTCAAGACTTTCTTGCAGATAGAACTCAACATGTCGCTCTTAACGAAACTAAATCGACAGAGTTACACGTAATATCCGGACTACCACAGGCAAGTGTGATAGGACCGTTGCTGTTCACTCTATACAAAATGATCGAGTAGAAAGCGTCAGATGCTCTTTAAGGCTATTCGCAGATGATGCAGTTGTTTGTACCAAAGTAGCAACGCCAGAAGATAGTAACAATTTGCAGAACGACCTGCAGAGAACTGATGAATGGTGCAGTCTTTGGCAATTGACCCTGAACGTAAATAAATGTAACATATTGCGCATACATAGGGAAAAAGAAATCCACTACTGTTCAGTTTCACTTTTGATGACAAACAGCTGGAGACAGCGTCCGCCGTAAAACATCTAGGCGTAACTATCCTGAGCGACCTTAAGTGGAATGACCACATAAACCAGATAGTGAGAAAAGGAGACACAAGACTCACATTCATCGAAAGAATCTTAAGGAAATGTAACTCATCCACGAAAGAAGTGGCTTATAAAGCGCTTGTTCGCCCGATTCTTGAGTATTGTTCACCTATCTGGGATCCCTATCAGGTAGGATTGACAGAGAAGGTAGAGAAGATCCAACGAAGAGCTGCACGTTTCGTCACGGGATCGTTTAGCTGGCGAGAGAGCGTTACGGAGATGCTAAACAAACTCCACTGGCAGACGTTACAAGAGAGACGTTGTGCATCACGGAGAGATTTACTATTGAAGTTTAGGGACAGCACTTTTCAGGAGGAGTAAGACAATATATTAATTCCCCCCACATACATCCCGAGTATTGACCACGAGGAGAAAATTCGAGAAATTAGAGCCAATTTAGAAGCATACCGACAATTATTCTTCCCATGCACAATTCGCGAGTAGAACGGGGTTGGAGGGATCAGATAGTGGTACCGAAAGTACCCTCCGCCACACACCATTAAATGGCTTGCGGAGTATGATGTAGATGTAGACGTACTGAATGCTGGTGTTGAAGTAGCGATCGCTGTCTCATGCTGGTAGCGTTTTTCGTCTGGCCTGCCTGTCGACTGCGTTATCCTGGCTCCAGTCAATCCGTCGACAGAACGACTCCATTTGAAATAGTGTGGCGTCCACCGTCCCTTCTGACTTGAGATGTAGGATGGTGCCACTTCTGACACCAACTGTATTGGGCCATTTCCATAGTCAGTCGATGTCAGATGCGAGAGCGTCGTTTTGGTCTGTCAGGATGGTGTAATTGCTCTCCTTCCCAGACACTGAGTGCTCGACCGGTAGGCGAGGAAATCAGAAGTCCGATGGAGATGAAAGTGGCTGCAGCAAGATAGATTGATTACAGCAAAACTGCTTATTGGTACACCACGTTGGAGAGGACAAAAGAACGTACTTTCGTCCATTGGGAGCAGTCAGCGTCGCCTCATGGCATCTTCGTGTCCTGTGCAGCTAAGGAGACCGAGGGTGAGCTGGAACGCAGCTAAGAGGCGATCCGCTTACAATCTGCGGGTTTTGCGGACATCTGATGCAAACTCAGCGTGCTTTTACGCAGGCATGTCTGTGGTTAGTGTAGCCGGTAGCAACTTAGTGAAGGTTCACCGCGTTCACAGTATTTCCTGGGCGGTTCCGCAGTTTCGAACCCTGGGAAAAAGTGAAAATACCTGGCGACTGTGTAACAGAGGCTGTTCGACTTGTTACACAGGACCGCTGAGCTCTGTCACCGAAGTCTTCGCTGCCGGTAGATCATCAGGCGTGCCTGTATGTAGTGTCCACACGTCTTTGTTTTTCAGTGGAGGCACTCAGCTCATTTATGAAATTCTGCTTGAGGGCCTAGTCATGGGTGTCATGCCACGCGTTGACATAACGCTGGGAGCAGATTAGTTGGTTGAGCGTGTCGTCAGCCACGTGTCCTCTGAGAGGGTAATTATATAACTGTACTTACATATTAATCCGCCTCGAGATATTCCGTGCGCAACCTTACAGAGCAAAACGCTGGTCTATGAATTCTATTGTTATCCTGTCATCTCCGGAAACCTGGAATTTCCTGTTTTAGACGTTCCACAATGCAGTAAATACTGTGTTCTTGCCCAACGCCTGGTAATATGTTCCTGGAAACAGACTTGTAAATAGCATTTACAGTGTCACATACAATGTTTACATTAGTTGAATATTAGGAAGTAGTCGTAGGACATCACTTCTGCAACACAACTATTAAGTGTGAAACTAAGCATCTGTGGAAAAGAAACAGGGTCTTGATTATGACTTATGATGGGCTGTTTGAGACGGTAATGTCTGAAATATTCTTACATTTTCACCATATTACCACTTACTTAGGAGATAACCGTTTTTTAATTATTATTGTATGCTGATTCTAGTGACTTTAGTAATTTCACAGTAGAGCAGAGGTTAAATACCTCTACTATAATGCTCAGTTACGGATGTTCCTCCAGCGGCATTGTTTGTAGTTTCATAGTAAAGCTTGCAATTTCAGTCTAAGAGTAAAAATAATTTACATAAAATATGCAACAGCAAGTGACATTTATGGCAGCAAATTTAATGAGGTTTTAAGTAATAATACATATTTCATTATCTTTTCCATTGGTTATTCACTGTTGCTTACTTTATGTACAACTATGGTACCACAGTTACGTTGAATCAGTCCCTCAATAGCTTAAAGTCCCATACATTGGCAGTGTATGTTACTGGCTCGAATGACCAATCGCTAACTTTGCTGTGGTGTCATCTACAGTCTGTAGTAAGATATAAAATCACGTATTTTCGTATGTGTTTTAGAATACAGATAGAAAATCGGTAGAACTACCCCACAATTGTAAATTCCAAAGGAGAGATTTTATCACAAGTTGGTGTGCTTGCAGGAGCGTAATTCTTGTTAAATAATGTATTACAGTACTTGTTTAATGTGGGATATTGCTATATGTGCGATATTGCTATATCTGTGAAAATATCGCTCTGTATTCATTTTTCACCCCATGATATCGCTGTAACTGTATAAATATCTCACTGTGCTATTTGTTCATTTTTGTATTCAGATGCAGCTTTCGTCGATGATTTTCAAAAAGGTGTATTTTAATAAAATCGATAAAAAACATACAAAATTGTTAATAGCAATGGGAGGTGGTTACACCTTGGCTCATTTACAAAAAATGTCAGGAAATCATTAATTTATATTAATTCAGCAGCACAACAGTCACACAATGTAATGCCAAAGTATCTTATGTCATATATTATGTTAATATTTTCCATCATTTTCCAGAGTACGTTATGATACTATTACAATAATTCAGCCGCACCTGAGCACACAGTCTCACGTCAACGTATGTAACGTTACAAAGAATGTTAATATTATTCGCCATTTTGCAAGAAATGCCATGTCGTCATTAAATCATGGTTATTCAATTGCTCCCTAGTCACGCACTGTAATTTAAAAGTGTCTTATCTCATAAATTATAATAATATTTCCTGCTACTTTTAAGTAGGATAAGCCTTCTGCTGATGATCTGAAAACTAAGGGTACACCGCCTAAATGATAAGCGTTGCACAACTGTTCTAGTAACAAAAGTGTGGGAGGGGGACAGGAGCTTCACATAAGTCTTCCTATTGGCATGGTTCGTTGGGGGGAAGGGAGGGAGAGAGATGGAGGAGGCTTTAATTTACCCACCATTGTTATGTCATGCAACTGCTCGAGTGTTATGGTTGGGTGTCAGGTTGCATCATGAACTTGAATGTACCACACACAAGTGGCCCAGAGCGTATCACGTTACACTATTAGGTTGGGGTAAAATCCGTTCTCCTTCTCTCCTTCCTACTTACGCTGCCCTAACTGATCAAAGCGACTCTCTCCCACATCACAACGACAGATTGCAGCCAGTTACAAGTCACGCAGACACACAAACAAGAACACACACACACACACACACACACACACACACACACACACACCGCATACTCTACAAGTCAAGAACTTGCAATGTATCTCCTAAAATACAACAATGAATATGAACTAAATTTATAATAATTTAAGTAACACATGTGCATTCGTGCTAATAAACCCTCGTGAATTTAAAAATGCTTACCATCATGTGATTCAAATATGAAACATGTCAATGCTTGCTATGCTGCTGAACACATTTACTTCATAATTTTTCTTGATTAGTAGCTTTATCTAGACATCACTTTCAACTTACTTTATAAGTACTGATACCAGTTACCCGTCTCTTCGATTCTGCTCTTCGCTTCCCTGCTTAAAATCGGGATTTCACTGCCATTAATATGAGAGGTGATGATGAAAGCTACCCCATTTAACAGCAGTCCCATGGAGCGTGACAAATGTGTGGTAACATGATCTTTTTAGTAGTTGTGATGTTTGGTTACAGCAGCTAAATAAGTGCGCTCGCATGGTGCTGTAAATGGCAAATGCGTTAACTTTAAACGAGACACAAAGAAAGGCATAGCTAATAAATAACAGAATGCGAAAGCTACAAACGTTTCATTCAATCACTAACAGGTATTGGTAAAACGAAAAGGTGTTGGAAACATCGTACTGTTATGCAGACTTTTTTTTCATGACTTGTTTCTATGCTGCAGTAGGGTTTAATGGCATATACAGTATGTGATCAATTTTCTCCGGTTTCCTCTAATCATATCCGTTGGAGGAGCTTATCATCGACAGGATCTTTGTCACGATAAAACCGACGAAATGCTTTATCATCATAATATGCGTGAACCTGTAATATGAAATCAAGAACTAAATATTTAGCTTCCCCTGAATTATACCGCTTTTGCACTGCACAGCGGGTGACACCCCTCTGCCACTCTAGTGAGTGGCCTCGTGGTGAAAAACTGGAGTAGGAAATGAAATAATGAGGGATCTATACACAGTTTCGTTTCTTTTACTTTTTACTTTCTTGTTTGTAGCCCACCGCGTTACTTTTTTGTTGGAGTAGAGGCTTATCATCCCTTAATGTATTTCTCCGCTTAATGTATTAAGTACGATATCGATATTTTTATGGTTCTTATGTGTGCCAAAATTAAGCTCTGAACGTTTTAAAATAAAAAGTAAAAATATTTGATGTATCAGTAAGATAGTATCGTGTCGTTAGATTTATTTCTCGTTCAGCTACAGGCAAAGCGTGATACACTTACAAACATCAACATAAAAATTTAAATTAACATTAACAATGATTTACAATAAAATTTTCAGGGTTTCCAGCCACAAAAGTGCTAGGTCACTTATCACATGTATGTCCATCAGATTTCCTCCCTTAAGTCCGTGTACGTCGCACTCAACTATATGCTGCATGGTTTGACTCTCTCCGCACTCACAATTGGGGTCCTGGGAGAAACCCCACTTTTTCAGCAAATATCCGCACCGACCAACACCTGTCCGCAGACGATTTAGGGTTACCCACACTCTACGTTGGAGTTGGAAGCCTGGAACTCGTTGAGATGGGTCCTCAATAAGGAAACTGTTATTCACTTTGCTTTCCTGCCATTGCTGTTTCCACAGGTTATCGATATCAATCTGTTGTTTGAGTTCTTTCCAGAAGGGATTTCTTGACATCAATCTGTCAGGGGGAGGAGGTAGGTCCCTGAACTTTTCTTTGTACCTCTGGATTGCTCTTTCACGTCTAATCGAGGGTGGTTCGATATTGGCAAGGACGGGCAGCCAAGGTTTCGGGGTGGGTCTTACTGTTCCTGTTATGAGCCTCATTGTCTCGTAAAGTTGCACATCAATATATCTGACATGCCTACTGCGGGCCCAGACGGGTGCGCAATATTCCGCTACACTATACAGAAGTGCCAGTGCTGATGTACGTAGAGTTTCAGTGGAACATCTCCAGGTTGTTCCTGCCAGTTTCATTATGATGTTGTTTCTTGTTTTCATTTTTTGGGCGACTTCGTACAGGTGGCTCTTATATGTGAGAGTGCGATCTAGCTTAACACCCAGATAGTTTGGCGTTCTATCGTTTTTCAACAATTTACCTTTTATTTGCACTTTTAGCTCACGATTTGCATCTTTGTTACACAAGTGCATTATTGATGCCACGGATTTAGTCGGATTTACTTTGAGGTGCCAGTTGTCATAATATTGTTGTAGTCGTTCCAGATCCCTGTTTAAAATTTCTTCGAGTTCTTCGAAAGTGTTGGCGTGAGCCGCGATAGCGATGTCATCTGCATACATAAAAGAACGAGATTCCAGGTTTGGGATGTCCGCTATGTATAAATTGCAAAGGCATGGAGCCAGCACAGACCCTTGGGGGAGACCATTTTGTAGTGTCCTGTAGCTGCTTGTTTTCCCATTCAGAGATACCTTGAATCGTGTCGTTAGATGATATATGGTGTCCAACCTTTGATTTATCAAGAAGGTTTAAGGTACGTTTTCTTATATTAAAGAAACGAAAATAAAATATATTCAAGGAAAGTAAATAGTCCCTAGTGGTCTTTTTCTATCGCAATGTCTATAAAATTGTAGAATTATTATGCACTATTCTTTCCTCAAAGAACAATAACGTCAATCATTAAGTTATGTTGTAGCTTCTTGAAATATCATGCAACGTATACTATTTAACTATATTTGATTACTCATGTATAGGATTTTCACATACCGTTTTCACAGATTTGTGTACGGTAGTATTTGGTAAGAGTCACTGTCAGACTGAGTAAGCACGAAATCCGCGACAACGAAGGAAGTCGTCCTTTGCGTAAATGAAGTATACAGAAATAAGAATCATGTATTTTATGAATATCAGTGCATAGGTATTCACGTCGTGCTTCTGAGGAGAGTTACTCAATCAGTGATCAAAATAATGAAATTGGTCTTTACAGTCAGTCAGTGAGTAGATAATGGAGGCTATTAGTCTGATCTGTCTCGTGTAACTTAAACAATGATATTGTTCCGCTGTTAGCTTTTTACTAGCGAAATGCTAGTGAAAAAGAAGTAAACCCTCACTGTCGTTCTACAGATCTCTTGTCTGCTATAAGCATCCGAGAATAAATACATGAAATAATTTCAAATGTCTGCCTACCTGTAACTAGAATAAATCATATAACCTGAAACAGTCTCGGTTGAAAAAAGTACATGTTATATTTCAGTTACACCATTCAGTCTACAATTACAAGAAACAAAAGTATTTGTGAATCATTTAGCTTCATTCACGTCATATGACATCAGCCGGAAAGTGTTTTGTTTCTTCGTGTGGTGGCTTGCTGTATGTTTCACTAGGTTTTATTTGTACAGAATTCAGCAGCGGAATGACGTCCGTGCGCTTGTGCCGTGGGATTGTGTATTCAGAGGAAGGGAGGTGTGCACAGTGCGTGACAGCTCGCTGGGCGCACTGCCTGTGTTTCGATTTCCAGGCAGCAGGGCGTGTTTATAGCATATGGGACGTACACGCGATGCAGCGGCTAAGCTAATGGAACATGGCTTGCTGTATCAGATTAGAGGAGCGCTTTTATTAAAACCGGAGTCATTTTTGCTGCTAATGAGTTAGCAAAATGACCTACTGTAAAAATCGGCCTGTACGGTTCATTCCCTGGATACCGAATGTCTGCGTAACATTCCCGCGGGGTAACATGTAATCAGCGTCCGACGATAACACAGTTAAGGACGACAGCTTTTAAATGGAAATCTAGGTACCGTAATCAGATAGTTAAATTGTCCATTGAGGGTAGTGTTTTACCGTATCGCGTTGTAGACCCGTGTTGTTCGTCTGATATTGAATGCGGTAGTTACAATCGTACTGAGCGAATTATCTGAGTGTTTAAGTCAAAGGAGATCTGTTCAGAGGTGCATCTTTCAAATCTTTGCCTGGTCACGTTGATTTAACATTTGCTCCTCAATTTCGTTAATTCTCTACAGGCATTGATCCGTCAAAAGTCATAGGAAACATCTTGTCTCCTAGCGAGCTTAGACTCTATTGATCTCACGTTCGATATAAAGCTGATCTCATGATATCCAACCGAGCTATATGGTACACTGCCTAAGTCAGTGGGTTCAACTCATTCATGATTTGATTAAGTTGCCGTGGTTTCATTGATTCGCTTAAGGCGTACATACGGATGCTACCTTTGCTAAAGCCATGATCTGTACAATTCTGTTATTGTTCAATACTCGCTTGTATTCGGCCGTCGTTTAGGGAATGTTAAATCCTAATATTCAGTCCTCTCTTCAAATGTTGCTTTCCTTGGGGTATGTCGAAATTGATCACTTTACCAAGACTGAACATTTACACTGGGGCACGTCTTTAAAACCACTTTTTGGTCACTAATATGAACAGTCAACTTGTTGTTAGATCTACTTACTCGCTTCGGTTGGAGATGACCAGCAAAATATCAGATAAAAGAATTTAACACAGAATATCGTGTCAAATTTAACGTTGGTGCTCACTCGTGTTGATGATTTCAGACTTAACATTATTGCTGAACACGATTGCAGTCATTTGACACTATACTCTGTATGAAGGTCTTTTATCTGATGATAGGCTATGCCCGAATATGTTGATAGTAAATTTGTAACAAATGAATAGCGGTCAAGAAGTGACGATGAAGACCTACTCAGTACTCACATAATAGTCGCGGGCCCTCTGTGTGAACTTATGACGCAAGTTAAACTATATATTTCGCCCCAGTTAGTTCGCCCTTTACAGTGTTTACATTATTTAATACAAAGTGAAGGAGAAATGAATTGACAAGAGCTATCTCACTTTTGTGTAGTAACAAACACATATGTTCGCTGACTTCTACAATTTGGTACAAAGTATGTGTAAGGAAAGAGCTGTCAATCGTTAGTTTTTCTCTACATTTTTTCTTTAAATCGTCAGTGCCTCCGATAAACTTATACGAATTTGAAACGGGTTCCACAACGAGCAAACCGGAATAATAAAGCAAAATATGCCCTTCCATATCTCTGCATAAATCACAGCATCGTCCGTCTGCAACGACAGCCGTTTAAAATAAAAAATCTCTACACATTTCCCTAAATGAACCATTCCTTCGGTGTTTACTACTCATTTATCCATCGTGTAAGAAACATTTTTCCTCAGTACCGCATTACTAGAGGAAAACATCATTATGAAAATGCGAGTTGTGAATGAAAGCTCGAGAATTCACTCAAAGTCTCATCAGGTTATGTATCCCAGGATGTATATCCTCTTCTGCTGCGTCACTTCAGATCTCACGACAGCTAATCAAAGACTATCGAATTGGCGTTCTAAGAAAATTAGGTGGGAATGACGTCCTTGGACAACGCACTGACATGTATTTCCTTTAGAATCAATTTCTGCTTCCACTGTGTACTGTACCAATGCGCCTGAAAACGCGGTAAGAATTATTTGTCAGATTTATCAAAAAATTGGAAAGAAGTTACACTGTCATTTTACCAAGACGTAGTGGGAGTCGTATGTCGGAGATTGCGAGCTATAATAGACACTCTTACTCACATAAATGACGTCTTTGGAATGAACAGCGGTTGAATCTCTTACTGCAGAAAGGCAACCCGTCCGAAATTTATAAGTTTCCTTTTTTTGATTATTCGGTCATTTTGATACATCATAGCACACTACATTCAAAGCATTAAACTTCAAATAAAAAGTTTAGTAATTAGCGGTATCAAAGAAACACCAGCATAGCCGTGGACGAAATGTCGGTCTTACTTAGTAGGTCACAGTGTCTCCTCTCAGGTAATGTATATGCTCCGCTGTGCCATAGAAACTATTACATATGTGTGTTTTCTTTCATGTCGTTTCTACGGGACATTAATTATTTTGCCTTCATCTCCTCTAACAAATCAAGAACGTTATCTTGCCCTGACACTGAATATCTGCTCGAAGTGATGTCTTTCTTTACGTTTATTTCTGAAAATTCACAAATTTATCATCCTGTAGCAATGAAAGCGCGGCTGATTGCTGACTATTGCTGGGATGGAATACGCAAAACGTTGATAGCAACGTAAATACGTATTTTACGTTTCTTTAGATTATTTTTTATTGTATTTCTTGCTCGTTGCTGAAATTTCAATGGCTGTTTTGTTAAACATTTATTTCCACATAAGAATACACCTTATTTGAACAAACTATGAAATGAGAATACTAAGCAAACAAAATGCTTCAATATTGGAAGGGTTACAAAGCAATCTTACAAAAATTACTCAGTTTTTCGTTCAGTAGTTTCGCAGTGCTTCCAGTCTTGATAGGTTACTTCCCGCTCACCTCCACGCCCTTCATCCAAAGAAAAATCTACGTTTCGTTAAATGGCAACACTTTCTCGTGATTGTAATCTTTTCTTTGTACTGTAATGTATTACCGTACCTCCAAAGTTCATACATACCATGTTCCTGTCTTTAAGAATCATACAGCTAGCTCTGAACTATGCACTAATGTCTATTTTTGGCACGTAGTTTTTTCACTGAAGTGGATGAGCCGGAAAGGCCACAGCGCGAGAGAAAGCAGTCTCGTGGCGTTGCAGGCGCGTGACGAGGTATGCAATACCGGCTGGTTGAAATTAAACTTTCGCTAACTGAACCTGTGAAGAAGAAAAACAATTTACTATATGGGTACGTATCTTTATAGGAATGATGTTCAGACTGTGCGCGGCAGGATTTGCTTTGTTAGTAGCGTTACTGTCACGACTTGCCGTCGGGTGCCGGGACTCGTACGGCGTCGTAGGGTTGAAACAAGTATAAGTGTGCATTACAGTTGCAGAAAGTACACAAGGATCTGGACAAGATGAGCAGGGCTTTACTGGTTACGCTGTTTTATCAAAACAACAGCAATAGTGGTGCTGCTCTTCGCGAGTATCGACGCGTTAATGGAGTATGGAGAGGTCCTCTTTCCGCACAGGGGTTGAAAAACATATACGAATGTTCGAATTTACCGGCGATTATGGAATTAGCCTCAGGCAATTATCAAGCGTTACAAATGTCAACAATCGCCGTTACATAAACCTGATGTTTCACGGGCAAAAGAGAGGACACTTTTGTGATATATTAATTGGCTGGCGATTTAATGATTCATTAACATGATAAAGCTATGAAATGAAATGGATGAACAAATCACAGGTTTGCTCTTCACTTCACTATGAAACAAAGTGTAAACCTGTGATTTGGTCATTCCTTTATTTCACAGCTTTATCATGTAAATAAGTCATGCAAATCGCCGAAATGTTAACATATCACAAAAATGTTCTCACTTTTACTTACGAAGCATCACGTTTATAAAACAGAACACATATATTTTAACGATGACGATTTTTGACATTTGTGACACTTGACAATGGCCTAAGGCTGAAATCTAGATCGTGTAATAAAGCATATCATACAGTCAAATCTCAGTTGTATCTTTCCGTAAACACTGAGCAGCGTTTGTAACATGTAAACACGGTGGGCAGTTACCATATGCTACCTTCTCATGTGGAATTTAAAATGTATTACTTTCAATGTTTTATTCATTATTTCTCTTCCGCGTGTCCTTACAAATGTTTCCACAAAGTTTCATAGTCCTACGACCACTCGTTTGTCATGGAGACCCTCTCAAATAGCGGAAGTTTGATTACAGCTACTCTGTATGTAAGTGGAGCAAAGACGAATAGGTAATCATTCTAGCGACGTGACAGCCCACAAATATGTAAATCAATTGAAATAACTGGTTTTGACAAATGGCAGATTTTTATAGCCCGGCTCCTGGGAGCAATCATATAAATGGAGAAGCTGATCGTCTTTTCGGATGCTATTGACGAGAATATTTAAGGATAGTGGTTGAAGGGCTACGAAATCACGAGCACTCTGTAAGCTATTGAACATCCACGCCCACCATAAAATATGAAGGTCTAAGGCTTGCCGGCTCTGTGCAGCAAGACAGGGGAAGGCCGCCGTCTGTGGTGGATCTGACAGCAGAATACAACACTGGCGCTGACAAAAGCGTTCCGGAAAACACAGTTGGGCAATGATTGTTGAAGTGGAACTTCGCAACAGAGGAGCCCTTCGTGTTCTCATGTTTATACAACTCCATTGTTCATTTTGACTACAGTGGGCACTGGATTATCCAGACTGGACCATGGATAAAAGGAATCGTGTCGTCTGGATTGATGAATTACTTTTCTTGCTACACCACACCTATGGTTGTGTCCGGATATACCATCATACAAGCGAACGGCTGCTTAAAATATACACCACGCCAAGGAGGAAATCCAGTGAAGGGGCGGGGGGACGGTAGTATACTTTTACTCACATTCAATGGTGCTGTGGTAGTAATCAAAGGTACCATGACAGCTGAAGAAAAAGTGAACATTCTGCCTACCATCTGCATCCCTTTATGCGTTATGACATCCCCGGTGGCAATGGCAGCTTCCAGCAAGATAACTGCCCTTGTTACAAGTTAAGAATCGTGCTATAGCGGATTGAGAAACATGATAATGGGCTCATGTTGAAGTTTTGTCCACTGAGTTCGCTTGATTTGAACCCGATGGAACACATCTGGGACATTATCGGCCCCACCTACGTATCCACAAACCACCAGCTCGCAATTCAAAGAGCTTGCGTCCCCTGTGCGTAGACATCTGGTGTCACATACCACCGGAAACTTATCAATCGCCTTACTGAGCAGCTGATGTATCACGTTCCGAAGGTGGACTATTACGAAATTAAGCCGGCTGACATAGTGTTGCAGCTTGTCAATGTACTCTCTTAATTAAAAACTTGTGTAATCTGCATGTATGAGATAAAGAAGCACAGAAGCATAATTAACATTTAATTTAGTGGTGACAACGTGATCATTATAGATGGATTACAATATCAGACAGAAGAAAGAAATCTAATGAGCTGTTTACAGTGATATTTCTTCACCTGTAACTGTTTGTTAGCGCACAAACACTTTTACGAATACTCAAAGGGTACTGCGTGTTCCGTTTCAACTACAATGAAGCGCCAAAGAAACTGGTATAGGCATGCGTATTCAAATACAGAGATATGTAACCGGCAGACTACGGCGCTGCGGTTAGACAAAAAGTGTCTGGCGCAGTTCTTAGATCGGTTACTGCTGCTACAATGGCAGCTTATCAAGATTTAAGCGATTTTGAACGTGGTGTTATAGTCGGCGCACGAGCAGTGGGACAAAACATTTCCGAGGTAGAGATGAAATGTGGATTTTCCATACGAATATCGGGAATCAGGTAAAACATCAAATCTCCGACATCGTTGCGGCCGGAAAAAGGTACTGCAAGAACGGGACCAACATTGGACTGTTGGTAACTGGAAAAATGTAGCCTGGTCGGACGAGACTCGTTTCAAATTGTATCGTGTGATTGTACGTGTACGGGTATGAATCCATGGAACCTGCATGTTAGCAGGGAGCTGTTCAAGCTATTGGAGGCTATGAAATGGTGTGGGACGTGTGCAGTTTGAGTGATATGGGACCCCTGATACGTCTAGATACGATTCTGATGGGTGACACGTACGTAATCATCCTGTCTGGTCACCAGCATCCATTCATGTCTAGCTGGCCGGTGAGGCCGAGCGGTTCTAGGCGCTTCAGTCTGGAACCGCGCGACCACTACGGTCGCAGGTTCGAATCCTGCCTCGGGCGTGGATGTGGGTGATGTCGTTAGGTTAGTTAGGTTTAAGTAGTTCTAATTTCCAGGGGACTGATGACCTCAGCTGTTAAGTCCCATAGTGCTCAGAGCCATTTTTGAACCATTCATGTCGATTGTGCATTCCGACTTCGTCAATTCCAGCAGGACAATGCGACACGCCACACGTCCAGAATTGCTGCAGACTGGCTCTAGAAAAACTCTTCTGAGTTTAAACACTCCATAGACATGAACGTTATTGAGCATATCTGGGACACCTTGCAACGTTCTGCTCAGAAGAGATCTCAACCCCCTCGTACTCTTATAGATTTATGGAGAGCCCTGCAGGATTCATGTTGTTAATTCCCTCCAGCACTACTTTAGACATTAGTCGAGTCCACGCCACGTCGTTTTGCGGCTCTTCTGCTTTCTTGCGAGGGCCCTACACGTTATTAGGCAGGTGTACCAGTTTCTTTGGCCCTTTAGTGTGTTTAACGTAGTGTAATATTCAATTGGTATCAAGTCATAATTGAAATATCAGCTAAAGTACATTTGGCACGACTATAAGCATTGGCAGAAGAGGTGGACGTTTGTGGTTCATCTTCTATTCTTATGTATGTGTGCACCTCCTAACATTTTCCTTTATGTATCATCATTCAATAATTTAATTTTGTTTACATTTTTGCATGTTGGAGTCTGTGTGAGCGAGTTTGCTGATAGTGAGGTGGGTCTGGCAAAGATAGAACAGGTGAAGTCGGACGGTTACTAGACCGATACTCTGTAGCTTTCTAAAAGAAACCAAATACGTGGGTGGCGATGTTCCATCACCCACAGTTGGCCAATCTGGTTAGTCGGACCTACTCGCCATTGTGGATCAGGGATTTCTGGAGTGGAGACGCTGGTGGTAGGACGAAGTACATGTACCTTGTTTAGTGCTGTGAAATGAGAAGCCATGTCCAACATTGTAAACGTATGAAATATTTAAGTTGGAATACTAATTAAAACGCTTTTTTGGAGATATTATTTTGTACTAATTGGTGGGGGGACATTTCAGTTTGATGGGGTGTTAATTGAATAGTTGGAACTGGGCGGTGCTTAGATCTAATTGTTCAGGTCATGAGCCACTTATTTCTTCAGATTTCAGAAATTGGTTTTAGGACAGCTTGTGTTAGAGATAACTGCAATATTTAAATGCTTGTGTCAAATTTAAGTTGCAATAAATTCAATACATTACTCGACGAATTCTTTCATTTTGTGGATGATGCTTTGTTCCGTGGCAAAGCACCTGTTTGGTGAGTAGTATTAGCACCCATGTCTCCACGGGATATGGACCGCATTTGCGCTGACATGGCAGTAAGGAAAATATAACGTTCTTGAGCCACACCATAAGTTGAGGAAATGTGAGTGTAGAAATTAAGTTGGAATTACTAGATAGTGACTACAAATACTGTAATCGTCTCCATGCCATTCATTGATGGAATTACACGACGAACACAGTGAAACGTGATGATGTTCATTGTAAGCAGTGTTGTGTGTTAGAATTAGTCAATGAACGCTACACAATGGAAGAAAATTGCGTGTGCAAATTTTAAACTGTATCTTGTGTCGATCTACAGTGAGTACATATTCCATCTATCGACGGTCCCATAAAGATCTTGTGGTCTATTGAACGATGTACTTCACCGATCCCAAGAATTTAATTTAAATGCTAAGAAGCGGCGTGTGCAGATTTTTCAAATGCTAGAAATGTTTCACGTAGTTTTGTCTTTATCTTTTCCAGTATGTCAGAATAAGGCCATTTCGTAGTCAGGTGAGCAGTTGCTAATTGCATGACCATAATTCTACTGTCCATAAATGTGTGTGATTTGTGCATGAGTATGAATGATTCGGTTTGTGGCGTTGCTGAAAGTATTTAAAATCTTAGGTTGCGAGGGCACATTCATACCCTGTCCAACATGCACACCGATTACAGCAATAAAAAAAGAGGGACCATAGTTAAATGTTAGTACTAAATAAATGAATATAATAAAATTAGGTACATATCTTTGATGCATGGCACCATAGTGAATCATATTTAAGGACGGGCGAATCATGTCGTGAGAGATGAAAGCAGAGAATGTTAAGCTATAATTCCAGTAATAAAATGTTAGTAGTTAGATAAAAGAGTTATGAAATACGTTTTTGGATGGTTTTGGAACAGAGAATTAGTCAGTTTAATAATTCAGTAGTACTCCCGTTTTCCCGCTGTTTTGATTGCCATGAGCAAAACTCTGAAATAACGAAAGAGAATGCAGCCATTGAACACTACTGACGGTGACTTTGGCATGGTCAAAGCAAATACCGAGTGGTTCAAGGAACATTCCCATCTCAAGTTGTGAAGTATAAAATAATAGCGTGTATCATTTGCGCGAGAGACAATAAGAAATAAAATCAAAGTTGTTGATAGAAAATTAACCTCCGAATTACCGTATAGCGGTGGTCCTATTTTGACTTGTGATAGTTTACAAATTGAACGTCGCACCTGAACTGAAGTTGTTGCGTGAATGCACCTGTAGAAATGAAATAGAATACGCTAATTGCGAAAGCGAAGTCACTTATATGTGGAGCTCCCCCCCGATACACAAGTAGGAGTAGCGAAATGGACGCTGAATTCACTCATCGGAGCTCATAACCAAGGTATAAGCAATGGAAGCTTCTTCGAATGATATTTTCAATAATTTAATAGGTCTCCTCTCAATACTAAGTACTGGAAAAACGCGACATTGACGTAGGACTGAAGTAACATCCCGCTAGCGCGGTGTCGGAGAAGGAGGGTGCCAAATGGAAGTCCAGTGTCCCGACGTGTGAGGGCTGCAGCTGTGTACTGTAGAGACCGAATCCCATCTGCAGAGCGAAGTCCATGGAGCGCTGAGTCGATGTAACAGTTGCTGGCCAGTGCGTCGCAGTGAGCAGCATCAGATACGAAGGCAAGTGTTAGTGTTCGATTTGTGGCCTACGTTTTCTATACAGGCTGAATGCTAACTCCACTGACAAAAGTTCGGAGGTTTTGGAGGGATATTTACTGAGGTTTTTAGTATAAGGGACTCAGGGGCTGCGGTGTGGCATTACAGAATAATTTTCTTTTGTTTGACTTCTATGCTCCTGTTATCACTGTAGCTGTATTTCACTGAAAATATATGTACAATAGGATAAATTTCGACGGTACCTTGTCTGGAGATAAACTTGTTACATTCACTCCCGGTCCTTGCTGTCTACAATGCTCACCGTACTCTTCGTCCTGGAGCTTACATTTACTACTGTTCGATACTACCTTGTGTTTGTTTCCATGTAGCGTTAGACACACTTTAACAATGATACACTGCATTATTGAAGATTTAATGATGTAGAGTCTGCCGATACGCCACACGTGTATGTGTTCACTGTATGCACTGGAGGAGTGGCACATCGGCGCTGTGCTGAGCTGTGGATCTGCCTGATGGTCGTTGTAATACTCTGTGTTTTATGTCGTACGTTTTTCTGATTACATGTCACAAGTTTCTTCTGTGTTGTGAAGGTATTCTCTCACAGAGGGAATATAATTGGTTAACAAATCAAATAAATTATAATAAGTGCCCTGTGGATCAAAGCGGGTTCCATCGAGTCCTCCTCTGTGTCACTCTCTGAAGCACGCGATGTTGCAGTCCCCATGCCTGAAATGGGTGTGTGGGTCCTGAAGCCTGCCGATATGTAAGTGTGCTCCCAATTATCCATGTCGAGATTAGGCGGCCATGGTCGGTAATGGGCAGCGATGTTGGTTTCCTAGCGACCAACAGTAACCCTGCATCCTTGGAGTCGCAGAGGTAGACGTGGAGTCACCTTTTCGCCCATATTTGCGATGGAGATGTGTGGCGCATTTCAAAGCGACGCGGTCTGCGATGGAAACTAGGAGTACACTTTAACTGACGCATCTAAACTAAAAGTTTGCCTTGGCGCAATTGTAAGTTGTCGCTTAATGGAGTTGCTGGTAGCCGCATATCTGGTGCAGGTAGCTCGATGGCTCGTTCGTTACCCGTTTTTGTGTCAAATCAATATGGCGGCCAGATATCAACAATAGGCGGCGATGTGTGTTCTCCATTTCCACAGGTGCAATTTACTTACAAATGTGCGGAGTGCTTTTCCTCAAGAGTACAGAGCTGTAACTCCTAGAGCGGAAGGGGTGCACAGATGTCGCACACTGTAGTAATTTCCCTTCCCGTTCCACGTGGAAATAGAGCGATGGATAAACGACTCTTTATAAGCCTCTGTAAAAGCCGAAATTTTTCGTATCTTACGTTCGCGGCAGTACGATTGTTGTACAGTCAGCTTCAAATGTAAATACTCTAAATTTGGTCAACAGCGTTCTTCGAAAAGAACGTCGCTTCCCCTCCAGGGATTCCCATTTGCATTCCCAAGCATATCCATATTTGTATGATGATGAAATCTAGCGGTAACGAATCCAGCAGCTCGTCTCTGAATTGCTTCGTTGTGTTCTTTAATCTGACCTAGTGGGGATCGCAAACACTCTAGCAGTACTGAAGAACGGGTCGCATTAGTGTTCTATATGTCGTCTTGTTTACAGATGAACGAGACTTTCCTAAAACTCCCGTAGTAAACCGAAGTTAACCATTCGCCTTCGCCACAACAATCTTTATACGTTCATTCGCTTTCATATCTCTTTGCAACGTTACGCTTACATATTTAATTGACATGACTGTGTCAAGTAGCATACTAATAATGCTGTATTCGAACATTATGGGACTGTTTTTCCTACCCATCCGGATTAACTTGCATTTTTCTACATTTAGAGCAAGCTGCCAGTCATCATACCAACTAGAAAAATTGTCCCAATCTTCTTGTGTCCTCTTAGAATCATCCAATGACGACACCTTCTTCTACACCACAGCATCATAAGCAAACAGCTGCAGATTGCTGCTCACCATGCCCGTTAGATGAATAATTTACGTAGAGAATATTAGCGGTCCTATCACACTTCCCTGGGATGCTCCTGACGAGCTCACGCTATGTGTTTTGTTTACTGAGGGAATTTTTGCAGATTTCAATGTGTCTCTCCTGCAACTGTAGTGATGGCACTAACTCCAGATATGTTCTCAAAATTACGGGATGAGTGTTACTATCGTCTGTATGATTATCTTACGGCCAGAGGACAGCACACTGAGCCCTTGTGAAACGTTAGTGATAGCTTAGGTACTAAAAGTAATTTAAAAATTACCTCAAGTTTGTATATGGATGCTTGTAAAAGATAGAGACTCTTGTAAAATCGGAGAATCCATTTGAAATTTAAACGTTGTAGCCCTTTGCGTTAGTTAAAATCTCTCTTCAATCACATAAATCAAGTAGTCCTTAGAAATAGGTTGATCTTTTCGAAACAGGGTTCACTGTGGGTGCAGGAAGCCTGTGGACGCCGCCAGTGTTGATGAAGGCGGAGGCTGCTGCTTGTGTGTTGGCCATACGGGTTGTGGTAATGTTTCGTTAGATAAAATATCGTATAACGAAGGCGTTAGTAGTTGCTGAAGACGAACTGTAATATAACTGCACTTTACTGCACATACATTATACAGTAGCATACATCACCATGTATGCAGTGGAGATCTTTGACATCAGGGTCTCCAGATAAAATGAAAATCGTGTCAGTACCTTCAGTAACAGACGTCGACGTCTGTGAAAATTCGCTGCCAAGAAGTATACATGTAAATGAAATGATCTTAATGTTACATAAGCACAATGGACAGAAATTTAATCACATCAGGTTAATACTGTGTAGCACCATCTATCGTCTCCATGATGGCCTCAGTTCGGGGAGAAATAGAGTCAAAAGTTTTATTCAGATATGACATATGTAGATGAAGCAAGTAATTAATTGTTAGATCCCGAAGAGCTGCCAAATAATATATATGTTGACCGTACGTTTAACTCCCTTTTCTATTATGGGCAAGCAAATGAAAACGAGCCATGATAAGAAAATCAAGTGTACTGTTGATTGTTTCAAAGGTAATCGCAATAACTGTTAGTATAGTTATCATATTTTGAGACAAGACGGTCTATGGTTTGATGGGAAAATGTTTGCGGTTGCCTTCGGAACCATGATTGTATCCAGGCGTGCACCTATCATCGGGATATATCGTTACTGTACGGAGGATATGTAAGGGCTTTCCAGCGAAACGTCTGCAGCGTACTCGAAAAAACCTTGGCAACATGTGGACGGGCATTATCCTGCATCAGCACGATGCCGTCCACCAATCCACTGCTCTTTGACTTTCTGGAACACAGCGCCATAATTAATGCCCAGCATTACGTGGACACTTCGCAAAAATCAGATCCAAACGCCGAGGAATGATGAACTATGGTATCATTCTGTTGCAGAGTAATGCCCATACAAGCCGCAAAGGTTGTTTCATGAAGTGTTACTGAGAATCCCTCACATATCCCTTTGTACAGTCCCGCAATTTTCGGAGCCGTGAAGAATGACAACCCTAACCTTCAATAAGCTTTGGAGTTGTAAGTAAATGTCTCGGTCCATTTTCACGGTACGTCATGGCACGAAAAACACACAAAAAACACCATCTAAACTGCACACCCCACACACTGCGTGTTTAACGCCTCATTGCGCTGCTGGATCAATCGACGCATTACATCGTTTCAGATAAGGCACACTACACTCTCCTGATCCACACAAATCCCCTCCGGGAAGCTAAGGCGGAGGTTTCGTGTTGTTTGGCCCACTGAAGACGTGCTGGTTTATGTGCATGTGTGAGCAGTGGCCCTTTCCAAGGAATCCGACTCTAAATATCAACTACATGCTCTTCCCTTCACAATGTTCTCCAGAAAAATGGTTGAGATGTAGCAGAATTCGTTGGCAGCAGCGCATTCTGTCGGGTTTGAAACCGACTGTAACTGATAAGGTGTCAACTCGTTTCCGATTCCACTCGGTTAAGACCTTCTTATGACCAGTGCTCTTATGCCATTTTACACGGCTGCGAGTAGTAAACCATTCCTTGTAGAAACGTTGGGCAGTCCGCGTTGAAACACCAATATGCGCAAATTAATCTACAGTGTCGTCAGAGGCACGTCCAAATGCTGTAGCTTCTTCCTGTCATTCTGGCACGTCTCCACGTAAACCTATCTTACAGCTCTGATTCCATAGAACTGACGCGTACAAACAAAACAGTAACCGTAATGACGTAAGCGGTGAAGGTTACTTGACCATCTGGTACCAGTTCCACATGGGCGCTAATGACCATTGTAGTTTTGCGCCCTAAAACCACAAAAAAAAAAACAGTTCCACAACATTTACAGCACACCAACGTGTGCAGTGTACTCTCTTAATGGGGTTTCTAATATTTGGTTTGGTGAGGTTACTAGGTACCTGAAGTTGCAAACTTGATTACGATTTCAGTATTATGTATGATATCTCTATCCCTCTCCCATCTCCCCCCCCCCCCCTATCACTCTCTCTCTTTCTCTATTTCCCTCTCTCTCTCTATCTCTCTCTCTCTTTCTCTCTCTCTCTCTGTCTCCGAGTATTCAGAGTCTCTAAATACTGAGGTTCTGTATTCATCACATATGGTCCGGAATAATTCGGCTGAAATATGCCTACTGGTACAGCCTAGATAAGGAGTAAAAACTGACATTCTGAAACCACCCTGATGTGATGTTTTAACAAGCATCAGTTACGGCAAAATGCTCCTGCCAATGACAACCGTAAATGTCATCCAAAGCTTCAGTTCTGTTCGTTTCAAGTTCGACAAACGATAATTTATATAACTGATTTACGCTTTTCATTACTAAAAGAATCCACCGACGATTGTACAGAAGTTCCGAGACATATGTGGACTATAGTACGGCAGCGACCTTAAAGTATAAAACTCTCAGATGTAGAGACATAAAAATTCTATAGTAACATAAATTGTGAAGCGTTCGTGGAGGGCAACTACGATTAACGGCCAGAGTGAATCTTTGTAGGTGATTCGAAATACAGACACAGGCGGCCGCTCCGCCGTAGGGGCTGTGAATTATTAGCTGGCCAGCTCTGCTAAAGAGAAGCGCCTAATCCAGCTCCCGCTTCCACTGCTCCATTAAAGATGAATTTCCGCTGTTAAGAAAACCAAAGGCCCTAAGAAGAAGCTCTCCATTACCTCCACCATGAGACACTTACACACTGCCATTCTCATCCAAAGCTAGAAACGTCCAAATTATCTGTAATTTTTTTCTACTTAAAAGAGGTATCGAAACCTGCCCCATTTTCAATTCGCTCTGAAAACGCTCACAAAAATTTTCCTAATCATGAGTTAAGACATCGTTGACATTGTACTGTGCTTGAGGAAAGCGATTCAGCTTTTTATTATTCTGACTTTCATGTTCTCCTAATTACGGAAAAATTTTAATGGGACTAGCGAATACGAGATATCAGTGTTTACTGCAAATACCATGGAAACTCGCCATAAGTTGGAGTACTCGCAGAAAATTATGTATAAAACGAACTTTGCTACATTAGAGGATACACGAAAAATCTGTCTGTGACCCTCCATTCCTGTTTGGACACGCTTGTAATTATGGCTACAATCAATCAATATGTACATTTAGCGATAGGAATGTCATCTGCAGAGTTTAAAACTAGTGGAGTAACTACTTCTGACGACTATTTATTTGCAAAACTGGTAAACGTAAAGTTATATACACAGACTCCACTACAATGTCGGTAAGACTTGGCAGTGTTTATGAGTTCATGTGACTAAACGATGATGCCTTCGTGGCGTCACAGAACCTATTCTGTGTGTGGTCGGCGGAACCAAACCGAACAGCCGCAATGTTGATCTAAGTGTCACGCTGCTAACAGTCACATCTGGTTGTCTTTCGCAGTTATACTTGTGTATTACAAAATTGAATAGTTTAAATTGTGGACCACTTTAAATATCTTTCCGGTATTGCTAATAAGTGAGCGACGTATGCTTTGTACTCTTACAGAAGAAATCTTTTCGTATTTTTACAAATAATACAGACAATTTTCGATTTCCTTGAAGTGATAGTTCACTTTTAGGAGAAAGATCGAACTTTCGTCTACAGGTCAGACATCGAATCTCAGATATTTTGGCACTAAATAGGATACAAAGGTCGAACTAAAAGAAATAGGTGGTAGCTCTGGAGTACAGACATCGATCTTGCAGAGCAAGATAGCGACAGTGGAGTAGGTACTGATAGGCTGTTCGGTTTTTATAGTGGTTAAATACCGGACTGCAATTGAGAGAGCAAAATACCGTCTATGAAGCACTATGATTGACCTACTTCCAAGAAACTGTCGTGGGGTACGAGAGGTGAGATGAGGGTTAGCTAGGGATGAGAAGGAATGGTGGGGTGGGGGGAGGAGTTCTAGGTGATATTCTGCTCAAAGAGTACATTACTCTCCCACTACTCTGGAAATGCAGCGGCTACTTTATTTCAAATATGCATTGTGACCATTCCTTGGACTGTGGCAGGTGAAAACGAGGACAGATCTGTGGCAACGAGGGCATCGAGATACTCCGTCAGCATCTGCAGAACTCACATAAACACACACACACACACACACACACACACACACACACACACACACACACACTCGCATTTTGCTCTCAAAATCACAACCAACTCTTTTACTGCTAAAAAATATTAATAAGCAAATGAATATCTATCCCTCAGCTGCCATTTTTTTTTTTTTCTTTTTTGTACTTCAATCTCTGTACCAGACTTGATGCGAAAATCATGTAACTTCGATCTCTGACCAACGAATGAACTTCGATTTCTGCTCGCAAAGTAAAATATCTCATTAAAGAAACTACAAACGTATGGCCTATTTGTCAAAACGCATAAAGATTTGTTCTGTAACAGTACAAAAGAACAAGGATCATTCATTGGCACTGTTGGTGGAAGTTACAGAGTGAGGTGCGCTTGACACCAAAACCCGACTGAGGTTCGAGCTTCGTAAGCATTTGGTACAACCACAATGGACCCTCAGATAAGGTGTCAGAGTGTTATTTGCATGTGCCACACACAAACACACCGTCACTCACGATCATCAAGGCACATCGTATGGTAATAATTGTAGTGAGCAGATAAAGAGCATACTGCTTTACTACAAGTCTCTTGAGTAATAATGTTTTTGGACAAGGCTACTTACACAGTTCAATCTCTGTACCGTGAAGGATGTTCGAGCTGTGACTAATGTACAGAAGTTCAACGTCCCTATTAAAAGTAGAACAGCACTTTAAAGAAATCAAACATTGTATTTTATATTTATCAAAACACTTAAATATTTATTTAATAACAATACAGAAGATATGTACTAAATGTAGGTAAGAAATTAATGTTACTACACTGTCAGCTACGTAGTTTCATCCATTTTTCACGAGCACTATCCAAGAGGGATGAGGGTAATTAAGGAAGACCTTGAAAAGTAGCCAAAATTAGGGAGCTGAACGTGTTGTAACCCTAGTTTCTTACATATATGAATTAGTCACACTTAATGTTGTTTTTGGCAACCTGTAACTTTAGGAATGGTTATTTTAGACTGAAAGCCACTTATAGATTTCTATTATAGGTATAAATCGAAGAAATTTGTGGAAAAAATGTTAATCTGAAGATTTGCGTGTTTGCCGTCATCTGCATAAATTTATTCTTTATTTTCTACCGGTTTCGGTCGCAGTAACTATCGTCACAGGCAGAAAAACAGTTGTACACGAGATATAAATCAAGTTCCTATTGGATAAGTTGAAAACTATCGGAGCCATAAAATGTTTAGAGAACGATGTATAACAGGTCATAATTACGGTACCATCAGAAAACTGACTTCAATATAAAAAAAAAAATATAGTTCTTCAAATTCCTGTCAGCTGTAACGAGCCTTCTCATGCAACTGTTAAAAAAAAGCGATACACAGTCACCAGTTGAGTAATATATAATGTAACTACCTCAAATATTTGCGGTGTTATTGAATGAGATGTGATAGACGGTTTGAGACTTGCGGTTAACTCATTAATATCATTTATAATATCCCATGTATCAATATAGAGAAAGGCGGTTTAATGAAAGAGGAATTTCCAGGGGAGATTATTACAGAATTTATATGACTGAGGGCAAATATATACTCTCTCAAAACTGAAGCACAACGACTAATGCATAGCGAAAAAGCTGTAACATGCTCAAAAGCCATGGAATTATGGATTTCCGAGGATTTGTATTAAATGACACTGATTTATTGACTTATAGATTGGCGACTCCATGGAGTGTTCTGTGCACCACGACCAAATAGTGGATAGAAATTGAAGGAGAATCAGCATTGGCCGTTTTTTTTTATTATCCTAAAAATCGATTTTCGGTCACTTAGTGACCGAAAATCGATTTTTCGGATAGTAAAACAAAAAACATACGCCCAATGCTGATGCTCCTTCCAATTCCATTGACTTATAAGTATACAATTCGGAAACAAAGTTACATATGGTTTCCGCTATAAATCAGTGCATACTGGTACTCTTGACAAAAGATATTAACCATTTTATACTCGATGATTAAGTGAACACTGCTGCGTGTGGTCATTTTGGAGAGGACAGTGCTCGTCAGCTGCGATGTGCATAACAGGAGGCGATTTAAAATTGTTTTAGCAATAAAATACTGGTTTTGGATGAAGATGAAAGTTTAGCCTACATGTTAGACTCACATTAAACACTGAAATCGTGCTATTAAAGTATAAAAATAAGCTGATGATTGCGTACTTATTATGTCAATTTAGTATTCCATAATTTGTTGAGCTACAACTCTCAATTTCTTCTTATGACCCACCACGCCTTTTGGGACCTCCAGGACAGAGAAAATATTCCGCATCCATCATGAATTTATATAGTTGCACATACTGTCTAATGTGATAACATTCGGAGAGTGCCTGTGTAAGCAGTTGGTTGTGTGCAGAGAAGCAGAGTATAGGCTTTGCAATCACCTGAAGGCGTTAGGGTAAATCCGGGAGAGGCTCTGCACGCAGCATAAACTGCTGACGAACCTGTCTGAGTCCTAAGAATAATGATACAGCATACCGCTTCAGCTCTTGCTGCCGCAGCCAGTGCCCTAACCACCTGTCACAGTCCGAAGAACATCCGGAGTTCATATTTGACCCAAAGTCAATAAAAAACTTTGCCACACCGCGAAACGAGCACTGATTTCCGTATTGTCATAAATACATTTTTAAACTATACATTTCAGCACTGATTCCGCATGAAACATTACTACAAAGATAATTTTTGGTTCTTCAGAAATATCACAAACACAAAAATTTAACAGCAATGACAAGGTGGAAAACGTACTGTATAACCTAATCAGAAAAACTTTTACTTTAGTGTTTCCTCTTGTGACATTAACGATTTTTTTCTTTTCTTTTTTTAAGACCTGTGGACCCACGTGGCTTCAACAACAGTAAACATAATAGTATTGCAATACAGAATGAAATCCTCTTGACAGCCATGTATTTTACTAGAAAACGTCATACAAAAGAATACAACCAAACTGAGGATATCCTTCCGGTAGTATTGGATAAGATCGACGACCACTCGAAACATTAAGAAATACACTAAACAGCCAGAAAATTATGACCAAATACCTATTATCAATATAAAACCATTCAGGCGATAGCGGCGTCATCTACTGAGAAATGACTGCTAGTCAGACACATGCACGGTGCGTGTAGTATCAGTGAGCGTTATGTCTGAGTGTAGAATGGGGAAGGCGTGCGATCTATCTGAGTCTGACCGAGGGCAGATTGTGATGGCCCGGAGGCTCGGCATGAGCATTTCGGAAACTGCGCAACTTCTCGGGTGTTCGAGGAGTGCTGTGATGAGTTTCTTCAACACGTTCCGAAATTAACGTGAAACCACAACCAGACGTCGTGGGATTTGGCGGCCACCCCTCATTACAGATATCGGCCGTCGTAGGGTGCGCAGACTGGTAAAATACGACACATGGCGTACTTTGGCGGAACTAACATCAGACTTTAATGCTGGCTAGGGTACAAGTGTGTCTGAACACACAGTGCACCGTACACTCCCAATGATGGGACTCCGCAACAGACGATCCATGCATGTGCCAATGTTAACACTACGACATCGACAACTATAACTGAAATGGACAGGTGACCGTCGGCACTGGACATTGGCACAGTGGTAGAGCATTGCATGGTCTGATGAATCTCGGTAACTTCTTCATCATGCTGATGGAGGGCGCTAATCCGTCGTCTTTCAGTGGAACAGCTCCTTGACGCCTATATTTCAATATGGAGACAAGCTGGCCACATCTCCATTGTGCTCTGGACAACGTTCACGTGGGCATACTTAGGCCCAGTGGAGCTCGAGCAAGGTACCATGTCGGCCGGAGTGGCCGAGCGGTTCTAGGCGCTTCAGTCTGGAACCGCCTCGGGCATGGATGTGTGTGTTGTCCTTAGGTTAGTTAGGTTTAAGTAGTTCTAAGTTCTAGGGGACTGATGACCTCAGAAGTTATGTCCCATAGTGCTCAGAGCCATTTGAACCAAGGCACCATGATGACCAGCAAGGAGTATTGTACAAAGCTTTCAGACTACATACATCCCCTCATGTTGATCATGTTTCCCGACACCAGTGTCATTTTTCGGTAAGATAATACACCATGTCACAAGGCCAGGAGTGTGATGGAGTGGTTCGAAGAACATAGTGGAGAGTTCCAAGCGATATGCTGGCCCTCAAATTCCCCAGATCTGAAATGGATCGAGCACATCTGGGATGTGATTGAACATTGTGTTAGAGCTCATCGCCCTCCCTACCCGGAATTTAGGGGAATTAGGTGACTTATGTGTGCAGATGTGGTGCCAAATCCCTCCATGAACCCAACAAAGCCTCAATACTTCCATTACACGACGCGTCTCCACCGTTATCTGTGCCAAAGTTGACATACTGGCTATTAGGTAGGTAGTCATAATGTTCTGGCTGATCAGTGTATACGCTGTCCGATCCCAACTCTTAACAGCAGGGATTCTGATTCTTCTTCTCGGAGTAGATTCTAGATAAATATCAGTCTCCACCAGTATCAACTTCCGCTATGACAGACAGACAGCTGAAGGGAGCCTGGATCCTCTAATACACTGTTTAAGTAACCACAAAAATTTGACGATATCTGGAAGAGTACTGCAATTCATCGTGTCTTTCCTGTAGGAAAGTGTAAAAGTCAAGCACATCTTTGATACCATCCCGAAATGGCCTTACAAAGAAAATCCTTTGATCCAGTTCATCACATGTGTATTTGATAGGGGAAAACAGGTCTCAGCCAGGTGAAGGAGCATTCCAGGTTCGATCGTGAGGGGTGGCACTCTGAGATAGAAGGCAAACGTCTTATGAATTAGAAGCCACACATTCGCTGAAGGTCCACATTCTAGGCGATGTTCATCCATGTTGGACACACAACACCGCATGTACGTTGGGGTTTCGGCGAGAGCAATGTCATGCAGCCTATGTCTTGTCGGAAACCTTTCGTAAACCACAAGGTAGTAGGTGTCATGGGCCTCTGTCGCGACATGTGTTTGATGAATTGCTCGACACACCACAGGCCACGCCACACCTGGGTGGCGTCTCTCAAGCACATTTAGAGTGTGGTTCGTCATCAACAGGCTGTATACATCACGCGCCGTAGGTGGCCTGGTAAGAACATAGCTATATTTTAGGAAGAATGTTTTGAGGTGGGAGAGTGCAAGCACGATGTTAGCGAGTGCAATAGGGGTCAGTTAGCCCGGAACCCCAGTTCATCAGTGAGGAAACCAGTGAAACTTTGTCAACGATGGGTCCACATCTTGTGCGTGGTGTTGATATAAAGGGCCGCCACACGCTCACGAACTGTGATTAGTCCCAGTCCTCCATTGCTAGTGATGAAGGTGAGGGTATCGTATCATATCTTGAAGATAAGTCCATTACTAACGAAGTATCCAAAGGCTGAAACTTCGGGGCAGATTAAAACTGTGTGCCGGATTGAGACTCGAACTCGGGACGTTTGCCTTTCGCGGGCAAGTGCTTCTGTAAATTTTGGAAGGTAGGAGACGAGGTACTGGTAGAAGTAAAGCTGTGAAGACGGAGCGTGAGTAGCGCCTTTGGTAGCTCAGTCGGTAGAGCACTTGCCTGCGAAAGACAAAGGTCCCGAGTTCGAGTCTCGGTCCGGCACACAGTTTTAATCTGCCAGGAAGTTTCATATCAGCGCACACTCCGCTACAGAGTGAAAATCTCATGCTGGAAACATCCCCCAGACTGTGGCTAAGCCATGTCTCCGCAATATCCTTTCTTTCAGGAGTGCTAATTCTGCAAGGTTCGCAGGAGAGCTTCTGTAAGGTTTGGAAGGTAGGAGACGAGATACTGGCAGAAGTAAAGCTGTGAGGACGGGGCGTGAGTCGTGCTTGGGTAGCTCAGATGCTAGTACACTTGCCCGCGAATGGCAAAGATCCCGAGTTCGAGTCTCGGTCCGGCACACAGTTTTAATCTGCCAGGAAGTTTCATATCAGCGCACACTCCGCTGCAGAGTGAAAATCTCATTCTGGAAATATCCAAAGGCTACCTGGATCCGCTGTCCCATCACTGGAGCCGGTAGCATCTGCACCAAATGAGGGATATGAAACGCCATGTGGGTATTACTGAGGGCAACTCTTCGGACGATATCCTATGTTTGCAGGAGGTGACCTTGGACGCCCATGTGGAAAGTGTGGAAAGGGCGTTGATAGGTCAGCGTCGTCATATGGTGGACATCCCTCATAAATATGATGCCCAAACACCAAAGCGCATCCATGATCCAAAGCGGGGTCACACTCCCCTCTCAAAGCCCCTCTGCCTATTTACATGTCACCTGACTTGACGATGTTCATGTTGCTGCCTGCCGCATTCCCATAATGCTCGATTCATCTTAGCGTCTTTCAATCTCTTCTTCAGAACGAGTGGAAAAGACAAGATCATCCGCTGTCTCCTCGCAGCGTAATCCCCAAAAGATGTTGTTCTAGCACACATGGAAGTGGCTTTGTCACTATAGCGTAGAGAATCACTGAGGGGGACGGGGGGCTGGGAGGGGTTGGGACAGCTCCATTGGACTGAAGTTAAGACTGGGAAGCGGTTTTCCGTGGTACCATTAATCATCACCCTCGAGGAGGTACCATGGTTCAAATGGCTCTGAGCACTATGGGACTTAACATCTGTGGTCATCAGTCCCCTAGAACTTAGAACTATTTAAACCTATCTAACATAAGGACATCACACACATCCATGCCCGAGGCAGTATTCGAACCTGCGACCGTAGCAGGAGGTACCATGGATTGTATGCAATATCATGAGGGTGGAGGCGTAAGGGAAGCCCATACAATCCATCACGGTAGCCAGGAAAAATGACTCAAACGTGCGATCAAAGTCTAGGGAGACCAGGGTACCGTGCAACTGACAGCTCGAGATAAGATCGATCACATCTTAATACCGGCTAATAGCCATCTGAATATTACTGTGCCTCACCTCGTCCCATTTCCCGAAAGAGTTTGTTGATTAGAACAACTTGGCACAATGCTCGCTTAAGAGGAATCACCAAGATTCTGGTGAAGATCCTGATATTTCAGTTGAGGAGTGTGATCAGGTGGTGATGTTTAATCTTTGTGCCTCTAGCAGGCTTGGGCACCTGGATAATGGGACATTCCGTGAAAGCTGGTGGTATGTCGACCACTAATGACAACAATCCTTTGTACATCTCCTTCCACTGTGAGGCCATGAGATTCTTATAGGTTTGGTAGAATTCCAATGGAAAACCATCTGGTCTTGATGATTTATAAATTGCATCTTTGGCATAGGTGTGTGCAATATCATCGTTCGTAGTCTCCTTCAAAAGGGCTACCGACGAAGTATAATTAGGTGTGCCAGCGATGGTCTGGGAAACTTGTGCCAAGGATGCATCATCGTAGCGTACCTCCTGATACAGCTGGTGATAGTGGTCAACAAACGTATGTATGATGTCCGCCTCGGTCGTCATCTTGCTACCATCCACGAGATCCAGAGTGTGCTTCAATGTTCGTCGTCTTTGTTGTAATTTGGAGATAATGTGATGCATAGAGAAAGGAACTCCGTCGATCTTGTCCTGGCATCTCGTTCGCAGCACGACACGTTCAGCCCTATGACGAGTAAGAGTGGGAATCTTCACTTTGGTGAGAGAATTCCCGCCTGGAGATCTGGGCATGGTGTGAGCACCGTAAGTTCTAGGAGAAGTGCATAATAGATGTCTGTCACTTTTCGGTGCCAGAGCGATCTTTTTCTACTGTAACGAACTAGCGCATGTCGTAAAGGCAGTATGATGCATTTGAGCCACCATCGAAGCATCAACGGATAGCTCAGCAGTCGATGTTCACATGAAACACACATAGTGGCTGTTAGCAGCCTATATTCCCGATCCTGTGGGACTTCACACCACCTATCTCCAGAGGTTGACGGTGCGGATGTATGCACTATTATCTCAGAGCGCCATGGACCAGTGAACCGCGTCCAGAGTCGCCAGGTTAGAGGAGATGTAGATGCCGTAGAGTGTGCTGGAGAAATGGTTGATTACGTAAGTATTACCAGGGTGATCACCATGTGACACCTTCCGAGTATCAGCAAGACAGAACTGTTGTACCAAATGAGGCAGTTTGGAGTACAGAGTGTAGTCTGGTTGTTGGTCTTCCTGAGATAGCACACCGTCAAAGTCTCTGCCAATAATGATATTGTCATATCAGCCCACGAAGAGGTTCGTGTTTTCTTCCACATAACACCATGAATGGTTCCGCCTTTTATCCGTCTCAGAAGGAGCACAGACCTTAATAACTCGTGTCCTCTGCATATCTCATGCAAATCCCTGTACCAATGGCAGGTACATCAAATTGGTTACCTCTGTTCCATCTCGCGTAAGGGGCGCCGGAACGGCCTCCCGTGGCAGCAGTGGTAGAGTGAGCAGCCACGAACGCCGAACTTCGAGACGCTGAGTTAAGTAATACCGGAACAGAAAACCGTGCAAAACTGCTTTACAGTGAAAGTCAACTGGATAGGTTAAGGTACCTGTGAGATACTAGAGAGATTATGCGGAACAACATGCTTCGCTTCCAGCAGTAGTTTATTGTAGATCGTTAGAGCAACCAAACGTACCCAGGGAAAACCTATGAAGCTATGTTACCAACCTGGCGACCATTTTGAAAACCACCATTTTGGCGGCAAATTATAACTTTTCGCTGAAAAAGGGGTCATGTGACTAGTCAAACATACAAAAAATTACACGAGAAAAATTCTGATGCGTTCAATTTGAGCGTAGTTTCATTATCCTACAGTTGTGACTAATGTTTCATTCTTACAGATGTGAAAACTGATGTTTTCGCAAGGCAAACACATTGAGCTAAAATACGTTTTAGACAGGTAAGTGCCGGTAAAACTGTGAGGGACGGGAAAAACCCACCGTGGTTCGACAACAAAGTTAAGAAACTACTGCGAAAGCAAAGAGAGCTTCACTGCAAATTTAACCGCAGCCAAAACCTCTCAGACAAACAGAAGCTAAACGATGTCAATGTCTGCGTAAGGAGGGGTATGCGTGAAGCGTTCAGTGAATTCGAAATTAAAATTCTATGTACCGACTTGACAGAAAATCCTAGGAAGTTCTGGTCTTACGTTAAATTGGTAAGTGGATCGAAACAGCATATCCACACACTCTGGTATGATAACGGCATTGAAATGGAGGATGACGCGCGTAAAGCTGAAATACTAAACACTTTTTTCCAAAGCTGTTTCACAGAGGAAGACCGCACTACAGTTCCTTCTCTAAATCCTCGCACGAACGAAAAAATGGCTGACATCGAAATAAGTGTCCAAGTAATAGAAAAGCAACTGAAATCACAGAGGAAAGTCCACTGGAGCTGACGGGATACCAATTCGATTCCACACAGAGTACGAGAAAGAACTTGCCCCCCCTTCTAACAGCCGTGTACCGCAAGTCTCTAGAGGAACGGAAGGTTCCAAATTATTGGAAAAGAGCAGAGGTAGTTCCAGTTTTCAAAAAGGGTCGTCGAGCAGATGCGCGAACCTATAAACCTATATCTCTGACATCGATCTGTTGTAGAATTTTAGAACATGTTTTTTGCTCGCGTATCATGTCATTTCTGGAAACCCAGAATCTACTCTGTAGGAATCAACGTGGATTCCGGAAACAGCGATCGTGTGAGACCCAATTCGCTTTATTTGTTCATGAGACCCAGAAAGTATTACATACAGGCTGCCAGGTAGATGCCATTTTCCTTGACTTCCGGAAGGTGTTCTATACGGTTCCGCACTGTCGCCAGATAAGCAAAGTAAAAGCCTACGGAATATCAGACCAGCTGTGTGGCTGGACTGAAGAGTTTTTAGCAAACAGAACACAGCATGTTATTCTCAATGGACGTCTCTCCATTGAGAATAACATGCACGTTAAAGTAACCTCTGGCGTGCCACAGGGGAGTTTTATGGGACCATTGCTTTTCACAATATATATAAATGACCTCTTAGATAGTGTCGGAAGCTCCATGCGGCTTTTCGCGGATGATGCTGTAGTATACAGAGAAGTTGTAGCACTACCAAATTGCAGCGAAATGCAGGAAGATCTGCAGCGGATAGGCACTTGGTGCAGGAAGTTTGCAACTGACCCTTAACGTAGACAAATGTAATGTATTACGAATACATAGAAAGAAGGCTCCTTTATTGTATGATTATATGACAGCATAACAAACACTGGTAGCAGTTACTTCTGTAAAATATCTGGGAGTATGCGTACGGAACGATTTGAAGTGGAATGATCATATAAAATTAATTGTTGGTAAGGTAAATGCCAGGTTGAGATTCATTGGGAGAGTCCTTAGAAAATGTAATCCATCAACAAAGGAGGTGGCTTACAAAACACTCGTTCGACCTATACTTGAGTATTGCTCATCAGTGTGGGATCCGTACCAGATCGGTTTGATAGAGGAGATAGAGAAGATCCAAAGAAGAGCGGCGCGTTTCGTCACAGGATTATTTGGTAAGCGTGATAGCGGTACGGAGATGTTTAGCAAACTCAAGTGGCAGGCTCTGCAAGAGAGGCGCTCTGCATCGCGGTGTAGCTTGCTGTCCAGTTTTCGAGAGTGTGCGTTTCTGGGTGAGGTATCGAATATATTGCTTCCCCCTACTTATACCTCCCGAGGAGATCACGAATGTAAAATTAGAGAGATTCGAGCGCGCACGGAGGCTTTCCGGCAGTCGTTCTTCCCGCAAACCATACGCGACTGGAACAGGAAAGGGAGGTAATCACAGTGTCATGTAAAGTGCCCTCCACAACACACCGCTGGGTGGCTTGCGGAATATAAATGTAGATGTAGATGTAGATCGTATCAGGAGGGATTGACATCTGTGTTGTCGAAGAGGACTTTTACCAATGCGACTGAGACTGACCACTCATTACTGACAGCGTGGTAATGAAACTTCTCTCAAAATTTGTAGCAGATTAACCAATACCTGGAAGACTGAAAGCGGCTACAGATGAATCAACATCAGCCACTGTCCTAAAATCGTTCAGTAACAGTCCATATTGCAGTACTCGCTGCTTCTCGTAATATCGTAGTAAACGTGGGTCATCCGTACATCAATAATGAGAATATAGGCAATACATAAACAGCACCCTTACGATATGCATATGTTACAACATCTGCCCGAGGATGTGACAAATCTTCGAGTTTAATTTTTAGAATAAATCTCACGTGAGCTGGACGAAAAACATCATTTTTTTTCTTATGAAGTACGATTCACGTATGTAACTAATGTCTCTGTAAACGGAGAGATAAATAAACTGACTCACAAGTACTAGTCAGATGTCAATCACCATCCTATGTATCCAACCAAGGTAGTTGGTTTATCGAAAGTGATCGTTTGGTATGTAATGTGGGTCCTTTATCAGCAGTTCTTAGCCGAAGACGTGCTGCCCATCAGTACTGTGTGAATATTATAGGCACATCCTGGTACACAGTTTTCCTAGAGATTGACATATTGTTGAGGTTCAGTGCTGTGGCCGTCAAGTATCCCAGGTTTATTTCCCTAAATTTCTATCAGTTAGGACACGATCAGGTAACCTTGCACACCTCAGGGATTGGCGTTTCTTTGCTAGAGATCACATTAAGGACCATCTGGAATCGGTGAAACGCATAAAAGAAATCTCATGCTACTAGATTTTAAATTTCTGCCTATCCATTTTTTTTATTTTAAAAGGGTGGTTCCAAACGTCAGGCCCACTTTCGAGACTCTGTGCGCCTATTCGTAGACGAGGCTGTTGTCTGTGGGAAAATGGCAAATCCAGCAAAATTCAGCGAAATGCAGAAAGACCGACAGAGGACCGGCGACTGGAACAGGGACAAGCAGTTGGCGCCGAACGTAATTAAAAGTATTGTATTGTCTTTAAACAAGCTAACAGGCCCGCTACTGTAGCAGTCTGGTGCGGCCTAAAGTGGAAAAATGTCAAATTGGTGTGAATTCCTAAGGGACGAAACTGCTGAGCTCATCGATTCCTTGACTTACACACTAGTTAAACTAACGTAGGCTACCTTATGCTAAGAACAACGCACACACCCATGACCGGTTCAAATAGTTCAAGTGGCTCTGAGCACAATGGGGCTTATCATCTGAGGTCATCAGTCCCCTAGAACTCAGAACTACTTAAACCTAATTAACCTAAGGACATCACAAACATCCATGCCCGAGGCAGGATTCGAACCTGCCATCGTAGCGGTCGCGCGATTCCAGACTGTAGTGCCTAGAACCGCTCGGCCACCGCGGCCGGCCCCATGACCGGGGGAGGACTCGAACCTCCGGCGGGAGAGGCAGCGCAATCCGTGACATGGCACCTCAAACCGCGCGGATAACATGGAATTGCATAAAACAAATAGTAGGAAAGGCATATTGATAGCCTGAGTTTCATTGGGAGAGTATTAAGCGAATATACACTGACTAAAAAAAAAATTAAAAAAGTCGCAACATGAAGACGGAGTTGCGCGTTTTTACACCTGAAAAATGATGTCTATTCAAATTTCGCGCCAGTCGCAATAAAAAGTGGCGCTAATAGCGCCACTCTGAGGATGCACATCAGTACTGTAGCCACTTACATGATTGCTGACAGCGGTGCTCATGAAAATGTACAGTTGCAAGAAGACCAGGCTCCGGACGGCCGCGTGGCACTATCGAGAGAGAAGGCCATCTTATTCGGTGTACGGCTCTAGCGCATTGTATTGCATCCGCAGCAGCAATTTCAGAAGCAGTTGGCACCACAGTGACAAAACTAACTGTTACAAATCGGTTACTTCAAGGACAACGCCGAGCCAGACGCGCTGTAGCATGCATTCCACTGACCCCAAACCACCGCCATTTGCTGCTTCACCGGTGTCGATCAAGAGCTCATTGGAAGGCGGGTTGAAGGTCTGTTGTGTTTTCTGGTGAAAGCTGGTTTTGTCTCGGTGCCAGTGATGGCAGTGTGTTGGTTAGAAGAAAGCCAGTTGAGGGCCTGCAGCCAACCTATCTGCATACTAGACGCTCCTGACCTGCACCTGGAGTTATGGTCTAGGGTGCGACTTCGTGTGACAGTAGGAGCACTTTCGTGATTACTCCACTCACCCTCACTTCAAATTTGTACATCAATCCGATGAGGCGATCTGTTGTGCTGCCGTGCATGAATATAAAGATGTGACGTGCTTTCCAGCAGGATAACGCGCACCCACATAACGCTGTTGTAGCCCAACGTGCTCTACATAGTGTTTACATGCTGCCTTGGCCTGATCGATCTCCAACGGTGCACATATGGGACATCATAGGACGAGAACTCTAGTGTCATCTACAACCAGCATTACCTGTCCCTGTATTGATTGGCTAGTTGCCACATGCATGGAACTCCATCTAAAGAACTAACATCCGGAACCTGTACAACACAATGCAAGTACGTTTGCACCCTTTTATTGAACATTCTGGTGGTTACACGGGTTATTAATGTACCAGCATTTCGTATTTGCAATGGCTTATCTCGTGCTTACATTAACCTGTTGTCTAGCAATGTTAATCACTTAAATATGTTACATAGACAAATATACTCCCGAAATGTCATTACTCTACAGTAATTACTTTTTGGTGCTGCGATTTTTTTTACGTCTGTGTATTTCCCCCGAAAAGAAGGGGCAAACAACTCGTGTGATTCTTGATTACAGCTCATCAGTTAGGGACACTTACCAGGTAGGATTAATAGTGGAGACAAAAATATCCAATGAAGAAATGCACATTTCGTCACGACATTGCATTATAGTTGTAAGTGCTATACGAAGATGCTCAACAGACTCCAGTGGCAGGAGCTACAAGGGAGGCATTGTGCAGGACGGGAGTGTTAGTACCAGTGAGAACCGAGTAACGTATTACTTCCTTCCACAAACGTCCCACGAAATGGTCACGAAGACAATATCGCAGAAATTAGAGCTCATATCGCCCTTCACTGACAATTATTCTTACCATACGCCAGAGAACGGTGGAATCTTAGTGGTATTAGATGTACCTTCTACCATACACTGCAAGGTGGCTAGCAAGGTATCGACTCGATATTGATGCAGAGGTACAACACCAGAACGAATACGCACACGTGAGATGCGCTGGACACTTCTGAGTGCTGACCAAACCGTCTGAACGGGACGGAATGCTCAGACTCGGAGCGGTAGATGCCTGGCCATTTCGAGGAAATGATGAAATTCCTTGGATACTAATATATAAATTAAAGTGAAAGTGCTACATATCTGCCTAGCAAGTAGCAGCACGTTGTTCTTAACAAGGATAAGTGTTAAACGAGAAAGTTTTTACGGGCGCACACCTAGGGAACATTACTGTGCACGGCATGTATAAATGACGAGTCAGATAACATTGGTAGCAGCATGAGGGTACTGGCGGATGATGCTGTTGTGTATAAAGAAGTTCCAACGCGAGAAATATTTATAATAAATGAAGAAAACACAATCTGGGTACAACATTTTGAAATGGCTTCTGGTTTTGGTCTCGCATGCAGATCATATTCAGTTCTGGTGTCGTAAGATGTAAATTGTCAAGAGTGGTTTTAAATCATTCGTTGACAAATTACTCCCTGAAGCACCACATTTGAACTTGATTCGAAGGTCAAACTGGAACAGGTAGTAGATAATGAAAGAAGTGGTGATCCAGACTGTGTTCTTCATTTACTATAACAGCTTAGATCACGATTCCTAAAACTTTCCATCAGTTGTAACCAAAAGCTGTGTCAAACTCAGGGCAAGAACTCAAGAGGATCGATGCTTCAGGAACGAAATGGTGGCTGACCGTCAACCATTGTGCATACGTATGCGTAAATATACAACATTCAGCTGTCACACCATTTGATAATCAGGGGAAAGTATTAACGTGACATTGCATGTGAAATTCGTTGAAATTTGACATTTTCTGTTTCCTACTCCACAATGTACTTTGGATTTTCCTGAACATTTTGGTATATAATAGTACATTAAAATCAGACAATTGTGAGACCTTCAAATAATATTTTGAATATTGACGTGTGACTGTCAAATTTCGCGGCTATGAATATACTACCACAGTTGAGCTGTCATATCTAGGGAACTACACAGTGTAGAAGACTGTGAATTGCATTGTTTTGTGCCTACTGCTACGCCTAAGAAGTTGGCATTACGAATAAACAAATCCGTCCTTTATTTTTGGTACTAGTTTTCGTTGAAAGTAGTGTGATTATTGGGTATTTTTGTAGTAAGCTAACTTCTATTGCTTTTTATACGTAAATAAAATGACTAAGCGTAAAAGTAACTTAGAGAAACGCAAATTTGCGGGTAACAGATATGTGAGACTTTCATTTTCTTCTGAAGTACTTGAAAACACTTGTGTTAGCAGTTGAGGAAACCACGATAATGTTTCTGAAGTGACCACGCCCCCCAGTTCATCGAAGAGGAAAGTAACTTTAGAAACGGGTGACAATGGTGAAAGCAATGATATTATGGCAATCAAACCTATTTACAGAGATTTTGCAAATCCTGAGCTACTAAAGAAGTGTTTACATGGGAAGACCTAGAATGTGAATGAGTCCTTCAGTAATGTTGTGTGGTGCCGTGTGCCTGAAAATGTATTTGTTGGCCTTATGACTCTAAAATTACAGTCTCTGATGCTGTAACAACTTTTAACGGTGGGGACTATGAAAGACGTAAGGTTCTAGAGAAGTTAGGGGTAAGATATGGACAGAACACAGCTAAAGAAGGGCGAGATTAGCTTCGTGTACGTGAAACAGAGTTAGCTGCTCAGCAAATGACAAAAGAAGCCAGAAAGAAAAGGAGGAGGCAAGCACTGGGCTGTTGTGAAACTGAAGAAGACACAGACTATGGACCAGGGCAATTCTAGTGCATAAAAGACGCAGAAATGTGAGTCTGTATATGAGTTTGTAATAAAAAAGTTTTAAACCTCAATATCTCTGAACCACATTTTTTGCAATAAATGACCCGTTGGCCAAAAAATTAGTGATGGTAGAAACATGAAATTTTCATAGCATGCCAAGTGTGAAATTGAACACATATAGAACTAGAATAATTAAAATATTCTGAGCTGTTTTGTTATTATGTTCATTTATTTACAAAATTCTGTCAAAAACTTGAGTGTTTGAAAAAAAGAAAAAAAGATAACATACCCCACAATACAATTCAAGTAATAATTCTAGTTCAGTTTATCTAGAATGTTGCAACCAATAATTATGGAAAATCGTAAGTTGGTGTCTTAAAAAGTTTCCAAGATAATGGGTCAGCAAATTCGACGATTTAACATTGGCGGCGTAGGACATACAATGTCCCCTTAAATGGAAATGTAGGCAAAGAGATAGAAAATTCAAAGAAAAGTCGCAAGTGGGTCTTCCTACCGCATACACCTCCCAAAATGATGACGTCGACAAAAATTACAATTTAATATATAGTTCAAATACTAGAATCTGAATTCATTACTTTGCTGCTAAAATTGCAGTTAGATTTTAAAGCCTGGATATGACTTTAGTATCTTAGTTTAATGAAATTTATTAATATTAAAAAAGAAAACACTTCCTAATGTTCCGCTAAATTATATTTATTTGCTCACGAATCGGCTTTTGGCGTTTCATCCCACCTTCAGGTGACAACAGAATGTCCCAAACATGGATATACATGATGTGTGGACTACATAGATATTATTTGTACAGAAGATACAAAACTGACAAATTGCTTACATAGGAAAACATTACAATAATTGCATTAGCTAAAAAGGGCTGTAAAAAAAGTTTTTGTGTAGAGACGCATTTGAAACATGGTGAGAAATGTGATGAATGTGTATATCGGACCCGGTATTTGTAACGAAAACTTAATTTAACAAATGAAAAAGTGTGTGATCATTTAATACCACGCTGGCATTTTGTGTAACGTATTTGTTGATTTCCATTATTTCCAGTAGGGTCATTTTTCTGCTTTTCTAGACAGAACGTAAAAATCCTCATTCTACATCATATGAATTGTTTTCTGCTAAACGATGATCAGCAAAGGTAGAATCGTTCTTCCTTAATCGATAGCTTCTCTCATGGGCACGTAGTCTAATGGTCACAGCTCTGCCTGAATGATTAATATACACCTTTTCACACTACTTGCAAGTGATTTTATGTACACCTCTCTGTCCAAGAGTTGCAATTTGTCTTTACTAGTGAACAAAATTTTTTTTTTTTATTGGTATTATAAACACCTGTACATAACGGTTAACTGCACTTTGTTACCACACTTCATATTATTAACTGAATTTTCTGTCAGTGCTTGGCAAAACATAAAAATAATGTCTTCGCGAGCAAATAAATATAATTTTGCGGAACGTCAGAAAGTGTTTTCCTTCTTAACACTATTGTTATGTTCTGCGAAGCACTGACGGACAATACAGTTAAGTAATTAATTGTGCTGACAAAGTGCAGTTAACCATCATGCCCAGGAGATTATTGAAGCAGAAGTTAACGGCCACGCAACATACTTGGCTCAACTGGGAGTGTTTACATCGGAACGTTACTTCTAAACACGTCAACATTAAATCGAAGTGTACTTCCCCAGCTGCAGTGAAAGCTATCAATATCGGCGGGAGAACGCGCGTAAGAGAATAAATGGAAAACTGGTACAGAATCCGTGACAACGTAAGTTCACATTTAAAAGTTTGTCACATGCTTACTACGACCGTCACACATCCGTGCGTGTTAGCCATTTTTAACACCATGTGTGTGAATACGTAAGCAGAATTGTCCACCAAATGTATCTACACCAAGAATCAAAGCTATTACAGTTAAGAAAATATAAACCGTTGGCAACACGTGTTCCCAATCAACAGTTTGCTGATCGAATAACGAAATTATTGTGGATGAGCTCAAAGTGTTGAATAAAGCTATTAAAAATGTTCCGAAATGCACAGTTTCTGAAAAACTGCTAGATGTGCTAAAAGTAGATCTCCATCTCCTGTTACATGACGTTGTTTATATGAAACGTTTGGTTAGTAACTGCTACTGCTGTTAGTGAAGAACTCCCACGCAATTAAATCAGTAAGTCAAACAAGTTCAAGAAGAAAATAATCTCCAAAAATGTCATCGCTACTAAAGCCAAAAAGTCAAACAGTTTAGTTCTTTTGAAAAAAGCTTATCACGTTACAAAAGTGAACCAGTTCCATGTTCCGACTTCCAAGATCTGCAAAAAGGTCTGACAGCAGCTTTCAATTAACAAATAAAAACCACCATTAAATCATTTAATATTATTACATCTGAAACCAACAGCAGTATACTAGCTAATATTAATCCCATGGCTCCTAGATTAAATGGTTTACCCAAGTTACATAAAGATGGTGTTCTAATACGCCCCATAGTGTCATTCTTCCTTGCTCCATGTTATCTACTACCTAAAGAGCTTAATTATGTCATTAAAAAGAAAACCAGTTTTAAAACTGAGTTTTGTATCAGAAATTCTATGGCTCTTGTCGACAAAATCACAGATACGTAAATCCTACCCAGTTCTAAAATACTATCGTTCGGTGTCACTAGCTTATTTACAAATGTTTCCTCTATTGAATGTATAAACGTGGTAATAGACCTTTTGCACAAATCCAAATTAAATTCTATAAAATTACCAAAAATAATAAGTTACTCAAAAGTATGTAAAACAGAATCACTTCCAGTTTCAGAAAACGTATTACACTCAATCTAATGGCCTAGCTATGGGTTCACCTCTTAGTCACACACTTTTCGAAATCTTAATGGATAATCTCGATAAAATTTACAGAAAGAGCCACTGAATTGTAAAATTAATTACGGGTACAGATATGCCGATGAAGTGCTGTGTTTGTGGACTGGTACTCCTAGATAATTAAGTACATTAGTACAGCACTTAAACTCGTAATATATGAAAATTCAGTTTACAGTGGAGGTAGGAGGCTCTTCTATAAATTTCTTGGACCTTAATATAGCTATCAGAATACAAAGAAACGTATTTATCCTGCAACCTCCCAGTATCTACACAGCCACAAAGATGCAGCTTTCCATTAAATGGTGCATCGCCTCATATCTGTTCCATTATCCGAATCAACTTTTCAAACAGAACTGTAAACCATCAAACATATCGCTTCCAGTAATGGCTGTAGCCCTGCACTGATTGATAATATTCTACGGAAAAATTAATAAAATTACATCACTTCTGTACACAGGCCAACGGCAGACACTTAGTAATTACAAATCATGGTCTAAAATTCCTTATATTGGCAACATTTCAGACATTCTTGTGAAATAGTTAGTTTCACAACTACAGACTAGCACTTTATAATACCAGTAATTTTGCTGAACGTTAGAAAGTGTTTTCCTTTTGAATATAATTATAAAGTTCTGCCAAGCACCAACGGAAAATTCAGTTAATGTTAAGTAATTATGATTGTCTGCAATGCCTTATTAAATAAATTATAGGTTAAACACATTCCTACATTTCTGCAGTTATTTTAAAATGAAAACATACAAGTCTTGCTTCTCTCTGCTCATAGCCATGTCAATTTTTATCGGTTCCCTACCTTATAAGATAGGGATATGTTTCATTCAACATCACTCTTTGTCTGATATTAAATCTCTGAATTCATCATCTGTTGCTTTCTTAAAGCAGCTGATTAGTACTCCCATAAAACTATGTGTTAAATGATGCTATGGTATGAGCATTTTGTGCACGTCGTTTTCCCATCAGATCGGGTCAAAAAATCTCACTGGCCCCATATACTACGTTTTACGATGCATAATGGACTTGTCGGCGCTCATAAAGCTATGATGCCAACATATACTGTATCCGCTATTACATTCGTTTTTCTGGAAGAAAGTTAATGATACAACAGCTGTAAATTTCAATATAACTCAAAGGAAACAGATATTTTAGGCACTTGAACAAAGCAGAGCTGAATATCTCACATTTCTTAATGTCTTTCCGTTTAGCATAAGTAGAAGTATTGATGTTGGCAGTTAATTTGTCCAAGGATCATATTTCAATGACGTAAAATTTGATAATTTACTACCAAGGAAATACAAATTATATATACAGACGCTTGAATGCAAACACGTGTTTAGTGAGAACTAGACCGGACAGGACAGGTAGTCGACCATGTCGTTGGTGAACGAACCACCCCGGTGTCAGTGAGGTGTTGAACTCTGAGAAGTTGTGAAGTATTATTGTTATAAACTCACGATCATCCTTTTTTAAGATTATTAACGCCTACTCTGAGTTTCTTACCTTATCGTTAGTTGCTTAATATGTAATATATAACAGGTACCTTCTAAGTACTAAAAATAAAAATATCTTTGTTAGCTCTCTCTTCTCTTCGCTCATATTATTGTGCAATATTAAACCCTCATAGAAAATGCTGTTAGGATGTTTTTGTTTTTTCCTGGATAAACAAATCATCAGCAAATGTGCAATTTTTCAAAAGCCTGCAATAAAATTACGTTACGCTCTGCAATCCTTGTACATTTCTTTAACTTATATTCTGGGGGTATTTGCTGCTAAATGATAATGGTATCAACCAAAGAAGGAATTACATTATCTAAAAATAAGGGAACATAACATTTTCCGAGCGGTTGTAGGCGTTTCAGTCTGGGACCGCGCGACCGCTACGGTCGCAGGTTCGAATTCTGCCTCGGGCATGGATGTGTATGATGTCCTTAGGTTATTTAGGTTTAAGTAGTTCTACGTTCTAGGGGACTGATGACCTCAGCAATTAAGTCCCATAGTGCTCAGATCCATTTGAACCATAACATTCTCACGTGCAGAAACTTAAGTTCAAAATAAACACATCCAGTTTATTAAACAACTGGTACGTAGCGTAGATTCATGATTCGTGAAGTGAAATTTGGCACTGGAGGTAATATTTGGCGTAATAACATGTCTGAAGCGGAAAAAAATTAGTAGAAAGTCGAAACACAAATGCGTTAAAATACTTGGTAAACAAATGACTGTAGATATTTTACGTATAAAGTAAATAAATGTTGAAAGAAATCAGCGACTGCCACAAGAAATGAATTTCGTACAATCTTGCTTAAAAAAATGTATCACTGTTACCCAGAACCGATAATATTTGTAAATACTTTTATTAATGATCCTCTTTCAGTTCCGTTTCATATAATTCCTGTAGAGCGTAAAATTCAGGCTCTGCTTCAGAATCAACGTAAAGCTTCGAAGATTCACTAAAGATATCGAAAATAAGAAAAACTTACGTATTTCACATTTAAGACTTTTCGCTTTTAATCTTCGCAGTACCAGCTTACCATATGCTTTGAACTCGACATTATTACACATCACAACTTGAAGTACATGCGGAGGTGTTGTGACCTGTGATACATGGAAAGTCGGGGGACAATGTTACACGTTCATAGTGAAATATTTGCAGTAGAAAATGACAAAGATGTCACTGTGACAGTGGCTGTGCACCAGAGGTTGAATTAGGTGATCCCTAGCTTCTTGCGTCACAGCAGAGCCTATGAATAATATATCTTAACGGCCTCGAATAATACATCTGCGTAATTGGGAAGCACGCTCAGCGTGCCGTAAGAGGGGTTATGAACAGAAAGCTGCGCTTTCGCCCGCGTTCTCCCACGTGTGTTGCTGTTCTCTAAAATACAGACGTTCTGCTGACGAAACCGGTCGATTCGAAGCTCGTGTATTCTTACTTATTATCTGGTGTTACATCGAGGAAGGTGTCCCCACCGATGAGTTTTCTCATTTAACATTTGATACCTGTACCTTTACATTGTGCAAGTTGTGAGAGATGGGAAACATCTAGACAGAATGAGATGATGCAGTGATTATGGCAGCAACCTTGCATTTTTGATAATGGTCGTTCAAATCACTGTGTGGCCAACCACATATAGGTTTTCTGAATCATCCCTAAATCTCATCAACGGAATACAGAGACGTTTCTCTTCAGTAGGTTACGGGTGGTTTACAGACGTGCTCGTACACCTGAGCCAATAATTCTTGTCTAGAGATATCGATGTTAGCAAAGTGTGAATGTTTAACCTCGTTTAAACCGGAAATTTGTGTCGTATTTTTTACCAGTAGCGGAAGACATTTATATTGGTTTTATTTCTCGTTAAGCGCGTGGATATAAGGCTACATCATCTACATTGAATGATAATGGTTTCTTCTAGGTTTAGGAAGATGTGCAAAGATGTCTGATAATGCTAGTTAATGGACTAGGAAATGTCTGGGTTGCGTAGCGAAATAGTAAATAAATATATGTGTTTGTTGTAGGAAGTGGACAAATAATTGCTTACTAGTTTGACGCAATCTAATGTCGGAAAAATTAATGATAACACAAAATCTCTTCTGATGTATAGCTGCACAACTTCGTAGGAAGTAGACTGTGACTCCCCTTCTACTTTCTAGTCCTTCTGAGACGCTGTTCCATCTCTAAAGAGCACAACGCACAAGAGACTTACCGCATTCCTTTCCCTTCTTATTCATATTATAGGCCAGTGGTTCACTACTGTGAGCATTTAGTCGCTTTGCAATATGCAACATTTATGTTTCTGCAGTTACCATTATTCGTTGAACTAATGTGACAATGGTCTTTGTGTTTAGCTGGCGGTAGCAGAGTATAGTAAATGGCTGGAAACCTCACAAGAACAGAGTTAATAGACTTTAATTACACATGAATTGCAGGTAACATAGCTTGATGCAGCATGACTGCAAAAAAATTAAAAATATAAGCTAGCATAACTACAATAATTCGTGTTGTGATGTTACTGCCGAGCCTTTCACAAACCCTGTAGATATTAGAATGCTCCACTTGGGGTGGTATTTCATACATTGAGGAAATGGACATGACCCTTAGTTTAAAAATGTTAGAATTTATCAAAGTAGATATTAAACTTTTAGGGTGGCTTCTCACAATTAAAGGTATCTAACCCTACCCATAAAAAAAAGCGGTGAAAGAACGTTCCAAACCTAAGAATAGTAAACGGCTGAAGCTACTTTAAGGATGTGTACGTTTTATAGAAATTATGTATCAGGGTAAGTATTTAAGGATCCTAATTTTAACAGATTACTGAGTTTAAAAGGGAAATCTTATATGGAATAATAAATGTCCAGAGCAATTTGATCTTAGTGAAGACAGATTGTTAGATGATCCAGATCTGTCCTACCAGTATGAGTACCGACAGTAGTGGGTATTGGAGCATTTGCAATATTTTTAGGATGAAATGAAACAAGATATTCAGAAACAGCATTTCCAAGTCAGACTTTGATTGTGTACCAACAGAATTACAGTGTGTAAGGGTGTGACGCCCATGTCACAGTGTTTCTCAAATACTTAGAATCTATCTCTGGGGTTATGTTATATATGTGTTCAGCTGTATTGTCTAGACTATATGTATAAGAGGATAGGGCTGGTAAGACAGGAGATATAGAAGGAAGGAGTCCCTGCAGAACACATAATTTTAGGCCTATGGAAGAATATGGGGCGATACCAAAATGAGATGATGTATTAAAATCAGTAAAGCAAAAGTTGGGTGTGAAACACATGATCATTTTCCATAGTTTTGTAAGATAAATGATAAGATTCTGTTGAGGAGAACACACGTAAATGCTGATGATAGGATAATTTATTGACCAAAAACTATTGTGGAAGACGTGGTGGACTGTTACCGCTTAAGTTGTGGGTATGTAGGTCCATAGCAGTCTGTGGGGAAATTGAGGGAAGCCATTTACTTTGACATATGCTGAAAAAGACATACAAAAAAATAACGACATGTAACCATTTCCAGAAGGTAAACGTAATTAGAGCATCCGGTGTCCAGTACAGAATATACAACCAAGTAAACCGAAAGAACCTTTGGAAGTAAATTTTTATGGTGGGCCATTCAGCTGTAACAACTGGAGGCTATGTTAAATATTTGTAGATTTGAATTTTTCGACATTCATCGGATTGTATCCTTTAAGAAAGGAAAGATGTAAAGGAATACTGTAAAACTAAGACAAGATTATTTTGTGAAGTCAATACTGTCGATAAAGTTGAAGCAGTTATTGCAGATCGATCAAGGAATAAAAGCAATACATATCGAGTATACCAGTAGAGTACTATATGTGCAACATTGATCAGTTAAGCAAAAACTACTGTTACAATACGTGTAGTGCATAGCGAAGTAGTAGCACAGATATGGGAGAAGTACCTTCAGTATTACAGCATAATGTAGCTGAGTACAACCCTTATGAGATTATGCTGCTTGACAGAATTTTAAGCTTAGTAAAAGAAAAGGTGTCTTTTCCAGCGAGGAAAGAGCTGAACTGGGAAGAGAAGAAGGAATATGCTCTGAAAAATATGATTTCTCCCAAACCATACAGACACATTCCTAAGGCCACCATGAGCGCCGACATGACAGCTAACAAGAGAGAACCAAATGTGTAACTGAGGGTAGTAAAATGAAAAGAGTCAGAAAGCTTAAAGTGAACGAATTCTTTAAAAAATAGGCAGTGGAACTCAATATATCTGATAATGTAATTGATAGTTGGTTTGATAGAAATGTAGAAAAAGCTGTAAAAGACCGATTTCATTAAAATATTTCAGGTGAGTCAAAATATGTTCAAATCGGTAAAGTGCTATCAAGATGAAACAAAGAGTGTGAGATATTTGGAGAATTATGTGACTTACAAACTGAATAAAGCAGAACCTGTGAATATAGGATACAAACAGGTGTACAGAGTTACTTCAAATGTTCTTTATTAATGTTTTTCCATGTTTAAATTTACTTAGTTACTTACTTACTTATAGTAGCCAGACAAACCACAGCCAGTCCTTGGCCTCACTCAGTCCAGCCTTCCACACTTTCCTGTCATCTGCATCTTCATCTCCCAGACCCAGTATCTGTATGTCTCCCATGGTATTATATTTCCATCTCATTCTCGGCTGTCCCAGTGGTCTCTTTCCTTCAGCTTCTCCATCCATTGCAGCCTTTATTACTGTGGTTTCCCCTCTCCTCCTCACATGTCCGTACCATCTTAGGCTCTTGATTTTCACCTTCGTTACGACGTCAGGTCTGAGTTCTCTATTTTTCCTCATTCTCCACTGTTCATTTTCTTTCACTGGACCATACATTTTTCTCAGTACTTTATTTTCAAAAGTGATGAGTTTTTCCTCTGTTTTCTTTGTCAGGCTCCATGTCTCACTTGCATAGGACACTGTTGGCTTCATGATGGTCTGATATATTCTTATTTTTGCCTGCCTAGAAAATAACTTCGATCGTATAATATTGTGGATAGCTTCTAGACATCTTCCCTCGGCTTAAATTCCTGTTACTATCTCCTGTTGTACAAGCTTTTGTTGTTTGATGTTGACACCGAGGTGCGTGAATGTGTCTGTCTTCAGCACTGTTAGATTTCCGATGTTTAGATGGTTTGTTCCTAAATGAACTCTTCTTCCTATTACCATTAACTTTGTTTTACTTTCATTTATACTTAGACCTACTTTCTTTGCTTCCTCCATTAGCACAGTCCCAATTTTCTCCAGTTCTTCCATGTTCTTTCCTATCAGCATAACATCATCAGCAAAAGCCAGGACATTTATCTTATTCCCCATGATGACACCTGCACTTTCACATGTTACTCTCCTCAGGGTGTTGTTGAGGACCAAACTGAACATTGTTGGTGATGTAATATCTCCCTGTCTCACTCCTGTTTTTATTTCAAATGCTATTGAGAACTCCCCCTGTGCTTTCACTCTACACTGTGATTCCAGCACACACTTTTTAATTAGCTTTATCAGCTTGACAGGTATCCGACACCCTGTCACTATCCTCCACATTCCCTCTCTTACTATGCTGTCATAGATTTTGTTGAAATCTATAAATAGGCAAAAGGTATCACTATTTGGCTCCCAGTTCTTAACTAATATTTGTCTTAGTGTGAATATTTGGTTGATTATTAATTTACCTCTTCTGAACCCTGCTTGTGCTGTGTCTAATATTTCCTCAATGTATGAGTTGAGCCTGTTCCCATGTTTAAATATAGGATTTTGATAATTTTTTTCTGAGAGTTCAACCAATGAAGGCTGCTTGAATAAGTAAAGGATAAACTAGTTTATTTAAATGGGCAGAAACCTTCGCAATTATATTTACAAGTCCTCTGTCTGGATATCTTAAATAGAAAAATAAGTGCATGGATGAGGGTATGTGAGATATAGAGTGGATGAGTTTGTATATAAGTATTTTTGGGGTTGTAATTGCGTAAGGTGATTGCTAGAACTATTTTAGTGTAATAGGTTGTAATTTCTCTAACTAACATTTACGAGTCAGGCAGAGGAACATAAATATGGACATCAACAGATACTGAGAGGAGAAATATGAATGTGTTATCAGTATATGTTCTTTCAAACTGTGGTATTAACTGCAGCAGGACTATGGAGAACTATGAGAACGATGAGGCTGGCCTATACTGCGGAAGTGGCTGGGTGTCGTTCAGTAAGCAGTAGTTGAACAGGCAGGCTCCAGTGGGAGGACTTGCTCATCAGAAACGTGTGGAGTGGACTGTCTAGTTGTCACTGGTTGGAAGTGATGTGAGACACTCAAGGAGTGGTGGAAATGGATGGACACCAAAAAATGGTTCAATAAGACGAGGTGTAGCTAGCACAAGGTAAGGATAGGACAGGACTGACAGGTCACAAGACAAACTAATAATTTACTTGTGTTTGTTTTTAACCAACAGACATTGGGTACATCTGTTTCTTGTAATACATTTGTATAAGAAAAGGGTTAATATTCAAATCTTTATTTTTTACATAAATACTTCCATGAGGAATTTTCTATGTACTTTTGTTAGTTTCTCAGAAATAGTATGAATGCGTGGTGAAAGAAAATAAACGGTCTTCTGTTAAGATACAAATCGTGGGTTCGAGAGACAGGCTCGGAGTAACACAAGGTGAATATAGGTCAAAAATGACTGCTCACAAGACGAAGTAGCGATCTATTTGTGTTTGTTGTTAGGTAACTCGCAAGGAGTACATCTTATTTCTTGTAACATATCCATAAACAATCTTTTTTTAACTCGTCAGTCCATCAGTCTTCTGACTATTTGATGCGGCCCTACCATGAATTTCTCTTCTGTTGTCAGCTTCTTTATCTCAGAGTAGCACTTGCAACTTACATCCTCAATTATTTGCTGGACGTATTCCAACCTCTGTCTTTCTTTGCAGTTTTTACCCCCTACAATTCCCTCTGGTACCATGGAAGTCATTCTGTGAGATCCTAACAAATGTCCTGCCATACTGTCCTTTCTTACTGCCAGTGTTTTCCATATATTCCTTTCCCCTCCGATTCTGTGGAGAACCTTCTCATTCCTTACCTTGTCAGTTCATCTAACTTTCAACATTCTTCTGTAGCAGCACACCTCAGATGGTTTTGCCAAAGTCCATTATTCACTGTCATTTAACGCTGTGTTCCAAGCGTACATTCTCAGAGATTTTTTCCTCTAATTAAGTCCTATGTTTGATGCGAGTAGGCTTCTCTTAGTCAGGCCTCCCCATTTTGCCATTGATTGTTTCCTTTTTACGTCCTCCTGGCTCTCTGCCCTCTCCGTCATGGGTTATTTTGCTGTCTAGGTAGCAGAACTCCTTAACTTCATCTACTTTATGATTACCAATCCTGATGATAAGTTTCTCGCTATTCTCATTCCTGCTATCTCTCATTTCTTTCATTTTTCTTCGATTTACTCTCAGTCCATTTTTTATGCTCATTGGACTGTTCATTCCATTCAGCGGATCCTGCAATTCTTCTTTACTTTCACTGAGGATAGCAATGTCATCAGCGAATATTGTCATTGATATACTTTTACCTTAAATTTTAATTCCAATCTAGAATGCTTCTTTTATTTCTGTTACTGCTTCGTCGACATATAGAGAGAACTACATTCCTGTATTACACCATTTTTAATCAGATCACTTGGTTCTTCGCCATCCAATCTTATTGTTCTGTCAGCTTTTGTACATACTGTATGTTATCTGTCTTCCCCTATAGCTTACTCCTATTTTTCTTAGAATTTCGAACATGTTGCACCACTTTACGTTGTCGAACGCTTTTTTCGGGTCGAGGAATCCTATAAATTATCTTGATTTTCCTTTAGCCTTTCTTCCATTTTCAGCCACGACGTCGAAACTGCGTCAATGGTGCCTTTACCTTTCTAAAAGACAAACTGATCGTCATCCAACACGTCCTCAGATTTCTTTTCCATTCTACTGTATGTTCTTCTTGTTATAACTTGGATGCTTGAGCTGTTAAGTTGACTGTGCGATAATTCTCACATTTGTCGGCTCTTGCAATCTTCGGAATTGTGTAGATGACTTTTTCCGAAAGTCAGATGGCACATCGCCAGACTCATACATTCAACACACCATATCATTTTGTTGCCACTTCCCCAGTGGTTTTACAGATTCTAATGAAAATTGTTCCACTAACCTGTATTATAAAAATCACCTATTTTTGCTTCAGTAGGTAAAAGGTTAAAGAGACATTCTAAAGTTTTTAAAGTAGTTACTGATTAAAGTCAAATACTGAAATTATACTGCATAGGAACTCTGCAAGTATTAGAGTGAACTTATAATAGCAATTATCTGTTGTAATGTAGTGTTATCGCAGGCTTATGACCGAAGGTTCTTTTGTGTTGATATGTATGTGGAATCGACAAGTATCTTTCTAATTATTTGGTTACCACGTATAAGATGCTGTTATAATGAAGTACTATGACTGAATCTGGATTGCGAAATGGCGTTATATGCCGGCATTGTTGATAGTGGTGCGTTCTTAAATTGCACTCATCAGCCAGAACGTGTCATCACCGACCTATTATCGATATAGAGCCGTTCAGGCGATTCCAGCGTCACCTGGCGAGGAATGGCTACTGGTCAGACAAATGTACGGTACATGTAGCGTAAGTGAGCGTGCTGTCCGTTTGTAGACTGGCGAAGGCGCGCCAGTGTTAACACCACGACATTGTGATGACCCGGAGGCCCGACACCAGCATTTCAGAAACTGTACAACCTGTCAGGTGTTCGATGAGTGCTATGATGAGTGTCTCAACACGTTCGAAACAAATGTGAAACCATGTTGATACGTATTCTGACTGGTAGAGCAGCTGATCTTTTCGTTTTCTTCCCTTCTTTCGTGATCTGATGCCTCCTGCTCAACACTATACTGTAACAAAACAAGATCGCTTATTTGATAATCTTCTGCTAACCATTCCTCTACATCAGCAGACTGGATGTGTGAGAACTGTCAAGAGTTTACAAAAACGTGCTAAATCTGCAGTGTTTCACTCATTAATTACCAGAAGTTGTTGCTCTTGTTTTAGGATAAGACAAACCTTCTTCCATGATTTTTGTAGAGTGGTTTACTTACCTTCTCCCCAAGTTTGAATAAGTGTGTAAATTGCACCTTTTATGTTGAGGCTTTAGTTCATCAGAAAGATCACAAACCTTTTTTGTTTTCTTTAACAAGGCACTGACATAATTCCTCCTGTAACGCCGTTTAAATCTCTCAATAATAGCCTGGTCCATTGGATGTGTTACTGAAGTCACATGGGGGCGAAAACAAATCATTTATACCAGCGTGTTGAAGCAGACTTTGATATCAAGCACGTTTTGTAAGTGGGAACAAACTCATCAATAAACCATTTATTCAATGTATAGCTATTCATCGAACACTGTTTTGAGCTTTTTAATAGACAAGAAGCGCGTTAAGTTTATGTCAGCGAAGGAGCGTTGTAGCGAAACAAGCTCTGTTTCATTTGAAGGATACAGAGGTGAGCGAGTGTGCCAGGACTTACCCAGTTCACTGCTACTAACGCTACGTCATCATAACGCACCTGTGCGTAGCATACAAAGCATCACGCCATAATCTAAGAATTAAATAAAAAATTAAATTAGCTTTTCCAAAGATTGTCAATCTATGCTTCAGTATATTAATGATTATATTGTTAAATCTCAGAGTGGTCAGATGACTATGTTTCACCATATACATTGTTTTAAGAAAAGAAAAACCAGTGGCGCTAAATAGTAAAGCTATATAGCCAAAAACTGTTCATAATGTGCAAATGTATGTCAAAATAAACTGTTACAAGTCTCAAATGTCAACTTAATCGGAGCAGTATTCTGCTCAAAATTGGCGTTTTTAAGAAAAACTGAAGGCGCTAAATATTAGACTCACAAAGATGAAAATTGGTACAAGGCTTCAGTTTTATATACAAACATTAACTATGTGACCCCGTTAAGCTACTTATTATAGTTTTCAAGTTATTTACTAAAAAATAAATTTGGAACAAAAACGTCCTTATTTGTAATAGGTTAATTATCATTTATATTAATGATAGGAAGTTCCGATTACAGCACTTGATTACATCCATTAAATAACGCAGGTATAACAAGTTTCAAGAATTCGATGTAAATAACAATCAGTACAAGCACTCTTAAAGAAGTAGTTCAGAGGTCATGTTCTACTGTCGGTTCTGTTCTAAAACTTCTAGTCGCGAAGATTTAAATGCAGTAGAGCTAAAACTTTTGCTGTAACTAAGACCAACTTCATTCATACGAAAATTGCGAAGACTGTAAACTGGTACCCAATATAGTTATTTAGTAATGTGTGTCCGAGGAAGCGGCCGTTTAGATGCTGCTGACTGTGTTTAGAGCGGTTGACGGCAGGTGTTCCGTTCGGCCGTTCGCTGCACCTTTACGTAAATATGGCCTGGGAGGCAGTGACACGCAGACTTCGCACAGAGCTATTACTCTGTCCGCGTCAGTCAAACGTCGGCTTACGCGCTGCCTCGGATGACGTCACAACCAGTCTGCTGCTAAATGCATGTTTTCGGTACAAATAGGAAGTGAACTCGCTAGGACTTTACACCGTCCTGGATCGCTTAGCTCTCACGGAAGTAACTGTTTGTGTGCCGCCCGTAGTGTTAACTAAACCGCGTGGCAAGTGGTAAGATTATTTTCCAGTTTTGTGACGATCAGGTAACTTTGATGATTAGAAGTCAGGGTAAAAGACCACTTAATAGTAACTTACCGTAGTGGGAAGGGAGAACCGATAGAGGTACTCAAGGTACCCTCCACCACACACCGTCAGGTGACTTGCGGAGTATGGATGTAGATGTAGATGTAGAACTGCTCATAGTGCTGTTATGATGGAGACATTATCATTATTATTATTATGCGTGTGAACTTTTACTGGATGTATGAATCAGTTAGAGCTCAAAACTTTTGTTTATAATCGTAGTTCCCGATCTCGCTGAGTAAATAGAGAGTAGAAACATTTCTTTCAGTGAGCACCAGAAGAATGTGGACCTGCAGACTGGAAATTATGGTCAGTATATCCTCCATCGCTTTCTGGCTGACTGCAAAATAGTTTTCTCGGCTCTTGTAAAAACAGCGAAGCTTTATAATACACTCCTGGAAATGGAAAAAAGAACACATTGACACCGGTGTGTCAGACCCACCATACTTGCTCCGGACACTGCGAGAGGGCTGTACAAGCAATGATCACACGCACGGCACAGCGGACACACCAGGAACCGCGGTGTTGGCCGGCGAATGGCGCTAGCTGCGCAGCATTTGTGCACCGCCGCCGTCAGTGTCAGCCAGTTTGCCATGGCATACGGAGCTCCATCGCAGTCTTTAACACTGGTAGCATGCCGCGACAGCGTGGACGTGAACCGTATGTGCAGTTGACGGACTTTGAGCGAGGGCGTATAGTGGGCATGCGGGAGGCCGGGTGGACGTACCGCCGAATTGCTCAACACGTGGGGCGTGAGGCCTCCACAGTACATCGATGTTGTCGCCAGTGGTCGGCGGAAGGTGCACGTGCCCGTCGACCTGGGACCGGACCGCAGCGACGCACGGATGCACGCCAAGACCGTAGGATCCTACGCAGTGCCGTAGGGGACCGCACCGCCACTTCCCAGCAAATTAGGGACACTGTTGCTCCTGGGGTATCGGCGAGGACCATTCGCAACCGTCTCCATGAAACTGGGCTACGGTCCCGCACACCGTTAGGCCGTCTTCCGCTCACGCCCCAACATCGTGCAGCCCGCCTCCAGTGGCGTCGCGACAGGCGTGAATGGAGGGACGAATGGAGACGTGTCGTCTTCAGCGATGAGAGTCGCTTCTGCCTTGGTGCCAATGATGGTCGTATGCGTGTTTGGCGCCGTGCAGGTGAGCGCCACAATCAGGACTGCATACGACCGAGGCACACAGGGCCAACACCCGGCATCATGGTGTGGGGAGCGATCTCCTACACTGGCCGTACACCACTGGTGATCGTCGAGGGGACACTGAATAGTGCACGGTACATCCAAGCCGTCATCGAACCCATCGTTCTACCATTCCTAGACCGGCAAGGGAACTTGCTGTTCCAATAGGACAATGCACGTCCGCATGCATCCCGTGCCACCCAACGTGCTCTAGAAGGTGTAAGTCAACTACCCTGGCCAGCAAGATCTCCGGATCTGTCCCCCATTGAGCATGTTTGGGACTGGATGAAGCGTCGTCTCACGCGGTCTGCACGTCCAGCACGAACGCTGGTCCAACTGAGGCGCCAGGTGGAAATGGCATGGCAAGCCGTTCCACAGGACTACATCCAGCATCTCTACGATCGTCTCCATGGGAGAATAGAAGCCTGCATTGCTGCGAAAGGTGGATATACACTGTACTAGTGCCGACATTGTGCATGCTCTGTTGCCTGTGTCTATGTGCCTGTGGTTCTGTCAGTGTGATCATGTGATGTATCTGACCCCAGGAATGTGTCAATAAAGTTTCCCCTTCCTGGGACAATGAATTCACGGTGTTCTTATTTCAATTTCCAGGAGTGTATTTAATCCGCCGTCCTACATATGGTGCATCGGCCGGGAAATTGGACAGTGGAAGTTCTCGGTACAGGACAACGAAGTCGGTAGGCTCTAACAGGATACCGGAGTGAAATGTACAGAAATTAGTGTGAGAAGAGTGCTAAGATTTGCTCACGAGTGTGGAAACTAAGCTGTGAATGTAAGCCATTGTAACCTTGATCGTGGTGGAAGGGGAGAAGAAGACAACACTAGATCGCGGCTACCGCCGGCGCTGAGGTCACAAGAAGCCGGTCCATCATCACGGAGCTGCGTGGACCTGCGAGCTACCTACAAGCCACTGCGCGCGCCACCGCTTCCCATCCCCACCCGCATCTGCTGCAGTAGGCCTTACCCGCCGCCATCCTCACCGCCACAGCTGTTGCTGCTCCCTGCATTTTAATCATATCTAAATCAGTAGCTATTTCCCTGACCCAATGCAAGCTGGTAAACATATTTTGAAGCAATTATCAGAGGTGCGTAACAAGGTTATGGCCGACATCACTTTCTCGTGATATGAGCCTTTCAAAAATTCTGCAGAACAAAGTGAGGAACCTGCTTCATGTCGCGACGCGTCACATCACATTTGCCGGTACACCGCGCCGGCATAGTTCGTCGAGGTCAAGCAATTAAGTTAAGTCAAGAATATTTAGAGCATTTGTTAGTTGCTTTCAGTAAGCTACTGAAGATGGACTGTACTGATAAGAATAAGCCGGCCAGTGTGGCCGAGCGGTTCTAGGCACTACAGTATGGAACCGCGCGACCGCTACGGTCGCAGGTTCGAATCCTGCCTCGGGCATGGATGTGTTTGATGTCCTTAGGTTAGTTAGGTTTAAGAAGTTCTAAGTTCTAGGGGACTGATGACCTCAGAAGTTTAGTCCCATAATGCTCAGAGCCATTTTGATAAGAATAAAGTGAAAATTAAGATGGAACCAGTCTCTGACAATGAATCCTCAGAATCAGAAACTGGAATTAATGAGGATGGTTCCGTCAATGTAATAAATCAGTAATCGGAATATGATTGTAAAAATTAGAATCTGAAATGAGTTTCAATGTTACTGCAAAGTTAGAACCATTTTCTGATGACGAAGTAACTGGAGTCGAGATCGAAAAGGAAATAATAGAATTAATAGAGTTATCAGATAATGAATCTGACCCCTATATTTCTGAAATTCAGCCAAGTCAGGGAATGCTAAATACTCCTTTACAGCTGGTGGAAATGCCAAGTGCCAATGTAGAGGCACCAAATTGGATGTAATTACTGTTTTCTAAACTTGGTTTGCATCATAAAGAACTGAACAATAAGTTGGAATTCAATACTAAACACTTAAGTAGTAAGACTGATGATGACGTTTGGCTTGTGGGGCGCTTAACTGCGCGGTCATCATCGTCCGTACAAAGTTTCAGTTTTTACACAGTCTAATTTTTTCACAATCCAATCTAGCACTGTCACGAATGATGATGATAAAATGATGAGGAAGGCACAAACACCCATTCCCCGAGTAGAGAAAAACCCCGTGATCCCGAGGTAGCAACGCTAACAACTAGACCACGAACTGCGGACAAGTAAGTAGTAAGATTGAGATTAGTAATTAAGACTGAATGTAGCAGTAAACAACAAAAGGATAATAGTAAAGAACTAGAGGATGTAATACAGCATTAAAGGATGAAATTCTAAATTGAATACTTTAAATTATAAAATTGAGTCTAACCACCATGATCTGTACATCAAAGCCGGACAACAGGTAAATCAATTGCATAGTACCTCCGAAACCGAAACTAGCGAAGTCCGCAAAGATTTCAAAGACACAGGTGAACTTATGAAAGGGGGGTTGTCAGAAAGAATAGGCAATGAATCCAAACTTTGCTGTGATCAATTTGAAGAAGGAACTACTAGAGTAAACGCTTGTCAAAAAAATATTAAGAAAGTAAAATCTGATTGTGAGAAATTATGTGAAGATACTGATGAAAGATTTTCTGACAGAGTGGAAGCAGTAGAACTACAAGTAGAAAAACTAAATACTCGTATTACTAACATAGAAAATAGAATAATCTGGCAGTTCTTGTAATGCCAAATGGTTCAAATGGCTCTGAGCACTATGGGACTTAACATCTATGGCCATCAGTCCCCTAGAACTTAGAACTACTTAAACCTAACTAACCTAAGGACATCACACAACACACAGTCATCACGAGGCAGAGAACCTTGTAATACCACTGTACAGCATGTTGCTTCATTTGACGCTGCTTTCATCGGATATTTTCAGTTTTTACTTTTTAATGCAGACAAATAATTTCACCCATCAGAGTTCTGGAATGATTTTGTGAATAGTTTACCAAATGCATGGTCAGAGCAAGAGAAAATAACTTTCATAAGAAGTCATTTGTCAGGAGATGCTTTGCGATGGTCAGCTGACGTAATGATTAAATGCAAAACTCTTTCTGAATTTAAAACTGCATTTCTTAATGAGTACTGGTCACAAAAGAAACAAAACGATGTCTTGAGAGTGTGTCTGAGTGGTAAAACGCTTGCTCCCAGACGTGAGTTGGTAAAAGAGTTCTCTGGAAAGAGGGTTTCACGGCTGACACATCTGATAGAAAAGATGAAACCGGAATTGATTGTCATGGGACTAGAAGGTAAACTGCCTTGGTATTGGCAGAAAGGAATCATTTCCGCACCTAGAGATTATGTTGACAGGTTCACTGAATATCTGGAGCGAGTAGAAAGAGTAGCTGCTGCTGAGGAGCAGGGCCGGCCACAGTGGCCGAGCGGCTCTAGGGGCTACAGTCTGGAACCACGCGATCGCTACGGTCGCAGGTTCGAAACCTGCCTCGGGCATGGATGTGTGTGATGTCCATAGGTTAGTTAGGTTTAAGTACAGGGCTATTACAAATGATTGAAGCGATTTCATAAATTCACTGTAGCTCCATTCATTGACATATGGTCACAACACACTACAGATACGTAGAAAAACTCATAAAGTTTTGTTCGGCTGAAGCCGCACTTCAGGTTTCTGCCGCCAGAGCGCTCGAGAGCGCAGTGAGACAAAATGGCGACAGGAGCCGAGAAAGCGTATGTCGTGCTTGAAATGCACTCACATCAGTCAGTCATAACAGTGCAACGACACTTCAGGACGAAGTTCAACAAAGATCCACCAACTGCTAACTCCATTCGGCGATGGTATGCGCAGTTTAAAGCTTCTGGATGCCTCTGTAAGGGGAAATCAACTGGTCGGCCTGCAGTGAGCGAAGAAACGGTTGAACGCGTGCGGTCAAGTTTCACGCGTAGCCCGCGGAAGTCGACGAATGAAGCAAGCATTGAGCTAAACGTACCACAGCCGACAGTTTGGAAAATCTTACGGAAAAGGCTAAAGCAGAAGCCTTACCGTTTACAATTGCTACAAGCCCTGACACCCGATGACAAAGTCAAACGCTTTGAATTTTCGGCGCGGTTGCAACAGCTCATGGAAGAGGATGCGTTCAGTGCGAAACTTGTTTTCAGTGATGAAGCAACATTTTTTGTTAATGGTGAAGTGAACAGACACAATGTGCGAATATGGGCGGTAGAGAATCCTCACGCATTCGTGCAGTAAATTCGCAATTCACCAAAAGTTAACGTGTTTTGTGCAATCTCACGGTTTAAAGTTTACGGCCCCTTTTTCTTCTGTGAAAAAAACGTTACAGGACAGGTGTATCTGGACATGCTGGAAAATTGGCTCATGCCACAACTGGAGACCGACAGCGCCGACTTCATCTTTCAACAGGATGGTGCTCCACCGCACTTCCATCATGATGTTCGGCATTTCTTAAACAGGAGATTGGAAAACCGATGGGTCGGTCGTGGTGGAGATCATGATCAGCAATTCATGTCATGGCCTCCACGCTCTCTCGACTTAACCCCATGCGATTTCTTTCTGTGGGGTTATGTGAAAGATTCAGTGTTTAAACCTCCTCTACCAAGAAACGTGCCAGAACTGCGAGCTCGCATCAACGATGCTTTCGAACTCATTGATGGGAACATGCTGCGCCGAGTGTGGGAGGAACTTGATTATCGGCTTGATGTCTGCCGAATCACTAAAGGGGCACATATCGAACATTTGTGAATGCCTAAAAAAACTTTTTGAGTTTTTGTATGTGTGTGCAAAGCATTGTGAAAATATCTCAAATAATAAAGTTATTGTAGAGCTGTGAAATCGCTTCAATCATTTGTAATAACCCTGTAGTTCTAAGTTCTAGGGGACTGATGACCTCAGATGCTAATCCCATAGTGCTCAAGCCATTTGAGGAGCAGGTAAAAATAATAACAGGCCTTCTAATAATCATGTAAACAACAGAAATAAGCCGGCCGTGGTGGCCGAGCGGTTCTACGCGCGTCAGTCCGGAACCGCGGGACTGCTACGGTCGCAGGTTCGAATCCTGCCTCTAGCATAGATGTGTGTGATGTCTTTAGGTTAGTTAGGTTTAAGTAGTTGTAAGTTCTAGGGGATGATGACCTCAGATGTTAAGTCCCATACTTCTCAAAGCCATTTTTTGAACAGAAATAATGCCAGTGAGAACGTGAATGTCAGAAGTATAGAATTTCATAATACAAGATCTAGTTATCGTGGTGATGGCCGTGGTAGATCTAGAGTCACCTCGCTTTCGTAATAATGATGAGAGTAGAAATGTAAATAATATGCCTTTGAGACGAGACGGAGTGAATAACGCTACGCTATCTGATTCCGTATCAAATGAATACAGCTTTTATTTATAATCATAGTTCCTGATCACGCTGATTAAATAGAGAGTAGAAACATTTCTTTCAGAGAGCACAAGAAGAATGAGGACTTGCAGACTGGAAGCTATCGTCAGTACGTTCTCAAAAGGTTCAAATGTGTGTGAATTCCTAACGGATCAAACTGCTAAGGTCATCGGTCCGTAAACTTACACACTACTTAAACTAACGTATGCTAAGAACAACACACACACACCCATGCCCGAGGGAGGACTCGAACCTCCGGTGGGAGGGGCCGCGCAATCCGTGACATGGTGCCTCGAACCGCACGGCCTCTCCGCGCGGCGAGTACGTTCTCCATCGCTCTCTAGCTGACAGCAAAAACAGTTTTCAGCCTCTTGTAAAAACGGCGAAGCTTTGTAATATTTAACCCGCCGCCCCGCAGCGTGTTTTCTTATATCTGCCGATCACCAACCACGACAATTTATGGTCACCATTCGCGTTGCTGAATGTTGTAATGGTCAGCTTGTCCTTTGGTAGTTTCGTAATGGTTGTCACTCCAACATCTACTTCAAAACCTTATTTAGTAACTGGTTTACCTTTGCCAGCTGTTTGCAGAACATTTAGCTTCTGTTCAATTGTAAACGCAACAAGTTTCCTGTTCTGAATACAGCCACTTTCAGTGTTTCAGAATCATGTACACTTCTTAATCACAGCTGAATAAAATGTGTAAAAGAACACTGCAACTTCTAAATTAAAGGAATGCAGTAAGTTCGGCTGTTCAGCAGTCTGTCAACTGAGCTCGTAAAAGGAGCTTGACTTAGACGGAGGATTGTTGTGACAGGAGTAAAACCGATTGATAACGCTGGCACGCTGTTCGGTAAAGAGTGCAGTCGGATGGTCGGACACATGGTCAGATAATCAGAGGAGTTGGTTAATCGAAGGTCGAGTAATAGAGGTTGTACTGTATTCGAACTCAGCGTATGTTTGATAATTCTGCAGTAAACCGATGTTAACGATATTGGTCTATAATTTTGCAGGTCCATTTCTTTACCCTTTTAATACAGGAGTCACCTACGCTTCATTCCAGTCACTAGGAACATTGCGCTGGCCGAGAGATTCGCGACAAATGCAGGCGGAGTAGGAGGCCAGTCCCGTGGAGTACTCTTTGTAAAACTGGATTCGGATTTCATCCTGAACTGACGATTTATTTGTTTTCAGTTCTTTCAGTTGTTTCCTTACGTGAGGGATGCTTATTACTATGTCGTCCATACGGACCTCTCTGTGATAGTGAAAAGGTGGTATGTTTGTACGATTCTCTTTCATGAACGATTTCATAAAAGCGACATTTTAAACTTCGGCTTTCGTTTTGCTACCTTCATCAGTCAGAACTGCTCATCCGTTCTGAAACCCAGCATCGGTTTACCAATGATTTAATTGCTTCTTGCGTAGTGACACCCTATGCCTCTGACTCCAACATTATGAAGCCTATAACCAATACAAAAAAATACAACAGAAAAAGAATACAGAGACGAAAACTACACAGGCAATTGTGGTGTTAACACAGTATCTCTGATCCTTACAGCTATTGATAAACTATTTTTCCTTGGTACACTGTTTAGGAAAATGACCGTACGTATGGCATTTGTGGCATTTAACTGGTGCTGACTCTACACACAGAGCACAGTGTCCTAAAAGGTTACAGTGGGTGCGCCTCACCGGAAGCATGCCATCTTAACCTTCCCTAGTGAAAAAATCAAATGAAATGATGGTATGGCATTGGTGGCCGGGACTCACACCGGTGAAATTTCAGCCGCCATGTTGCAAGTATTTTCAGCTGACGCCACACTGGGAGACTTGGGTGTCAATGATGATGAAATGATGATGAGGACAACTCAACACAGTCCCCGGCCAGTCAAAAAACTTGACTACAACGAGGTTTAGTAAGGGCTGCACATCTGTTTTATCTTTATATTTCTGAAATAACAGTGACCTTTCTTAAATACGGGAATGCTGATGACATAGTAGTAGCCGTCCAAGCCAAACATTTAGATGGAACAGAGCGGATTTTGATAACATAGTTGGAACAGCTTAACGAATTATGTAAAAGTAGGTGACTGTGTTCGAGTGATATCGAAATCGAAAGCTGCCTATTCCAACCCAATAACCACATAGCAGACGGAAAGCTGAAATTTTCAGTTTGGAAAAAAAAGAAGTACGATTATACAGAGTACCTTCCCACCAAACTTGACTGTTCCTAGACATATAAAAACACTTAGAATAACTAGATAAAACTGACAACAGCATGGTAATGTGTGCCATTACAGTGCAGGAACAGATACACCAAAGAAATAGATGTACAATCAAATGAGTCAAACTGCGTTACAAGTTAGAACACTGATACTCACACCGATTCCTAGGATCTACGCTCTTGCAGGCATCACGTAGATAGACCTAATGCGAATCCAGGGCGATATCATTGGATAGAGCAGGCTTCATTCTTACGTGCTTCCAAGAGAACTTCCTTAGCCCACCATACCTCTTAACGCTTCATGGTCACACCTGGAGTCTCACAGACTTGTGTGGGAAGATATTTGGCATCGTCAACCCCTTCTCCTGTAGGATGCTTGGAAACAGGGATGGAACCTATCAAAGATTTCTGCTATAGCATCTACGAAAGCCCAATTATATCAACGTCAGAATACGAACTACCCATGGAGATCTTGTAACACCGAAACAGAATCCGCACAGTCAACGCTAGAAGGAGTGCTACTCTACACAGAAGGGGAATCGTCGAAGCCCTGCATATGACTGTGAAACAGCAGAGCACACGTTGGACAATTTCGTCCAACAGCGGTCCAAGAAAAGATACTCTGGGAAATATATTGATAACGTCGAAGCTACCAGTGATACTGTATGTTTGGTATCGAATATTGAAATAGTCGTTTCAAGCTTTGTTAATCTTCTAATTTCTTCACTGAACTTGTGATTTATATTAATTCATTGTTGAATTTGAGATTTTTGTTTTGTTTCGCATTGTAGTTTGTAATATGACTTGTACTGTGATTTTTTTGAGCAAAATTTGTAAATGGAGACTTGACTGTCTTACTTTGATATATTACATTTAAAATTACCTGCTGTTAGTTGTAAATTCCTCATTGAAGTTATGCCTGGCATAAAAAGTGACCAATGCAGTGATGATTAACGCCAAAGTGGAATTTCATTCTTGACACACTCCTAACTGACGTCACTGATGTCACACAATTTAATGAGAATGAGACTGGCGTCATAGAGCTCTGCCACTCTTCCAAGAATAATAAACCCTAGCACAAACAAAAAAAGAAGAAAAACGACGCGCCACGAATCAGTTATCCGAAAGGGACGGAAACTGGTAAAAGTGTGATGTGAGTGTACAGACAAACAAAAGATGAAAATGTGAGTAAATTGGATGATTTATTCAAGGGAAAGGGCTTCACCATTTGAAAAAGTCAATAACGTGCTGGTATACATCTGGCTCTTATGCAAGCAGTAATGTGGATCGACAATGATTGACAGAATTACTCCTGAGGATCACCGTGGCAAATAACGTCCAATAGGCGCATTAGATCGTCAAAATCCTGAGCTGGTTGTAGTGTCTTGCCCATAATGCTCCAAACGTTTTCGATTGGGGAGAGATCCGGCTATCATTCTGACCAAGATAGGGTTTATCAAGCACGAAGACAAGCAGTCGAAACTATCGCATATATGAGTGGCCGTTATCTAGCTGAAATGTAAGCCACGGATGACGTTCCATGAAGAGCAACAAATCGGGGGCGCGGAATATCATCGACGTGACGCTGTGCTATAAGGGTGCCTCGAGTGACAGCCGAAGGGATGTTGCCATGAAATTAAGTTGCTTCCCTGACCATCACTCCTGGTTGTCTGGTTGAATGGCGGGCGACAGTCAGGTTGGTAACCCACCACTGCCTGAGGTGTCTCCAGAGACGTCTTCGCTGGACACCAAGGTTCAGTTCGAAGCGGGACTCGTCACTGAACGCGATTCTACTCCAGTCAATGAAATTCCATGCCGGAGATGTGTCTGGAGGCGCTTCAGACAGCTCTGGAATACCAACCCGAATGTCGCTCGCCATAGCGCCCGGCAACCTGGAATGGTGGTTTGGAGTGCCATTTCTTTTCAGAGCAAGACCCCTTTGGTTGTCATCCGCGTCACCACTACAGCACAGCGGTACGTCGACGACATTGTATGCCCAGTTTTGTTGCCCTGCATGGAAAGTCATCCCGGCCTCATACGGGGCGTCTGCGTAACAGAGTGCAAAAATGTAACAGGACATAGAGAATGCTCCACTGAATAGTTTGAGGTGGGAATCCTTGGGTCGGAGAAGCCAGCTTAAGGGGATATGGAAGTAAACTTGTCTACCGCTTTGTCTAGCATTACTGTTTTCCAGCATATTTACAGCTAACTTCCCTACAGGTTTACACATACTGTACTGTTTATTTACATGTAAATTCTTTGTTTCCTGCAAGGAAACGAGGAGGACGAGCCTAATAACTGGGAAGTATTTTCGTCGTTGGATTGGAAGTGGAGGCCATATTCCATCGCTTGCGAGGTCACCTGACCTGAATCCTCTTGATTATTTCCTATGGGGATATCTAAAGTCACTTGTGTATGAGACCCTAGTGGATACGCAGATGGAATTAGTTGCCAGAATTGTAGGTGCGTGTGATGTGATTTGTACACATTAAGGATACTGGTCAGGGTGCGTCAGAATCTTGTTCGCCTGTCATGATTGCATTGAGGCTGATGGCCGTCAGTTTCAGCACATTTTGTAAGATACGTTACAAATTGTACGTTCATTGTGTCAGTGATGCTGATTGAAGTTAATTGTAACTAATGTAAATAAAGAAGTAGACAGTACTGTGATTTTATTCCTATTATTTCTCTAAGTTGGCTTCTCCGACCCCAGGTACTCTATCTCAAATTGTTCAGTGGAGCATCATTTATGTCCTGTTAAAGTTTTGCGCCGTCTTACAGAAACGCCCTGTATATAAGCTAGATAACGCCCGCGCCCGCGCACGGTAAGTGTTAATACCGGTAGTCTTCGTGCTTGACAAACACTGCCTTGGGCAGAAAGGTCGACGAATCTCTTCACAACTGAGAATGTTTAGAGCATTATAGGTAAGGCCCTTCCATCATCTCGGGATTTTGGCTACCTAACACGTAAATGGACAGATTTTGGTATGATGTCCTTCTGGAGGACATCCAACAACTCTGTCAATCAATGCTAAGCCGAATAACTACTTGCACAAGAGCCGCAGATGGACCAACGCGTTGTTGACTTGCTCAGTTTGTGAAGCTCTTTCTCTTGAATAAATCATCCATTTTTTTCTGAAACTGTAATCATTTGTTTGCCTGTACATGAGCATCACATCTATGGATTTCTGTGCCATGCGGATAATGCCTGCGTGGTGCGTCGTTTATTTTTCGGTTTACAGTGTTCTAAGCTGGTCTGATTCACCTGATCTTTTGATGTCGATGCCTCGCTGGACGTAGATAAATGCAATGCGAATTTACAGCAGTGCTTTAACACTCTTTGCATTAGTTATTACAAGTTTTGGATTTCACAGCTGATCATGCACAATTAGTTCTCTAGTTAATGAGTTGCGAGAAGCGAATATAGTGTATGTGTAGTTTTTCTAAATACATGGCACTGGTAGCTCGAAAACCAAGAAAGATTGCACAGCGATCTAGAGACACTTACTGTACGAGGCAAAGTGACGCAGTGATGCTGCAAAGTGATGGAGAAGTATCTGACAGTGTTCAAGGTGTATTATGGGGATACAGTCCAAGTAGAATTGCTGATGGGTATTCTCCTCCACGGTATCTTGTTGGGACCATGTCTTCGTGGGGTCTGAGCCACATTCGAACACTACCATCAGCTCTTCCCTACTGAAATAGGGACTCATCTGACCAGGCCACGGTTTTCCAGTCGTCTACGGCCCAACATATATGATCACGAGCCCAGAGAGGCTCTGCAGGCGATGCCGCGCTGTTTGCAAAGGCACTCACGTCGGTAGTCTTTTGCCATAGCCCATAATGCTAAATTTCGGCACATTGTCCTAACTGATGTGTTCGTCGTGCGTCCCTTATTGATTTCTGTGATTATTTCACGAAGTGTTGCTTGTCTGTTATCACTAATAATTCTACTGAAACGCCACTGCTCTCGATCGTTAAGTTGAAGCCGTTGGCTAAAGAGTTGTCCATGGTGAGAGGTAATGTCTGAAGACTGGTATTCTCGGCACGCTCTTGACGCTGTGGATCTTGGAATATTGAACTCGCTAATGATTTCCGAAGCGGAATGTCCCCTGCGTCTAGCTCCAACCGCCATTCTGCTTTCAAAGTCAGTTAATTCACGTCATGCGGCGATGATTACGTCGGAAATCTTTTCGCATGATTCACGCGAGTACAAATGATAGATCCTCCAATGTACTGCATTTTATACCTTGTGTACACGATACTTCCGCCTTGTGTATATGTGCATATCGCTATGACTTCTATCACCTCAGTGTATATTTGTATATAAATACAATATTTTGCTTGTGTACACATTTTTTTAAATTATGAACTTATAAAATTGTATAGGAGCACTCAATCTATATTCATTAAGTTAATCCATATGAAACTATCCAAGGAATAGAAGTACACGTAATGTTACAACGACTATACTTAATTCTCCTTAGTGTATTGTACCATCCATAGTGCTGAGCTTATTTTGTAAGCTTACTTCAACTCAATGTTTATGTTAAATCTCTACAGCTATGACTGGTCGATATTTCCTACTGATAAAAAAGTTGAAAAGAGTCCCTAAAGTGGAAGTGGCACTCGTACTTGAAGTCTAATTTTATCCTTTGTGTGGTCCATGATTTGCGATATGTCCTTACTTGGTTACCTTTTAATTGTTCATCTACCTCTGGTGATGGCAGAAGCTATGGGACATTTGCAGCCACTTGGATTATAAAAACGTGCTTTTCTGACACACACAATTTTCTTGGCTACCTCTTTTGTTCAACTCCATTCTTTGAAAATTTTCTAGGAAGTGGCTTCGCCTCGGCGGAAGTGATCCGCTGCAAGGGTATTGCAGAAGATGCTACGGCTGGGTTTCACGTCATTCCACACAACCCTACTTTTGGTATCACGAAGTGTTGCTTTACATTTCGTCAATATTTCTGGTGAATAAACAAATGAAAAAGCTAAAAACCGACCACCATGTTGACACTCCTTCCTCTGACGTGACTGAATTCAACAGTACACTTTTTGACGATTTATTTCAACTTGTACTGAACGTTTTTACTTATTTTGTCAGTAGCTGACATAATAGGTCGAACAGAAACAGTAAATTATCAATTACATATATCAGCACGTTTTACACACACATTCGGGAGCCAACGGCCTTTCCTTGTTATTCCGGCTCTTGTCAGATCAGCGAAATTAAGCAACACTGGGCGTGCCTAGTACTTGAATGAGTAACCACTCGGTACGTCACGTGCTGTTGAAAATTTTACCTTTACATTTCCGAAAAAATGGGAAATGATCACCATACTTTGTGCAAATGACCTGTATTTTCCAAACTTTTCCAGAGTGACTCGTACACTGAGGGTATGTGACATTGTTGATAGTGATCTGTTCATCGGATGAGAACGTTCAGTTCGGCGGTCCACTGGTGCTGTTGGACAGGAGTAGGCTATGTGCCGGCACCAGTATCCCAATCTCCCTTCTGTCAACATCTTACAACGCCAACATGACAACGTACTTCTCACACAGCCGTTACAATCATCTACATTTATCAGTTACTCTTTGTACCCAGCTCTCACACTGCACGCAGGAAAGGGGCCAGTGTGCGCCAGGGGCAGAGGAAACCTTTCCAAGCCGGCGGCTGAACCTGCCCCTCGGGATCACTCAGCTAATCATCTGATGATATTTCAGCACGTTAAGAGTAATTTCTGATTTGGCAATACTGATGCTGGTGAGTGGCCAGATGCCCTTCCCGACAACATCATGCCCGAGTGAAGCAAAAATTCGGGTACTTCATCTGTCTGCGACTACTGGTTTATTTTCTTTTTTCTCCCTTTCCGAAAGTGCCCATTCAGTCATCTCAATAATGGAATATCAATCACGATGATACTGACTTAAGGACAGCAGAACTCTGAGTTCCTCAGTGAAGAAAATCTCCAAGCTGATAGAGGATCGAACCCCGACCCCATCGCGTGGCAAGCCGCAGCGTTGCTCGCTCAGCTACCAAGGTCGACTGCGTGTAGTGTTACCTCATGTGCAAGTGTGATGACGTTTGCTGAATGTTTGCGTGTCGTCTGAGGCAGAACGTCGGTAACAGCCCGGTATTTATCTATTCGGATGTGGGAAACCGCCTAGACACCACATGCACGATGGCAAGTACATCCAGTACTCATCGTTAATCTACCGGGCGGATTTGATCCGGGGCCGATGCCTCTTCCCGTGTCCCGGAAGCGAAAGCTGTAACATCCTTGTCTGTTCGGGAAGGTCTGCCAAAATTAATAAGGTAGCTTCAGATCTCTTCGATAATAAGTGTGTACTCTAGCAATGCGCGGTTAGGTAATGGTAGTTAAGTATTCTTGGCTGAGTAGGACTGTCTGGTAACACTGTTCTAATTTAGTGGTTCTACATGGGATTAGTTGTTCAAAAATCATGTTCTTTGACATTTTGCAAAATCAAATAACCCTTAAAATGCTATACCACTATCTATATCCCACTTGTAGCTGTAACAGTAGTCTAAGAGTAAAAATCATAATAAAAACAAAGTGTTAATTTAACAAGTTTAATAATTTCGATCTTTGTAGTGAAAGAGTTTGAAGCAATCTTCGAAAATTTTTTTGCTCTTAGTACTAATACTATTCATTTAACTCTACAGAAGTCAGTAGTAGCGACACTTTTCATCGATTGTAGTTGATATCATAAATTCATCAGGTAAACAGCTGCCTTGATTGGAGTTGATTTCATAAATAGAAAAGGTAAACGCATTATCATTGGCCAACTATTGATTTGGCCTACGAGTATTTTATTCCTTTAGCAGACTATTTCTCAACCATCGACCTATTCGTTCCTGCTGTGAGAGTTTGCAAGAAGTTAGCGATAAGAAATTATGTATTTCAATAAATAGTTAATGTATTATTTTCTATGAGGCAACAAGCTTGAGATCTTACTTCCCTTTTACATCATTTCACAAGAGATAATTATCATCCTTCAAAAAGTTAAATCATTTGAGGGCGAATAATATCTGTCTGTCTATTTTCAGTATCAGAGAGATACTGGTTACGGTATTCTTGAATAGTGACACATTCGCTAGCGCGCGTATATAATTGGGCTCAGAGAAAATAGAAACTGGGACGGTGTTCTCTCCCCGTACGATGGAAGTGTCGTAAATGAGTACATGACGTGCAGTGTAAACTGGCTTTCAGCTGGGGTGAGGAAAACACGTCCCAGGGGCTCCACCTGAACAAGAAATATGTTTGTTGTTCTTCACGTGAAATGGGATCCAGAGGGGCTGCCAGGCGCTGCCAGCTATTGGGGGGCCCTCGTGATTTATGAAGCTTCGCAGCGCCGGCGACTGCGCTACGCTACGCCACGCTGCGCGCTGCGGTATTAACTTCTTGACGGCCGTCAAGCACTCCAGATGTCGTCGTCTGACACACCTTTTTTAACGGTCAGACGGAAACCGGCTTGGATCTGCTATCGCTAAAGCTTATTGAAACTGTTCCAAATAACAACGCCATCATTATCTGACTTGAGTATTATAATATGGCAGAGAGTATTCAATGAAGATATACGAAAGACCAAAGAGATGAGAATCAGCAAATACCAAGACATATTTTGGGACAAATGAAATCTTTAAGGCAGTTCGGACGTTTGGCTACAGAAAATGTCAGCCGTGTGGAGGGGAAAAATCGTAGTATACCTATGGCTAAAAGAGTTTTCAGAATGTGGAAGGTTTGTTCACATAGAACGTAATTCCGGTACATTTACGGAAGTAATTCGCCCAGTCTTTTAACTCGAGTGTATTACTGTACGGCAGCAAATTATGGACAAACAATAAAAAAAATTGGAAAAATACCGGTCAAATGTTTTGTGAAATGATTTGTCTAAAAATAAGAAGTAAAAACATTGAAGAAATATTTGACGTGCCTTTGAATGATGCTCGAAACCATGCACATAAAATGAGATTTCATGGTCTGCATAATCAACCAGACTAATATCCTCGAACACTTTTTGAAATACTAAGATTCTGAGTTAAACATTGGACTTTAAAATCTTAAATGACACCTCATTTGCAGTACATTATTTCGTGTATCACTTAAAGGTTCTTAAATGTTTCTCTAATGTATTTTACTTCTTACTTTCAAACGAATCATTACTTAGAATATGTGACATTTTATTTTTCCAAATTTTCTTTCGAAATCTTCTTTTATTGTTAGTTAAACGTCACCAGAGTGTAGCTTTTTGTGAGCAAAATACTTAGGCATTGAACAAATGAACTTTTTGACACTTCACTTACATAGCTATTACAACCGTTCTTAAAATATTACGATTTCACTCAAATTACTAATTAAGTTTTTCTTAGTAGCCCTGATACTTTCAAGCAATTAAATCTCCGTTTTCCAAAACTAGAGCTCTCGATGTTCAATATGATAGCCCATTTGTCCATTTCCCACCTTTTGTTTGGCTATGAAAATTAGGACGAAAAGCCATTGTGTATTGTCTAAGGTGTCTTGTTTTCGCTCCACTGAAACATTTGACCAAAAAGAGAGAGAAACAATACTCGGATAGTTGTGAAATATTGTCGTGAAGAAAAATGCTGTAAGTGAAATAGAACAGGATAGTAAGCGAGAACTAGTCGAAAAAAAAAAAAAAACGAGGAATGCCTCTCAGCTGGGACATACAGGACGATCCCGTGGTGATGTTACAAAATTTCAGTAATGATGAAGAAGGGCAAAGGGATCAATTTGAGGTACGGGAACTCGGTCCGGAAACGATCACTTCGCATGCTATAAGACACAATTATTCTGGTAACTCCGGTTCTTGATTCAAATGGCTCTGAGCACTATGGGACTTAATATCTAAGGTCATCAGTCCCCTAGGACCTAGAACTGCTTAAACCTAACTAACCTAAGGACATCACACACATCCATGCCCGAGGCAGGATTCGAACCTGCGACCGTAGCGGTTGCGCGGTTACAGACTGAAGCGCCTAGAACCACTCGGCCACACCAGCCGGCTGTCCGCTTCTGTTGTTCCTAAGCCGAGCAGAAATTCGGAATTATTTCAAATATATTTTCGTGTGGGTGTTGCATACAACTATTAGAAATTGGCAGTATAACATTTAACATGGAAGTCTTCTTGGAACGGTACCGCGTCTTAGTGTAAGAAATTCTCACTGAGCCAGAAGACTCAAAATAAAGTAACCGTAACTGGGGCTGAAAAGTTAGTCCGATCAGTTATAATTATTTGCAGTACGAAAGAGAATAATAATCAGAAAATAATAATCAAAAACCGACTTATCCTATGACATCAGGCTTGACATTGGATATCAATGTAACTTTTTATGATTTATGCAGACAAAAGTAGAAAAACAGCTCTTTTTATATTTATTTAACATTTGGAATATATGCCACATAGAAAATAGCTCAGTCATGAATATTTCTGAACTTATGGCAGGAAAAGGAAGAAAAATGATTTAGATTTGAGCTCAAGGCAAAGTATTCTGGAATCACTTTTCAGTTGTGGAAGTCAGTTCTCTCATTAATGATACAAATAAATATTTTACATTCCATATATACGAACTTAGCTTTAGCATTTCAGTCCTTTTTTTCCGTATCTCATACGTTTGTTTGTGGCTGTAACTGTGTAGAGGAGGCAAACATATACTCCCAGTTTTACTAACATCTCTGTTTGGTACTTGAACTGCATTTGCTCGTTTCTTAGGAACTTTTACGTGAGATGAGTCTCAATGGTAAACGTCCGGTAGTGCTGCTTTTGGAACTGCCTCTGGTTTCCCAGACGCAACGTGCTAGCTCCGTGGCAAGTTAAAAATATCAAGTATCATTTCATCACCAGTGGACAGAATCAAGTTCTTCAAATTTACTGTATTTGGCTTATCCTCTAGTCTACATATTGCCTAAGAGATATTTTTTCGTGTAAAGGAAGCGTTTGTTAATCCACAGGGTGTCCCAAGATTAATGGTCAGTATTCATGGATGTGACAAGAGCGATTATTGGAAGCAAAAAGGTCTAGTAAACATGGGATCTAAATGCACATCTTAAGAGCTTTGAGCACTTGTTTATCTTTGCTGCTGTGAAACACATCTCTTCTACTGAACAAGTGCTCATAGCTCTTAACGTATGCAATTTTTACTAGAAACTTTTTTCTTGTTTTGATACATAGTATATGGAAGGCAAAGAGCTCGCACTAGAAGAGATTTGTACCACAGTATCGAATATGAAGAAGTGCTCATAGCTATAAAGGTACGCAATTTAGGTCTATGTTTTCAAGAGTTTTGCTTCGAAAGATAGTTCCTGTCATATTTCCGAATGTTATCATTCTTCCTGGAACATCATGTACATAAAGGATGCCTAGAAGCTGACGTGGACAAATATTTTCTCTTAACACTGTAATGACTGGTTGCACATTGCTGCTTTTATTATATGCTTCGATTTCATCTGAACCACTAAAAATATTGGATTACTGGCAAACTCTAGTCACTTCCTCAGTTTGAACATTTGATTCCACAGAACTGCAGCTACAGTAATGACCCTACATGGGTTGGACAAAAATGTGGAAACACCGATAGAAATCCGCAATATTGATCCTGTGTTCCAAGATGAAAGTGCCGCTTTTCACACAGATCTCATCATCTGGGACTGGTTCTATCAGCATGAGAACAAATTGTTGCACGCCACTGGCCACCACAATCACCAGATATTAATATTATTGAGCCTTTGTGGTCTACTTGTAGAGAGGTGTCCCTGATGTCTACCCACTCCAAATCGTCACCAATACTAGTCATTACTTTGCAAGAAGAAAGGTATACGATTCCCCTGAAAACAATATGGGACTGTGTTTATCTGTCCCGAGATGACTCCAAACTGTCCTGAGGCCTTTCCTACACCCTATTAGCCATAGTAATTTGTTGTGTGATTGATGTTTCCACATTTTTGTACACCCCCTTAATATCTGCTACGAAATTACAATCTGTCTTGGTAAATTAACGGAACCTGCAATTTTTGTCTGCCAGCAGCTTTGAGATGCCATTTGTCCTTTCCAAAATACTGCTCAAATTACACTGTAAGACAAATAAAGAAGAAAAACGAAAACGATGCACCACGCAGAACTTATCCGAATGGGCCAGAAATCCGTAGATGTGATGTACATGCACTAATAAATGAATACAATTTCAGAAAAATTGTATGATTTATTCAGTAGGAAGAACTTCACAAATTGAGAAAGACAATAACGCATTGTTCCACCTATGGCCCTTAGGCAAGCAGTTCTTCGGCTTGGCGTTGATTGAGAGAGTTGCTGAATGTCCATCTGCAAGTCCATCGTGCCAAATTCTGCCCAATAGACGTGTTAGATCGTGAAAATCCCGAGACGGTGGGAGGCCCCGGCCCATAAAGCTCCAAACTTTCTTTACTGAGGAGGGATCCGGCAATCTTGCTGGCCATGGTACGGTTTGGCATGCTCGAAGGCAAGCAGCATAAACTGTTGCCGTGTGCTGGCGTGCATTATATTGCTGAAATGTAACCAGAGAGTAGCCACGAAGGGCAGGAAAACGGAGCATTGAATATTGTCGGCGTACAAAGTAAGCAAGTCAAACACGCCTGGTCCACCCCTAGCTCTTACGCAAGCAGTAATTCGGCTTAGTACTGAGCGACAGACTTGTTGGATGTCTTTCTGAGGGATATTGTGCCAAATTCTGTGCTCTAGGGTCGTCGTGGATGACAACCAAAGGAGTCCTACTACGAAAAGAAATGGTACCGCAGACCATTACTTCTGACTGTTGGGTAGTATGGCAGGCGACAGTCTGGTTGCTATACCACTGCTGTCCGGGGCGTCTGCAGATACGTCTTCAGCCTGAAATCTCATTTATTGGAGTATAATAGTCTTCAGTGATGAGTCCCGCTTCGAACTAATCCCTGATGACCAGCCATGAAGTATCTGGAGACGCCCTGGACAGTGGTGGCACACCAACCTGACTGTCACCCCAGTACAACCGGACAACCACTACTGATAGTCTGCAGTGCAGCTTCTTTTCGTAGCAGGACCGCTTTTGTTGTTATCTGCGTCATCAGTACTACACAGCGGCACTTCGGCGATATTCTACACACTGTTTTGTTGCCTTTCACGGCAAGCCATCCTGGGCCTACATTTCTACAAACTAATGCCCGCCACCATACAGCGAGAATGTCTTCGTGCTTGCCAAATCCTACAATAGTCAGCATGGTCGCCTGATCTCTCCTCAGTTTAGAAATTTTGGAGCATTACGGACAGGGCCCTCCAACTGCTTCGGGATTTTGATTATCTAAGACGCAAATTGGACAGAATTTGTCACAATATCCCTCAGAAAGACATCCAACAAGTCTGTCGCTCAGTACTAAGCCGAATTACTGCTTGCGTAAGAGCTAGGGGTGGACCAGGCGTGTTTGACTTGCTTACTTTGTGTAGCAGTTTCTCTTGAATAAATCGACCAATTTTTCTGAAAATTGTAATCGTTTATTTGTTGTAGATGTACATAACGTTTATCGAATTCCGTTCCATTCCGACAATTCCTTTGTGGTACGGTACGACCATTTGTTCTCGGTAACGTCGGCCTTTCAGTCAATTAAGATCAATACACGCAATACACTGATGTAGGTTTGTCTCTCGTTTTACCAACACCTCTTTCTCTTGGAGCTGAAGTGCTTCGATCTTTGATTTCACTCTGGAAGACGAATGTCCAGAGAGTAGAAAAAATGTAGGAACATCACAAACATCACCACGGCTAATGCGGTGAAGGTAAAGCATAGGCATCAACTCGACTTAGGGTCTTCTCGGAACGGATAAACGCAGATCCTATAAAGTTTTCACTGGAGTCATACGTCATTTCTCCTGCAAAATAGTGTCAAATTCAGGTAACGATGTTGAAGAGAAGGAGTAGCGGTCACGAACCGTTCTCTCAAAAGTGGACCACAAAGTCTCAATAATATTGAGATCTGATGATTGTGGTGGCCAGGGCAGAGGGGACAATTCATCCTCGTCCTCGCAAAACCAGTCCCGTGTGGTGCGATATAAATGAACAGGGGCCGTGTCATCTTGAAACACAGCATCACCATTTGGAAAAAATTATTTTACCAAAGGCTGGGCCTGATCGGTCAAAATGGTCATGTAAGTCTTGGCAGTAAGGTTACATCGTAGAGTAACCATGGTACACATGGAAAACTACGATGTGACTGGCCAAATTTTCACCAGAAGCCCTCTATGTTTCACTCTTGGAACGTAAACATTCCCACATATTGGAAATGTGTGAAACAAGAGATTATTTCTTTGGTCCATAGTTCTGGTTTAGTGGCTTTGGTATCACGAGATCTTGTTACTGATATATCCATCACTGATGGGTAGCTCTGTAATTACGAATCGTCCTGCAGTTCCCACTGCTAGAAAACACTTCTTGTAATTTTAGTGTCGACAAGTTTCGCAAGTGTGACATTTAGTTCTGCAGTGTCTTTTACAGCACGTTACAATCCTCTTCAATGACCGTCTGTCACAATCACTTAACACACAAATTCGTCTACTTTGTGACGTAATGTGTGATGTTTTTCTGCTTTCCATGTTTTCATGGCATCGTAGTCATTGTAGCTGCTGTAACCATCCCAGTAGACCACGGACTGAGTGGCACAGGTTCCGTCCTGAGAAATAATCTATGGAAGTCACTGTGTAAGTACTCTCCGACATTATTCTCCGGCGGGAATGTCCAAATATGTCGTAGTTCTTTTTAGCTCGTCAGCACACCTGGTTCTTTTCAGGTTGTCGCTATTTCACCTTTCAGACTTTCCTTTCTGCTGTATCGTTTAACGATTAGTTGCTGTACCAAGGTATTGGAACTTGCTTGCAACACTTTGTGAAGCAAACATTATGACGTTATCCCTCAGTCTCCATGACGTCAGTTTCCTTCGTTTCCTTGCCTGAATCTTCTGCTCGTCCAGAGTGTTGCAATCGATTCTGTGTTAGCAACTACTCCATCAGTGCTGACATTCTGCATGGTCGTTTTGCTTGGCCTATGGCGTTTGCAAGGAATAACTTTAACAATTCATAAATATCAGATGGAAATATTTTTCTCTGCTGCAGCAATCTCCACTTTAGAAAATTCGTCTCATATTTTTCCGCTTGGAGTATCTCCGAAAGAATCTTGTCATACATATTTGACATAAATGATTATACGCCGTACACTCTAGCTCCTTCTGGTCCCTTGGAGATGAACCACATGCCTCATGGGTTCACTCGTAATTCTTTTATATTAAATTCTACATAAAGGCCACTGAACTCGTCATTTCATTTATGTATTTCCATTTATTTATTTAATCTGATCTGATTAGGGTCATCAGGCCTCTTTTACATTGGTCCAGGGTTTCACACATACAGTATAAATTACATTATATTTACCTAAGAAATAAAAGTTTTAGTATGACAACTAGTGTTAAAATAGTTTGAGCGTCTGCTGTGGGCGGCGTTAGTAAATTGTACTATGAACTAACGAAGTCCATACCAGTATTACTTGTACTCTGCAGCTGCAGCCACTAACAGTAACAATAGTAATAAGAATAATGACCTAATAATACACTCCTGGAAATGGAAAAAAGAACACATTGACACCGGTGTGTCAGACCCACCATACTTGCTCCGGACACTGCGAGAGGGCTGTACAAGCAATGATCACACGCACGGCACAGCGGACATATCAGGAACCGCGGTGTTGGCCGTCGAATGGCGCTAGCTGCGCAGCATTTGTGCACCGCCGCCGTCAGTGTCAGCCAGTTTGCCGTGGCATACGGAGCTCCATCGCAGTCTTTAACACTGGTAGCATGCCGCGACAGCATGGACGTGAACCGTATGTGCAGTTGACGGACTTTGAGCGAGGGCGTATTGTGGGCATGCGGGAGGCCGGGTGGACGTACCGCCGAATTGCTCAACACGTGGGGCGTGAGGTCTCCACAGTACATCGATGTTGTCGCCAGTGGTCGGCGGAAGGTGCACGTGCCCGTCGACCTGGGACCGGACCGCAGCGACGCACGGATGCACGCCAAGACCGTAGGATCCTACGCAGTGCCGTAGGGGACCGCACCGCCACTTCCCAGCAAATTAGGGACACTGTTGCTCCTGGGGTATCGGCGAGGACCATTCGCAACCGTCTCCATGAAGCTGGGCTACGGTCCCGCACACCGTTAGGCCGTCTTCCGCTCACGCCCCAACGTCGTGCAGCCCGCCTCCAGTGGTGTCGCGACAGGTGTGAATGGAGGGACGAATGGAGACGTGTCGTCTTCAGCGATGAGAGTCGCTTCTGCCTTGGTGCCAATGATGGTCGTATGCGTGTTTGGCGCCATGCAGGTGAGCACCACAGTCAGGACTGCATACGACCGAGGCACACAGGGCCAACACCCGGCATCATGGTGTGGGGAGCGATCTCCTACACTGGCCGTACACCACTGGTGATCGTCGAGGGGACACTGAATATGCACGGTACATCCAAACCGTCATCGAACCCATCGTTCTACCATTCCTAGACCGGCAAGGGAACTTGCTGTTCCAACATGACAATGCACGTCCGCATGTATCCCGTGCCACCCAACGTGCTCTAGAAGGTGTAAGTCAACTACCCTGGCCAGCAAGATCTCCGGATCTGTCCCCCATTGAGCATGTTTGGGACTGGATGAAGCGTCGTCTCACGCGGTCTGCACGTCCAGCACGAACGCTGGTCCAACTGAGGCGCCAGGTGGAAATGGCATGGCAAGCCGTTCCACAGGACTACATCCAGCATCTCTACGATCGTCTCCATGGGAGAATAGCAGCCTGCATTGCTGCGAAAGGTGGAAATACACTGTACTAGTGCCGACATTGTGCATGCTCTGTTGCCTGTGTCTATGTGCCTGTGGTTCTGTCAGTGTGATCATGTGATGTATCTGACCCCAGGAATGTATCAATAAAGTTTCCCCTTCCTGGGACAATGAATTCACGGTGTTCTTATTTCAATTTCCAGGAGTGTATTATAATAATGACAACAAAAAATGGCTCTGAGCACTATGGGACTCAACTGCTGTGGTCATAAGTCCCCAAATGACAACAGTTATGGCATTAATAATAGTAATGACAGTGGTAGATAAAAGAAGATAGGGTAATGATACTGGAAAATTAGGGACATCAGGTTGAAAAGACGGATGTTCAGACAATAGCGTTAAGGGTTAAGAGAGATATGAGGGGACAGTGTTCATTGATAAAACAGTAGAGAAGACAGAGTGTAAGGAAATCTCTGAGCTTGTCTGCACGCAGACAGGATGACTGCGAATATGATGTATAAAATGTGATCAGTCAAACATCACAGATATAACAAACACAGGCATTCATATCCGGTTCCAGGTGCCGGGAGGTTTCCTGAGAAAGGCTTTCAATGATAACATCGCTTCAGTCAACAACTGGAGGTGCAAGTGTTTACACAAGTTTCTGTTGCATGTCAATAGGGAAGAGCCTTTCATATTTTCGTAGGTAATGGAGAGATCTTATGCCTCCTTGCAGATCAGAGTTACGGGCTCAGACCAATTTGGATTTTAATCTGTTGTTACTCCTAACCATAACTGACGTCATCACTTTCTCACCGATAGAGTTTTCGATAAATTTACGACTTTCCTAACTATTTTACAAGTATTCACTTAATAATTTTGAGTTCCATTAAGAAACGATTCAAAAGGTATCTGGCGTACAGGTAACTCTGACAAGGGAATGGTCCAATCCGATATGTCGGAACATACCCTGAAAGAATACACCGAAACAAATGCACTGTCAAAACTGGCTGCTACAGCACACTGCAAGTATTTTAAAAAAATATTTAAGTTACTCATCTATGGCACGAATAACCGTTTATAATAGCAATTTATACAGCCATTCCTGCTTAGAACTCAAGTCGCCTAACAAGCAGACGCATCCGTGACAGGAGAACATAGCGCCTCATAGCGGGAAGTCCAAAGTGTACGCGGGTTGATTTTAAGCAGTTAAAACGTACCAAAAATGTCTCGAGTCTTTAATTTTTTGAATAATTTTCAGTTCATCTAGATAGCTAAACTGTTGCCGATGTAATTATTACACAAGTGACTGTCAGAGGAAATAAAATTTAGGCAGTGTATGATGTTACATTACATAAGACTTCCATCATACGCGACTTTAAGTTGTTCACATGAAAGATTTTATAACAATTCTTGTAGCATAGCTTTTATGGTAATTTTTCATAAGGTATATTTTACTAACAATGGAACAGTTCCTAGTTTTTTTCCCTATCGTCATCACAAAAATGTGAAGTATCTGTTGAATCATGAAAACAAAAAATTTCCTTGCACTAGGCAAGCCGAATAAAAGAAAAGGTAATACATTCAGGCACTTCACAGTAACCATTAGCTTTATTTAGACAGAATTAGGATGTAGTAAGGAATGGTCATGACCGTTGTCCCACATATCGTGCTGCATACCACTCATATCCGATCAACTTCGTAAAATGTGGTGATGCAAATTTACAATCCGCAAATGACTGAAGTTTAACAATACTGCTCCACCGATAAACCTGAAATGTCAAAGAGATATCGGAAATTATATTAGCCGACAATTTTCTGAAAAATACTCTACGCTATCTCAGAAATTTCTGTATCGAGTGGCTGAATCCCGATATTAGTCCTGTGTGGAATCTAAATTATACACTCCTGGAAATGGAAAAAAGAACACATTGTCACCATACTTGCTCCGGACACTGCGAGAGGGCTGTACAAGCAATGATCACACGCACGGCACAGCGGACACACCAGGAACCGCGGTGTTGGCCGTCGAATGGCGCTAGCTGCGCAGCATTTGTGCACCGCCGCCGTCAGTGTCAGCCAGTTTGCCGTGGCATACGGAGCTCCATCGCAGTCTTTAACATTGGTAGCATGCCGCGACAGCGTGGACGTGAACCGTATGTGCAGTTGACGGACTTTGAGCGAGGGCGTATAGTGGGCATGCGGGAGGCCGGGTGGACGTACCGCCGAATTGCTCAACACGTGGGGCGTGAGGTCTCCACAGTACATCGATGTTGTCGCCAGTGGTCGGCGGAAGGTGCATGTGCCCGTCGACCTGGGACCGGACCGCAGCGACGCACGGATGCACGCCAAGACCGTAGGATCCTACGCAGTGCCGTAGGGGACCGCACCGCCACTTCCCAGCAAATTAGGGACACTGTTGCTCCTGGGGTATCGGCGAGGACCATTCGCAACCGTCTCCATGAAGCTGGGCTACGGTCCCGCACACCGTTAGGCCGTCTTCCGCTCACGCCCCAACATCGTGCAGCCCGCCTCCAGTGGTGTCGCGACAGGCGTGAATGGAGGGACGAATGGAGACGTGTCGTCTTCAGCGATGAGAGTCGCTTCTGCCTTGGTGCCAATGATGGTCGTATGCGTGTTTGGCGCCGTGCAGGTGAGCGCCACAATCAGGACTGCATACGACCGAGGCACACAGGGCCAACACCCGGCATCATGGTGTGGGGAGCGATCTCCTACACTGGCCGTACACCACTGGTGATCGTCGAGGGGACACTGAATAGTGCACGGTACATCCAAACCGTCATCGAACCCATCGTTCTACCATTCCTAGACCGGCAAGGGAACTTGCTGTTCCAACATGACAATGCACGTCCCCATGTATCCCGTGCCACCCAACGTGCTCTAGATGGTGTAAGTCAACTACCCTGGCCGGCAAGATCTCCGGATCTGTCCCCCATTGAGCATGTTTGGGACTGGATGAAGCGTCGTCTCACGCGGTCTGCACGTCCAGCACGAACGCTGGTCCAACTGAGGCGCCAGGTGGAAATGGCATGGCAAGCCGTTCCACAGGACTACATCCAGCATCTCTACGATCGTCTCCATGGGAGAATAGCAGCCTGCATTGCTGCGAAAGGTGGGTATACACTGTACTAGTGCCGACATTGTGCAAGCTCTGTTGCCTGTGTCTATGTGCCTGTGGTTCTGTCAGTGTGATCATGTGATGTATCTGACCCCAGGAATGTGTCAATAAAGTTTCCCCTTCCTGGGACAATGAATTCACGGTGTTCTTATTTCAATTTCCAGGAGTGTATTAACAGTCTTTTCGTAGTCCTCCTAAAGACGGAGGTGTCGTTATAGCAATACGAAGAGTCCAACAAAAGTAATGAATTTCTGCTAATGGTAAGAAGACATTACGAACTGAAATTTCCTGGCAGACTAAAACTGTGTGCCGGACCGAGGCTCGAACTCGAAACCTTTGTCTTTAGCGGGCAACTGCTCTACCAACTGAGTACTGAAGCACAACCACTGCCCACCGCCTCAATTCCACCAGTCGCAGGAGAGCTTCTGCCAAGTTTGGAAGTTAGGAGATGAGGTATTGGCGGAATTGAGGCTGTGGGGAGGGATTGTGAGCCGTGCTTGGGTAGCTCAGTTGATGCCGGCATGGTAGCTCAGCGTGTTCGGTCAGAGGGTTAGCCACCCTATATAATAAAAAACTGAGTTAATGGAACGATGATGAAGTTGAACAAGCATCAAGCGACGTCCACCCTGAACAAACAGAAAGAACAATCACGAACAAAATGAGATTTAAAAAAAAGACGGTAGAACAAAAAAAAAAGTTGATAGAGCACTTGCCCGCGAAAGGCAAAGGTCCCGAGTCCGAGTCTTGGTCCAGCACACAGTTTCAATATGGCAGGAAGTGTCATATTAGCGTACACTCCGCTGAAGAGTGAAAATTTCATTCTGGTAACATTATGAATTCTCTTCCATTTTTCCAGATTTTGCTACATGAATTGCAAGAGTTTTGCAACTAAATAATCCCTTTTTTGAATTTTTAGTCCTAATTTACCTTGAGGTTCCTGAATATACATATAAAGCCGCGGAAATAGTAATTCACTGATATTTACCACTGGCATTGTTATATAAATGTGTCATAGGAACCATCGACTGCAAAGAGTGCATCCATCTATTTTCGCTCAATTTATTTCATACATAGCATTTTAGGAGATAACAAGAATCTTCTTCTTTAGGTGAGGAATGAATTTCTTAATAGTATAACCTATTAATGACATGTCTTGCACATGTTTACTTGAAGTAAACTTTGTAATTTTGCGACTTCCTTTTGCATGTAATTTCCTGAATCTCTTCAACCAGGCTCAAGAAGCATGGAAATGAGTAATGTCCATCTCACTCACAGGTCAGAGTGCACGGTTTACAGGCATTCATGTAAAGGAAAGGTAGATTTCACGTATTGCTATCAGAAACACTACAACACTGAATTATTTATCAGTGATTGTCACAATGTTATGACATTGTTCATTATGATATTCCTGCACATGCTGGAGCATTTGCTCTTCTATGATTCTTCCTTTTTGTGCCACAACAAGATCATCTAGTAATTGTAAGTTGTCTGAGTTCAGAGTATTAGTCAGGAAGGTTAGATTTTGGTTTGGCAGCACCTGCAGAGGCTTCGTCAACCAACACAACGAAAGTTGTGCCCCTTGTGTAGTCGTACTGGCGACCGCAGCTGGGAGCCGAAACATCGTACCCGCTATGTCACAAGTCATATCATTTATTAGCATTTCACAGTCCCAACGGTTATGCATTCAAGTTTCCCATTCCCGTAACAATTTATGATTAGTATTTCTAGCGAAAAAACTGAATAGACACACTGGGTGCCCGTTCTCTGCAATGGAGGTCTCAACAGTTTCCTTCGAAATTCAGTTGTTTCTGCTTTTCTGTATAACAACTGCATCTCGAATGCTTGTGCACTAACCTGTTCCACTCTACTTGTGCAGATCATAATACTTTCCACCTGACAACCCCGTAAGGCTTCCCATGACATTAGAAAGTTGGCTTCCATTTGCTCCGAAATTACCATAATGTACTGTATTTGCACATGAACCCATTTCCCTACTGTTTTCCTTCTTCTTTCCGTCCTACAGAAGGTTAGACTATATGGAATAAACTCAACTGCAGCACACAGGAAAGTAGCTTTAGTTCTATCCTACCCATAGCACAAAAAATCAACTTGTAATTCTTCTTACTAAAAAAGACAAAACCAAGCGACGTGCAACATGTCCGAAAATTATCTAAAAATACCTTCTAAGTTCATAAGACACTCTTTGTGCACTTAGCTCACTATTGGCAGATACTTACTTTACCTTTTTAGATTCAGCATTCCGTACTGCTGGTGATGACGGCACTTGTGGTAAAACGTCTACACCTCCATTAAACGGCCTTAAATGCTCCATGTGAACTACAGAAGTTTTTGACAGTATCTGTATCTTAACTTTGGTAGACAATGTCATTTCCACCACTTGGTATTATCGGCCTTACGTGGTTACAATCTTCTTTGTTTTACCTTTAGATGTGTAAGGATTTGTTCCCAAAATCGATTGTCCAACACTGTATAGTGGCAACTTCCTCTCTTATTGCCTTATGCATTCCTGACGCTCTGAAACTGTCTTGTTTGCAAGGGTCTGGTTTTGCCAAACTTCTCACAACCTGATCGCAAATTTATTTTCTATTCATTGTCAGCCCCAAGCTATAGTTTCATCACTTCAAAAGACGATGGCATCTTTCTGCCTTACACTACCTCACACAGTGAGAAGCCAGTAGCATGTCCACTTTGGACATGTACATGTTCGTATTTGCCTCATCCCAGGTGTGATTACTATTTACATAATAGCTTAAAATCTCAGAATTTGTGCGATGAACTCATTCAGTACTCCAAATTGGCTTAAGTGGCTGCATCAGTTCTTATATAAAATTAGTGTCTTGATCTGTGACTGGAGTACTATTACGCCATATGTGATCAACCTATTATTCATTATCGCTTGTGCTACTGCACGTGCTTGTTGCTCAGGAATTACAGTTATCAGTATGAATAACGAGAAATGGTCTGTTATATTCAATATGTAGTATCACATGTTGGTACCAGCCCACAGGTGTCATAATGTTGGCAACAGAATTGCAAGATTCTGTCAGATGCCAATAGCAGTCATGCAGGGTCTGGAAGATCTTATGGGGTGCACCAACTGAGCTATGACTCCAGTGGTTCTGGACTATGAGTGCCCTCTGCCACTGCAGTGCAGGATGGCTGGTGGGAGCCAAATATCCCACTTACACTCAGAGTTTCCTATGCGAGGCTATGCAGGCACCATCTAGTCACAGCTCTGACACCGTTATTTGTCCTCTAGTTCAGAGAGCCTCTTCCAGCTTGACATTGAGAGCTGGACTCCATTTGTTGCTGCGTTATTTGCAATGACTCTTCGTAACCTTGGAGAAATACAAACTACGTAAGTCGTCTGTTTACTGTGTTAACGTGTTCACTAATCATTTTTACTCCTGTCCAGCTTTTCTATGACGACAACTGCCACACCAATCTGTATCCCATCTCTCATTACCGATGGGTATGATGTCATACACGACACAATATGTACCAGTTACCCACTAGCATTTTATTAAATGGATGTAAAATATTCAGTCCTATAATTTCAAATGGTTTTGACAGTTCTAGTAGTCTTTGTTACGAAACTGGGCAGTGACTAAGGTCAGCCCATTGTGGTGAAATTATGTAGTTCCTAACATATTGTTTAACAATCTGCGTCCAAAGTCTCCCACCAAATTTTTTTAGTCACCTGCTGATCAGTTACTTTGGGATCATAATGACTTGCCAACATATGGTCGTGCACTTGTTTCAAAGCTTCATCCCAGAATGCTGCGAGTTCCACACTTAATTGTTCTGCACAGTAAGCCATGATGCATCACGAAATTTCGCTGTGAGCTGGATGACTGACCATCAGCATCTTGGACCTACACTCTTTACCAGCTGGCAGTGCTCTTGCCCCGTGCTTACACAACTGCGATTTGACTGCTTAAACCAGCAGCATTAGTACGTGTTTTACATAGGTTGAGCACCACCTCATACCTGATTTCGCTTATCCTTAGAGTAGTTGTTTAGCAATCTGTGATGACAAGAAGTTGTGCACATCTGATAACTGCAAACCAGTTTTTACACCCTGCTGACTGATCTATATCCAAGACAGTTTACTTCTGTTACTGCAAAGTGAACTGTTATCAGTACTTAGCTTTAGCCATGCTGCTCATTGTCTATTGAACATCTCTTCCAGTTGATGTACATTTTCTTCCATGTCCTTCAAAACCACCATTGTGGTGTCTAGATAGAGCATGCATCATTTCAGCTTTAAGGGTCTAAGTACCCCATCCAACAGTCTTTGTATAGTAGCTAGGGCATTTTTGAGTCCAAATGCCATTTTTTTGGTACTGTGAATGGCCCCAGGGGATTGTGAACGTAGTCCTTGGCTTGATCTCTGGTGCTACTTCTAGTTGACGGTACACATTCTTCAAATCCATTGACGAAAACTATTTGCACTGAGCTAAGTTGTCCAGAGTTCCTGTTGTGTTTGATATGGGATAAAGATCAGTGGGGGCTCTTGCATTGTGGTATAGATAATCACTGTGAAATCCGTATTTCTCAGTGCTATCTAATCACTTCTTCAGGACCAGTATGTTGGCTGCACCACATAGGCTGTCAGTATGTTCAATAACTGCATCAGCTATTTGTTGATCAACACATTCCTCCATCGATTGTTCCATACATCTTGGGGTCCTACATGGTTTCCTCTTTGCTGGATCATTGTTTCCCTCACCTCTCCCCCTCCCCCACCTACTCTATTGCTGGGAGTTTCGAATTTTGGCAGGAATTCTGAATTTTCGTGGTAAAATAGAATTTTTGCTGTTAAATTCAGTTGTCAATTCAGAGAATGTAATACTAACGGGAACTGTTGATGGAAATTATTTGCAAAATGCGGATAGCTGGTAGGATTAGAAAAAAAATTAAGATGATGGAAAAACGGAGAATAACGTACTGCAGAGGACATAATTTCCATTTTTTTTAGTACAGGGGTAGTCTTATTTAACTTCTGATCGCATAATTCACTGTGGTGGGATGGCCGGGTACTGCTCATGTATTTAATGACCAGTCACAGCTGTCAAGTGAGGGGTCTTGCTCGCATGGCGGCCTATTGTTCAGTGATGAGTGGCACACCATTCCACGTGTGCTGCGTGGCACGATAGCTAGCGGCCTGCAGTGGAACCATGGGAGCCATCCCCAGGCTGGACCACAGCAGCCATGCCTCGCATGATGTTACCAGATCACAAACACTGGGCCAGCACCCTGGCCGCCTGCACTACAAGACAGCCTCCTCTGTCTACTACCGTTCAGCATGACAGGGGCCTGCAGCAGCCGGCGATCAGTCAAAGAGAAATCAGCAGATGATTGTAATGTAGCCACTGTCCCAAACCGCATAAATGTGGGCGTCTATCACAAACAATAGATTTATTTCCGAAGGTTAGCATCTTCCTCCCACAGCTATGCCCTAACAACATGTATTTCGAGGTACGCTTCTGATATCGGAAGTGTCAGACTATCTGTTTGTCCCAGAATGAACAAAGGATGCTTTTTTCTAAAGATAGCAGCTGTGTCCAATTTGGCCAGCCACATGCAGCCAATTGCCAGCAAACAAAGGATGTTTTCGGAAGTTCCCTCTATCTGTTTCCCCCAGAATTTTTTTTCTCCCTCACAGCAGCATTCTGTTTCTCAGCCACCTGCACCAAGCCTGATTCAGCCTGCTTGAAGAACAGGAAGGCAAGTTATAACTTGCTGGTATGGCATTCTGAGTTCCTATTGGTCCTCTGCAAAATAGAGGGTGTAATCTGAAAATATATAAAGCCAAACCCTCACCACACTCATCGTCAGGCCTTGACAGTCCCTAATTGTGTCTGTGTGAGTCTCACAATATGAAACGGTCAGCTAGTAGCGATGCCAGTGGCTATTGTCCATAAAATCAAGAACTGTGATTTTAAAAGGCAGTATTACTTCGTGTAAAGTTGTAAATGAAGGGAAAAAATTGGTTGCTGTATCTCTCTCTTTTGCAGTTTATGTGCGCGTGAGATTGTGTAGCCCATGTGTAAATAGAATAGTATTTCAGTTCCACCTATTGGTTGTTGTGAGCCTACTGAACATTCCTGCTTAAAGTCGATCGATGCATTCATCGTCCTTATTTTAGATTTAGATGTACTGATCTGTGCGTGGAGCTCAGTCCCTTTTCCTGACTTCTTTAAAACTTCGTTTAAATCGCTAATACCGTTTGCACCAAGTACATTTTCCACAGTTTCATTTTTACCACTAATTTCCAGATGCAGTTTATTGTTAGCCTCCGTGATATTTGGGATGGTGTTTATGTCTCCAGTCCAATCAGCCCGATACTCCAATCTCCAGTGCTTAAATCTACTGGTCGGCAAATAATTTGCACGTAATACAGATGATCGTCTTTTAAAGTGAGAGTGTACGACATTGCCTCTAAACATCGACTGGTGAATGGCTGCTTAATACCCGTCCTTATATATCATTCGTAAGCGTAAGGAGGAACATGATGCATAGATGACCGCACAGGAATGTATTAAAGTCTTGGTAGCGTCGAAAGTTGTAGAACATATGAATTCTTCCTGTGAAGTATCGTTGTAATTCTTGTGGAGGTTAAAGGTCACAGAATGCGTCTAAAGAGTAGACGTTATTTGTATTTCTTTTTTTAATATGTGGCACCCAGTGAGTTCCAGGTCCGCCTGCTACATGTAGATTCACAGTTCCGCATTCTCCTGATTTCCACAAAGTCTGCGGTAATGAATTCCGCATAAACGCACCTCGGAACCTCGGAATGTTGAATTTCTTGTTAACAAACTTAAGTAGGTCTTTAATGTAAGCGACCTGTCTGGTAGGACTTTTTTCTCTTTTGTTTATGAAGAGAGCTAGTCCTTTCTCGTATGGTTTCAAGTATAGCCCTTTTCCAATGGCTGCTGCCTCCATCACGCGGGTATGTCTTCGTGCCTCCTGGAGTTTCTCCAGAGAGTTTTGTGTATTCTTGGCTGCCCTAGCAGTAGCCGCAGCACCCTCAGCCAGTGAACCCACCGCCGAGGGACCGGCTAGAGCAGGAAGGTGGAAGGGATTAATCCCACCCGACGTCTTGGGTATTGGTAGAACCCTGGGTGGTTTAATCGATCTTCTTTTCCTCTCTCCTCTCTGCTTCAGGTCCATTTTAGATGCATACGTCGCTGTCAGGATGCAGTTTTACTTTCACCCTTTTATTGTAATCTTCTTCCTTAGCGTCCTAAATACAGCGCTCATGACATGGCTGAACTTATTCACACCCAAGCCCACCTTAACTTCACCACGCATAGCTTTTTCAACTGCAAATGCCGTAATGCATTGACTTATACCAATATCCCTTCTCGCATGTATTGCCTTAGCTTCATTAGCTAAAATTCGATCAGCGGTGTGGCGATCTTTATTTGCTGCGTATGAGATGACATATTCTTTACACGCTTAGTCGAGCAGATGTATCCCCTAAGCACCACGTGCCAATCGTTTTTGAAGTTTTACTCCAGGTCCACAGTAGTTATATCTAGGAATGTGTAATTCGACTTTCATTTGGATGGGTTCGTCAATAGGCAAAATTGAAGTTTTTGGGGGACTGATAATTCACATTTCGAGATCGAGCAGTCTCTTCAGGCTCAGTGGGCGACTGTGTGGTGTGCAGTGCGCAGTCACGGAATAATCGGTGTTATATTCCTTGATGGCATGGTGACTACCGAACGGTACATGAAGGTTTTGGAAGATGATTTCATCCCCATTATCCAAAGTGGCTCTGATTTCGACAAGATGTGGTTCATGCAAAACGGAGCTAGAGCCCATCGAAGCAGGAGAGTGTTTGATGTCCTAGAGGAGCACTTTGGAGACCACATTCCGGCTCTGGGCTACCCAGAGGCCACTGGCATAGGCCTCGATTGGCCGCCATATTCTAAGGATCTCAACATATGTGACTCCTTTTTGTGGAGCTGTATTAAAGACGAGATGTAAAGCAATAACCTCAAAACCATATCTCAGCTGAAAACAGAAATTCAGGAAATAATCGACAGCGTCAGTGTTTCGACACTTCCCCTGGTCACGCAGAATTTCGCTATTCGTCTGCGTCACATCATCGCCAATGATGGCATGCATATCGAACATGTCATAACCTAAATCCGAATATCTGTAAAAACGTTTACATGTTGAATAAAGGGTGTGCACGCCGTAGTTTGTAATTGATTTACGTTTCTTTTCATATAGTCAATAACTGTCACGCTGTAGGTGAAATATAATGAGAGGCAAGAATTAAAATACATGTCCTGGATGCCCTACATCAACAGGCTCTTTCTTTATCTTAACACCAGTACAGAATAGAGAAAATAAAGCCTTCTTATAAGCACAGAATTGAACATGTATTTCTCTCAAACTTATTGGCAGTACATTAGTTTCCGTTGGCACCATATTGACCCACTGTTCCCAGTCTTCCAAATGCATGCTGTTCGTATCGAGATACTCTGCAATGTCCCTATACACAGCTTTAACGTGAGGCAGCCATCTGTTCAGTCTTTCCAACACAATGGATAGCACCATCTGTAGACCGAACAAGGTAGTAACGATGGAGCGCTGTAGATAAATTAATGTGGCACCTGATTTCACGTGGAGTGCAGAGTGTTGTAATTTATGGAGTTAGAGCAACACAGTAAATGTCCGGAGGACGAACTCTCAGATGGTACTAGGTAGTCAGCTGCTGCTTGACGCAGGCTTTTGCACGACACAGTTCATCCCATTTCATCTCCATAAATCGCACTTTAACACTTTGAGCTGCACTCTCGATCTCTATCACAACACTCCAGTCTCTGTCTGCAGATGCTTCTACACCAATATGTAAACGCTTAGAGCCACTGGCTGTTAAATTATACAGCGAAGTGAACAGCAGTGGTGCACAGGGCCTAACTGGTATCTTCTCATCCACTACAGCCTTACATTGTCCATGCAGTATCACTGGAATATTCTGCGATGGCGCATATGATGGGGGTCCAGTACCGAACTGCGTCATGTTGACTGGGAACCCCAATGCGCTTCTGCGGCTCAGGGGCTGGTTAGGTGTCTTCAAGCGACACTAACAACTTATTGTCCTGCTCCAACAAGATGACCAGGATCTCAACATCTATATCAACATCTACATCTACATGGATGTCCGCCCCGGTAGCTGAGTGGTCAGCGTGACAGACTGTCAATCCTAAGGGCCCGGGTTCGATTCCCGGCTGGGTCGGAGATTTTCTCCGCTCAGGGACTGGGTGTTGTGTTGTCCTAATCATCATCATTTCATCCCCATCGACGCGCAGGTCGCCGAAGTGGCGTCAAATCGAAAGACCTGCACCAGGCGAACGGTCTACCCGACGGGAGGCCCTAGCCACACGACATTTCCATCTACATGGATACCCTGTAAATCACATTTAAGTGGCTGGTTCAGGGTGCTGTCGCTGCTGCGGGTCCCGCCGGCTGCTGCTGCAGACTCTGACAGGCTGGAATACTTCGCATCCTATGATGAGTAAAGAAGAAAAAGAAAACGATAAAAGCAGCACAAAAATTTAATCTTCCTCACACGACAGTAAACACAGACATTAAAGAAGGGAAATTTACTCTTGCCTGGCTTCTTCCTATTCTTCTGCTGCTGCAGCTGGGCAACACTGGACGATCTCGTCTGGAGCCTCATGCTGACTGCAACTCAGGCTGCAGAGCTGCTGGGCCCGCCTTATGCCCCGGATGTGATCGGATGCTTCGTTCCTATTGGCTACTGCCAATATCAGACGCCTGTAAACTAGACCAGTTGCTTGGTCCTCTGGATTGGAGGCATATGTCTCTTGTGAAATGGAAAACTGACTATGAATTTCAAAAATGAAAGAAATTACTTGCAGAATGCATCCCGATACCGTTATGATGCATAGCCATTGTCTGCTGGACGGTATTTCTCTTCTTCTTTAGGCGCTCATGCAATATTCCGGAGGCTATGGGCGCAGTCCTTGCTGTATGCTTACAGTCAACAGGGCTGTTAAACTCCTCCCGGCCAGAGACCAACAGCTCTTCGATAGAACACGTTCCACACAGCAGTGAGGATGGCGAGCGAGTGATTATGGGATGAGAGGGCGGGCTGGTGGAGGGGGAAATGGATGCGGATGAGCAATTGAAGCTCTTCAATGGTATGTATCACATACACGAATATGCTCCCACTAAAGCGAGTTAGCATCAACTGCCCACCTCTTCCATTTTGGAAGAGTGAATTCTTCATGTGGAATATATCAGCAGTTTGCACATACACCTGAACATGTATCAGTTGCGACATCAATTTTGGCTACATCCCTCTGCTGCATCGAATTCTTCAACTTCTTTCTCCTGGACTCTTTCATTATCTTAGTCTTTCATCCCCATGTTGTTAACTGTGCCTGCAGTCCCCCCTCAGATACATACAAATAATACAGCTATTGAAAGCCGTTCTATTCTTCACATTCATCTCGTTGATCGAACACATCGCGATGCTTCCACAATGACAACTCAGAATAGACTGAACCTCTCCACCAATTATGGTCATGTGAGAAGAGAAAAAAAATCACACTCATTTGAATTTCCCGACAATTTCTGTGGGAGGCGGTGGGGGTGGGACGCCAGCACTGCCGGGGGTCATTTTTAAAATTCCCGCCAAAATTCGTAATTCCGGTCAGAATTCGAAATTTCCACCAGTAGAGTAGATGGAGTAGGGAGAGGGTCAAGCGCGTGGAGGGGGAGGGGGCAGGTACCCATGTGGTAGCTGAAGGAAACACATGACATCATCTGGGCGTGGGGTGTGAATGGAGGTGGGCGGGGGTAATTAATTGATCAATTTAATTAATTTGCATATCAATCTAATATCAAAAGTGTCCTCTTACTGCCATTATCACACTACTACCAGGGTTCTCAAAAACTTTATGTTGCCTACCATTTACTGTGCGTAGTAAGCAGTATTCAGTCTTTGTTTACGTTTTTGCAGTCTGTTGTTGTACTGGGAATGCCATCGATGTATCAGGAAATTCATTGTAATCTAACGAATGCTTACGTGGATCCTGCTTATCCCGGTTCTTGCTCCAGCACCCACGCGCCTTATGTCCTACCTCTCCACGCTGGTAACACTCCATCTGGTGGCATCCCTGCCTGATGTGTCCAGTATACCCATACCTATTACATTCAACCTCAGAGGAGAAAACACTGCAGTCATTCTGTCTCTGAGTAGCAACACAGATTTCTTTCAGCAGTGTGGCGACCCTCATAGCAACAGACAAATTTGGGTTCTCCATCCTGTCTCTTATCGACATATCCACAGAAATATCCCTGACAACTACATCCAAGCCCTATTCCCCACCACACTCTAGATGACTCTGTCAGTCTCTGTATTCTCCGTCAGTTCATAAGTTTGTACATTAGTTTTCCTAAACCTCTCCGAGAAGAAATCTACCAATTCGCCGTATTTCTGCAAAGACTTACGGAGTTTCTCCATAAAAACGTGGTGCTGTTTTGTTTACGATATCACTGGACAAGCCTGTTAGCCAGCTCACTGAATATTGTGCCTTCCTCACGGTCTCACGGTACAAAATGTACGTCTTTTCATCACCCACTGACCATAACGTACCCATATTTTAAAAAGTTCCATCAGACGAATTTTCCAGTTTAGCGGCAGCCTTCTCTTTCATAATAAAATCAGGCACATGTTCGGTCGTTTTCCCCGAAAAGGAGTTGTTAGATGAGCTGCAACAGGATCAGAGGAAGTATTGGGTATATTTAACAAGGCTTTCATCTCTCACTGCTCAAACTGCCGTTGCCCACTAAAAGTTTCCAATGCTTCTACTTACGTTAGTAATGCCTTATTCTATTTCTTCTGTTCAGCTGTAGTTTCCAAAGACACGACCATTTGTCCTTTCAGAACTTCCACCGCATTGTGCAAAGTCGCCGCATGTGTTTCTGGCTTTTGTGCAGCCTCCATCTGCCATTATACAAGAAAGAATAAGGAAACTGTACTGACAATGCATAAACAAGGAAACAAACTACATTTATCCTTGCGCCGAATTATGGCCCAGCGATATTCTGTGGACTGCTATACCTCGTGGCCAAACCTTTAACACATGCTACAAGTAGATGACACAGCGGAATACAATGCCACTCGTGTTACAAAAAATTACTGAATGGTCACCTCATTGACCGCAAGTAGACTTCCCACAATTTCCACGAAACTGAAACAGTTCACAGGCATCAGTGGTTCAACAAACGACTATCTCAAGTCCACGTGTTAATCCCAACACCCCACTATGGCTATAAGCAAAAGAAAAACAAAAATATATTTGTTTGCATGGCCATCTTCCTACCAACTATCAAAATAAATAAATTAATTAAAATTCATAGAGTCATTTAATGAGAATCTTACACCAGACGCATTTCCCTTTTCTTCACGAAGCATCTCCTGTGGCCATTGGTGTTTCTGCCTCTTGTTCACATATTCTGCAAACCACTGCTTCTTCTTTCTTTGTTAGCGGAGGCTGAAGAAGAAAGAAACTTCGTTGTACATATACACGAGGCATTTTTTCTCTTTCTGTACTCTCTCTTAGGCTGCGTTACCGTGCCTCTCCACACCCGTAACATTCCAGACAATGGTACTGAACTATTTCCAAAAGTGAGGTGAAGTGCAGGTAACACCAACGCAGCATAAGAGAAAGGCAAAAATGACAAGTATATACAACGGAGACTTTGGATGTTAATACTGTAGATGTGTGGGTGTGGTACCAGGTGTAGACGTCGGTACTGCTGGCAACCACTGGCAGCATCCTTGCCCTCTACACTCTTCAGGATAGCGTTGTGCAGAATGCGGTAGTGATGATCTGTTGAACATCCTGAACGTATCAAGGAAACATCACTGTATGTATATATATTATAGTGGAAGTGGAAGTTTCAGGGAAAGTATACCATCGCTGGTGATAGTTCACCTTCATTGTCCCATTTAGTGAAAGTGGATTGCTGATTCTAGTTCTGTCAAACACTACATATAGAACTAGGGATACTGCACTATCACTAGTGAATTTATACCTTCACTGCCAATAGATAAGGAATGTTAACCATGGCTGTAATAACAAAATAGTCGTACTATCGAAAGTTGCATTTATCACCTGTTGTTTGAAAACGTAGTCATATTATGTAAAATTCATTTATTGCAGCAAGGACGTTCACCATGGCACTTTGAGTTCGACAACACATTTTTGTTTTTGCTAAAGCATCTCAGTGTCTGACATTTTTGCTATCAGTTACATCTGAAGAATCCCTGGCCGCTTCCCATGACTGAGACGTCGCAGCTGTCCTCAAGGCAACAGCTTTCTCTGCTGGAACTTCCTCCTCTGAGACTGTTCTTAGAGGGCACGTACTGAACTGGGACCTGAAACAAAATGTTGTAGTTGTCTACCATCTCTCGTCTCGATTCGGTAGAAGCCATCGACCGTTGTCTCGAGGACGACACCCAAGATCGACCTAGCATCTCCTCTTCCTCTATCGAAGTCGGGAACTGGAACTCTCACAGTATAGCCCTTTTCCATTGTTGGAAAAGAGCGATCTGAACACTGCCGCATTGTTTGCGCTTGTTCTTCTAAGCATTTGTACGCTTCTGTTCTGTTTTTTCATAGCACGAGTTCACTCGTCCAAATCAGTCAGGAATACTTTCTTTCTCTCTGTACTCAACCTTCGTTCCTGTTGGTATGTTATCCTCTTGCAGGTGGAGATTTACTGCGATCGTTATCCTGCAACGTTTCTTTCCCTGTCTCACTGCTAACACTCACTTGATTAATTATATTTTCAAGGTCATTCTCAGACTAAATTTTGACCAGTGCTTCAGTAGGTAAACTTACTGAAGAAAAAACCATGTTTAGGAGAGCAGCCAAATATCGCTTCGTACGGAGATCCTTTAGTTCCAAAATGTACATCGCTATTCTTCATTAGCTGCACAAATCTTAATGCATGGCTCCACTCCGTGATGTTGTGCTCCTGCATCCATATGATTAGCATATTTTCTATGTCTTGATTTGCTACCTCTACGCAGCCTTGGCTCTGACTGTGTCTAAGTTTACCATGTACAATCTCAAAATTGGGCCATAGTTCAGCTAAGTTGCTCATTATTTTGCTAAAGAACTCTCTACCATTGTCAGACTGCAATACTGAGGAAATGCCTAACAACGTACAAATGTCAATAATGTTATCGTATACCTCTTCAGCTATTTTGGACTTCAGTGGCCTGAGAACAACGAATTTAGTGAGGTGATCCTGATAAACTATCACGAATTTGTAATCTCCGTCAGGTTGCGATTAGAAATCGATGAGATCAACTTGACATCTGGAATTTAGCTCCTTGAACAGCATTGGCTTCACTACTATTCCTTTTTTCTGACCTTTTTGCTTTTGCAAACAAGGCTCACACAAACTAAGATAAATTTGGACATCTCTGTATGTTATATTACAGAACTTTGACTTCAAGCATTTCATCATTCTGTCGCGTCCACTGTGACCAGTCATTATATGAGCATCATGCAGAATATCATACAGCTCTTCATCATAAACGCAGTATTTAATATAACCTTCTTTAGTTACAGGTTGTATTAATTTGGTTACTCCATTCACTTTCAGCCCTTTGTATCTCTCCAACAACTTGTAGTCGTTGCCGACCTTATTTCGTCCACATTTCAGTGACTCGTACTTCTCTCTATCCATGAAGACAGAGTTATAACTGAGATTTCCCCGTTCCACTCTAATATGTTAGAAGAATTTCACTGATTCAACTATAGCTGCACCGATGTGAACCGTAACTGTACTACTGTCAACCACAGTTGCACTACTGTAAACCGTAACTGTACTACTGTCAACCATACCTGCACTGTTATATAACATAATAAAAACGAGCTTACGACAATTACATTCATGCTGATGCATGGTAGCATTGTTGGACGCGCCGTTAAAAACCCGGGAACAGCGTTGGTACACCATCACTAGTGGGTAGTACGCTACTGTACACTTTCCCTAGTCGAGTAAAGTCATGGTTCGCCTTCACGAGTGGATGTGTTTTTTTTTCAGTTTATGATAAGCTCCCACTGATCATTTTAGTGATGGTGTACATCCACCTTCCCTAATCTTCCACTTCCACTATAACATATACATTTATTAACAATAAGTACAGCATTGTCTTCCGCAGATCACCGACAGCCAGGATCTAGCAGAACCCTCGCCATCTGCATTTGTCGGTGTGGTTGTACCCCTCTGCCAGCACTGCAGTAGAGCAGCTCTCATAATGGCTGCTACGTCAGCACCACAAACAAAGCCGGCGCTGCTCAGTGGCCGACAGCTCCTCCCACCGGTTTCCCAGGGCGCTCTCATTGAAACCATAGATAGCAGTGTAAAGGCAACCAGAAGCTCTACACAAGGTGATTAATGTCGTGTGGAGTTATACCACGGCCTCCCTGTAAGAAACGAGACTGCAGTCCTGGAGTTGGGGCAGTACTTACTGCGCTCAGCTAAAACGGTGATGGTTGATCAGCTCCCCAAGGCCATCAGTGGTGCTTGTAAAGGCCGTGGTACTGTAAGTAGCCGAAATGCTTCCTTCAGCAATGGTAAGGATGAGGCATCAGCTGCTCTCAGCAGCAGAGTTCCTTGGAACAAGCAGCCATCGTAGATTGAAGCCATCTCTGTAGGTCATGGACAGAGTGTCACATGTTTCATTCCATTACTAGTTGTTGCAACACTGAATCATAACTCAGAATAACTGAGAACTGAGTTGTGGAAGTCAGGGTATAAGTAGTTGTTGGGCCATGCGGGTAACGTTATTCTTTGGTGGAGATGAGCGAATGTATCCTACTTTTCTGAGCTTGTCAGCGCTCTTAGTCACTTCAGGATGTCGCAACTTCGTCCTTTAGATTCATTTTTTCTGCTGTGTTAGTAACTGACTATTTTTTATTGTGTAGAATCTGGGATTTCTTGCAACATTTTGTGCAGTAAACATTATGACGTTGTCTCTCTGTAGCCATTTGTCAGTTTGCTATACTTGCTTGCTTGAGTGCCAGCTCATCCAGATAGTTACAATGGCTTCCATGTTAGCATCTACTCCATCAGTGTTTCTCATTTGCCGACATTCTGGCTCGTCGTTGACACATTCTGCTTGACCTACATGGGCTCTGGCATTTCTGGGGAAAGAAATTTAGCAATTTTTTTTAACATCGGCCTCCAATATTATTCTGGAGCAAGAACACTGAACAGATGCCATTCGTGGTTGAATACAATAGTGCAGCCTGCAGATATGGCTGACATTTGCATTTATGTTCAAGCATGCCTTTCCCGCTGTGTCTCTGTATTTTTATTCAACCGCTGCAGAAGTAAGAGGATAGAAAAACCGGATTTGTGTATTGAACACAAGAAATTCAGTGCAGAAATTGTTCTCAGAGAAGTTAGTGATCAACAACAAGCAGTGGTCACCTGTCCAGTTGGCTGTAACACATCATTATTCTCCGTGATAAGTAAGGAGTAACAGTGTTGGGCTTCAGCAGCGACTGTAACATAATTTTTTGATATACTTACAACATCATCACTGATAAACATTAACGAAAAGTCAAGTATGATATTCGTACTTCCGTTTGTTTCTGGAAGACATCAGCAACAGCAGACACAGTGATGCAGTGAAAGCTCAACGCCATAGCGTAGCTAACTGCTCAAACCAAACATCATTGAGAAGAAACACAGTAAACAGCTAATATTTCCATGTTACTGACGGATGATTCCAGTGACGAAGGGACTATATTTACCAGTAAAGCAAAACAGAAAATTAACTTCCAGCCGAATGGACAAGCAGGCCGGACAGGCTATTGCAATGAAGATGTTAGGGGCAACGAAGATTTATTAAAGAAAAGATTGAAAGAAAGACATGGAAACAAAGAAGATGACTTGAAATGAAAAAAGAAACTCGCTACAAGCAGATTATCGAAGAAGTAGAAAATTTCCAGTCTATAACTGTCGTAAGACAGATATATCAAAGTAGAAGAAAGAAATGGATTATTCTCAGTATACGGAAAGTAACATGCAGAATTTCGCAAAGTGGGGCAAAGCTACTTTTATACATCTATATCTACATCTCTACTCCACAACCCACCTTACGGTGTGTCGCGGCCGGTACTTCATGTACTAGTGTCACCTCCCCCTTTTCCTTTTCCAGTCCCCTGTGATTCGTGCCAAGAATGATTGCTGGTAAGCTTCCATATGAGTTAGAATCCCTTTAATATTGTTTGTCTTTTCTAGATATATACGTAGGACGAAGCAATACAGCGTGATTCACAAAGATATCCAAATATTTTAATATGCTATTCTACAAGTAAAACTAAAGAAAAACTTCATATAAACACAGGTCTGCAAATGTTTAGTTATGGCTAGTAAAATATTTTGCCTGAAATTTAGCAACTTCGCTAATATGAGGCCATCGCAAAACCGTATGAGGTTAAAGTAAAGCGCGATTTCCATTTACTTTGTTGTTATTGGTCTGGCGAATCTAATAAAACATGTCCCAGATGTGTATCTGCAGTAGTTTTCCAGAACATCCAGAGAAACAAAGATTATTATACAAATACATTTGTTCACTTTCCATTAAGAATGTAGAAAAGTTTATGCCATTGTTGGCAACCGTTAGTGAGTTGTTTCAGTCGTTTCCTAACCTTGAAACGAGCTAGTTTTCTGTATTGTTCATTGAAAGAACATAATAACAACAGTTTATTTAAGTGAAACCACATAGTGACTGTTGTAGTTTGTAGGTTACTTATGAAATAGGGATGCCTTTCAAATTTACGACAGAGGAATACGCCAATATGGTGTTTCTTTATGGCAAATGCAGTTAACGAATATCGCGTGTGTTATACAATTCGGAGAAATCCGAGTGCGCCAACTATTACACGAAATTAAGATCAACCCTGTTAAAGGGGAACGAGCAACAAAATCTGTTCATACACGTGCAGCTAAATGCATTGAGATTGGTGGAGACATTTTTGAACATTTATTGTGAAGCTATATGTACACTGTACAACTTCCTTAACACTGAGCTTTGATTTTTCCGGTTTAACATGAATTCACTTGTGCTGCGGTATTAATAACAGCAGATTATCTGACACATTCACACAGTTTCAGTTAACGTCATTACCATCATTTTTCCAAAATTAAATTCTCTACAGGTTACGTTGAAAACTTTGTGCAATTCTCTGGAATTTAAAAAACACTTTCGGCCAAGTAGATAATAAATTAAAAATTTTACGAAATTACTTCTTTGCTTCTCTGGATGTTCTGGAAAACCACTGCAGATACACGTCTGGGACATGTTTTATTAGATTCATCAGAGCAATAACAACGAAATAAATGTAACTTGTGCTCAACTTTAACCTCGTACTGTTTTGCGGTGGCTTCATATTAGCGAAGTTGCTAAATTTCTGGCAAAGTCTTTTATAATCCGTAACTCCGTAACGAAACATTTGCGGACCTATGTTTACATGAACATTTTTTCTTTAGCTTTACTTGTAGAATAACATATTAAAATATTTCTATATCTTCATGAATCACCCTGTATTTTGGTTGGATCTGCTAGGAACGTACACTCTCGGAAATTTAACAGTAGAACTTTCTGTGATGGAGAATGTCTTTTTTGCAGCGTCTACCACTAGAGTTTGCTGAGTATCTCCAAGACACTTAGGGGCTCACTAGAGATACCTGTAACGAAACGTACTGCTCTTCTTGGGATCTTCTCTATTTCTTCTATAAATCCTATCTGGTATGGATCCCACACTGACGAACATTATTCAAGTATTGGTCGAACGAGTGTCTTATAAGCTACCTCCTCTGTTGACGGGCTACGTTTCTCTAGGTTTCTCCTAATAAAACTCAGTCTGGCATCTGCCTTACTAGCAATTAATTCTGTGCGGTCGTTCCACTTCTAATCGCTCCCTATGCATACTCGTAGATATTTTATGAAAGTAATTGGTTCCAGTGATAGTTTTACAAAGGGTCTTTCTATCTATGTATTCGCAATATGTTACATTTGGTTATGTCGTGGGTCAATTGCCACTCCCTGCACCAAGTGTCAATCCTCTGCAGGTCTTTCTGCACTTCGCTACAATTTTCTCGCGCCGCAACCTCACGATGTACAACAGCATCATCCGGGAAAAGCATGGTTCGTCGAATTTATCTACTAGGTCATTTATATACATTATGAAAAATAGTGACCCTATAACACTCCTTTGCGAATCGCCCGAAGCAACTTTTACATCTGAAGACTTCTCTCCGTTCAGAGTGACATGCTCTGCTGTGTTTGCTAGAAGCTGCTCAGTTTATTTACACATTTTGTCTCATATTTCGTACACCCGTACTTTATTCATTAGGCGGGGATGCGGAACTGTATCGAGTGACTTATGGAAGTCAAGGAAAGCAGCATCTACCTGAGCGCCTTTATCTGCTGCTTTCTGGGTATCGTGGTCGAACAAAGGGAATTGTGTTTCACACGATCGTTGTTTTCATAACCCATGGTCATTCCTGGATTGGAGATTTTCGGTCATCAGAAATGTTGTAATAAAACACCAACACCAACTGCCGATAACTGTGCTGAGGTGCCTACAACAGTACAGACATTCTAAAATTAAAATTATTACTAGAGATCTCTTTAATCATTTCTTAAATGTCGACAGTTTCATCTATTCCATTACGGATTAATTACTTCCTACTCGAGGAATTTTCGGGTTTTCAGCCTGTCGTCGGACGCTTCGCTGGACGATGTCTGGATTGGGCATCTACCAATCACCCTAAAGTGAGCCATCAACTGACGAAGACCACCCATGTCCCACAGTTTATTAGCGCCCTTTGAGTGTCCCGTGCAGGCATTAAGAACGTGGTGACGGAGTGACCACACCAGCAGCGGATAGCGCCGTCACTTGTGGAGCGGCAGCCACAGGCGTACTCTGTCGTCTTGGTTTAGAGTAAGTCGTAGAAGAGATAGGGTTCCACGCATTATCCAACAGGTACTTTCCCTCACAGTTCATCAGACGTCCAGCCATACGTATTGCCATCGATTCTTTGAGAAGGGAGACCCAAAAAGATGTTTCTGTGGTCAAATTATTGTTTTATAATGTCCCTTTGAATGTCTCTTGGAGATACAACGTTCAGCAAAAGCATACGTGGTGCGTTTTAAGAGGCGACTGAAGTGGTTCATCAACGGTGTGCATGATCTGGTCTATGTAAGCCATACCACACTCACAAGGTATTTTGAAAATTTCATCCTTTCCCAATAATAAAACTCCATCGCCTACCTCAGAAGATTTGGAATCTTAGCGGAAAACCATTTTAACCTGATGCCTCCGGACAATTCTGAATAAAATATAGCAAACAAATGTAGGAAAATCCCCGGACTTTAATCTTTTCCATTACCTTGCTTTTGGCTTTAGCTGATAGTCCTCTCTTAATATGCACAGTGGAGTATCAATTTTTACAGAACACTGTCCTTAGGCGAGGTGATAAGTACGTTATCAATAAAGAAGTGTCACCAGTCAAATACTCACTTCTGAATAAGCCAAGGACGTGCCGAAATGAAATCCATCCCATTTTCTAGTCAAACTTGTCACAGTCATAAATTAAACTTCGCAAAAAAGCTGTCACTAACTGACAGATTGATAGTGGTTGCATGGAATACTAGCTTTCTACCGACTTTTCATTATAATTCCAATCACTCGCGGCTTTCAAGTATAAAAGTGTCCAAGGCACTGAAACTGTACAGCATTCATACAAAGTTTTCCTCACTGCAATGAGGTCAAGGCATGGTGTAAACAAAGCTATGAACGCTAAAACCTCAACTAAACAAACTCTTCCATTTTTACAAACAGCTGCACAGTCCTTCTTAACTACAAGTGTGATGCAACAAATTAAACACAAAATTGTTCTACATGGAAATTTTGCTGTACAAAAAATTAATAAATCCCCTTAACACAATAGTATCAGAGTACACAAACTTAGACGCAACATCCAGTGCTAATTATCTGTAACAATTTGAGACAATCATAAACTTTCGAATTGGTTGACATGACATCTGTTTTATGTACGACCCGTAAACATCAAAATTTTGATGTCTAGCCAAAGACAAATCATCATGAAACAAATGCAAAAGGTATTACCATGCAGTTTGGAACCACAGATAAACAAATTTAAAGTACCCCATTCTTTCTACAGTCTTCTAACGTCATACTATAGTAAAATACTTGTAACTGACCATAAACCACTCTAAAACAGACTGCTACCACTGTATATTAGAAAACAACAAATTACATCTCATTGTCAGCTGGGCTAACCGCTTCCCCTTGCAAATCTTTCCCATAAGTTAATGAAATTGCACTTAAATAATGCAATACATAAACTTTCATCCCTTCCAAAAATTTAACCCAATATATAACCACCAGAAAATAACCCCCAAAATATACTAAGCCTAACCAAAACAAACTCTAATAACTATTACCTCACTCATTATCTAAACTACCTGCTTGCATGGTCATACTCCCAACTCAACTCTTTGGCTTAAAAAATGATAGTTAACATGTAACTAAACTCTAACATTTAATCTACTTTTTACATTTTGCATTACTGATCACCCTATCTTACACCTTCTTCTAAACACAAATTGTCCAACAAGTGCTTCCCAAACAGTGTTCTTTTAAATTTGACTTTCCTTCTGCAACATTCATTTCTAATAACATATCTTTGGAATAAAGGTTTCCCTGGATACAAATCCCTAAAACAATGCTAATACATAAACCAAAACCTACTAGAAATGCCTGATAATATAATTACCCATCTATAGTCAGATCCCCTACAACCTCTTTCCTCACTAGCTTACTGTAACTCCCAGTGGTATTCGTTATCTTCGCCCATGTGACTGAATATTCAACTGTATCCTTGTTTATAATATAATTATAAAAGTTTTCTGATATACTATATACAGAACTTATAGTATCCACTAAGTGAATCTGACTTGCATTACGCACTTTAATATTAATTTCAGACTGCACCCTCTTTGTAATCTCCCTTTTGAAGTCTGCTCTTAGCTAAATGATTCTCCTCTCTCTCATGAATACAGGCTTTAACCATTGTTGACATCAGTTTTCTTCAAATAGCTATTCCTTTCCGCCTGACTTGCTTTCATTAGACTGCCCCTTATAGAAAGATACTTGGTCTACTTTGGCATACTGCTGCACCGTTTTCAATTTACGGATTATTTTGGATGAAAATTACGTTTTTATATCATGGTATGCTCATTCTTAGTTGTAATTCACAGTTTACTGGTATATTCCGGTATAGATTATAATATCTATCTGCAGATGCACAGTTCGTAAAAATCGCTCAAAGAGTTAAGGAGTTACTAGCTTACTAAATTTACAAGTCTTTATAAAAACTTTCATCATGAATAACGTAATAACTATGGGTCTTATCGATAGCCCATTTACAAATCTCGTTCCCCCTCAGTTTCATCTTTAATTTAATGTACTTGTTTTACCTCTAGCTGTATTGGTCTTGCTTTCAATGATTTTGTGTCCATGGAGTAAATATTTAAGGGATTGGTTCTCACCATAGGGTCCCTCTGCCATGATAATCTTCCAATCATCATCCGCCTTCGGTTTTCACAAGAGCAGTAATGCTTGCCAGTATTGCAGCCCCACTACGTGCTGCCGTTCTACTAACTGCGGCGATTCAGGGGCTTCTGCATTCTCTGTAGCGGAATCTGAAATATCGTCTGCTACGGTCTCAGCGGCTGAAGCCTAGGCGCTACCTCCTGGCGAACCTGTGTCCAGCTTCTCACGGCTACGTCTCAGCTGTCAATACAGGACGCGTTCAGAGCCACGTCTCGTAGAGTCTCTCTGCGTTTAGCCTCTCAAAAACCACTCACAAAAGGTGTTACATGAGGTGCACTGCATGTAAGTTCAAAATTCAGCCCTACACCTAACTCAAAATCACACGCATTGTGGAATTTCTTGTCCATGAGTTGACCCCAGAATGTCGTGCAGGTAAAGACAGCTACTACATCGACAGACCATCAAATTTGTCATCTGTTGAAATGTCCCATGCTGACACATCGAGTAGAATTTCGCTGAAGTCATTTCATCAACCCAGTCTCATGACAAAACAGAGGTGACCTGAAGTCTTTAGACGTAGGCTGCACAATTCTTCTGAAATTTCATCCAACCCCTCTTCGACTTGTACAGAAAATCCTTTCTTTTACTGTTGTACGACTACCTTTTTCCATAATCTTCCATATACCATGGACATGTCGAAAAATTTTAGTATTACGCCACTCTCCCCACATCTCAGTAAACAGGGCTCTGTTACTTAAAGCAAAGAACCAATAAGTGGATAAAGAGGATACTACGCCGAGAAAATCCTTCATATTCTTCCGTTTGTCGGCAATATTGCATTGAAGACAACCAGAATTCACCAGAGACCTCAGGTTAAAATTTCTTTCTGCGTATCGTATATGATTGCAGATCTTCTGGGGTCAGTGAAGAATAACTTGTGGTTGTGGAAGGTTGAAATTTACAAATTACCTTGCGAATCTGGTATGCCTTACATAGACCAAATCATGCTTTGTTGACGAATGCTGCATCGAGCACTAACTCTGCGCTCACCGTTTTGTAACCAAAGAAGTTTCGTATTACTGAACATGGTATCTTCACCAGGCATTAAAAGGAATATGAAAGGTTAATAATTCTGGTCACAACAAAATCTTTCTGGGACCCCCTTGTTTAAGAATCAGTGGAAATTCATATTGGGTAAAATCTCCCGTTAACCATTGAATAATGGATGGAACACCATCATTTCCAGGATTTGGTCTAAACGAGGACAACAGAGCACTCAGACAGCCATGACTAGCAGCAACACTGAGGACAGCAGAAGTCCGCAGTTAAATGAGCAAAGGCGTTGCACACCGGTTAACTTTTCGTGAGCGTGAAAACAGTTCTGGATTTGTCCACTATGTATTTGAACTGAAGTTACTGTGCTATTTGTTATTCTGTTTTTCAGGTATATTAAATCTGATTTCGATGAGTCAATAACACTTGCGGCGGGGCAGGGTTACTCGATCGTACAGTTTCTCTCATTATCCACCTACCTCACTAAGGCTTCCTTATGACGTCCTTTCATTCTGCAGTAGTAGATACTTATTAGGCCGTGTAAAGCAGCGTTGGTGAAACCACGACCTAATACCTACCACACAAAGGCCGCGTAACTCAAGTTACGAATCAGTTCTTGTAAGTTCATTTTAATAAATTTCGGGTGGTGGATAAACGCAGTTTACCTGCAGTAAGCCTTCCGAAATTTTACTAAACTGGTTTTTATTCTTAAGGAAGCACATAAATTTGCAATCAAGTCATAATTTACTATTTTCTCTCCTCTATCATTCCAAGTTCACAGTCAATACACCAAAATTTTACACGGAAAAGCAGCCAGAATATCTACCAGTGCGACACAATTAACTTTCGATCTGACAGACACTGACCCACTACTACAGTGAGTTGAAACTTTGGTCGTATCAGTGGTCTTCAAAGTCAGAAGTGCTCGCTCAAGTATTCCATAAAGAATACGGAATATGCCACTCGGAACTTCACTAAGACCGAAATATCACACGGTCATTACACATCAATTAATTAATCAAATTTTCCTCATAATGTTCGTAACTTAAACTGCCTAAGTCAAGACACTTCCTATCAGCACTGAACTCAACAGCTCTTCATTTTACAAGTTATTTTGTCAGCGACATTTAGCATGATGCTACACGTATGAAGGTCGGCTAGCAACACTCTCTAGGCCATGCCACTCTATGCCTATCTAACTTTCTGCGCGTGGGAACAGCTTGATTCTGATTGGCTAATGGTCTGAATGACCAATCAGAATGATCCTTCTAGATCATTCTAGAGGCAAAACTTGCCTGAACCAATCACTAATCATTAAAATCATTTACGTCATCCCAATACCAATTTCTAATATAATATTTAATAAAATAGACCGAAATGCAAAATAATCTTTAAATTAATTAAGAAACGTATTCCACTTCCGACTTCGTTTCTGGCTGGCTTCTTACAAAAGCAAGTACACATCGACATACGTGATCAGCTTCGTGGTTACAAAACTATTTTCCCACAATTCAATTTCATAAGTTTTTACATAAAATAGTATTAAGTTTTTTTGTATGACCCACAGACACTCTCTCATTCACTCCCATGTACTCACACTACAAAATAATAAGCAGATAACAATTTTGAATAATTTTTACACTACGAAATACAGCATAATTGAAATTTTGAGAAGAAAAATTTCCAGTTAAGTGATTTTATATATTGAGAATTCTGCTATTGTTCCTTACTGAGTTTTGAAACAAAAGTGTCGGTTTTTGCACGTTTAAGTAATTTTCTCAATCTCCGGAACTATAAGAGTTAAAAGTCAGAAAATTTTACAGTATCCTTTACTTAATAACAAAAGATCGTATAATAAGTTTGAACAAAATCGGTTGATAATTACTATGGTTTATTTAGATTCGTAGGGGGTATGAATATACGTTCCTACTAGATGTTACTTGAGATCGTTCTCACAGCTAGTAGAATCACCTGCACTGGCTTAAGCCAGAGAAAAATTTTGCCGAAATTTTTACAAAGGTACAGACGGTGTTTAGAAAGGATAGATTGCATGCAACTGGTGGTGGAGTGGTGGAGTGTTCGTCGCTGTTAGTAGTAGTTTATCCTTTAGTGAAGTAGAAGTGGATAGTTCTTGTGAATTATTATGGGTGGAGGTTACACTCAGCAACCGAGCTAGGTTAATAATTGGCTCCTTTTACCGACCTCCCGACTCAACAGCATTAGTGGCAGAACAACTGAGAGAAAATTTGGAATACATTTCACATAAATTTTCTCAGCGTGTTATAGTCTTAGGTGGAGATTTCCATTTACCAGATATAGACTGGGACACTCAGATGTTTAGGACGGGTGGTAGGGACAGAGCATCGAGTGACATTATACTGAGTGCACTATCCGAAAATTACCTCGAACAATTAAACAGAGAACTGACTCGTGGAGATAACATCTTGGACCTACTGATAACAAACAGACCTGAACTTTTCGACTCTTTAAGTGCAGAACAGGGAATCAGTGATCATAAGGCCGTTGCAGCATCCCTGAATATGGAAGTTAATAGGAATATAAAAAAAGGGAGGAAGGTTTATCTGTTTAGCAAGAGTAATAGAAGGCAGATTTCAGACTACCTAATAGATCAAAACGAAAATTTCTGTTCCGACACTGACAATGTTGAGTGTTTATGGAAAAAGTTCAAGGCAATCGTAAAATGCGTTTTAGACAGGTACGTGCCGAGTAAAACTGTGAGGGACGGGAAAAACCCACCGTGGTACAACAACAAAGTTAGGAAACTACTGCGAAAGCAAAGAGAGCTTCACTCCAAGTTTAAACGCAGCCAAAACCTCTCAGACAAACAGAAGCTAAACGATGTCAAAGTTAGCGTAAGGAGGGCTATGCGTGAAGCGTTCAGTGAATTTGAAAGTAAAATTCTATGTACCGACCTGACAGAAAATCCTAGGAAGTTCTGGTCTTACGTTAAATCAGTAAGTGGCTCGAAACAGCATATCCAGACACTCAGGGATGATGATGGCATTGAAACAGAGGATGACACGCGTAAAGCTGAAATACTAAACACCTTTTTCCAAAGCTGTTTCACAGAGGAAGACCGCACTGCAGTTCCTTCTCTAAATCCTTGCACAAACGAAAAAATAGCTGACATCGAAATAAGTGTCCAAGGAACAGAAAAGCAACTGGAATCACTCAATAGAGGAAAGTCCACTGGACCTGACGGGATACCAATTCGATTCTACACAGAGTACGCGAAAGAACTTGCCCCCCTTCTAACAGCCGTGTACCTCAAGTCTCTAGAGGAACGGAGGGTTCCAAATGATTGGAAAAGAGCACAGGTAGTCCCAATCTTCAAGAAGGGTCGTCGAGCAGATGCGCAAAACTATAGACTTATATCTCTGACGTCGATCTGTTGTAGAATTTTAGAACATGTTTTTTGCTCGAGTATCATGTTGTTTTTGGAAACCCAGAATCTGCTATGTAGTAATCAACATGGATTCCGGAAACAGCGATCGTGTGAGACCCAACTCGCTTTATTTGTTCATGAGACCCAGAAAATATTACATACATGCTATTTTTCTTGACTTCCGGAAGGCATTCGATACAGTTCCGCACTGTCGCCTGATAAACAAATTAAGAGCCTACGGAATATCAGACCAGCTGTGTGGCTGGATTGAAGAGTTTTTAGCAAACAGAACACGGCATGTTGTTATCAATGGAGAGACGTCTACAAACGTTAAAGTAACCTCTGGCGTGCCACAGGGGAGTGTTATGGGACCATTGCTTTTCACAATATATATAAATGACCTAGTAGATAGTGTCGGAAGTTCCATGCGGCTTTTCGCGGATGATGCTGTAGTATACAGAGAAGTTGCAGCATTAGAAAATTGTAGCGAAATGCAGGAAGATCTGCAGCGGATAGGCACTTGGTGTAGGGAGTGGTAACTGTCCCTTAACATAGACAAATGTAATGTATTGCGAATACATAGAAAGAAGGATCCTTTATAGTATGATTATATGATAGCGGAATAAACACTGGTAGCAGTTACTTCTGAAAAATATCTGGGAGTAAGCGTGCGGAACGATTTGAAGTGGAACAAAGGAGGTGGCTTACAAAACACTCGTTCGACCTATACTTGAGTATTGCTCATCAGTGTGGGATCCGTACCACATCGGTTTGACGGAAGAGATAGAGAAGATCCAAAGAAGAGCTGCGCGTTTCGTCACAGGGTTATTTGGTAACCGTGATAGCGTTACGGAAATGTTTAATAAACTCAAGTGGCAGATTCTGCAAGAGAAGCGCTCTGCATCGCGGTGTAGATTGCTCGCCAGGTTTCGAGAGTGTGCGTTTCTGGATGAGGTATCGAATATATAGCTTCCCCCTACTTATACCTCCCGAGGAGATCACGAATGTAAAATTAGAGAGATTAGAGCGCGCACGGAGGCTTTCAGACAGTCTTTCTTCCCGCAAACCATACGCGACTGGAACAGGAAAGGGAGGTAATGACAGTGGCACGTAAAGTGCCCTCTGCCACACACCGTTGGGTGGCTTGCGGAGTATAAATGTAGATGTAGATGTAGACTGTGAGTAATACCAAAGACATAATCCGGCAGCCACCGGGATACACGGCTGCATGCTTTACTGCAATGAATGTTATCTCATATTAACTTGCTACGTTACACACTCTCAAAAATTTTCCACTTGACACTATAAAAGCGTTTAACCCACCAGGGTAGCCGAGAGTGGTAATGTGCCGCTTCTTGGACTCGGGTAGGCCCACCAGCCCCGAATCGAATCCATCCAGAAAATTAACGACGAGGAGGGCGGCTACACTGACCAGCCTGAATGTGGTTTTAGGCGATTTTCCACATCCTGCTAGGTGAATACCTGGCTGGTCCCCACGTACCTCCTCAGTTACACAACTTACAAACATCTGAAAACGTCCACGCTCTTTCATGACCTATACTATATGCAGACAGATGGGGTACACTACTTATGTTCCGGTGGATTTGGGGGGAGGGTGGGGGTAGCAGGAAGGCTATCCGACCACCCTCTGTAACTAACACTGCCAAATCCGTAATAACTAGGCCAATCTCGCTGTGAAGCGGGACAAAGGCCGAAAGAAAGAAAGAAACACTATAAAAGCGTTCAACTCGCAAATATTGTGTTGTAGTGGTAAGTGGTTGTCATGCTTCATGGAGATGTACGTAGATTCTAACCTAGTACTAAAGTAACCAAACTTTCGAAAACATTGGAGTTACAGAAGACAAATTTTTCACGTTCATTAATTTCTACTGATGTTTACTGTTTTATTTTCAGCTCACTTACCTTATTACATTACAGTTTGTTTCAATGAAATAGTTATTACAAAACGTTGTGCAGTTAACAGAATTTATATTCTCCATTCAACAGATTTTTCAGATATGCATTACTAATACCAATTCCTTTTGGAAACGCTGATGTAGTTCTATCATCAACCACATGTCCAATTGAATGAAAATAATGAATGCATCTTGATTTTTAAATTCATGAGCAGTTGATTTGGATATAACTGCTTTTTAGGTATAGCTCTTTCTCTCTACTAGATGAGGAGGGTGAAGCACTCAACGTACTCTCATCAATTAGAGCTCAAGCTGTATCCACATAACTAGAAGACTGTCAGCAAAGCCTTCAAGTATTGCTCATCAGCGTCACAGAAAGGCTCAACAGAAATTCTCTGGAGGAGCACAGGAGGACCTTCATATACTTAAACACATGTGATACAATGTAGAAGCTGACCAATATGGTAGCATGGTACTCCCCCACCTCGATGGAGGTGCGAGATGAACCGAAGAACAGCCGTGTCTCAGCTCTCTGGCGCTGGATCTTGTGTTGGTAAGACCTGTCTTAGGTGTGCTCCATAAAGACAAGAGTGGAGATAATGGTATGCATGTGAAAACTTAATAGTAGTTTAGAATAATTATTTCTCTATTTCAGGGACTTTTGGGCGGAGAATTAAATGACAGGCAGAAAGTATTAAAGGGATCATAGTAATCTTCGGAAGTGACCAACGGTCACAATGAAAGCACGTGTAGCAATAAATTGAAATACTTGCGAATGGTAGTACTAAGTTGAAATACTTCCGAGTGCTAAAGTTAAGCTGAATTACTGGCGTGTGTACTATAAGTGGGAAATATTTAAGAAATGGCGTGTGCAGGACTTGAAATTAGAGACGAGCACTTCCACGTGGTGAGTACTGTGTGAGTCTCAATCTGTGTATGAGACAAGGGATAAAGAGAAGTACTCGTCCAAGGTATCAGTTGAGGACTCGAGTGTGACGAATATGATTTTAATATTACTTTGCATGTTATGTTTCCGTGTGACGCTAGATTCGAACTCTAATTCTGTTTTTGTTTTGAACGGCCAGTGTCGGTTGGTCACAGTCAGTGTGCTCCCTGCAGCCGTTGGATAAGCAGCTGCAGCAGCAAGTCGTATACTACTAGCTCACTCATTTGTTACATAGTTTAATTCTTAATTTCTTTGCGTGTTTTTGGTACTTGCATTGTTTAATTCATAAATGTCGGGCGTATTATAGTATTTGAGAGTTGTAGCATCGCGTTTTAGTACCTGAATAGTGTTAATTCGCGTAGTCGTTTGTCTTCTGTTTTTGTTTTGAACGGCCAGTGTCGGTTGGTCACAGTCAGTGTGCTCCCTGCCGCCGTTGGATAAGCAGCTGCAGCAGCAAGTCGTATACTCCTAGCTCACTCATTTGTTACATAGTTTAATTATTAATTCCTTTACGTGTTTTTGGTACTTGCATTGTTTAATTCATAAATTTCGGGCGTATTATAGTATTTGAGAGTTGTAGTATCGCGTTTTGGTAGGTGAATAGTGTAAAATCGCATAGTCTCCTTCCGCCGCCGAGCAGTGTCAGCAGTGCGCAAGTAGCAGCATTACTGCATTTACTAGGCAATCTTGTATTTTAATAACCGTTTAAATTTTGTCGATTTGTATGCGCTCTCTGTAGATTAGTTCAGACGTTCTTTGCAAAACAGTTTTTAGCATGGATAGGGACTGCAACTGCTGTCTTCAGATGCAGGCATCCCTTCGCTCCCAGCTTCAGGCAGTGTTGGCTTCGGTCACACAGCTTGAGGCTGTTGCCTATGGGCATCACTGTGGGAGTCCGGATGGGGGTTTGTCGAGGACGGCCAGCTCGTCCCACGCATCCCCCGATCGGACTACGACTGTGGTTGCCCGGGATACTGCCCGCATTGAGGATGATCCCTCACCTGTGGTAGAGTGGGAGGTCGTCTCAAGGTGTGGCAGGGGGCGAAAGACATTCCGGAGGGCTGAACGGAAGGCCTCTCCAGTTTGTCTGACGAACCGGTTTCAGGCTCTGTCTCAGGCTGATACTGATCTTCGGCCTGACATGGCTGCTTGTCCTGTTCCAGAGGTTGCCCCTCAGTCTGCAAGATCCGGGCGGTCGCAGAGGGTGGGCTTACTGGTAGTTGGGAGCTCCTACGTCAGGCGCGTAATGGGGCCCCTTAGGGAAATGGCAGCAAGAGAGGGGAAGAAGACCAATGTGCACTCCGTGTGCATACCGGGGGGAGTCATTCCAGATGTGCAAAGGGTCCTTCCGGATGCCATGAAGGGAACAGGGTGCACCCATCTGCAGGTGGTCGCTCATGTCGGCACCAATGATGTGTGTCGCTATGGATCGGAGGAAATCCTCTCTGACTTCCGGCGGCTATCTGATTTGCTGAAGACTGCCAGCCTCGCTAGCGGGATGAAAGCAGAGCTCACCATCTGCAGCATCGTCGACAGGACTGACTGCGGACCTTTGGTACAGAGCCGAGTGGAGGGTCTGAATCAGAGGCTGAGTCGGTTCTGCGACCGCGTGGGCTGCAGATTCCTCGACTTGCGCCATAGGGTGGTGGGGTTTCGGGTTCTGCTGGATAGGTCAGGAGTCCACTACACGCAACAAGCGGCTACACGGGTAGCAGGGGTTGTGTGGCGTGGGCTGGGCGGTTTTTTAGGTTAGATGACCTTGGGCAAGTACAGAAAGGGCAACAGCCTCAACGGGTGCGGGGCAAAGTCAGGACATGCGGGGACCAAGCAGCAATCGGTATTGTAATTGTCAACTGTCGAAGCTGCGTTGGTAAAGTACCAGAACTTCAAGCGCTGATAGAAAGCACCGAAGCTGAAATCGTTATAGGTACAGAAAGCTGGATTAAGCCAGACATAAATTCTGCCGAAATTTTTACAAAGGTACAGACGGTGTTTAGAAAGGACAGATTGCATGCAACCGGTGGTGGAGTGGTGGAGTGTTCGTCGCTGTTAGTAGTAGTTTATGCTGTAGTGAAGTAGAAGTGGATAGTTCCTGTGAATTGTTATGGGTGGAGGTTACACTCAACAACCGATCTATGTTAATAATTGGCTCCTTTTACCGACCTCCCGACTCAACAGCATTAGTGGCAGAATAACTGAGAGAAAATTTGGAATACATTTCACATAAATTTTCTCAGCATGTTATAGTCTTAGGTGGAGATTTCCATTTACCAGATATAGACTGGGACACTCAGATGTTTAGGACGGGTGGTAGGGACAGAGCATCGAGTGACATTATACTGAGTGCACTATCCGAAAATTACCTCGAGCAATTAAACAGAGAACCGACTCGTGGAGATAACATCTTGGACCTACTGATAACAAACAGACCTGAACTTTTCGACTCTTTAAGTGCAGAACAGGGAATCAGTGATCATAAGGCCCTTGCAGCATCCCTGAATATGGAAGTTAATAGGAAAATAAAAAAAGGGAGGAAGGTTTATCTGTTTAGCAAGAGTAATAGAAGGCAGATTTCAGACTACCTAACAGATCAAAACGAAAATTTCTGTTCCGACACTGACAATGTTGAGTGTTTATGGAAAAAGTTCAAGGCAATCGTAAAATGCGTTTTAGACAGGTACGTGCCGAGTAAAACTGTGAGGGACGGGAAAAACCCACCGTGGTACAACAACAAAGTTAGGAAACTACTGCGAAAGCAAAGAGAGCTTCACTCCAAGTTTAAACGCAGCCAAAACCTCTCAGACAAACAGAAGCTAAACGATGTCAAAGTTAGCGTAAGGAGGGCTATGCGTGAAGCGTTCAGTGAATTTGAAAGTAAAATTCTATGTACCGACTTGACAGAAAATCCTAGGAAGTTCTGGTCTTACGTTAAATCAGTAAGTGGCTCGAAACAGCATATCCAGACATTCCGGGATGATGATGGCATTGAAACAGATGATGACACGTGTAAAGCTGAAATACTAAACACCTTTTTCCAAAGCTGTTTCACAGAGGAAGACCGCACTGCAGTTCCTTGTCTAAATCCTAGCTCAAACGAAAAAATGGCTGACATCGAAATAAGTGTCCAAGGAACAGAAAAGCAACTGGAATCACTCAATAGAGGAAAGTCCACTGGACCTGACGGGATACCAATTCGATTCTACACAGAGTACGCGAAAGAACTTGCCCCCCTTCTAACAGCCGTGTACCGCAAGTCTCTAGAGGAACGGAGGGTTCCAAATGATTGGAAAAGAGCACAGGTAGTCCCAATCTTCAAGAAGGGTCGTCGAGCAGATGCGCAAAACTATAGACTTATATCTCTGACGTCGAGCTGTTGTAGAATTTTAGAACATGTTTTTTGCTCGAGTATCATGTCGTTTTTGGAAACCCAGAATCTACTATGTTGGAATCAACATGGATTCCGGAAACAGCGATCGTGTGAGACCCAACTCGCTTTATTTTTTCATGAGACCCAGAAAATATTAGATACAGGCTCCCAGGTAGATGCTATTTTTCTTGACTTCCTGAAGGCATTCGATACATTTCCGCACTGTCGCCTGATAAACAAAGTAAGAGCCTATGGAATATCAGGCCAGCTGTGTGGCTGGATTGAAGAGTTTTTAGCAAACAGAACTCAGCATGTTGTTATCAATGGAGAGACGTCTACAGACGTTAAAGTAACCTCTGGCGTGCCACAGGGAAGTGTTATGGGACCATTGCTTTTCACAATATATATAAATGACCTAGTAGATAGTGTCGGAAGTTCCATGCGGCTTTTCGCGGATGATACTGTAGTATACAGAGAAGTTGCAGCATTAGAAAATTGTAGCGAGATGCAGGAAGATCTGCAGCGGATAGGCACTTGGTGCAGGGAGTGGACTGTCCCTTAACATAGTCAAATGTAATGTATTACGAATACATAGAAAGAAGGATCCTTTATTGTATGATTATATGATAGCGGAACAAACAGTGGTAGCAGTTACTTCTGAAAAATATCTGGGAGTATGCGTGCGGAACGATTTGAAGTGGAATGATCAAATAAAATTAATTGTTGGTAAGGCGGGTACCAGGTTGAGATTCACTGGGAGAGTGCTTAGAAAATGTAGTCCATCAACAAAGGAGGTGGCTTACAAAACACTCGTTCGACCTATACTTGAGTATTGCTCATCAGTGTGAGATCCGTACCACATCGGTTTGACGGAGGAGATAGAGAAGATCCAAAGAAGAGCTGCGCGTTTCGTCACAGGGTTATTTGGTAACCGTGATAGCGTTACGGAGATGTTTAATAAACTCAAGTGGCAGATTCTGCAAGAGAAGCGCTCTGCATCGCGGTGTAGATTGCTCGCCAGGTTTCGAGAGTGTGCGTTTCTGGATGAGGTATCGAATATATAGCTTCCCTCTACTTATACCTCCCGAGGAGATCACGAATGTAAAATTAGAGAGATTAGAGCGCGCACGGAGGCTTTCAGACAGTCCTTCTTCCCGCAAACCATACGCGACTGGAACAGGAAAGGGAGGTAATGACAGTGGCACGTAAAGTGCTCTCTGCCACACACCGTTTGGTGGCTTGCGGAGTATAAATGTAGATGTAGATGTAGACTGTGAGTAATACCAAAGACATAATCCGGAAGCCACCGGGATACACGGCTGCATGCTTTACTGCAATGAATGTTATCTCATATTAACTTGCTCCGTTACACACTCTCAAAAATTTTCCACTTGACACTATAAAAGCGTTTAACCCACCAGGGTAGCCGAGAGTGGTAATGTGCCGCTTCTTGGACTCGGGTAGGCCCACCAGCCCCGAATCGAATCCATCCAGAAAATTAACGACGAGGAGGGCGGCTACACTGACCAGCCTGAATGTGGTTTTAGGCGATTTTCCACATCCTGCTAGGTGAATACCTGGCTGGTCCCCACGTACCTCCTCAGTTACACAACTTACAAACATCTGAAAACGTCCACGCTCTTTCATGACCTATACTATATGCAGACAGATGGGGTACACTACTTATGTTCCGGGGGGTTTGGGGGGAGGGTGGGGGTGGCAGGAAGGCTGTCCGACCACCCTCTGTAACTAACACTGCCAAATCCGTAATAACTAGGCCAATCTCGCTGTGAAGCGGGACAAAGGCCGAAAGAAAGAAAGAAACACTATAAAAGCGTTCAACTCGCAAATATTGTGTTGTAGTGGTAAGTGGTTGTCATGCTTCATGGAGATGTACGTAGATTCTAACCTAGTACTAAAGTAACCAAACTTTCGAAAACATTGGAGTTACAGAAGACAAATTTTTCACGTTCATTAATTTCTACTGATGTTTACTGTTTTATTTTCAGCTCACTTACCTTATTACATTACAGTTTGTTTCAATGAAATAGTTATTACAAAACGTTGTGCAGTTAACAGAATTTATATTCTCCATTCAACAGATTTTTCAGATATGCATTACTAATACCAATTCCTTTTGGAAACGCTGATGTAGTTCTATCATCAACCACATGTCCAATTGAATGAAAATAATGAATGCATCTTGATTTTTAAATTCATGAGCAGTTGATTTGGATATAACTGCTTTTTAGGTATAGCTCTTTCTCTCTACTAGATGAGGAGGGTGAAGCACTCAACGTACTCTCATCAATTAGAGCTCAAGCTGTATCCACATAACTAGAAGACTGTCAGCAAAGCCTTCAAGTATTGCTCATCAGCGTCACAGAAAGGCTCAACAGAAATTCTCTGGAGGAGCACAGGAGGACCTTCATATACTTAAACACATGTGATGCAATGTAGAAGCTGACCAATATGGTAGCATGGTACTCCCCCACCTCGATGGAGGTGCGAGATGACCCGAAGAACAGCCATGTCTCAGCACTCTGGCGCTGGATCTTGTGTTGGTAAGACCTGTCTTAGGTGTGCTCCATAAAGACAAGAGTGGAGATAATGGTATGCATGTGAAAACTTAATAGTAGTTTAGAATAATTATTTCTCTATTTCAGGGACTTTTGGGCGGAGAATTAAATGACAGGCAGAAAGTATTAAAGGGATCATAGTAATCTTCGGAAGTGACCAACGGTCACAATGAAAGCACGTGTAGCAATAAATTGAAATACTTGCGAATGGTAGTACTAAGTTGAAATACTTCCGAGTGCTAAAGTTAAGCTGAATTACTGGCGTGTGTACTATAAGTGGGAAATATTTAAGAAATGGCGTGTGCAGGACTTGAAATTAGAGACGAGCACTTCCACGTGGTGAGTACTGTGTGAGTCTCAATCTGTGTATGAGACAAGGGATAAAGAGAAGTACTCGTCCAAGGTATCAGTTGAGGACTCGAGTGTGACGAATATGATTTTAATATTACTTTGCATGTTATGTTTCCGTGTGACGCTAGATTCGAACTCTAATTCTGTTTTTGTTTTGAACGGCCAGTGTCGGTTGGTCACAGTCAGTGTGCTCCCTGCAGCCGTTGGATAAGCAGCTGCAGCAGCAAGTCGTATACTACTAGCTCACTCATTTGTTACATAGTTTAATTCTTAATTTCTTTGCGTGTTTTTGATACTTGCATTGTTTAATTCATAAATGTCGGGCGTATTATAGTATTTGAGAGTTGTAACATCGCGTTTTAGTACCTGAATAGTGCTAATTCGCGTAGTCGTTTGTCTTCTGTTTTTGTTTTGAACGGCCAGTGTCGGTTGGTCAAAGTAAGTGTGCTCCCTGCCGCCGTTGGATAAGCAGCTGCAGCAGCAAGTCGTATACTCCTAGCTCACTCATTTGTTACATAGTTTAATTATTCCAGAATGAGATTTTCACTCTGCAGCGGAGTGTGCGCTGATATGAAACTTCCTGGCAGATTAAAACTGTGTGCCCGGCCGAGACTCGAACTCCCGAGTTCGAGTCTCGGTCGGGCACACAGTTTTAATCTGCCAGGAAGTTTCAGTTTAATTATTAATTCCTTTGCGTGTTTTTGGTACTTGCATTGTTTAATTCATAAATTTCGGGCGTATTATAGTATTTGAGAGTTGTAGTATCGTGTTTTGGTAGGTGAATAGTGTAAAATCGTATAGTCTCCTTCCGCCGCCGAGCAGTGTCAGCAGTGCGCAAGTAGCAGCATTACTGCATTTACTAGGCAATCTTGTATTTTAATAACCGTTTAAATTTTGTCGATTTGTATGCGCTCTCTGTAGATTAGTTCAGACGTTCTTTGCAAAACAGTTTTTAGCATGGATAGGGACTGCAACTGCTGTCTTCGGATGCAGGCATCCCTTCGCTCCCAGCTTCAGGCAGTGTTGGCTTCGGTCACACAGCTTGAGGCTGTTGCCTATGGGCATCACTGTGGGAGTCCGGATGGGGGTTTGTCGAGGACGGCCAGCTCGTCCCACGCATCCCCCGATCGGACTACGACTGTGGTTGCCCGAGATACTGCCCGCATCGATGATGATCCCTCACCTGTGGTAGAGTGGGAGGTCGTCTCAAGGTGTGGCAGGGGGCGAAAGACATTCCGGAGGGCTGAACGGAAGGCCTCTCCAGTTTGTCTGACGAACCGGTTTCAGGCTCTGTCTCAGGCTGATACTGATCTTCGGCCTGACATGGCTGCTTGTCCTGTTCCAGAGGTTGCCCCTCAGTCTGCAAGATCCGGGCGGTCGCAGAGGGTGGGCTTACTGGTAGTTGGGAGCTCCTACGTCAGGCGCGTAATGGGGCCCCTTAGGGAAATGGCAGCAAGAGAGGGGAAGAAGACCAATGTGCACTCCGTGTGCATACCGGGGGGAGTCATTCCAGATGTGCAAAGGGTCCTTCCGGATGCCATGAAGGGAACAGGGTGCACCCATCTGCAGGTGGTCGCTCATGTCGGCACCAATGATGTGTGTTGCTATGGATCGGAGGAAATCCTCTCTGACTTCCAGCGGCTATCTGATTTGCTGAAGACTGCCAGCCTCGCTAGCGGGATGAAAGCAGAGCTCACCATCTGCAGCATCGTCGACAGGACTGACTGCGGACCTTTGGTACAGAGCCGAGTGGAGGGTCTGAATCAGAGGCTGAGTCGGTTCTGCGACCGCGTGGGCTGCAGATTCCTCGACTTGCGCCATAGGGTGGTGGGGTTTCGGGTTCTGCTGGATAGGTCAGGAGTCCACTACACGCAACAAGCGGCTACACGGGTAGCAGGGGTTGTGTGGCGTGGGCTGGGCGGTTTTTTAGGTTAGATGGCCTTGGGCAAGTACAGAAAGGGCAACAGCCTCAACGGGTGCGGGGCAAAGTCAGGACATGCGGGGACCAAGCAGCAATCGGTATTGTAATTGTCAACTGTCGAAGCTGCGTTGGTAAAGTACCAGAACTTCAAGCGCTGATAGAAAGCACCGAAGCTGAAATCGTTATAGGTACAGAAAGCTGGATTAAGCCAGACATAAATTCTGCCGAAATTTTTACAAAGGTACAGACGGTGTTTAGAAAGGACAGATTGCATGCAACCGGTGGTGGAGTGGTGGAGTGTTCGTCGCTGTTAGTAGTAGTTTATGCTGTAGTGAAGTAGAAGTGGATAGTTCCTGTGAATTGTTTTGGGTGGAGGTTACACTCAACAACCGATCTATGTTAATAATTGGCTCCTTTTACCGACCTCCCGACTTAACAGCATTAGTGGCAGAATAACTGAGAGAAAATTTGGAATACATTTCACATAAATTTTCTCAGCATGTTATAGTCTTAGGTGGAGATTTCCATTTACCAGATATAGACTGGGACACTCAGATGTTTAGGACGGGTGGTAGGGACAGAGCATCGAGTGACATTATACTGAGTGCACTATCCGAAAATTACCTCGAGCAATTAAACAGAGAACCGACTCGTGGAGATAACATCTTGGACCTACTGATAACAAACAGACCTGAACTTTTCGACTCTTTAAGTGCAGAACAGGGAATCAGTGATCATAAGGCCGTTGCAGCATCCCTGAATATGGAAGTTAATAGGAATATAAAAAAAGGGAGGAAGGTTTATCTGTTTAGCAAGAGTAATAGAAGGCAGATTTCAGACTACCTAACAGATCAAAACGAAAATTTCTGTTCCGACACTGACAATGTTGAGTGTTTATGGAAAAAGTTCAAGGCAATCGTAAAATGCGTTTTAGACAGGTACGTGCCGAGTAAAACTGTGAGGGACGGGAAAAACCCACCGTGGTACAACAACAAAGTTAGGAAACTACTGCGAAAGCAAAGAGAGCTTCACTCCAAGTTTAAACGCAGCCAAAACCTCTCAGACAAACAGAAGCTAAACGATGTCAAAGTTAGCGTAAGGAGGGCTATGCGTGAAGCGTTCAGTGAATTTGAAAGTAAAATTCTATGTACCGACTTGACAGAAAATCCTAGGAAGTTCTGGTCTTACGTTAAATCAGTAAGTGGCTCGAAACAGCATATCCAGACATTCCGGGATGATGATGGCATTGAAACAGAGGATGACACGTGTAAAGCTGAAATACTAAACACCTTTTTCCAAAGCTGTTTCACAGAGGAAGACCGCACTGCAGTTCCTTGTCTAAATCCTAGCACAAACGAAAAAATGGCTGACATCGAAATAAGTGTCCAAGGAACAGAAAAGCAACTGGAATCACTCAATAGAGGAAAGTCCACTGGACCTGACGGGATACCAATTCGATTCTACACAGAGTACGCGAAAGAACTTGCCCCCCTTCTAACAGCCGTGTACCGCAAGTCTCTAGAGGAACGGAGGGTTCCAAATGATTGGAAAAGAGCACAGGTAGTCCCAATCTTCAAGAAGGGTCGTCGAGCAGATGCGCAAAACTATAGACTTATATCTCTGACGTCGAGCTGTTGTAGAATTTTAGAACATGTTTTTTGCTCGAGTATCATGTCGTTTTTGGAAACCCAGAATCTACTATGTTGGAATCAACATGGATTCCGGAAACAGCGATCGTGTGAGACCCAACTCGCTTTATTTTTTCATGAGACCCAGAAAATATTAGATACAGGCTCCCAGGTAGATGCTATTTTTCTTGACTTCCTGAAGGCATTCGATACATTTCCGCACTGTCGCCTGATAAACAAAGTAAGAGCCTATGGAATATCAGACCAGCTGTGTGGCTGGATTGAAGAGTTTTTAGCAAACAGAACTCAGCATGTTGTTATCAATGGAGAGACGTCTACAGACGTTAAAGTAACCTCTGGCGTGCCACAGGGAAGTGTTATGGGACCATTGCTTTTCACAATATATATAAATGACCTAGTAGATAGTGTCGGAAGTTCCATGCGGCTTTTCGCGGATGATGCTGTAGTATACAGAGAAGTTGCAGCATTAGAAAATTGTAGCGAGATGCAGGAAGATCTGCAGCGGATAGGCACTTGGTGCAGGGAGTGGACTGTCCCTTAACATAGTCAAATGTAATGTATTACGAATACATAGAAAGAAGGATCCTTTATTGTATGATTATATGATAGCGGAACAAACAGTGGTAGCAGTTACTTCTGAAAAATATCTGGGAGTATGCGTGCGGAACGATTTGAAGTGGAATGATCAAATAAAATTAATTGTTGGTAAGGCGGGTACCAGGTTGAGATTCACTGGGAGAGTGCTTAGAAAATGTAGTCCATCAACAAAGGAGGTGGCTTACAAAACACTCGTTCGACCTATACTTGAGTATTGCTCATCAGTGTGAGATCCGTACCACATCGGTTTGACGGAGGAGATAGAGAAGATCCAAAGAAGAGCTGCGCGTTTCGTCACAGGGTTATTTGGTAACCGTGATAGCGTTACGGAGATGTTTAATAAACTCAAGTGGCAGATTCTGCAAGAGAAGCGCTCTGCATCGCGGTGTAGATTGCTCGCCAGGTTTCGAGAGTGTGCGTTTCTGGATGAGGTATCGAATATATAGCTTCCCTCTACTTATACCTCCCGAGGAGATCACGAATGTAAAATTAGAGAGATTAGAGCGCGCACGGAGGCTTTCAGACAGTCCTTCTTCCCGCAAACCATACGTGACTGGAACAGGAAAGGGAGGTAATGACAGTGGCACGTAAAGTGCTCTCTGCCACACACCGTTTGGTGGCTTGCGGAGTATAAATGTAGATGTAGATGTAGACTGTGAGTAATACCAAAGACATAATCCGGCAGCCACCGGGATACACGGCTGCATGCTTTACTGCAATGAATGTTATCTCATATTAACTTGCTCCGTTACACACTCTCAAAAATTTTCCACTTGACACTATAAAAGCGTTTAACCCACCAGGGTAGCCGAGAGTGGTAATGTGCCGCTTCTTGGACTCCGGTAGGCCCACCAGCCCCGAATCGAATCCATCCAGAAAATTAACGACGAGGAGGGCGGCTACACTGACCAGCCTGAATGTGGTTTTAGGCGATTTTCCACATCCTGCTAGGTGAATACCTGGCTGGTCCCCACGTACCTCCTCAGTTACACAACTTACAAACATCTGAAAACGTCCACGCTCTTTCATGACCTATACTATATGCAGACAGATGGGGTACACTACTTATGTTCCGGGGGATTTGGGGGGAGGGTGGGGGTAGCAGGAAGGCTATCCGACCACCCTCTGTAACTAACACTGCCAAATCCGTAATAACTAGGCCAATCTCGCTGTGAAGCGGGACAAAGGCCGAAAGAAAGAAAGAAACACTATAAAAGCGTTCAACTCGCAAATATTGTGTTGTAGTGGTAAGTGGTTGTCATGCTTCATGGAGATGTACGTAGATTCTAACCTAGTACTAAAGTAACCAAACTTTCGAAAACATTGGAGTTACGGAAGACAAATTTTTCACGTTCATTAATTTCTACTGATGTTTACTGTTTTATTTTCAGCTCACTTACCTTATTACATTACAGTTTGTTTCAATGAAATAGTTATTACAAAACGTTGTGCAGTTAACAGAATTTATATTCTCCATTCAACAGATTTTTCAGATATGCATTACTAATACCAATTCCTTTTGGAAACGCTGATGTAGTTCTATCATCAACCACATGTCCAATTGAATGAAAATAATGAATGCATCTTGATTTTTAAATTCATGAGCAGTTGATTTGGATATAACTGCTTTTTAGGTATAGCTCTTTCTCTCTACTAGATGAGGAGGGTGAAGCACTCAACGTACTCTCATCAATTAGAGCTCAAGCTGTATCCACATAACTAGAAGACTGTCAGCAAAGCCTTCAAGTATTGCTCATCAGCGTCACAGAAAGGCTCAACAGAAATTCTCTGGAGGAGCACAGGAGGACCTTCATATACTTAAACACATGTGATGCAATGTAGAAGCTGACCAATATGGTAGCATGGTACTCCCCCACCTCGATGGAGGTGCGAGATGACCCGAAGAACAGCCATGTCTCAGCGCTCTGGCGCTGGATCTTGTGTTGGTAAGACCTGTCTTAGGTGTGCTCCATAAAGACAAGAGTGGAGATAATGGTATGCATGTGAAAACTTAATAGTAGTTTAGAATAATTATTTCTCTATTTCAGGGACTTTTGGGGGGAGAATTAAATGACAGGCAGAAAGTATTAAAGGGATCATAGTAATCTTCGGAAGTGACCAACGGTCACAATGAAAGCACGTGTAGCAATAAATTGAAATACTTGCGAATGGTAGTACTAAGTTGAAATACTTCCGAGTGCTAAAGTTAAGCTGAATTACTGGCGTGTGTACTATAAGTGGGAAATATTTAAGAAATGGCGTGTGCAGGACTTGAAATTAGAGACGAGCACTTCCACGTGGTGAGTACTGTGTGAGTCTCAATCTGTGTATGAGACAAGGGATAAAGAGAAGTACTCGTCCAAGGTATCAGTTGAGGACTCGAGTGTGACGAATATGATTTTAATATTACTTTGCATGTTATGTTTCCGTGTGACGCTAGATTCGAACTCTAATTCTGTTTTTGTTTTGAACGGCCAGAGTCGGTTGGTCACAGTCAGTGTGCTCCCTGCAGCCGTTGGATAAGCAGCTGCAGCAGCAAGTCGTATACTACTAGCTCACTCATTTGTTACATAGTTTAATTCTTAATTTCTTTGCGTGTTTTTGATACTTGCATTGTTTAATTCATAAATGTCGGGCGTATTATAGTATTTGAGAGTTGTAACATCGCGTTTTAGTACCTGAATAGTGTTAATTCGCGTAGTCGTTTGTCTTCTGTTTTTGTTTTGAACGGCCAGTGTCGGTTGGTCAAAGTCAGTGTGCTCCCTGCCGCCGTTGGATAAGCAGCTGCAGCAGCAAGTCGTATACTCCTAGCTCACTCATTTGTTACATAGTTTAATTATTAATTCCTTTGCGTGTTTTTGGTACTTGCATTGTTTAATTCATAAATTTCGGGCGTATTATAGTATTTGAGAGTTGTAGTATCGTGTTTTGGTAGGTGAATAGTGTAAAATCGTATAGTCTCCTTCCGCCGCCGAGCAGTGTCAGCAGTGCGCAAGTAGCAGCATTACTGCATTTACTAGGCAATCTTGTATTTTAATAACCGTTTAAATTTTGTCGATTTGTATGCGCTCTCTGTAGATTAGTTCAGACGTTCTTTGCAAAACAGTTTTTAGCATGGATAGGGACTGCAACTGCTGTCTTCGGATGCAGGCATCCCTTCGCTCCCAGCTTCAGGCAGTGTTGGCTTCGGTCACACAGCTTGAGGCTGTTGCCTATGGGCATCACTGTGGGAGTCCGGATGGGGGTTTGTCGAGGACGACCAGCTCGTCCCACGCATCCCCCGATCGGACTACGACTGTGGTTGCCCGGGATACTGCCCGCATTGAGGATGATCCCTCACCTGTGGTAGAGTGGGAGGTCGTCTCAAGGTGTGGCAGGGGGCGAAAGACATTCCGGAGGGCTGAACGGAAGGCCTCTCCAGTTTGTCTGACGAACCGGTTTCAGGCTCTGTCTCAGGCTGATACTGATCTTCGGCCTGACATGGCTGCTTGTCCTGTTCCAGAGGTTGCCCTTCAGTCTGCAAGATCCGGGCGGTCGCAGAGGGTGGGCTTACTGGTAGTTGGGAGCTCCTACGTCAGGCGCGTAATGGGGCCCCTTAGGGAAATGGCAGCAAGAGAGGGGAAGAAGACCAATGTGCACTCCGTGTGCATACCGGGGGGAGTCATTCCAGATGTGCAAAGGGTCCTTCCGGATGCCATGAAGGGAACAGGGTGCACCCATCTGCAGGGGGTCGCTCATGTCGGCACCAATGATGTGTGTCGCTATGGATCGGAGGAAATCCTCTCTGACTTCCGGCGGCTATCTGATTTGCTGAAGACTGCCAGCCTCGCTAGCGGGATGAAAGCAGAGCTCACCATCTGCAGCATCGTCGACAGGACTGACTGCGGACCTTTGGTACAGAGCCGAGTGGAGGGTCTGAATCAGAGGCTGAGTCGGTTCTGCGACCGCGTGGGCTGCAGATTCCTCGACTTGCGCCATAGGGTGGTGGGGTTTCGGGTTCTGCTGGATAGGTCAGGAGTCCACTACACGCAACAAGCGGCTACACGGGTAGCAGGGGTTGTGTGGCGTGGGCTGGGCGGTTTTTTAGGTTAGATGGCCTTGGGCAAGTACAGAAAGGGCAACAGCCTCAACGGGTGTGGGGCAAAGTCAGGACATGCGGGGACCAAGCAGCAATCGGTATTGTAATTGTCAACTGTCGAAGCTGCGTTGGTAAAGTACCAGAACTTCAAGCGCTGATAGAAAGCACCGAAGCTGAAATCGTTATAGGTACAGAAAGCTGGATTAAGCCAGACATAAATTCTGCCGAAATTTTTACAAAGGTACAGACGGTGTTTAGAAAGGACAGATTGCATGCAACCGGTGGTGGAGTGGTGGAGTGTTCGTCGCTGTTAGTAGTAGTTTATGCTGTAGTGAAGTAGAAGTGGATAGTTCCTGTGAATTGTTATGGGTGGAGGTTACACTCAACAACCGATCTATGTTAATAATTGGCTCCTTTTACCGACCTCCCGACTCAACAGCATTAGTGGCAGAATAACTGAGAGAAAATTTGGAATACATTTCACATAAATTTTCTCAGCATGTTATAGTCTTAGGTGGAGATTTCCATTTACCAGATATAGACTGGGACACTCAGATGTTTAGGACGGGTGGTAGGGACAGAGCATCGAGTGACATTATACTGAGTGCACTATCCGAAAATTACCTCGAGCAATTAAACAGAGAACCGACTCGTGGAGATAACATCTTGGACCTACTGATAACAAACAGACCTGAACTTTTCGACTCTTTAAGTGCAGAACAGGGAATCAGTGATCATAAGGCCGTTGCAGCATCCCTGAATATGGAAGTTAATAGGAATATAAAAAAAGGGAGGAAGGTTTATCTGTTTAGCAAGAGTAATAGAAGGCAGATTTCAGACTACCTAACAGATCAAAACGAAAATTTCTGTTCCGACACTGACAATGTTGAGTGTTTATGGAAAAAGTTCAAGGCAATCGTAAAATGCGTTTTAGACAGGTACGTGCCGAGTAAAACTGTGAGGGACGGGAAAAACCCACCGTGGTACAACAACAAAGTTAGGAAACTACTGCGAAAGCAAAGAGAGCTTCACTCCAAGTTTAAACGCAGCCAAAACCTCTCAGACAAACAGAAGCTAAACGATGTCAAAGTTAGCGTAAGGAGGGCTATGCGTGAAGCGTTCAGTGAATTTGAAAGTAAAATTCTATGTACCGACTTGACAGAAAATCCTAGGAAGTTCTGGTCTTACGTTAAATCAGTAAGTGGCTCGAAACAGCATATCCAGACACTCCGGGATGATGATGGCATTGAAACAGAGGATGACACGTGTAAAGCTGAAATACTAAACACCTTTTTCCAAAGCTGTTTCACAGAGGAAGACCGCACTGCAGTTCCTTCTCTAAATCCTCGCACACACGAAAAAATGGCTGACATCGAAATAAGTGTCCAAGGAACAGAAAAGCAACCGGAATCACTCAATAGAGGAAAGTCCACTGGACCTGACGGGATACCAATTCGATTCTACACAGAGTACGCGAAAGAACTTGCCCCCCTTCTAACAGCCGTGTACCGCAAGTCTCTAGAGGAACGGAGGGTTCCAAATGATTGGAAAAGAGCACAGGTAGTCCCAATCTTCAAGAAGGGTCGTCGAGCAGATGCGCAAAACTATAGACTTATATCTCTGACGTCGAGCTGTTGTAGAATTTTAGAACATGTTTTTTGCTCGAGTATCATGTCGTTTTTGGAAACCCAGAATCTACTATGTTGGAATCAACATGGATTCCGGAAACAGCGATCGTGTGAGACCCAACTCGCTTTATTTTTTCATGAGACCCAGAAAATATTAGATACAGGCTCCCAAGTAGATGCTATTTTTCTTGACTTCCTGAAGGCATTCGATACATTTCCGCACTGTCGCCTGATAAACAAAGTAAGAGCCTACGGAATATCAGACCAGCTGTGTGGCTGGATTGAAGAGTTTTTAGCAAACAGAACTCAGCATGTTGTTATCAATGGAGAGACGTCTACAGACGTTAAAGTAACCTCTGGCGTGCCACAGGGAAGTGTTATGGGACCATTGCTTTTCACAATATATATAAATGACCTAGTAGATAGTGTCGGAAGTTCCATGCGGCTTTTCGCGGATGATGCTGTAGTATACAGAGAAGTTGCAGCATTAGAAAATTGTAGCGAGATGCAGGAAGATCTGCAGCGGATAGGCACTTGGAGCAGGGAGTGGCAACTGTCCCTTAACATAGTCAAATGTAATGTATTACGAATACATAGAAAGAAGGATCCTTTATTGTATGATTATATGATAGCGGAACAAACAGTGGTAGCAGTTACTTCTGAAAAATATCTGGGAGTATGCGTGCGGAACGATTTGAAGTGGAATGATCAAATAAAATTAATTGTTGGTAAGGCGGGTACCAGGTTGAGATTCACTGGGAGAGTGCTTAGAAAATGTAGTCCATCAACAAAGGAGGTGGCTTACAAAACACTCGTTCGACCTATACTTGAGTATTGCTCATCAGTGTGAGATCCGTACCACATCGGTTTGACGGAGGAGATAGAGAAGATCCAAAGAAGAGCTGCGCGTTTCGTCACAGGGTTATTTGGTAACCGTGATAGCGTTACGGAGATGTTTAATAAACTCAAGTGGCAGATTCTGCAAGAGAAGCGCTCGGCATCGCGGTGTAGATTGCTCGCCAGGTTTCGAGAGTGTGCGTTTCTGGATGAGGTATCGAATATATAGCTTCCCTCTACTTATACCTCCCGAGGAGATCACGAATGTAAAATTAGAGAGATTAGAGCGCGCACGGAGGCTTTCAGACAGTCCTTCTTTCCGCAAACCATACGCGACTGGAACAGGAAAGGGAGGTAATGACAGTGGCACGTAAAGTGCCCTCTGCCACACACCGTTGGGTGGCTTGCGGAGTATAAATGTAGATGTAGATGTAGACTGCGAGTAATACCAAAGACATAATCCGGCAGCCACCGGGATACACGGCTGCATGCTTTACTGCATTGAATGTTATCTCATATTAACTTGCTACGTTACACACTCTCAAAAATTTTCCACTTGACACTATAAAAGCGTTTAACCCACCAGGGTAGCCGAGAGTGGTAATGTGCCGCTTCTTGGACTCGGGTAGGCCCACCAGCCCCAAATCGAATCCATCCAGAAAATTAACGACGAGGAGGGCGGCTACACTGACCAGCCTGAATGTGGTTTTAGGCGATTTTCCACATCCTGCTAGGTGAATACCTGGCTGGTCCCCACGTACCTCCTCAGTTACACAACTTACAAACATCTGAAAACGTCCACGCTCTTTCATGACCTATACTATATGCAGACAGATGGGGTACACTACTTATGTTCCGGGGGATTTGGGGGGAGGGTGGGGGTGGCAGGAAGGCTATCCGACCACCCTCTGTAACTAACACTGCCAAATCCGTAATAACTAGGCCAATCTCGCTGTGAAGCGGGACAAAGGCCGAAAGAAAGAAAGAAACACTATAAAAGCGTTCAACTCGCAAATATTGTGTTGTAGTGGTAAGTGGTTGTCATGCTTCATGGAGATGTACGTAGATTCTAACCTAGTACTAAAGTAACCAAACTTTCGAAAACATTGGAGTTACAGAAGACAAATTTTTCACGTTCATTAATTTCTACTGATGTTTACTGTTTTATTTTCAGCTCACTTACCTTATTACATTACAGTTTGTTTCAATGAAATAGTTATTACAAAACGTTGTGCAGTTAACAGAATTTATATTCTCCATTCAACAGATTTTTCAGATATGCATTACTAATACCAATTCCTTTTGGAAACGCTGATGTAGTTCTATCATCAACCACATGTCCAATTGAATGAAAATAATGAATGCATCTTGATTTTTAAATTCATGAGCAGTTGATTTGGATATAACTGCTTTTTAGGTATAGCTCTTTCTCTCTACTAGATGAGGAGGGTGAAGCACTCAACGTACTCTCATCAATTAGAGCTCAAGCTGTATCCACATAACTAGAAGACTGTCAGCAAAGCCTTCAAGTATTGCTCATCAGCGTCACAGAAAGGCTCAACAGAAATTCTCTGGAGGAGCACAGGAGGACCTTCATATACTTAAACACATGTGATGCAATGTAGAAGCTGACCAATATGGTAGCATGGTACTCCCCCACCTCGATGGAGGTGCGAGATGACCCGAAGAACAGCCATGTCTCAGCACTCTGGCGCTGGATCTTGTGTTGGTAAGACCTGTCTTAGGTGTGCTCCATAAAGACAGGAGTGGAGATAATGGTATGCATGTGAAAACTTAATAGTAGTTTAGAATAATTATTTCTCTATTTCAGGGACTTTTGGGGGGAGAATTAAATGACAGGCAGAAAGTATTAAAGGGATCATAGTAATCTTCGGAAGTGACCAACGGTCACAATGAAAGCACGTGTAGCAATAAATTGAAATACTTGCGAATGGTAGTACTAAGTTGAAATACTTCCGAGTGCTAAAGTTAAGCTGAATTACTGGCGTGTGTACTATAAGTGGGAAATATTTAAGAAATGGCGTGTGCAGGACTTGAAATTAGAGACGAGCACTTCCACGTGGTGAGTACTGTGTGAGTCTCAATCTGTGTATGAGACAAGGGATAAAGAGAAGTACTCGTCCAAGGTATCAGTTGAGGACTCGAGTGTGACGAATATGATTTTAATATTACTTTGCATGTTATGTTTCCGTGTGACGCTAGATTCGAACTCTAATTCTGTTTTTGTTTTGAACGGCCAGAGTCGGTTGGTCACAGTCAGTGTGCTCCCTGCAGCCGTTGGATAAGCAGCTGCAGCAGCAAGTCGTATACTACTAGCTCACTCATTTGTTACATAGTTTAATTCTTAATTTCTTTGCGTGTTTTTGATACTTGCATTGTTTAATTCATAAATGTCGGGCGTATTATAGTATTTGAGAGTTGTAACATCGCGTTTTAGTACCTGAATAGTGTTAATTCGCGTAGTCGTTTGTCTTCTGTTTTTGTTTTGAACGGCCAGTGTCGGTTGGTCAAAGTCAGTGTGCTCCCTGCCGCCGTTGGATAAGCAGCTGCAGCAGCAAGTCGTATACTCCTAGCTCACTCATTTGTTACATAGTTTAATTATTAATTCCTTTGCGTGTTTTTGGTACTTGCATTGTTTAATTCATAAATTTCGGGCGTATTATAGTATTTGAGAGTTGTAGTATCGTGTTTTGGTAGGTGAATAGTGTAAAATCGTATAGTCTCCTTCCGCCGCCGAGCAGTGTCAGCAGTGCGCAAGTAGCAGCATTACTGCATTTACTAGGCAATCTTGTATTTTAATAACCGTTTAAATTTTGTCGATTTGTATGCGCTCTCTGTAGATTAGTTCAGACGTTCTTTGCAAAACAGTTTTTAGCATGGATAGGGACTGCAACTGCTGTCTTCGGATGCAGGCATCCCTTCGCTCCCAGCTTCAGGCAGTGTTGGCTTCGGTCACACAGCTTGAGGCTGTTGCCTATGGGCATCACTGTGGGAGTCCGGATGGGGGTTTGTCGAGGACGACCAGCTCGTCCCACGCATCCCCCGATCGGACTACGACTGTGGTTGCCCGGGATACTGCCCGCATTGAGGATGATCCCTCACCTGTGGTAGAGTGGGAGGTCGTCTCAAGGTGTGGCAGGGGGCGAAAGACATTCCGGAGGGCTGAACGGAAGGCCTCTCCAGTTTGTCTGACGAACCGGTTTCAGGCTCTGTCTCAGGCTGATACTGATCTTCGGCCTGACATGGCTGCTTGTCCTGTTCCAGAGGTTGCCCTTCAGTCTGCAAGATCCGGGCGGTCGCAGAGGGTGGGCTTACTGGTAGTTGGGAGCTCCTACGTCAGGCGCGTAATGGGGCCCCTTAGGGAAATGGCAGCAAGAGAGGGGAAGAAGACCAATGTGCACTCCGTGTGCATACCGGGGGGAGTCATTCCAGATGTGCAAAGGGTCCTTCCGGATGCCATGAAGGGAACAGGGTGCACCCATCTGCAGGTGGTCGCTCATGTCGGCACCAATGATGTGTGTCGCTATGGATCGGAGGAAATCCTCTCTGACTTCCGGCGGCTATCTGATTTGCTGAAGACTGCCAGCCTCGCTAGCGGGATGAAAGCAGAGCTCACCATCTGCAGCATCGTCGACAGGACTGACTGCGGACCTTTGGTACAGAGCCGAGTGGAGGGTCTGAATCAGAGGCTGAGTCGGTTCTGCGACCGCGTGGGCTGCAGATTCCTCGACTTGCGCCATAGGGTGGTGGGGTTTCGGGTTCTGCTGGATAGGTCAGGAGTCCACTACACGCAACAAGCGGCTACACGGGTAGCAGGGGTTGTGTGGCGTGGGCTGGGCGGTTTTTTAGGTTAGATGGCCTTGGGCAAGTACAGAAAGGGCAACAGCCTCAACGGGTGTGGGGCAAAGTCAGGACATGCGGGGACCAAGCAGCAATCGGTATTGTAATTGTCAACTGTCGAAGCTGCGTTGGTAAAGTACCAGAACTTCAAGCGCTGATAGAAAGCACCGAAGCTGAAATCGTTATAGGTACAGAAAGCTGGATTAAGCCAGACATAAATTCTGCCGAAATTTTTACAAAGGTACAGACGGTGTTTAGAAAGGACAGATTGCATGCAACCGGTGGTGGAGTGGTGGAGTGTTCGTCGCTGTTAGTAGTAGTTTATGCTGTAGTGAAGTAGAAGTGGATAGTTCCTGTGAATTGTTATGGGTGGAGGTTACACTCAACAACCGATCTATGTTAATAATTGGCTCCTTTTACCGACCTCCCGACTCAACAGCATTAGTGGCAGAATAACTGAGAGAAAATTTGGAATACATTTCACATAAATTTTCTCAGCATGTTATAGTCTTAGGTGGAGATTTCCATTTACCAGATATAGACTGGGACACTCAGATGTTTAGGACGGGTGGTAGGGACAGAGCATCGAGTGACATTATACTGAGTGCACTATCCGAAAATTACCTCGAGCAATTAAACAGAGAACCGACTCGTGGAGATAACATCTTGGACCTACTGATAACAAACAGACCTGAACTTTTCGACTCTTTAAGTGCAGAACAGGGAATCAGTGATCATAAGGCCGTTGCAGCATCCCTGAATATGGAAGTTAATAGGAATATAAAAAAAGGGAGGAAGGTTTATCTGTTTAGCAAGAGTAATAGAAGGCAGATTTCAGACTACCTAACAGATCAAAACGAAAATTTCTGTTCCGACACTGACAATGTTGAGTGTTTATGGAAAAAGTTCAAGGCAATCGTAAAATGCGTTTTAGACAGGTACGTGCCGAGTAAAACTGTGAGGGACGGGAAAAACCCACCGTGGTACAACAACAAAGTTAGGAAACTACTGCGAAAGCAAAGAGAGCTTCACTCCAAGTTTAAACGCAGCCAAAACCTCTCAGACAAACAGAAGCTAAACGATGTCAAAGTTAGCGTAAGGAGGGCTATGCGTGAAGCGTTCAGTGAATTTGAAAGTAAAATTCTATGTATCGACTTGACAGAAAATCCTAGGAAGTTCTGGTCTTACGTTAAATCAGTAAGTGGCTCGAAACAGCATATCCAGACACTCCGGGATGATGATGGCATTGAAACAGAGGATGACACGTGTAAAGCTGAAATACTAAACACCTTTTTCCAAAGCTGTTTCACAGAGGAAGACCGCACTGCAGTTCCTTCTCTAAATCCTCGCACACACGAAAAAATGGCTGACATCGAAATAAGTGTCCAAGGAACAGAAAAGCAACCGGAATCACTCAATAGAGGAAAGTCCACTGGACCTGACGGGATACCAATTCGATTCTACACAGAGTACGCGAAAGAACTTGCCCCCCTTCTAACAGCCGTGTACCGCAAGTCTCTAGAGGAACGGAGGGTTCCAAATGATTGGAAAAGAGCACAGGTAGTCCCAATCTTCAAGAAGGGTCGTCGAGCAGATGCGCAAAACTATAGACTTATATCTCTGACGTCGAGCTGTTGTAGAATTTTAGAACATGTTTTTTGCTCGAGTATCATGTCGTTTTTGGAAACCCAGAATCTACTATGTTGGAATCAACATGGATTCCGGAAACAGCGATCGTGTGAGACCCAACTCGCTTTATTTTTTCATGAGACCCAGAAAATATTAGATACAGGCTCCCAAGTAGATGCTATTTTTCTTGACTTCCTGAAGGCATTCGATACATTTCCGCACTGTCGCCTGATAAACAAAGTAAGAGCCTACGGAATATCAGACCAGCTGTGTGGCTGGATTGAAGAGTTTTTAGCAAACAGAACTCAGCATGTTGTTATCAATGGAGAGACGTCTACAGACGTTAAAGTAACCTCTGGCGTGCCACAGGGAAGTGTTATGGGACCATTGCTTTTCACAATATATATAAATGACCTAGTAGATAGTGTCGGAAGTTCCATGCGGCTTTTCGCGGATGATGCTGTAGTATACAGAGAAGTTGCAGCATTAGAAAATTGTAGCGAGATGCAGGAAGATCTGCAGCGGATAGGCACTTGGAGCAGGGAGTGGCAACTGTCCCTTAACATAGTCAAATGTAATGTATTACGAATACATAGAAAGAAGGATCCTTTATTGTATGATTATATGATAGCGGAACAAACAGTGGTAGCAGTTACTTCTGAAAAATATCTGGGAGTATGCGTGCGGAACGATTTGAAGTGGAATGATCAAATAAAATTAATTGTTGGTAAGGCGGGTACCAGGTTGAGATTCACTGGGAGAGTGCTTAGAAAATGTAGTCCATCAACAAAGGAGGTGGCTTACAAAACACTCGTTCGACCTATACTTGAGTATTGCTCATCAGTGTGAGATCCGTACCACATCGGTTTGACGGAGGAGATAGAGAAGATCCAAAGAAGAGCTGCGCGTTTCGTCACAGGGTTATTTGGTAACCGTGATAGCGTTACGGAGATGTTTAATAAACTCAAGTGGCAGATTCTGCAAGAGAAGCGCTCGGCATCGCGGTGTAGATTGCTCGCCAGGTTTCGAGAGTGTGCGTTTCTGGATGAGGTATCGAATATATAGCTTCCCTCTACTTATACCTCCCGAGGAGATCACGAATGTAAAATTAGAGAGATTAGAGCGCGCACGGAGGCTTTCAGACAGTCCTTCTTTCCGCAAACCATACGCGACTGGAACAGGAAAGGGAGGTAATGACAGTGGCACGTAAAGTGCCCTCTGCCACACACCGTTGGGTGGCTTGCGGAGTATAAATGTAGATGTAGATGTAGACTGCGAGTAATACCAAAGACATAATCCGGCAGCCACCGGGATACACGGCTGCATGCTTTACTGCATTGAATGTTATCTCATATTAACTTGCTACGTTACACACTCTCAAAAATTTTCCACTTGACACTATAAAAGCGTTTAACCCACCAGGGTAGCCGAGAGTGGTAATGTGCCGCTTCTTGGACTCGGGTAGGCCCACCAGCCCCGAATCGAATCCATCCAGAAAATTAACGACGAGGAGGGCGGCTACACTGACCAGCCTGAATGTGGTTTTAGGCGATTTTCCACATCCTGCTAGGTGAATACCTGGCTGGTCCCCACGTACCTCCTCAGTTACACAACTTACAAACATCTGAAAACGTCCACGCTCTTTCATGACCTATACTATATGCAGACAGATGGGGTACACTACTTATGTTCCGGGGGATTTGGGGGGAGGGTGGGGGTGGCAGGAAGGCTATCCGACCACCCTCTGTAACTAACACTGCCAAATCCGTAATAACTAGGCCAATCTCGCTGTGAAGCGGGACAAAGGCCGAAAGAAAGAAAGAAACACTATAAAAGCGTTCAACTCGCAAATATTGTGTTGTAGTGGTAAGTGGTTGTCATGCTTCATGGAGATGTACGTAGATTCTAACCTAGTACTAAAGTAACCAAACTTTCGAAAACATTGGAGTTACAGAAGACAAATTTTTCACGTTCATTAATTTCTACTGATGTTTACTGTTTTATTTTCAGCTCACTTACCTTATTACATTACAGTTTGTTTCAATGAAATAGTTATTACAAAACGTTGTGCAGTTAACAGAATTTATATTCTCCATTCAACAGATTTTTCAGATATGCATTACTAATACCAATTCCTTTTGGAAACGCTGATGTAGTTCTATCATCAACCACATGTCCAATTGAATGAAAATAATGAATGCATCTTGATTTTTAAATTCATGAGCAGTTGATTTGGATATAACTGCTTTTTAGGTATAGCTCTTTCTCTCTACTAGATGAGGAGGGTGAAGCACTCAACGTACTCTCATCAATTAGAGCTCAAGCTGTATCCACATAACTAGAAGACTGTCAGCAAAGCCTTCAAGTATTGCTCATCAGCGTCACAGAAAGGCTCAACAGAAATTCTCTGGAGGAGCACAGGAGGACCTTCATATACTTAAACACATGTGATACAATGTAGAAGCTGACCAATATGGTAGCATGGTACTCCCCCACCTCGATGGAGGTGCGAGATGAACCGAAGAACAGCCGTGTCTCAGCTCTCTGGCGCTGGATCTTGTGTTGGTAAGACCTGTCTTAGGTGTGCTCCATAAAGACAAGAGTGGAGATAATGGTATGCATGTGAAAAACTTAATAGTAGTTTAGAATAATTATTTCTCTATTTCAGGGACTTTTGGGGGGAGAATTAAATGACAGGCAGAAAGTATTAAAGGGATCATAGTAATCTTCGGAAGTGACCAACGGTCACAATGAAAGCACGTGTAGCAATAAATTGAAATACTTGCGAATGGTAGTACTAAGTTGAAATACTTCCGAGTGCTAAAGTTAAGCTGAATTACTGGCGTGTGTACTATAAGTGGGAAATATTTAAGAAATGGCGTGTGCAGGACTTGAAATTAGAGACGAGCACTTCCACGTGGTGAGTACTGTGTGAGTCTCAATCTGTGTATGAGACAAGGGATAAAGAGAAGTACTCGTCCAAGGTGTCAGTTGAGGACTCGAGTGTGACGAATATGATTTTAATATTACTTTGCATGTTATGTTTCCGTGTGACGCTAGATTCGAACTCTAATTCTGTTTTTGTTTTGAACGGCCAGTGTCGGTTGGTCACAGTCAGTGTGCTCCCTGCAGCCGTTGGATAAGCAGCTGCAGCAGCAAGTCGTATACTACTAGCTCACTCATTTGTTACATAGTTTAATTCTTAATTTCTTTGCGTGTTTTTGGTACTTGCATTGTTTAATTCATAAATGTCGGGCGTATTATAGTATTTGAGAGTTGTAGCATCGCGTTTTAGTACCTGAATAGTGTTAATTCGCGTAGTCGTTTGTCTTCTGTTTTTGTTTTGAACGGCCAGTGTCGGTTGGTCACAGTCAGTGTGCTCCCTGCCGCCGTTGGATAAGCAGCTGCAGCAGCAAGTCGTATACTCCTAGCTCACTCATTTGTTACATAGTTTAATTATTAATTCCTTTGCGTGTTTTTGGTACTTGCATTGTTTAATTCATAAATTTCGGGCGTATTATAGTATTTGAGAGTTGTAGTATCGCGTTTTGGTAGGTGAATAGTGTAAAATCGTATAGTCTCCTTCCGCCGCCGAGCAGTGTCAGCAGTGCGCAAGTAGCAGCATTACTGCATTTACTAGGCAATCTTGTATTTTAATAACCGTTTAAATTTTGTCGATTTGTATGCGCTCTCTGTAGATTAGTTCAGACGTTCTTTGCAAAACAGTTTTTAGCATGGATAGGGACTGCAACTGCTGTCTTCGGATGCAGGCATCCCTTCGCTCCCAGCTTCAGGCAGTGTTGGCTTCGGTCACACAGCTTGAGGCTGTTGCCTATGGGCATCACTGTGGGAGTCCGGATGGGGGTTTGTCGAGGACGGCCAGCTCGCCCCACGCATCCCCAGATCGGACTACGACTGTGGTTGCCCGGGATACTGCCCGCATTGAGGATGATCCCTCACCTGTGGTAGAGTGGGAGGTCGGCTCAAGGTGTGGCAGGGGGCGAAAGACATTCCGGAGGGCTGAACGGAAGGCCTCTCCAGTTTGTCTGACGACCGGTTTCAGGCTCTGTCTCAGGCTGATACTGATCTTCGGCCTGACATGGCTGCTTGTCCTGTTCCAGAGGTTGCCCTTCAGTCTGCAAGATCCGGGCGGTCGCAGAGGGTGGGCTTACTGGTAGTTGGGAGCTCCTACGTCAGGCGCGTAATGGGGCCCCTTAGGGAAATGGCAGCAAGAGAGGGGAAGAAGACCAATGTGCACTCCGTGTGCATACCGGGGGGAGTCATTCCAGATGTGCAAAGGGTCCTTCCGGATGCCATGAAGGGAACAGGGTGCACCCATCTGCAGGTGGTCGCTCATGTCGGCACCAATGATGTGTGTCGCTATGGATCGGAGGAAATCCTCTCTGACTTCCGGCGGCTATCTGATTTGCTGAAGACTGCCAGCCTCGCTAGCGGGATGAAAGCAGAGCTCACCATCTGCAGCATCGTCGACAGGACTGACTGCGGACCTTTGGTACAGAGCCGAGTGGAGGGTCTGAATCAGAGGCTGAGTCGGTTCTGCGACCGCGTGGGCTGCAGATTCCTCGACTTGCGCCATAGGGTGGTGGGGTTTCGGGTTCTGCTGGATAGGTCAGGAGTCCACTACACGCAACAAGCGGCTACACGGGTAGCAGGGGTTGTGTGGCGTGGGCTGGGCGGTTTTTTAGGTTAGATGGCCTTGGGCAAGTACAGAAAGGGCAACAGCCTCAACGGGTGCGGGGCAAAGTCAGGACATGCGGGGACCAAGCAGCAATCGGTATTGTAATTGTCAACTGTCGAAGCTGCGTTGGTAAAGTACCAGAACTTCAAGCGCTGATAGAAAGCACCGAAGCTGAAATCGTTATAGGTACAGAAAGCTGGATTAAGCCAGACATAAATTCTGCCGAAATTTTTACAAAGGTACAGACGGTGTTTAGAAAGGACAGATTGCATGCAACCGGTGGTGGAGTGGTGGAGTGTTCGTCGCTGTTAGTAGTAGTTTATGCTGTAGTGAAGTAGAAGTGGATAGTTCCTGTGAATTGTTATGGGTGGAGGTTACACTCAACAACCGATCTATGTTAATAATTGGCTCCTTTTACCGACCTCCCGACTCAACAGCATTAGTGGCAGAATAACTGAGAGAAAATTTGGAATACATTTCACATAAACTTTCTCAGCATGTTATAGTCTTAGGTGGAGATTTCCATTTACCAGATATAGACTGGGACACTCAGATGTTTAGGACGGGTGGTAGGGACAGAGCATCGAGTGACATTATACTGAGTGCACTATCCGAAAATTACCTCGAGCAATTAAACAGAGAACCGACTCGTGGAGATAACATCTTGGACCTACTGATAACAAACAGACCTGAACTTTTCGACTCTTTAAGTGCAGAACAGGGAATCAGTGATCATAAGGCCGTTGCAGCATCCCTGAATATGGAAGTTAATAGGAATATAAAAAAAGGGAGGAAGGTTTATCTGTTTAGCAAGAGTAATAGAAGGCAGATTTCAGACTACCTAACAGATCAAAACGAAAATTTCTGTTCCGACACTGACAATGTTGAGTGTTTATGGAAAAAGTTCAAGGCAATCGTAAAATGCGTTTTAGACAGGTACGTGCCGAGTAAAACTGTGAGGGACGGGAAAAACCCACCGTGGTACAACAACAAAGTTAGGAAACTACTGCGAAAGCAAAGAGAGCTTCACTCCAAGTTTAAACGCAGCCAAAACCTCTCAGACAAACAGAAGCTAAACGATGTCAAAGTTAGCGTAAGGAGGGCTATGCGTGAAGCGTTCAGTGAATTTGAAAGTAAAATTCTATGTACCGACCTGACAGAAAATCCTAGGAAGTTCTGGTCTTACGTTAAATCAGTAAGTGGCTCGAAACAGCATATCCAGACACTCCGGGATGATGATGGCATTGAAACAGAGGATGACACGTGTAAAGCTGAAATACTAAACACCTTTTTCCAAAGCTGTTTCACAGAGGAAGACCGCAGTGCAGTTCCTTCTCTAAATCCTCGCACAAACGAAAAAATGGCTGACATCGAAATAAGTGTCCAAGGAACAGAAAAGCAACTGGAATCACTCAATAGAGGAAAGTCCACTGGACCTGACGGGATACCAATTCGATTCTACACAGAGTACGCGAAAGAACTTGCCCCCCTTCTAACAGCCGTGTACCGCAAGTCTCTAGAGGAACGGAGGGTTCCAAATGATTGGAAAAGAGCACAGGTAGTCCCAATCTTCAAGAAGGGTCGTCGAGCAGATGCGCAAAACTATAGACTTATATCTCTGACGTCGAGCTGTTGTAGAATTTTAGAACATGTTTTTTGCTCGAGTATCATGTCGTTTTTGGAAACCCAGAATCTACTATGTTGGAATCAACATGGATTCCGGAAACAGCGATCGTGTGAGACCCAACTCGCTTTATTTTTTCATGAGACCCAGAAAATATTAGATACAGGCTCCCAAGTAGATGCTATTTTTCTTGACTTCCTGAAGGCATTCGATACATTTCCGCACTGTCGCCTGATAAACAAAGTAAGAGCCTACGGAATATCAGACCAGCTGTGTGGCTGGATTGAAGAGTTTTTAGCAAACAGAACTCAGCATGTTGTTATCAATGGAGAGACGTCTACAGACGTTAAAGTAACCTCTGGCGTGCCACAGGGAAGTGTTATGGGACCATTGCTTTTCACAATATATATAAATGACCTAGTAGATAGTGTCGGAAGTTCCATGCGGCTTTTCGCGGATGATGCTGTAGTATACAGAGAAGTTGCAGCATTAGAAAATTGTAGCGAGATGCAGGAAGATCTGCAGCGGATAGGCACTTGGAGCAGGGAGTGGCAACTGTCCCTTAACATAGTCAAATGTAATGTATTACGAATACATAGAAAGAAGGATCCTTTATTGTATGATTATATGATAGCGGAACAAACAGTGGTAGCAGTTACTTCTGAAAAATATCTGGGAGTATGCGTGCGGAACGATTTGAAGTGGAATGATCAAATAAAATTAATTGTTGGTAAGGCGGGTACCAGGTTGAGATTCACTGGGAGAGTGCTTAGAAAATGTAGTCCATCAACAAAGGAGGTGGCTTACAAAACACTCGTTCGACCTATACTTGAGTATTGCTCATCAGTGTGAGATCCGTACCACATCGGTTTGACGGAGGAGATAGAGAAGATCCAAAGAAGAGCTGCGCGTTTCGTCACAGGGTTATTTGGTAACCGTGATAGCGTTACGGAGATGTTTAATAAACTCAAGTGGCAGATTCTGCAAGAGAAGCGCTCGGCATCGCGGTGTAGATTGCTCGCCAGGTTTCGAGAGTGTGCGTTTCTGGATGAGGTATCGAATATATAGCTTCCCTCTACTTATACCTCCCGAGGAGATCACGAATGTAAAATTAGAGAGATTAGAGCGCGCACGGAGGCTTTCAGACAGTCCTTCTTTCCGCAAACCATACGCGACTGGAACAGGAAAGGGAGGTAATGACAGTGGCACGTAAAGTGCCCTCTGCCACACACCGTTGGGTGGCTTGCGGAGTATAAATGTAGATGTAGATGTAGACTGCGAGTAATACCAAAGACATAATCCGGCAGCCACCGGGATACACGGCTGCATGCTTTACTGCATTGAATGTTATCTCATATTAACTTGCTACGTTACACACTCTCAAAAATTTTCCACTTGACACTATAAAAGCGTTTAACCCACCAGGGTAGCCGAGAGTGGTAATGTGCCGCTTCTTGGACTCGGGTAGGCCCACCAGCCCCGAATCGAATCCATCCAGAAAATTAACGACGAGGAGGGCGGCTACACTGACCAGCCTGAATGTGGTTTTAGGCGATTTTCCACATCCTGCTAGGTGAATACCTGGCTGGTCCCCACGTACCTCCTCAGTTACACAACTTACAAACATCTGAAAACGTCCACGCTCTTTCATGACCTATACTATATGCAGACAGATGGGGTACACTACTTATGTTCCGGGGGATTTGGGGGGAGGGTGGGGGTGGCAGGAAGGCTATCCGACCACCCTCTGTAACTAACACTGCCAAATCCGTAATAACTAGGCCAATCTCGCTGTGAAGCGGGACAAAGGCCGAAAGAAAGAAAGAAACACTATAAAAGCGTTCAACTCGCAAATATTGTGTTGTAGTGGTAAGTGGTTGTCATGCTTCATGGAGATGTACGTAGATTCTAACCTAGTACTAAAGTAACCAAACTTTCGAAAACATTGGAGTTACAGAAGACAAATTTTTCACGTTCATTAATTTCTACTGATGTTTACTGTTTTATTTTCAGCTCACTTACCTTATTACATTACAGTTTGTTTCAATGAAATAGTTATTACAAAACGTTGTGCAGTTAACAGAATTTATATTCTCCATTCAACAGATTTTTCAGATATGCATTACTAATACCAATTCCTTTTGGAAACGCTGATGTAGTTCTATCATCAACCACATGTCCAATTGAATGAAAATAATGAATGCATCTTGATTTTTAAATTCATGAGCAGTTGATTTGGATATAACTGCTTTTTAGGTATAGCTCTTTCTCTCTACTAGATGAGGAGGGTGAAGCACTCAACGTACTCTCATCAATTAGAGCTCAAGCTGTATCCACATAACTAGAAGACTGTCAGCAAAGCCTTCAAGTATTGCTCATCAGCGTCACAGAAAGGCTCAACAGAAATTCTCTGGAGGAGCACAGGAGGACCTTCATATACTTAAACACATGTGATACAATGTAGAAGCTGACCAATATGGTAGCATGGTACTCCCCCACCTCGATGGAGGTGCGAGATGAACCGAAGAACAGCCGTGTCTCAGCTCTCTGGCGCTGGATCTTGTGTTGGTAAGACCTGTCTTAGGTGTGCTCCATAAAGACAAGAGTGGAGATAATGGTATGCATGTGAAAAACTTAATAGTAGTTTAGAATAATTATTTCTCTATTTCAGGGACTTTTGGGGGGAGAATTAAATGACAGGCAGAAAGTATTAAAGGGATCATAGTAATCTTCGGAAGTGACCAACGGTCACAATGAAAGCACGTGTAGCAATAAATTGAAATACTTGCGAATGGTAGTACTAAGTTGAAATACTTCCGAGTGCTAAAGTTAAGCTGAATTACTGGCGTGTGTACTATAAGTGGGAAATATTTAAGAAATGGCGTGTGCAGGACTTGAAATTAGAGACGAGCACTTCCACGTGGTGAGTACTGTGTGAGTCTCAATCTGTGTATGAGACAAGGGATAAAGAGAAGTACTCGTCCAAGGTGTCAGTTGAGGACTCGAGTGTGACGAATATGATTTTAATATTACTTTGCATGTTATGTTTCCGTGTGACGCTAGATTCGAACTCTAATTCTGTTTTTGTTTTGAACGGCCAGTGTCGGTTGGTCACAGTCAGTGTGCTCCCTGCAGCCGTTGGATAAGCAGCTGCAGCAGCAAGTCGTATACTACTAGCTCACTCATTTGTTACATAGTTTAATTCTTAATTTCTTTGCGTGTTTTTGGTACTTGCATTGTTTAATTCATAAATGTCGGGCGTATTATAGTATTTGAGAGTTGTAGCATCGCGTTTTAGTACCTGAATAGTGTTAATTCGCGTAGTCGTTTGTCTTCTGTTTTTGTTTTGAACGGCCAGTGTCGGTTGGTCACAGTCAGTGTGCTCCCTGCCGCCGTTGGATAAGCAGCTGCAGCAGCAAGTCGTATACTCCTAGCTCACTCATTTGTTACATAGTTTAATTATTAATTCCTTTGCGTGTTTTTGGTACTTGCATTGTTTAATTCATAAATTTCGGGCGTATTATAGTATTTGAGAGTTGTAGTATCGCGTTTTGGTAGGTGAATAGTGTAAAATCGTATAGTCTCCTTCCGCCGCCGAGCAGTGTCAGCAGTGCGCAAGTAGCAGCATTACTGCATTTACTAGGCAATCTTGTATTTTAATAACCGTTTAAATTTTGTCGATTTGTATGCGCTCTCTGTAGATTAGTTCAGACGTTCTTTGCAAAACAGTTTTTAGCATGGATAGGGACTGCAACTGCTGTCTTCGGATGCAGGCATCCCTTCGCTCCCAGCTTCAGGCAGTGTTGGCTTCGGTCACACAGCTTGAGGCTGTTGCCTATGGGCATCACTGTGGGAGTCCGGATGGGGGTTTGTCGAGGACGGCCAGCTCGCCCCACGCATCCCCAGATCGGACTACGACTGTGGTTGCCCGGGATACTGCCCGCATTGAGGATGATCCCTCACCTGTGGTAGAGTGGGAGGTCGGCTCAAGGTGTGGCAGGGGGCGAAAGACATTCCGGAGGGCTGAACGGAAGGCCTCTCCAGTTTGTCTGACGACCGGTTTCAGGCTCTGTCTCAGGCTGATACTGATCTTCGGCCTGACATGGCTGCTTGTCCTGTTCCAGAGGTTGCCCTTCAGTCTGCAAGATCCGGGCGGTCGCAGAGGGTGGGCTTACTGGTAGTTGGGAGCTCCTACGTCAGGCGCGTAATGGGGCCCCTTAGGGAAATGGCAGCAAGAGAGGGGAAGAAGACCAATGTGCACTCCGTGTGCATACCGGGGGGAGTCATTCCAGATGTGCAAAGGGTCCTTCCGGATGCCATGAAGGGAACAGGGTGCACCCATCTGCAGGTGGTCGCTCATGTCGGCACCAATGATGTGTGTCGCTATGGATCGGAGGAAATCCTCTCTGACTTCCGGCGGCTATCTGATTTGCTGAAGACTGCCAGCCTCGCTAGCGGGATGAAAGCAGAGCTCACCATCTGCAGCATCGTCGACAGGACTGACTGCGGACCTTTGGTACAGAGCCGAGTGGAGGGTCTGAATCAGAGGCTGAGTCGGTTCTGCGACCGCGTGGGCTGCAGATTCCTCGACTTGCGCCATAGGGTGGTGGGGTTTCGGGTTCTGCTGGATAGGTCAGGAGTCCACTACACGCAACAAGCGGCTACACGGGTAGCAGGGGTTGTGTGGCGTGGGCTGGGCGGTTTTTTAGGTTAGATGGCCTTGGGCAAGTACAGAAAGGGCAACAGCCTCAACGGGTGCGGGGCAAAGTCAGGACATGCGGGGACCAAGCAGCAATCGGTATTGTAATTGTCAACTGTCGAAGCTGCGTTGGTAAAGTACCAGAACTTCAAGCGCTGATAGAAAGCACCGAAGCTGAAATCGTTATAGGTACAGAAAGCTGGATTAAGCCAGACATAAATTCTGCCGAAATTTTTACAAAGGTACAGACGGTGTTTAGAAAGGACAGATTGCATGCAACCGGTGGTGGAGTGGTGGAGTGTTCGTCGCTGTTAGTAGTAGTTTATGCTGTAGTGAAGTAGAAGTGGATAGTTCCTGTGAATTGTTATGGGTGGAGGTTACACTCAACAACCGATCTATGTTAATAATTGGCTCCTTTTACCGACCTCCCGACTCAACAGCATTAGTGGCAGAATAACTGAGAGAAAATTTGGAATACATTTCACATAAACTTTCTCAGCATGTTATAGTCTTAGGTGGAGATTTCCATTTACCAGATATAGACTGGGACACTCAGATGTTTAGGACGGGTGGTAGGGACAGAGCATCGAGTGACATTATACTGAGTGCACTATCCGAAAATTACCTCGAGCAATTAAACAGAGAACCGACTCGTGGAGATAACATCTTGGACCTACTGATAACAAACAGACCTGAACTTTTCGACTCTTTAAGTGCAGAACAGGGAATCAGTGATCATAAGGCCGTTGCAGCATCCCTGAATATGGAAGTTAATAGGAATATAAAAAAAGGGAGGAAGGTTTATCTGTTTAGCAAGAGTAATAGAAGGCAGATTTCAGACTACCTAACAGATCAAAACGAAAATTTCTGTTCCGACACTGACAATGTTGAGTGTTTATGGAAAAAGTTCAAGGCAATCGTAAAATGCGTTTTAGACAGGTACGTGCCGAGTAAAACTGTGAGGGACGGGAAAAACCCACCGTGGTACAACAACAAAGTTAGGAAACTACTGCGAAAGCAAAGAGAGCTTCACTCCAAGTTTAAACGCAGCCAAAACCTCTCAGACAAACAGAAGCTAAACGATGTCAAAGTTAGCGTAAGGAGGGCTATGCGTGAAGCGTTCAGTGAATTTGAAAGTAAAATTCTATGTACCGACCTGACAGAAAATCCTAGGAAGTTCTGGTCTTACGTTAAATCAGTAAGTGGCTCGAAACAGCATATCCAGACACTCCGGGATGATGATGGCATTGAAACAGAGGATGACACGTGTAAAGCTGAAATACTAAACACCTTTTTCCAAAGCTGTTTCACAGAGGAAGACCGCAGTGCAGTTCCTTCTCTAAATCCTCGCACAAACGAAAAAATGGCTGACATCGAAATAAGTGTCCAAGGAACAGAAAAGCAACTGGAATCACTCAATAGAGGAAAGTCCACTGGACCTGACGGGATACCAATTCGATTCTACACAGAGTACGCGAAAGAACTTGCCCCCCTTCTAACAGCCGTGTACCGCAAGTCTCTAGAGGAACGGAGGGTTCCAAATGATTGGAAAAGAGCACAGGTAGTCCCAATCTTCAAGAAGGGTCGTCGAGCAGATGCGCAAAACTATAGACTTATATCTCTGACGTCGAGCTGTTGTAGAATTTTAGAACATGTTCTTTGCTCGAGTATCATGTCGTTTTTGGAAACCCAGAATCTACTATGTTGGAATCAACATGGATTCCGGAAACAGCGATCGTGTGAGACCCAACTCGCTTTATTTTTTCATGAGACCCAGAAAATATTAGATACAGGCTCCCAGGTAGATGCTATTTTTCTTGACTTCCTGAAGGCATTCGATACATTTCCGCACTGTCGCCTGATAAACAAAGTAAGAGCCTACGGAATATCAGACCAGCTGTGTGGCTGGATTGAAGAGTTTTTAGCAAACAGAACTCAGCATGTTGTTATCAATGGAGAGACGTCTACAGACGTTAAAGTAACCTCTGGCGTGCCACAGGGAAGTGTTATGGGACCATTGCTTTTCACAATATATATAAATGACCTAGTAGATAGTGTCGGAAGTTCCATGCGGCTTTTCGCGGATGATGCTGTAGTATACAGAGAAGTTGCAGCATTAGAAAATTGTAGCGAGATGCAGGAAGATCTGCAGCGGAAAGGCACTTGGAGCAGGGAGTGGCAACTGTCCCTTAACATAGTCAAATGTAATGTATTACGAATACATAGAAAGAAGGATCCTTTATTGTATGATTATATGATAGCGGAACAAACAGTGGTAGCAGTTACTTCTGAAAAATATCTGGGAGTATGCGTGCGGAACGATTTGAAGTGGAATGATCAAATAAAATTAATTGTTGGTAAGGCGGGTACCAGGTTGAGATTCACTGGGAGAGTGCTTAGAAAATGTAGTCCATCAACAAAGGAGGTGGCTTACAAAACACTCGTTCGACCTATACTTGAGTATTGCTCATCAGTGTGAGATCCGTACCACATCGGTTTGACGGAGGAGATAGAGAAGATCCAAAGAAGAGCGGCGCGTTTCGTCACAGGGTTATTTGGTAACCGTGATAGCGTTACGGAGATGTTTAATAAACTCAAGTGGCAGATTCTGCAAGAGAAGCGCTCTGCATCGCGGTGTAGATTGCTCGCCAGGTTTCGAGAGGGTGCGTTTCTGGATGAGGTATCGAATATATTGCTTCCCTCTACTTATACCTCCCGAGGAGATCACGAATGTAAAATTAGAGAGATTAGAGCGCGCACGGAGGCTTTCAGACAGTCCTTCTTCCCGCAAACCATACGCGACTGGAACAGGAAAGGGAGGTAATGACAGTGGCACGTAAAGTGCCCTCTGCCACACACCGTTGGGTGGCTTGCGGAGTGTAAATGTAGATGTAGATGTAGATCTAATTCTCTGAGAGAGTAGCAAGGTGAGTCAGCTGTCTGTCCAGCAACGCCACTTGGCTTGCATTGCACAGGAAGACGTGCATATATCCTCCAGAGTTCCTAGTAGGAAAGGAAGTTACGAAGTTGGGCAGTGTCGTGTGAAACTGGGATGAATACTAATTGAAGAGGGAAAGCTGAAAGTGAAGTGATTCTAACGTTGTGACTATTCTTTGTGATGTATTCTATGTTGCCAGTGTGATGTATTTCATGTGATTTAAGTTGTGTGGTTTGCATGGGAGAGTAGCAAGATAGGTTCAGAGGCAGTGGGTTATGCATGTTCCTTTTTGTACCGCTCGGTCTGGAGTAAATTTTCGTGATGATGGGTGTGAGAGTCGAAGTGTGAGATATAGCAAAAGATCCACCATCCTATCCAGAAACTGCACTGTAGCGTTAAATAATTTTGAGATCATAAGATAGAGAATCACCAATGTAAAGCCAAGCTCACTGGGCGGAGTTTCTCATGTGTAATTGTAGTGTAAAATGTAATGGTGTGTTTAGGTTATCTTTGAATCATAATAGAATTTATCGGAATGAAAAAGATAGTGAAAAGAAAAAGATTGGTGACGTTGTTCTTCGTATAGTGTGTAGTCATTATATCCAAAATTTATAATGTGTGCGCCATTCATATTCAGTGCGATGGCCACGTGATGATGAAAGCCGTTGGGTAAGAAAGAAAATGTGATATTGCCAGCGCATAGTGAACAATCAGACTTGTGTAGATTCCTAATAGTCAGATGTGCATTATCCGTTTCCGTTGTGTAATATTCAAACAGGAGAATAATTTGTAGCTTAATTGTAGGTACTATACCTCATAATCAGTCACTGTTGATACACGAGAAATAAGAATAAATCGAATCGGTTGGCAGACCACTCATGTTGCAGGCCTGACTGCTTGATGCCACAGTATGTGCAAGGCATGTGGGTGCCTGTCAAAACATATGAAGTACTTCTAGCATCAACTCGATATCTCCTCATTTTCACCTCCTTTCTTTTCTTATTTTTTTGAAAAATGTGGAAAACAAAATGGAAAAATTCAGTAAAATAAGTAATAATATTTTCATTTCTTTCACTCACTTATTTACTTCAAAATTACACATTAAAAATATTTTTAAATGTAAATTGGTCTTTTGTTACTTTTGGAAGCGTTAGGAAATTTTTGCATCAAGTATGTTTCAAAAGAAAGATGAAAGCTGTTATTTGATAAATCTATGAAAATGTTGATCATCATAACACATTCTATATTGAGAACCATAAAAGAATTTTTTTCAAATTTTGATGGTGGTAAAAGTTTAAAAGATGATTGTGATGCCTAGGTATAGAGCATACATATCAAAGGACATGTAATAACCTATAATTTAATGGAGAATGTAAATATGTCAAATGCAGACCTCATAAAATCCAAAACAAATTAAATATAATTATTTTTCGAAAATCTGTCACTAATTACTAGATACTTTCCATATGGTAATGAATCTATTTTCTATTCCAAAATATATATTTGATCATCATAAGTGCTCAATATTTTGTATCAATCTCAACAAAATAAATTAGATATTTATTACTTCATGTGAGATTCATAGGTCTGTATTGTTCTATATTTTTAAACAAACAATCTTTCAAAACTTGTAAGGGTATTTTATTTTTTAAAACTTATTTCCTAACTCCTATAGATTTTTCCTCCACAGTATCACCCATTTTATATACTTTTTAATCTTAAGCCTAAAAATTTCTCCTTTGTTTTCCATTATACTCATCTTTCAGTTTACAAATTACTTTTTTATTTGCCGAGGAATGTTGTAGAAAGTGTATTTTGAAAAAATCACTAATATCATATTTATCAGCTATCTTCTTCATGTCTTCAGTTTGTATACTGCAGACATAACTGTCAGTATCTTGAAAACAAAGCTCATTTTTTTCCTGATAGGCTGGTTTGATAACTTGATACTGAAAGTCATGCATCGATTCCTTAAATAAATCCTGTATGCTAATTCCAATGTAAATCGCCATATTAAATGTTAGTTTAGTTTCGTTCATGTGGACTGAAGCAAGATTTTTAATACCCTTTGTACCTCCTTTGAAATTTAGTTTTTCTATAAGATTTTGACTCTTGGTAGCATCTGAAACTAATTTCTTTTCCCTTTGCCCATTACATTTTCCATGGTTTTTTTGGAAATACTGAGTTATTAATCAGCTTGAAAATTTCTTGTTTCAAATAACTTTTTTCCTTTACTTTCCATTTCTCTACATAGATCAATATATTTATGGAACAAATTAGCCTGTTTAAATTTAAATGCTCTATGTATTTTTGTTATCTTCATACCAAGAGATAAATACTGTTTAAGATTTCTGTAACAAACTACATTATTATTTTTACACTGGAGGTATTGAATATCTCTTTCCTTTTGTGGCAGGTACAATTTCATTTTCTGGAGCTGAAAGTGGCTCTTTAGATTCTCCATTTAATTTTCTTGGATATTCAAATATATATCCATATTCAGAATTATCAGAAATTTTCATGATATCAGTATCTTTATTATTTTCACAATCATAATTTCCATGTGCTAAATACTGATTAAGAGCCTAGTCATAATATTTATTTCTATCTAAATTCAATAAATAATTTGATTTCTGATCTGAATCATAACCTTCCAAATACTTATTATTTGCCTTGATGTATCTCTTCCACCTTTGAGATAGATGTCCTCTCATACCTTTTTCAGTCATAAATGCCATAATCATCTAATAAGTGTAATTTAACTGTAGCCATTTTTAGCATCACATCCTGTCTTAAATCAGGTGCTAGAAAATACCGAGATGGATATAAATCATATGCTTCAATATAAGTTTTTCTTAAATTCTCAAAAACATTAGACAAGGACAAAACGTCAGTTTTAAGATATAAATCATGCTGTAAATAGTCTTCATGGGTTTGCCAGTGGCATACCTGTGACTACTATTTACAGCACATCCACCAGGAAAGCTTGAAGAGTCAGATAAATCATGCTATTCACCAAGATTTTTTATATCAAACTGCTTCACTCTCATAGACACTAAAGCTTATAAACTAATTGAGTCCATAAAAGTATGGTCTTTTCTGAATGTACTTCGTACCAAAAAACGAATCTGGTAGCTCAATTCCAAAATTTTTGTTAATAATTCCTTTTATGTTCTTGTGGAGATATTTCCATATTCACTTTCATCCCCCAACAAATTTTCCTTTATACATAACTGAGAAGTGAAATACCAATTTTCACAAAGTTAGCTTTAAATTTTTTATTTTGTTAAGAATTTTCATCCCCTATAGCACTCCCTTTGGAGTTGAATTTGCAGAACCACTGAAACACTTTTTTTAAAATTCTAAACAAGAAGTCAAATACTAATTGTCATAGATGTAGACTTAAAGATTCTTTAGTAGGTCTTTGGTAATTATTTATTTTCAAAACACTCTCACCAACTATTTTACCTCCTTACGAGTTGTATTTCCAAAAATGCTGAAACACATATTTTTTATACCAGTTTTCGCAGTTCTACCTTCAGAATTCCGTTACTAGCAACATATGTGCAAGAAGCTTTTCAACCTCTGTTTTACCCCCATAGGAGCCGAATTTCAGACAACTCCTACTTAAGGAATTCTGGCAGTATAAGATCCACATCCTTTACAACTTAAATTTTCTATCCATAGCAGTTTAGGCTTAGCAGTGATGAGTCAGTGAATCAGTCTGACCCTATTTCACCCCTTAGGTGTTGAATTTACAAAAACAGTGAAACATGTAATTTTTCATCTACAACTGAGAAGCCGAACACCAATATTAAAAGATGTAGTTCCAAAAATGCTTTCGCTATGAAATTTTCATAAAAAGTTTCTGCCCCTGTTACTCCCTTGGTTGTTGAATTTTCAAAAACAGCGACATGTGATGAATATTTTATTTGGAACGAAGAAGCCAAATACAAATTTTCATAGACTTAGTTTCAAAAACTGCTTGCACAAAGAAGTATTTCCATAAAAATTTTCATCCCCCATTTTGCCCAAACGGTCCATTTTTATTTCCAACTGAGCAGACAAACTTAGAATTTCATAGATTTATCATTAAAATGCTCTCATAACAAAATATTATGATAAGAAATATTATCCCATATTTCACACCCTCAAGGGATCAGATTCCAAAACACAGAACCATGACTTTCTTAGATATTTTTATTTCTTTACATTTCTTCTCTATTGCTAAATTATTTTTATGTCATAATTTTGCAACTTTTGTGTTTATCATGAACCGATTTTGCTATAGCTGCTGCTCAGACAGCTAATGAACCAATATATCCTAATTTTCCTGGCAATCTATGAAATAACCATCCTTCTGTTTTGTTAAACCTGGTACTTCTTTCTTTTTCGTTAAATATTCAGTATTTCCTTTCATAATAGGTATACGTAACGTTATGAGCAAATTAGTAGCAACTATCTTATTTCACCTTCTTCTAGTGTCAGTTAAATTATCAGCAGTGCTGTTCAGTTGATCATTACTGAGTTTACTTTAGTTGCTTTAGCTTTAGTTTTGCCAGTGGTAGCAAGAAATAATCATTGCTACAGTTATTCGTTTATGTGACTAAAAAAAATATTAAAAACTTTTAAACATTGAACTTACTAGTCAATAATTCTGATGCACCAACAGCTTCATTATAGAAATTCTTATTTCTAGCTAATCCTTCACCATGAATTACTGCTAATCTACTGATAATATATGTATATAATATGTCCAAATGTATACAACAGGTTCTTCTATGTATTTTTTATATCAGTCCTTGACTTGTTTTCTCATCCTTTGAAAAACCTATACTTTTTTCAACATGTCTGCTGCTAATTTTGGAAAATAAACTTCATCAATATCCTGTATGAAATTTTGTATCTAATACCCGTACCTGATTTTGTTTTATTTGGCTATTTGTCCTAATATAGTGCCCCTGAATTAATAACGTATTTGCATAATTGATAAATGAATGGCATAATTTTTTTATTTATGTTGTTCATACTAATATGTGTTTTAGTACATATCAATTCATATATGTTAGTCCAGAAATTTTTAAATTATTGCTGGCAACGTCTACTGGTAAATTACCAATATTTTTAAACACATTAATGGGTCTTAATCAAAAAAACTTTATCTTCTGTATTTTCAATATGTTTCAACATTCTTTCTGTTATATTTCTTTTTAACACGATTTTTATTCTCTTCTTCATATATAATCAATACATCTTGTATTTATCACTCATTTAATGTATAGCCAGATTGCTGAATTGGCAGTATATCTTTCGATGTCTCTAATTCTTGATTTGTTTTTCAGCTTCTCTATTTTCTTCAATGGCTTTCAGAACATTATCACCTAAACCTTAAATTCCTTGTTTATCTCGTTCAATTGCTGATCTTCTTTCTTGTATTTCTGATATTCTGTTCTCATTTGTTTCTTCCATACTCAAAAACTTATTTTCTGTTTCATTTATCTTGTTTAATATGTTCTGGTTCATATTTTTCTAACATTCAGTTAAGATAAAAAACATTGTTAATTATTACATTTCATATTTCATGTCTGTGTTGGTAATAATTTCGTTTGTGTTATGTTTATGTTTTAACCCTTTCACTGCTCCAGACGTAAATATACGCTAATCGTTTCAGTGCTCCAGACGTATATATACTATTTGCTATTAAAAATACTTACAGCGGTTCCCTGCTACAGTCGTATAGTTACGTATAACGCCGACAATCGGGCCAGCGAGGCGGAGGTAATTGTTGCGCAAGTATGCAGTTTAATTGTTGGAATACTAGGAAATACCTGAACGACTATTGAATGCTGAATTCTCTTTCTGCTGAGTTGATTCGTATATGTTGTGTGTGGCCGTTTCCACGTTACCGAATAAAATGACGCGACTTTACCGTCCATTTACGGAGGATTAGCTGCTGAGTATTCTAAACCAAAGTGACAACGAGGACATCATCATGCCCAATCCAGCTGATTATGGGTGGACAGATAATCACGACGACGAGCTGGCAGATGTTATCGTCAATTCTTTCTCCACTTCTGAAGAAGATCCTGAGCGTACGCCTGAAAAATCTCCTAAGAGACACAAAGCAGTTGGTTTTAGATAGAAAGACTCTGATTTGGACCCTAAAGTGTATAACTTCGATAACAGTGGTTCCGGTTGCAAAGTCGTCAATTTAGATGGTTATGTACGACTGCTTCCAAGTTTGTTTCAGCCAAGAAATTGTAAGCTACATAGCTGAGCAATGCAATTTATATTATGATCACTTTTGCAATGACGCCAGTGAAAAATCAAGACCGCGATGTAGGAAAAACACCAACAGTGACGAAGTTTACTGTTTCCTTACTGTAAATTTTCTGATGCCACAAGTGAGAAAAAATTAAATAAACAGTTATTGGACCAATGATCTGTTACTGTCTACTCCAATGTTTGCGCAAATCATGCCGACAGATAGATATCTTCTCTTACTTAGAATGTTACATTTTGCTGATAACAATAAGGACACTGGAGATGACAAAATCTGGAAATTACATCGAATTGTGGATCACTTAAGAAAAGTATTTCCAGGTGCTTTCTATCCTTTTAAAAATTTGTGCGTTGACGAAAGTTTAGTTCTGTTCAAAGGTCGTGTCTTCTTCCAGCAGTACATTCCTTCCAAACGCCACGGATTTGGTGTAAAATTTTTTGTGTTATGTGGTTGTGAAACTTGTTATATTCTTGACTTTTTATTTATGTGGGTGCAGCAACAGACGTAAAAAAAGAAACATGACTTTGGTGTAAATGTTGGAATGTCTGGAAGCATTGTTCTCACTTTACTTGAACGTTATCTTGGTAAAGGTTACACATTATATGTTGACAATTGGTACACTAGCCCAACGTTATTTTCTTATTTGCATGACAGAGTGACTAATTCCCGTGGAACTGTGAGAACAAACCGCAAAGGCATGCCTGCTTTATCAAAAGAACTTAGAAAAGGCGAGATCGTGTTAATGTCAACAGATAAACTTCTTGCTCTGAAATGGCAGGACAAGCGGGAAGTGAGGATGCTTTCAACTCTTCACACAAGCGAAATTACAGCGACTGACAGAATTGACAGAACCACGAATGAACCAAGAACAAAACCAGCTTGCATCGTAAGCTACACTGAAAATATGGGGGCTGTCGACAGGAGCGACATGATGCTAAGTTCGGTAGAATCTGCACGAAAAACTGTAAAATGGTATAATGAAGTATTTTTTCATTTGGTGGATCTGTCTCTGCTCAATGCACATGCATTATATAAAACTCAAACGGACGAAATATTTCAGTATCTCATTTTCAACAGAAACTTATCAAGGAGAGCCTAGAGATACACCACCAACCGCAAACAGAGGGATGTTGTGGAAGAAGATCGGATGATGGTGACAATCCCTCACACCTAACCAAGCGCCACTCTATCTCGCTAATCCCAGGAAATTCAAAGAAGAAGGCCGCCTAGAGAAGGTGTATTGTATGTGCAAAACATGAATGATGAAGTGACACAAGATACATTTGTGTAAAATGTAATGTGCCTTTATTTTTTAATTTTGTTTCGAGAGATATCACACTTTGAACTATTACTAATGTACTATGTTTTGTATTTTTTCTCCTAATAAAGTATGTTTTTTGAACAAAATAAGACTTTCTCAACAAAGATTTTAAAAAAGGAAACGATTTACACCGACAACACTGGGTTTTGCATCTCATTTTTATCTCAATAATAATTGTAGACTGTTACAGGCGTATTTATATGCACCGGGTGAAAATAACGCGTACAGGGGGGGAGCCACTGAGAGTAAATGCGCAGTGAAAGGGTTAATGTTTCGAAAATTTACAACAATGAAAGTTTTTAGTTATAATATGTGGATTTATAAAAGTTAATAAGCTGAAGAGTTTGGATTTTGCATTTGTGAAAATAATAAAAACATTATGTATCTGGCTCACATTTACCTTTGTTATTGGACCACAGACAAATTTTATTATGTTGATCAGTTTGCCTCTAATGATTCATACTATTCTAAATAATCAAGAGTTCCTGTAATTTCCCTTTCATGTTCATGTAAAATAATTTCACTGTGGTTTATTAATTGATTATTTATATCTTTTCTTATGGTCATTTAATTAAGCTAATAAATGCTTATGAAAGAAAAGTTGTTAATTTTTGACTGTTTTCCATGTTATGTCCATTATAAAAATATCCAACTGATATTGATTCAAACTTCTCCTACATTATTTTCCTTAAAAATAAAAATTTAAATCTACACCAACAAAATTATGGTAAGTATGATGCCAATTTATATTATCATTTCTAAATATATTTAAAAATTTAGACTATTTCTCATTAATGGTTTAGGTGTTTCTGAAAATTTCTCTAAATAAAAACCATCTCTTTCCTTCAATGTGTGACTCTACTTAAATACTTTCTGAGTACAACCTGATTTGAAATATAAAAAATAAACAACTGAATTTTCTTCATATTCATCAAATGGACTAATTTCATCTACATTTTCAGTAAAAATAGAAATATTCTTGTTAACTTTTCTACACTTTTCATAAACTCCTGGTATTTCGGTTGATCAAAGCTTTTGGAATAAATTTATACATAATTAAATTCATCCCAGTTTAACTATCCTGGAGCTAAAACATAGTTAATGCTAATTAATGGTGTTCCTCCACATGGGCTAGTTCCAATTAACATCCACTGAATTAAATTAGACAATAGTTTACCAAGTTCGTTTTCCATTTTCTTCCCTGGAATTCTCATTTTTTCTCCCAAGCTGTTTTCATTAATTTAGTAGATTAAATGGTAACCCTTCATTTTATAAGGAAAGATTAACTGTATTTGTAAGAGGTAGTTGTAAAAACCTTGTATTAATTGATTTTTATACATCTCATATTAAAAATTAATAACTTTCATTGTGATGGTGAAACAATTGAAATTCTTGTTAGTCTATGTAGTTTAAAATGCTTAGAGAAACAAAAAAATCCTAGGATACGCATGAAAACTGCTGAACCAAACACAAAAGGCAGTATGGGACATGTGTTAGGATTTAATCATCAAATAACAGCTATTGAAAAAATTATTGTTAATAATGTTCCAAAAATAATACCATTTGAATAAATTATTTTACTTTTAATTCAGCAGACGGAATATTTGTAAAAATGATGTTTATTTTCTTCATGAAATTAATATTATTGGTTTATTTAAGCCTAGTGTTGAATTTGGTCCATGAATAATTTATGAATCACACTATCCTGTAGTTGTTTCAATTTATGACAAAATTCAGATTTTAGAAATAACTTTGCTGATCAAAACGATAATTTGATTGATTTCAATGGTGTGACTGTAACAGTTATTTCAGCAATGATTAAGTAAATTTTATTTTTTGTAAATGAACTACATTGAGAGCTACCAGTTCTATCCCTTTTGTGTGACTGAGACAAGTTAAAAAAATTTAAACATTCCTAATAAAAATGTAGAAATTAACATATCAGGGATGGTTGGCTGTACACAAACCATATTCAGCTGTACATAGGTTTTAAAACTGTTACTGCAGACAGCACATATTATCCAAGATATAATGGAAAATATAGCAGGAATTAATTGATGATTATGAAGCAAAAGTGTTTGATTTTGTAGCCACAAAGAGAGGAAGTAAAATTTTATCTAGAATGAAAGATCCATTTATCTATGCATTATTTTGAATGCATTTAACTTTGGCTCTTGCTGATAAAACATGTAGGAAAGGACATAATTAATTAAGATGAAATAAGAAGTAAGAAATATGAAGTACTTTAATCATTGAAAATTTATGTTTTATTTTAAGATTGTAAAGAAGGAATCTGGGCTAGATTTCGCCACACTATCCTAACTGGTACGTTCGTCATACATTCCACACTTATATCACCGGTTGTTTGTGTTGCTTGTCTGTTATAACTCACAACTCTACGCAAACACCTCTGCTCTCTGTCGTTAAGTGAAGGCTTTCGCAAACTGCATTGTTCCCAGTGAGAAGCGATACCTGAAATTTGGTATTCTCAGCACACTCTCGACACTGTGGAACTCAGAATGTTGAATTTCCTCACGATTTCCGAAATCGAACGTCCCATGCAGCTATCTCGGATCACAATTCCGAGTTCAGAATCTGTTAATTTCAGTCGTGCACCCATAGTCACGTACGAAACCTTTTTACATGAATCAGCTGAGTACAAAGGACAGCTCCGCCAATGCATTGCCCTCTTATACCTTGTTTACGCGATACTACCGCTATCTGTAAATGGGAATATCGCTGTCCCATGAATTTGTTACCTCAGTGTATGGAGGATGCTAATCGGCTCGTCTTGTCATTCAGATACAAGAGATGGTGAATTGTCGACCTGTGAACTCTATACAGGGCTGCGAAGGTACTTGGCAGTACCCGCATTCAGGTACAAGCACTGAAGATTAAGGTTGATACATTCTGCCATGAGTGAACAAAATGAATCTAATCTTCCTGCTGCCTGTCATGGACACTATTGAGGAGAAAACACAGTGAGTTTCACGTTACATGTGCCTGCCGACAGACACTCTCATTCAGACCCACTACTGTCACTTGCGCGATAGTGGACGAAGCGAACTGGGTCGTGGATATGGCGTGAGGTACAACCAGAGAGGACGAGGTGGTTGCTGTCGTCATAGATGTATGGTCCGTCTATATAGAAATGCTGTAATAAAATTCTCTCCAGTCTTCTTCCAAGTCATCTGCTCAAGTGATTTGCCCTCCAATTGCTCCAATAACACGCACCAATGGCCCAGAGTTAAAGAACAGTTAATTGTGAAGGATGTACTAGCATATAGTACTATTTAGTCTTCATGTTAATACGTGTGTATTTTGCTTGCAAAGTCAGTGCTTCTTCATCATTATGTTAGGGCATGTATGTTTACAGTTGTGTTATTTTGCTGTATAATGTGACAGGTGTGTTATTTTCAGTAGTATTTCACACTAAAGAACAACGATTCGATTATTCTTAAGGTGGCCTATAAATAGAGCTAGTCACTTTCACATCATTTAGGCAATTATTTCTTTGTATATTTGTAACTGTATTTATTGCTATCTTTGTCTCTTTCTATATTGTTTCTTACTACTTGCTCTTGAACTGCTTTTCGAAAAGGTATCTTCCATACACAGAATAAATTTCCAGTACTTTTACTTTCATTGTATATCCATAGGACCTGTATTTCTGTACGGGTTCATTGGCATTTTATGTGTTTCTGTTGCAAGTTAACTGATTGGAACTGTTCTTCCATGACTGTATTCACGGCTGACAGTTGTGTTGTATGTGACATTGGACACATTTGCAGTGTCTCAGCATTGTCTGTTTTTAACTGATCTTTAGACACATTTGTAACTTACATTGAACATAACTCGCTTTCGTCAGTTCGTTTTTAATATGATTATGGTACTATAGCTATTTTTTGAAGTAATGTCTAATGACTTACATTTTCTTTCTTTGGATTTCATTAGCCAACTTCCGGGCCAGTTCAGTAATGCTATGGAAATAGAACATACTGGATATGCGCTATAAACTGATTTTCTTCTACTTTAATAACATTTACACATGTAATGGATGTATAATTTTTGTAAACATATTGAGGGTTGGTCCCTACATTCAGAGCCCAACTTGGTGCATTGTAACGATTAGTAAAATTAGTTATATTTTTGAGACGCTGTGAACCAAACAAATAAGAATCATATAAATAATGGCTGGATAGTTCCTTACACTGCTAGAACATTTCTGACATGTATTTTCTTTTTGGGATTAAGCTAATTTGGTAATTCAGTGCAACCATGCATAACAAAAAGATAAATTAATAAAGGGAACATAGGAATGAGCTGGCGAATATCTCACTTAGAGTGAGACATCCCCCCTACTAAGATGAAAAGTCATGTAAAATATATTTCAGTTATTTCAATGTAAGATTAAGCGTAATTGTAGTCCGCCTATCGCCTAGCTCCTTTTTATATATAAATCGATAGCAAGATATGAGCAAGTACAATTTTATTAAAATAATAATGTTCTTCATCTCGTATAATGTTTGGCATCATATGATTCTCGTTGTGATCACAGCCACCCTTTGGAGTCTGGTCCGTTTGTTTCCCAGAGAATGGAGACCCCTTCGCTTAGTATACACAGACACCAATATGTCAGACGGTCGCTCGCGTGCATTTTCAAGTAAGCCAGTGGTCCGTCACGCTAAGATTTCGCTACAAAGTGGTAGAGAGGACAGCCTTTTGATTAAACAATCAGGTACCGCCAACGCCGCCTTGGTGGCACCAGCAGCTGTTGCTTGTGAATTGTGGGAATGTGTGTACTTCCTCATGATCTACGTAAGATGTTCCGAAAATGTTCCGAATGGAAGGGGAAGGTAAAAGTGTTTCCTCTTGTCTCATAGGCTGACGACGAGACTGGAGCTCTGATTGGCAGCTGGTATTTTGTCGCTAACTTCTCTGGCACTCATCAGAACAGAGAAGTATATGTCTGACAAAACATGTCCTTTCTCTGATAGATCAAAAAATAAACATGGACTCTGTTTGGAGGTCTCTTTTTTTGGTGGGACACCAGAATTACAGGGACGAACGCTGCGTGGACATTTGGATTTGGATTTTGGTGCGGAGAGCACTTTAGATCCGAGAGCGCAGCAGTACAGAGATGGGGTTGTGATTCTGTTGCAGTGACGGCATTTAAGCGTTCTCTCTTCAGTGTACGAGTTTAACCGAGTTTCACGCCACGTGAATTTTAGTATTGCCGTGATAACCTTGGATGTTATTTAAGGTCGTATCATAACTCTTACTTTAGTTATTTCAATTCATTCGCGATTCGGGAGTGAGTGCTTATTACAGTGAATCTTTCATTTTATGTCTTTCCCGTTAACTTACCAAGTGTACATTTTAGTTTTTGTGCATCTCTGAATACCACGTCTCCTTGCACCTGACTATAGCAGTTATTTCTACCACAACGTTTAACGTGGGTTCAGTCGTGATCTTTGAAAGTAACACTTCTTTCGTACTAGGCTTCCCAGCACTCTGTAAAAAATCATGTTTGTTTTGTGTGTCTCTGTTACAGTTTAATGCTTCATGTATGTTTTGTGAATGTTGAACGAAGAAGTTTGTTGTGTTCAGTTTTTCCCCGTCTGTGTCGAGTCTTGTGAAATAACTGTGCAGTAACTGAATTCCTTTCTCTATCACTACGGTAGTTAACAACCTCAATCAATCTTTGAGTCTACATTAATTGGGGCCATCATCCATACTTATAATTATGCGAAGAATGTTCTTCTTTGAGAGTTCAGTTGTGAAATCCTTTATGTAAATGACAGATGGCGTTTTAATTGGCCTTCCCTACCAAGCTAGCTCTTATGTACATAGTTATCCCTATTGACAGATAACGCTTCAATAGAAAACAGGTCACACTCTAACAGAATGGCAACAAGTCTGCTTTTGTAATGATACCGAAACAGGTTACTGCTAAAGAATGCTCAGAAGATAGAAAGGTAACCTTAATGTCACACACTCTAATAGTTTTCCTCAAAACCAGTAAACTCGAATGTACGAGAAACTTCAATATAATATAAATGAAAATGTTTTTCGACATAAGAAAATGCTGCTTTTCTTAGTATTTCACACCGTCAGTGTAGAAAACAGAAAGATATTCCAGCTCGAGTCAGTGGTCCACATCAGGTACACAGTGGAAGAGCTGCATGCCATGTGATAACTTGTACCTCGCTATTCGTGCACCAGATTTGATCACATGATCCACTACCCGTTGAAGGAGTCTTTTTGTCGCGTGTGCAGCCCCAAATTACAGCAACAGCTGCACAAGATCTCATGAGGAGACCGCACAATGGTGCAGCTACAGGGAGTTCATGAGCTACTGCTGCTGATCGAGGCGGCAGAGTACTATCTCGGCTGATATAGTCTGGTGTGAGTTTCACCACTGCAACGTGGACCAGATGACATCTGCTGATTAACCCGTCCCAGCACCATCGTCCACCCAGGGCCTCTCCAACAGGCTGGACCATCTGACACATCCATTCCACTAGAGTAGCCACTCCTGCTCGATGCTGCTGCAGCTCTCCATGGTAGAGGTCGTAGAGCAGAGCACTTTACTAACATCCTAGTGGGCCAGCCCTCCTAGTGTGCTGATAAGCAGCCATTCCTTCCTGCCCATCTTCCGCCAGTAGTCCCAGCGATGTCCATGTCCTGTAGCACCACTTCCACCCATAGTGATGTGAGACCTGCGAACAACACTGAGTCTGCTGAGTCTCAGTTGCTCCTGTAGTCCCTCAGGGAGCTCATTCAGTAACTCCCAGGGATTTTGGTCTCTGCAGTCACTGCAGTCCTCCAGCTCACCAACAGCAGCACCAATACCTAATGCCCTCATCTGTAGACTTACTATTCGTTCCTGTGATGCAAATGGTCTCCACACAAAGGCCACGAGGGGATTGGGCTGTAACTCTGACGTCTCAGCCCGAAAGAGGCTCAAGGTTCTGATGGGCTCTACAAAGCTATCCTGCAGTAACTGCATCCTGATGCAAATCACCTGCTGGCCACCATCTTTAATGCTTTTCTATGGTCTTGTGTATACCCTTCCATGCAGATGCACATGGAAGTGGTGACTATCCCAAAGAACGGTAAATGTCCTCAGCTGCCATCGAACTACCAGCTGATGACCTGCCACGTTCCTTCTATAGAGCCTGGAAGAGGCTTTGTGCTGGGTGGCTTTTTCATCATGTTGTTGATGAGGGCTTCATTTCCATGAGGTACTCGGTTTTTTGGACCTTTGGGGTCACTTAATTTCTCAGCAGCTGCTATGGCTGGTGGAACAGACCATGGAAGTCCTGGAGTGGCGCGAGTACCTCGGGGCAGGGATGTTGGACTCCATACAGCCTGATGGCCTCTTGCACAGATTCGTTGCGCATGGCGTCCGAACATCACATGGTCACGTGCTATGCTTCTACGTTGCTGCGAGCACATTTCACATTAGTGCAGTTGGCAGGGTGTCTATGGCGCAGCAGATGTAGAAAGCCGACGGCTCCAAGGTGGCGCACGTCCAGCTGGCTCTCTGCGTAAACGATACCGCGCTCTTCACCCAGAGCATGAATACGGATATGCTTCGACGCCTGCAGCAATACTGGGTTGCTCGTTGCTTCAAATTCAATTGTGCCAAGAGTCAGGCACTCTCATTCAGCCGTTTGGTGCTCCCACTTGCTTTGTCTCCTGTCAACATATCAGGAGGTCCCATCCCGTGGTACACAACGGACAGACAGCTGTGTGTGACCCTGTACTACAGATTAACCTGTTCAGCCTCACATCAGGAACCCGTCATCAATGATTTTCTGCACTGTGTCATCATTCTATAGCTGGCTTTGCCCTGTTGGGTAATGAAGTATGTTGCCATCGTACGTGGCAATGCTGCTTCAATGCATATTCACAATCTCTAGACAGTGGAGAGTTGGGCTCCATACGTTGCTCTGACCTTCCTCGTGACTGCGCCCGCTAGCTTCATGAAGACACGTTTCTGATCTAACTGTATGGAGTACAACAGTTCATAGATCATATGAATAGTATTTACGCCAGTACAGTATTTACGGTTCGTGTGGAGAAAGGATAAGAGTTGCAATTTATAGCTGTTTTTCTTGAGTAGAAATCAGATAGGCAGCTCATTCCCTTAACGCACTGCAAAGCGAAGCACATGTTCTTCGCTTTGCAGTGCGTCAAGTGAACGAGCTGCCGATCTGATTTCTACTCAAGATAAACACCTATTAATTTATATCTCAGCACGTAGAGTCTTCACCAACGGGTTCAAAAGGGCGTTGTCTTAAGTAAATTAGAAAACATAGAGGAATATATTTTTATTATGACAACCACCTGAACTCCGAAAGTAAATATGGTAAGAGTGTGTTTGTACATAACAGTTGTGGCGAACCAGAGAATAAATTAGCGTTTTCTGACATATGACAGAAAAAGAAAGATTTTCAAGCATTAGAAGATGATCTTCTTGTAGCACTACTTCCTTTCTGCTGTATCATATGAAATAGGCAGTGCAGATCTATGGGTTTGGCAAACAATTATATTTCTCAATCCACATGCACGGAGACAAAACGCTCTGTAGCACGTCGAAACAAAAAGAAATGTTAATATCGATACGTAATGAGACAAAACTCTTGTTCTTTCCATCGTTCCATTGGAATTCTGTTATCAAAGAAGCCGGTGAGGTCCGTACTTGTGACAATACCCTTTGCGTCACGTGGAAAGCGGCTCTCAACGCCAAGAGGCTACAAAGAAATATTCAGAGTTATTTACTGTCCAATGGAAATGATTGAGTGATTTGTACAGGTAATGTCATGATCTCTGGTAGCACAAGCTTATTCCTTGACCTCAGGGTAAAGTCGACATAGTATATGCTTGATGACTATTAAGCCGTCGGCACACGCCCCGTACATTCGATCGTCAACGATGGGCATGCCGAGTTTCTGACGTCTTAGTGCGGAAAAAACACGTTGGGGAGTCTTTTCGAACATGTAGAGTAATATCTAGCATGATACATATTCTGAACGTGAGTTTGAATATAGACCTGTGAGATGGAAGAGCGGCACCTACGTCACATGCACGCCATCTCTTCTCAGTACAGGGCCTGTTGATGCCATATTTGCTTTCAGATGAAGGCTGTATTCAGTGAGTTTTGTATTATAGCTTACGTCCCAAGAATGTACACCGTTTCAAAGCACCAGAAAATTGATCCCTCGAAAACCTGTCGTTTATTGCTATGATTTGTTGTAATAAGACTACGAGAAACGTCATATTAATGGTTAAATAGTTTTCGAAATATAACTAGCGTGTTATTAAAGTATGTCGTTTCAAGCACTGAAGATCAATCAAAAATATATTCATCTTGGTACGGTTTGTTATAATTAAATGCCATTTAATAACATGTAGGTGATCAAAGTGTTGAGAACATAGTAACACACAGGAACAGTTACATGGTAGTCTGGGTAGTGTAACAAATAGGGATGCAGAATTACAACGCGATACGTTATGAGGTGCAGCTTCGCGTCTCCATACATTCGAACATTGTTATACTCACCTTCGCGTTTTCTATAGGTTCTGAGACTTTCTTATTACTTAAGTACAAGAACATTGTGTAGCATTCGATTTTCTGTAAATATAAGTTCGGTCCTTCTCAGGAGTGTGTGAGTTCGATTGGCCTTATCTACAAGAGAGCTGCCACCACTTCCTGTAGGATATTTTGTACGTCCTTGTTTAGTCTTGTATTTCACACGTTCTAAGGATTCTGCTACTGATAAGAAACAGAAACTAAATAAGAATGACCTTAGGGCTTTACTGAAAATTGAGAATGATGAAATAAATTTTATCTTATTTGGAAGACCATTGTAAATTTGTATCGCACAATTTGTAACGGATATTTTGTAAGCTGTTGTCTTTACCGACTGTATATGGAGTTTTCCCATGGACGTTAAGTTTTGGTTTATATGTACTGCAGACATAACAACAGGTATAACATATGGACAAGGGAGGATATGCTCGTTTTAATAGAGCTGATTAGGAATTTTGCGCCCGTTCATTTAGTAACCAGACTGTGTGATTTGCGAATCTGATACAGAGGACATCTGCGGCTGGAGCGCGCTACACTACAGTGAGATATGCGTAAAGTGCGCACAAGCTGCTCTTTCTGAGTGTTCAGCTGCACGTTGAACTCGGCACGCTCAACGTTGACTTTTGAACGGTCGGTCCGTGTGTCGACGGCTTTAGTCATAAAAGAACGCTGCAGTTACAGGTACAACAGACTGTTTCTGACGTAATAATAAAATGGAGACGACTGTAACTAAATTTTCACTGTAGTAGGGGTTTCACAGGGTGGAGGGCTGAACTAGCAGCTGTTGTACGTTTGGTGGTATTAGTTTTCAAAATTTCTGAAGCATCAGTAAGCAGGCCAACGTCTGCTACACACTATACCATTCTGTCTTTGCTCTCAGAAGAGTTTATAGTTAGAACAGTTAGGCACTGTACTATTGCGAACCTATACGATTCTGGACTTCACCTCTGGGTTGGAAGTCGTCGCTGAGTACGCGGCGTTCAGTAATTCAGAGCACTTCTTCTGCCTATACTCACATTGAGACATTATCTGAACTCCGTCGTTGTGACTGGGAGTTCGCATTTCTCGTCTACAGAACACAGAGAGAAGAAGACAGTATTAGAGTATATTAGTCAGAGGACCTCATTCTGCCGTCCTAGTGTTTGAAAGCGTTTATTTGTGGCTGGAGTTCTTCCATCGTAGCACACGAGTACGTGAACCATCACTTAGACGCACCAGACGCAGTACATACGGTGATATAGCAAGTTGCTTCGGCTTATTACGGCTATAAAGCTAAACAGTTGTGATCACGTTTGTTTATTTCCACTGAGGTTCCACAATACCGTAGATCATCCTTGAAAGTAGTGTCTTCTAGTGTTTGGTACGTAGATGATGTCAGTCATTTCACGTTAGTGATATTAGACCGCGCAGTCACAATAAGGTGCAGAGTTGGGCAATTGATTAATAATTTTAGTTAGGAAATATAGACAATTGTACTTAAAGGGTTTATTTATATTATAATAAATATATATTGAACAACAACTTTTATCATTTAGTAGTATTAGTTCCAGTCATCATTCATTTATGTTTAGATTGTAATTTATATATAAAAAGAGCATTAAGACATCCTAAGATCTGCTTCAGGGGGTTGTCAGACAGGGCCAAATCATCATTTTAGCGTTTATTATTTTCCGTTGCGTACATTCATTTTACACCCGCCTGGAGTAGCATCTTGGATGTTATATCGGAGATCTACGAAAAAGGGAGTGGCGACAGCTGGGGTACCTCGGGTACGTTTGCATTCTTCATGACCCCTGCAGGGCTCAGCCTCACGAGCTCGTCATGTAGCAGCAAGGGACACCCGGCGGCGGTACCAGCGCTGTCAGATGCCATTTCCGAGGGACATATCAGCGTCCGCACAACACCTGACAAGAAAATAGTATGACGGGTATTCCGCCCCCGACAGCTTTAAAGACCGGCGCATGGACTACGTGAGCCAGTTCTTCCGTCTTCGAGAGCCTCTCCTGCCGGGTGCTGCTCACCTCATCGTCTCAGGACGCTCTCAAAGCCAGTCGTATTAACCATCGCTGCTGTCTCAGTTTTCATCGTTGTTTCCTCTGTGGACTTTGACTGCACTAAGAATAGACTTTTCTGTGTCTGTGTTGGACCTTATAAGGACGACATTCTCGGAACTCATTTCCTTGCAATTGTATTTTCCTACGAAGCTTCTAGCCGTGCTACTACATGCTCGAATCAGTCAGGCGACTCTAGACAGCAGCCCTGTCAAGCCTGTGTATCGGTACCGAGTGAGACGCTGTATTTTGTTCGTTCTGTTCTTACCCTCGAAGCAGACGTATTTTTGTTGTCAATAAACTTGTTTAAATTTGATAAGCGTTCCCCGTAAAGGAAGCTCCACTATGGCTTCTTAGGGTGAGAGAACTGTACTTCATATATTTTTTGTTATTTCTTACAGCCATATAACTCTAGATAAATCACCTGAGAGTGGCGGAAGTTTCGTAAATTGGCACAAATAGTTATAGTGCACCGTTACAGGACACAAAGCGCAAAATACATTAGTACAAGAATTGAAAGTATGTTTGCTGCTGCAGCCAACGGTTGAACATCGTATCACGACGTAGCCGTGAGGAACTGACAAAATACACTCCTGGAAATGGAAAAAAGAACACATTGACACCGGTGTGTCAGACCCACCATACTTGCTCCGGACACTGCGAGAGGGCTGTACAAGCAATGATCACACGCACGGCACAGCGGACACACCAGGAACCGCGGTGTTGGCCGGCGAATTGCGCTAGCTGCGCAGCATTTGTGAACCGCCGCCATCAGTGTCAGCCAGTTTGCCGTGGCATACGGAGCTCCATCGCAGTCTTTAACACTGGTAGCATGCCGCGACAGCGTGGACGTGGACCGTATGTGCAGTTGATCGAGGGCGTATAGTGGGCATGCGGGAGGCCGGGTGGACGTACCGCCGAATTGCTCAACACGTGGGGCGTGAGGTCTCCACAGTACATCGATGTTGTCGCCAGTGGTCGGCGGAAGGTGCACGTGCCCGTCGACCTGGGACCGGACCGCAGCGACGCACGGATGCACGCCAAGACCGTAGGATCCTACGCAGTGCCGTAGGGGACCGCACCGCCACTTCCCAGCAAATTACGGACACTGTTGCTCCTGGGGTATCGGCGAGGACCATTCGCAACCGTCTCCATGAAGCTGGGCTACGGTCCCGCACACCGTTAGGCCGTCTTCCGCTCACGCCCCAACATCGTGCAGCCCGCCTCCAGTGGTGTCGCGACAGGCGTGAATGGAGGGACGAATGGAGACGTGTCGTCTTCAGCGATGAGAGTCGCTTCTGCCTTGGTGCCAATGATGGTCGTATGCGTGTTTGGCGCCGTGCAGGTGAGTGCCACAATCAGGACTGCATACGACCGAGGCACACAGGGCCAACACCTGGCATCATGGTGTGGGGAGCGATCTCCTACACTGGCCGTACACCACTGGTGATCGTCGAGGGGACACTGAATAGTGCACAGTACATCCAAACCGTCATCGAACCCATCGTTCTACCATTCCTAGACCGGCAAGGGAACTTGCTGTTCCAACAGGACAATGCACGTCCGCATGTATCCCGTGCCACCCAACGTGCTCTGGAAGGTGTAAGTCAACTACCCTGGCCAGCAAGATCTCCGGATCTGTCCCCCATTGAGCATGTTTGGGACTGGTTGAAGCGTCGTCTCACGCGGTCTGCACGTCCAGCACGAACGCTGGTCCAACTGAGGCGCCAGGTGGAAATGGCATGGCAAGCCTTTCCACAGGACTACATCCAGCATCTCTACGATCGTCTGGTTCTGTCAGTGTGATCATGTGATGTATCTGACCCCAGGAATGTGTCAATAAAGTTTCCCCTTCCTGGGACAATGAATTCACGGTGTTCTTATTTCAATTTCCAGGAGTGTATTAAGTAATTGCATATCAGACAGTGCTATGTTACAGTATTTCAGAAAACATACACACAGTTTTTTGTCTATTACTTCCGCAGCTGACATAAAATCAACTGTAAAATTTTAAGAATACTTCAGGAACTTTAAATGTCTGGAAAAGCAACAGTAACACAACAAATAATATGAGATACCATACTGCTTAACAGTGTAGGGTGGAGGACCGGTACTGCTTTATACAAAATCAGATCCTATCTGTTTTATAAAAACAATGGCCTAGTGTACTGTAGCCATTAGGACTTTGTTTTTGTAAAACACATCTGAAGATGGTCATTATAGTCCGAAATCGGTAATCTGTTGATAAGGATTGTTGTGATCACAGACGTAAAATAAAGGAAATTTTTTCTATGTACGGGTCAATGTCTTATTCACGACAATCTTGCAGCTTGTGAAAGAATACTTGGCTTTTTCATTCTGCCACGGCCCCAGGCACGCCACAATAGCTCGAAAACATGACTCTCATTTCAAACAAGTTAGTATACTAAACGGAATGATGATGAAAAAACAATGTGAAACTTCCAAAAAGGGAGGAGTAAACGAAATGAAACTTGACGAGTTGAGAAGATATCTAATGTTATTTCAGTGATGACGAAATCGAGTCACATTTACAAAGAACTTGGCTATACGAGTAGACTTCTTTGTATGACGTTAATCCATCTGGCCTGGATGCGTGTGTTGGGAAGGATATCTTCTGAAGAAAGCTGGCACATAAATGTTTTCACTAATCTTTTCACATCCCGGATACTGAAACTGGGACAGACTTGACACAGTAGGTTGTCCAACACAAGTTCTGTCAGAGGCAGATCTGGGAATCTTACTGGCCATGACGGTACCTCAGTATCACGCAGACAGTTCATAGAGGCACGTACTGCGTGTGGACAAGCATTGTAATGTTGAAAAGTAGCTTCACGAGACTGTCGCATGAGCTGTAACACATATGGACGCAGGATGTCCGTGACTTACCATTATGCCATCCGAGTTCCCTAAATCATTACCAGCGGTTACTTGAAGTCATACCCAATTGTCCCCCACATCATGATGCCAGGAGTATCGCGTCTCCAAGACAATGGTGACCAAGATATCGCCATATACGACAACGATGGTCATACAAGGTAGCACAGAACCGCGATTCATCGCTGAACACAATGCGACGGTATTCATCGACAGTCCATGTTTCCCGATCAGGTACCACTCCAAACACAGCGTCATTTAGTTTTATTTTTTTTATTTTCTACGACAGTGACACATGGAAAGGTAACTACCCAGTCTGGCTGCTTCTAGTCTCCAACCAATGGTACGGGATGAAACAGAAAGTTGCAGGGAGTCCATTATTTTATCTCGGATGGCAAGCACAGACTTGAAGGGATTACAATGCGCTTGGTGACAAAATACGGCGATTCTCCCTTCTGGTAGCCTGACGTAGTCGACTGGAACCTTGACAACGAATATGTCTGCTCTCTTGCTCCCAAGCAGACCAGTATCGTCTTGCTGTTACATCCAAATGCTTCACAAATCTAGATATTGCAGGATTCGACCAACCGACTACCTGTAGCCCACAATGCGGCCATCTCTGAACTTTGTCATACGCTGATAATGCTGTCTCAGACGAGTACGTGGCATCTCCGTGTCCTTCACAGTTATCACTCAACTTCTGGTGCTGTTCACTCCCTCTCCATACTCTATCAGACCTGGTACCAACATTGAACACGACATTAAACACGAATAACACTAATGCTCTGTGGTAGTCGTTCTGCCTGACACAAAGAATTGCAACCCTAATCGTTTACATATCCGCCATTGGCATGTGCGTGTACGAAACCTATATTGACAGCCTACCATGTCGTTTGAGTCGTTCGCTTCCTTTTCTTTTTTGTCAAGCAGCACACATTGATCAGCCAGAATATTATTACCTCCTACCATACGGCTGGTATGTCCACCTTTGGCACGGATAACAGCGGCGACGCACCGTGGCATGGAAGCAATGAGGCCTTGATAGGTCCCTGGACGTAGCTGCCACTACATCTGCACGCACAAGTCACCTAATTCCCTTAAATTCCGAGTTAGGGGGACAGGGGTGGCGATGAGGTATGACGCCACGTTCAATTCACATCCAAGTTGTGTTCGATCAGGTTCAAATCTGGGGAGCTAGTTGGCCAGCACATCAATTGTAACTCGCCACTGTGTTCCTCGAACCATTCCATCACTTTCTTGGTCTTGTGACATGGCACATTATCTTGTTGAAAAATGCCATTGCCGTCGGGAAACATGATCGTTATGAAGGGGTGTACGTGGTCTGCAACCAGTTTACGACACCCCTTGGTGTCATAGTGCCTTGCACGAGCTCCACGTGAACTCCTACGTGAATGTTCTACAGACCATAATGGAGCAACCTCCAGCTTGTCTCCGTCGCACAGTACAGATGTCAAGGAGCTGCTTCCCTGGAAGACGATGGATTCGTGCCCTCCCATAGGCACGATGAAGAAGGTATAGGGATTCATCAGACCATGCAACGCTCTGCCACTGTGTCAACGTAGAGTGCCGATGGTCAGGTACCCATTTCTGTTGTAGTTGCCGATGTCGTGGTGTGAACATTTGTATATGCATGGGTCGTCGGCTGGGAGGCCCATCGTTTGCAGTGTTCGGGACACTGTATGTTTAGAAACACTTGTACTCTGCCCAGCATTAAAGTCTGATGTTAGTCCCACCACAGTACGCCGTCTGTCTTGTTTTACCAATCTGCCCAGTGTACAACGTCCGACATCTGTAGTGAGGGATGGCCACCCAACCCCCTACGTCTAGACATGGTTTCACCTTGGTTTCGCTACGAGTTGAAGATACTCACCACAGCACTCCTTGAACACCCGATAACTCCCGAAATTTGAGATATTCTCGTACCGAGCCTCCGGGCCATCACAGTCAGCTCTCGGTCAAACTCAGATAGATCGCACGATATCTCCATTCTACACACCGACAGCACTCTCACTGACATAACATGCAGCGTGCGTGTGTCTGACTAGCAGTCATTCCTCGCCTGGACGGGTTTATATTGATAGAAGGTCGGTGATCATAATATTCTGGCTCATCAGAGTATTTGTGACATAGGAGGAATCCCATCGACATAGGTGGATGTACATAGTGGTTGCTGTGTTTACGCTACTTCTCTGTCAGTAGCCAGATGGTGGTTAACATGAACACTTGTAATCGGCTCAGTATAGTTTTGTTTGTAGTTAAGACCTTTATATTTGACAAGCCGATATGTAAAATGGTTCAAATGGCTCTGGGCACTATGGGACTTAACATCTGAAGTCATCAGTCCCCTAGAACTTAGAACTACTTAAACCTAGCTAACCTAATGACATCACACACATCCATGCCCGAGTCAGGATTCGAACCTGCGACCGTAGCGGTCGCGCGGGTCCAGACTGAAGCCCCGATATGCAGTAATCTTCATGGTACAGGGAAGTAAATATGCAATGTGAAGTGAATTGCAACTCTGATGGACAGTATGTTGAAAAAGTTTCAAAATATAAGCGCCGATGATGACAATATAGCTCTTTCGAAGCCGATCACCGAATAAAATGCTTTTAAGCGACCTTAACTTGTGAAGCTTTCTTCAGTTATCGAACAAAACGTCATTGCGTACAACTGACTCAGAGGGAGACAATCATTCGTTTTGAAAACAATAATTTTAAAAAACAATGGAGGTATATATTTCTAATGCGTTTATGGGGTTATATTAACCCCACTGGTACTAGGAGGGTTAATAAGAATACTGGTCATGAGCTGTACTTAATTCAGTATGGCTTGTTGCAACACCTCAATCTGGGATCTAAAGAAACCCTACTTTCAGTTACTGTATAATTTTTTAAAAGGTAATTAATTTAATGACATTTAGAGTAATCAATCAGTTTAACAAATATCAGTCAAGGATAACACTTATCAAAGTAATTATCGAGCTTTCGCCCTTTATAATGGGTACTTGTGGTTATCGAACCCTACTACAGGTACATTGTGTCATCAATGGTATACGGACACACCCAAAAACATACGTTTTTCATATCAGGTGCATTGTGATGCCACCTACTGCCAGGTACTCCATATCAACGACCTCAGTAGTCATCAGACATCGTGAGAGAGCAGAATGGGGCGTTCCGCGGAACTCACGGACTTGGAACGTCGTCAGGTGATTGGGTTTCACTTGTGTCATACGTCTGTATGCGACATTTGCACACTCCTAAACATCCCTAGGCCCACTGTTTCTGATGTGATAGTGAAGTGCAAACGTGAAGGGACACGTCCAGCACAAAAGCGTTCAGGTCGAACTCGTCTGTTGACTGACAGAGACCGCCGACAATTGAAGAGAATCGTAATGTGTAATAGGCAGACATCTATCCAGACCATCACACAGGAATTCCAAACTGCATCTGCATCCACTGCAACTACTATGACAGTTATACAGGAAGCGAGAAAACTTAGATTTCATGGTCGAGCTGCTACTCACAAGCCACGCATCACGCCGCCAGATGCGAAACGACGCCTCGCTAGGTGTAAGGAGCGTAAACACTGGACGACTCAACAGTGGAAAAACATTGTGCGGAGTGACGAATTACGGTACACAATGTGGCGATCCGATGGCAGGGTGTGGGTATGCCGAATGCCCGGTGAACGTCATCTGCCAGCGTGTGTAGTGCCAACAGTAAAATTCGGAGGCGGTGTTATGGTGTGGTCGTGGTTTTCATTCAGGGGGCTTACACCCCTTGTTGTTTTGCGTGGCGCTATCACAGCACAGGCCTACATTGATGTTTTAAGCACCTTCTTGAGTCCCACTGTTGAAGAGCAATTCGAGGATGGCGATTGCATCTTTCAACACGATCGAGCACTTGTTCATAATGCAAGGTCTGTGGCGGAGTGGTTAAACGACTATAAAATCCCTGCAATAGACTGACCTGCACAGAGTCCTGACCTGAATCCTACAGAACACCTTTGGGATGTTTTGGAACGCCGACTTCGTACCAGGCATCACCGACCGACGACGATACCTCTCTTCAGTGCAGCACTCCTTGAAGAATGGGGTGCGATTCCCCAAGAAACCTTCCAGTACATGATTGAACGTATGCTTGCGAGAGTGGAAGCTGTCATCAGGGCTTAGGGTGGGCCAACACCATACTGAATTCGAGCATTACTGATGGAGGGCGCCACGAACTTGTAAGTAATTTTCAGCTAGGTGTCCGGATACTTTTGATCACATAGTGTAATTATATCAAAAACCATATGATACTTTACGTACCCGCTAGATCCTGTACCATTTAAATGAATCCTGTTTCCATTGTCTTTGCTCTTTTCTATGTATCTGTTTAACCGACCATTACCTTAGGTGTCGAACTGGTGTTGCGGTTATGAAAAAATTCCTTAAGGCTGAGGATGCACTTCAGGTGAGCCTTACGGATAGCAGAATTCAGATAAAACATAAATGACAAGAAACAAAGGCAGATAGATCCTGCTAGCTTTAATTCATAACACATTCATTCAGTTCCAAATAACCTGCACTCATAAGTTCAGTTAATACAGGGATCGCGATTTGAAATAATGTTCTGAACTGTAAAAAAGTATTAGATCAGTCACAAGGACATAGTATGCAACTTCTGTAATCAGAAATCTGGAGATCCATCTCGAGTTGAAATATTTATACGAACTTCAGTGATCAACACTGTCACTAGACATTAAATCAACTATTCCTGTGTGAAATGTGCTTGAACGTAACCAAAGTAATAATAAATCAAACAGCATAAATAAAACATAAAGAAACTTTTCAAGCAATTATTTAATCTCCGAAGGAGGACGTAGTTCTTTTATACTGATACAGTTTAAGCAACATCAATGTCGTAGAGTGCAGTTGTCCAGAGAAGCAAAGAATAACTATATAAATTTCTTTATAGTTTATGATTAAAGGTTTATGACTATCCAAGAGAACGGACTACAGCTCCAGTAAAATATTCAAGTGTGTAATAACACAATTAGTGAAGTAGTGCAGTAACGTTTTTCTAGCACTTGCTTGTTCTTGACTGAAAGTTCCAGGTAACACCATAAAAGTATAGTAAAATGCAGGAGGAACTGCAAAGGATAGATAGCTGGAATAGGAAGTTGATCTTCAACGTAAATGAATTATTATTTTACGCATAGATAAGCGAAAAGACACATTACTGCTTGAAAGTTCCTGTAGTATTTGTCAACTTCCATTTCCTCGTTTTGCGCGTCTGCTAACTTCTGAGCAAATTTCGCTATGATGATCGGTGTCCATCAGGCGGTGTCTGTTTTGCTGTTATTTCTATCTGAATTGTGTTGGGCGTCCTTGCGACAATGTTTAGTGAGCAGCATGGTTCAGCCAACAGGAAATGGACGCGGCCAGTGCGAGGCAGCATGGTCAGAGTTTCAATTGGGAACTAAGTTTCTAAGCCACTCTATGCTGTGCTGTGTTCATTATAAGGTGGTGGGCTATCGCTTGTCCGACGTGGAGAAAGAGAGAGAGAGAGAGAGTGAGAGAGAGAGAGAGAGGGAGAGAGATTGGCGTTTCAACTTGGGTTTGTATGTGGAACTTACAATGAGAATTGCATCCTGCATTCTCTGGTCACGAGCGACGAGTGAGATGGTAATATACTGTAATGTGCGCTTGGCGTAAGATATAGATTCAAAGTATTCGCACCTGTGCTGAGGCATTATTAGTTACACCATACGAGATGACTTGTACTGCAGGGCATCCACTTTCGATTAGTGTGAGTCAGAATTTGTTTTATGTATGCTTTGCATTTGACCCGTGGGTGACATACAAATCCGTTCCTCAGTTATCTATTGATCCTTAGTATTTTCTTCGGCTTCATGAGTAATTTCTGAGCGAAGTCTTTGTTATACAGTGGTTCAAATACCAAGCGGTTCATATAATCTTAACTATGCTCTTCCACGTAATACGAGCTATGCTTTTGATCTGAAACAGTCAAGAACTGGTACACAGTTCTTCTGATTTTATTAACACACTCCCTCGAATTATCAAACTGAGAGCATTTATATAACATTAATTTCCATAAGCCATACGATCATGGGCTTATAAACTACACAACAGTGGGGCTCGCATCATGATCAGTTACTTTCAGTAAGAGTATTTATTCAGTGAGAATAGTTCTGCACAGCCTGCATTCTTCCATTCAGTATAAGAATTTTTAGCGGCATCTTCTATGCACTTCTTCCTGGTTCCAGATGGTAAGTCTTAATCTAGAATTTGGTAGCAGCAAATGATGCACCAAATTACGATCGGTTATCTGTTAATAATTATTTTCATTTTCCTAGTTTAAAAGTTTTAAAATTACAATTGTGAGCCAACCACGCTCGGTAAACATGCTTCTTCTACAGGGTGAGGCATTTTAACCATTTCGAAAGTCAACTGATGATCTCACTGATAGGAAACTGGATAATTAAAATGTAGTTAAATATTCTTATAACCCCATTGATTAATTGTTGCACAAAGTAAGTGGTACCTGTGTAACTTTATTCCTTAATGAAGCTAGATCGTGTTATGATAATACTTCCATCATTCATTATTCACAGGTGTAAGAGGGCATTTCAATCATGGCAATTTTCTGTAGTCATTCTTAGATGAACTCAAGAGTTAAACAAGACACAGCTGACTAACATATTTGATTATATTCTTGGCGATACTTCACAGGAAACTAACAACCAAACGATATTTAGGTGTAGGCGTCCGGTATCACCAGAGGAGCAATAACCACACAAAACCAGCTGTAGGCTAAAAGTCATTTCATGGATTCTAAGAAATGTATGTATCCACAAGGATGCTTCTTGAAAGTTCTCTTTCGATAGCTACATGAGTACTACTAGTCAGTCGGGGGTCTTACCATTAAAGATTAAAGGATGAAATAGAGACAGATGGACTGTTTCGTTGCGGTGTCTTCTTAAGTAACTGCGAGAAGCTGATCAAACTCCAGTAGATACTCCAGAAATGGGGCTTCGAGCATCACGCAGACGTTTATTATTAAAATTGCCAAAGCATACACACCGAGAAGGGCCAGGATACATAATAATTCCTATGACCACGGCGGGTAATTCGAAGACATTAGAGGTGAAGCGCAGCCTAATCAACAGTGGTTTACTCCATCCATCATTCGCGAATGAAGCACATATCGTAAGCTGGCTTGCATAGGATAAATGTAGATGCACCTAGTCTCTGCTTACAATTTATTGCCATTGTCTAAGAAAATCAGAAAGTCGAACATTTAACCACTTCCACCTGCTCTTTTTCTGTAACGGTCTTCCACTGTAGTTAGTCTTTCAAATAAGGTCTTAAGGCTATCACACAGTAGGCTGTTCCGAGGAGTAAATGTTCTCTGTACAAGATGGGCTTACACTCCAGCAGAAAGATGTTAGCTACCTTCAGATGATCGACGCCGATGAAAGGGCTGCTGCTTCGGAAATCTTCGTTCTTTGCAGCACCATCGTGCTACCTTACTCCACTTGAGTATTGATATTTTATTCTTTCATTACATATTTCTGTTAATAATAGAACGGCAGCATTGAAACCACTAAAGGCTGCTTTTAGGTGTATTTATTCTCGGACAACAAGTTTCGATCGAGGGACCACGGTTACCATGACATCAGGCTCAGGGAAGGTTTCTTGGTGTCTTCGAATAGAAGGCATCTACAGCCACATATCTATTCCGCAAGCCAGAGTGTACGTAGTACCAATGTTAACGATTTTCTTTGCTATTCCATTCGCGTATTGACCGAGGAAATAGAAACTGTTCTTATGCCTCTGTACATCCTATAATTCCTCTTATGTTGCTCTTATGATCCCTACACATGAATGCGATGATGGCAGCTTAATTGTTACAGATACTTCTTTGAAAATAGATACTATTTGTGATATAGTATTGTTTCCAAGCTAAACCAACCTCTAGCGCAGCTCGAAATTGGTTCAATGTCTGTTGTCACACCTACTTCATATGTGTTCTAAACACGGCAACAGTATTCCAGAACTGATGGCAATAGCGTCTTGTATGAAATATCCTTTATAGATTGCATTGTTTCAGAATCCGTTCAACAATTTCAAATCTGCCACTCACTTTCCCTAACAGCGATTTTATGTAATCGTCCCTTTTTATATGGCTTCTTATTGTTACCTCTAAACACTTATGCAATTTGTCCTACACAGGTTGTTCACCACTAATCATTTTATCAGACACTATCTTGATTCTTTTTTTTAGTTACAGATGTTTCTTAAATTTATCCACATTTAAGGTTGTTGTTGTTGTGATCTTCAGTCCAGAGACTGGTTTGATATAGCTCTCCATGCTACTCTATCCTGTGCAAGCTTCTTCATCTCCCAGTACCTACATCCTTCTGAATCTGCTTAGTGTATTCATCTCTTGGTCTCCCTCTACGATTTTTACTCTCCACGCTGCTCTCCAGAAATATATAGGTGACCCCTTGATGCCTCAGAACATGTCCTACCAACCGATCCTTTCTTCTAGTCAGAGTATGCCACAAATTTCTCTTCTCCCTAATTCTATTCAATACCTCCTCATTAGGTATGTGATCTACCCATCTAATCTCCAGCATTCTTCTGTAGCAGCACATTTCGGAAGCTTCTATTCTCTTCTTGTCCAAACTATTTATCTTCCACGTTTCACTTCCATACATGGTCACACTGCATACAAATACTTTCAGAAACGACTTCCTGACACTTAAATCAATACTCGATGTTAACAAATTTCTCTTCTTCAGAAACGCTTTCCTTGCCATTGAGAGTCTACATTTTACATCCTCTCTACTTCGACCATCATCAGTTATTTTGCTCCCCAAATAGCAAAACTCATTTACTGCTTTAAGCGTTTCATTTCCTAATCCAATACCCTCAGCATCACCAGATTCAATTCGACTACATTCCATTATCCTCGTTTTGCTTTTGTTGATGTTCATCTTATATCCTCCTTTCAAGACACTGTCCACTCCGTTCAGTTGCTCTTCCAGGTCCTTTGCTGTCTCTGACTGAATTACAATGTTATCGGTGAACCTCGAAGTTTTTATTTCTTCTCCCTGGATTTTAATTCCTACTGCGAATTTTTCTTTTGTTTCCTTTACTGCTTGCTCAATATACAGATTGAATAACATCGGGGATAGGCTACAACCCTGTCTCACTCCCTTCCCAGCCACTGCTTCCCTTTCATGCCCTCGACTCTTATAACTGCCATCTGGTTTCTGTACAAATTGTAAATAGCCTTTCATCCTTGTATTTTACCACTGCCACCTTCAGGATTTGAAAGAGAGTATTCCAGTCAACATTGTCAAAAGCTTTCCTTAAGTCTACAAATGTTAGAAACGTAGGTTGGCCTTTCCTTAATCTATTTTCTAAGAGAAGTTGTAAGGTCAGTACTGCCTCATGTGTTCCAACATTTCTACGGAATCCAAACTGATCTTCCCCGAGGTCGGCTTCAACCAGTTTTTCCATTCGTCTGTAAAGAATTCGTGTTAGTATTTTGCACCGTTGGCTTATTAAACTGATAGTTCGGTAATTTTCACATCTGTCAACACCTGCTTTCTTTGGTATTGGAATTATTATATTCTTCTTGAAGTGTGAGGGTATTTCGCCTGTCTCATACATCTTGCTCACCAGATGGTAGAGTTTTGTCAGGGCTGGCTCTCCCAAGGCTATCAGTAGTTATAATGGAATGCTGTCTACTTCCGGGGCCTTGTTTCGACTGAGGTCTCTCAGTGCTCTGTCAAACTCTTCATGGACTATCATATCTCCCATTTCATCTTCACCTACATCCTCTTCCATTTCCATAATATTGTTCTCAAGTACATCATCCTTGTACAGACCCTCTATATACTCCTTCCACCTTTCTGCTTTCTCTTCTTTGCTTAGAACTGGGTTTCAATCTGAGCTCCTGATATTCATACAAGTGGTTCTCCTTTCTCCAAAGGTCTCTTTAATTTTCCTGTAGGCAGTATCTATCTTACCCTAGTGAGATAAGCCTCTACATCCTCACATTTGCCCTCTAGCCATCCCTGCTTAGCCATTTTGCACTTCCTGTCGATATCATTTTTGAGACGTTTGTATTCCTTTTTGCCTGCTTCATTTACTTCATTTTTATATTTTCTCCTTTCATCAATTAAATTCAATATTTGTTCTGTCACCCAAGGATTTCTACTAGCCCTCGTCTTTTTACCAACTTGATCATGTGCTGCCTTCACTATTTCATCCCTCAAAGCTACCCATTCTTTTTCTACTGTATTTCTTTCCCCCATTCCTGTCAATCGTTCCCTAATTTTCTCCTTGAAACTCTCTACAACCTCGGGTTCTGTCAGTTTATCTAGATCCCATCTCCTTAAATTCCAACCTTTTTGCAGTTTCTTTAGTCTTAATCTACAGTCCATAACCAATTGATTGTGGTCAGAGTCCACATCTGCCCCTGGAAATGTCTTACAATTTAAAACCTGATTCCTAAATATCTGTCTTACCATTATATAATCTATCTGATACCTCCTAGTATCTGCAGCTTCTTCCATGTATACAGCCTTCATTCATGATTCTTGAACCAAGTGTTAGCTATGATTAAGTTATGTTCTGTGTAAAATGCTACCAGACGGATTCTTCTTTCATTTCTTACCTCCATTCCATATCCACCTACTACGTTTCCGTCACTTCCTTTTCCTAGTATCGAATTCCAGTCACTCATGACTATTAAATTCTGTCTCCCTTGACAATCCGAATAATTTCTTTTATCTCACCATACATTTCATCAATCTCTTCGTCATCTGCGGAGCTAGTTGGCATATAAACGTGTACAACTGTGGTAGGCGTGAGCTTCGTGTCTAACTTGGCCTCAATAATGCGTTCACTATGCTGTTTGTAGTAGCTTACCCGTCCGCCCTCGGTAGCTGAGTGGTGTCGGCACGGTAGCTCAGCGTGTTCGGTCAGAGGGCTCCGTGCTCTCTGTAATAAAAAAAACTGAGTCAAGGGTTCAACGATCAACTTGAACGGATGTCTTGTGACGTCCGCCTAGACCAAACGTAACGAACTATATGGAACAAAAAAAAAAAGGTGGTCAGCACGACAGACTGTCATTCCTCAGGGCCCGGGTTCGATTCCCGGCTGGGTCGGAGATTTTCTCCGCTCAGGGACTGGGTGTTGTGCTGTCCTAATCAACATCATTTCATCCCCATCGATGCGCAAGTCGCCGAAGTGGCGACCAATCGAAAGACTTGCACCAGGCGAGCGGTCTACCCGACGGGAGGCCCTCGTCACACATTTATTTATTTAGTAGCTTACCCGCACTCCTATTTTTTATCCATTACTATATCTACCCCTCCATTACCCCTATTTGATTTTGTATTTATAGCCCTGTATTCACCTGACCAGAAGTCTTGTTCCTCCTGCCACCGAATTTCACTAATTCCCACTATATCTAACTTTAACCTATCCATTTCCCTTTTTAAATTTTCTAAACTACCTGCCCGATTAAGCAATTTGACATTCCTCGCTCCGATCAGTAGAGCGCCAGTTTTCTTTATCCTGATAACGATGTCCTCCTGAGTAGTCCCCGCCCGGAGATCCGAATGGGGGACTATTTTACCTCCGTAATATTTTACCCAAGAGGACGACATCATCATTTAACCATACAGTAAAGCTGCATGCCCTCTGAAAATATTACGGCTGTAGTTTCCCCTTGGTTTCAGCCGTTCACGGAAAGGCTGTTTTGGTTAGTGTTACAAGGCCAGAACAGTCAATCATCCAGAATGTTGCCCCTGCAACTACTGAAAAGGCAGCTGCCCCTCTTCAGGAACCACACGTTTGTGTGGCCTCTCAACTGATACCCCTCCGTTGTGGTTGCACCTACGGTACGGCTATCTGTATCGCTGAGGCACGTAAGCCTCCCCATTTATGTCAGGGTCCATGGTTCATGGCGGGGTTAGTCACCACTTATTACACCAAATAATTTCTTACAAGTCTCTATGTAATTTAATAAGATCTTATAAGGAGAACACTTCCTTGTACACTACAACAATGTCAGTGAGAAATCCTTCAGTCCTGTCGATCCTGTGTGGTAAATCGTTTATTCACCTCGAAAACATCAGAAATCCTATTACGCTTTCTTGGAGGAACGGCTGATGTTACGTTTATCTCTGTATAACAACCGCTGTCCAGTATAACGTTCAGGGATATACTAGCCAAATACTGTTCAAGCCAATCCCATACTTACGGAGATATTTCAAATGATCGCATCTGGGTTAGTATTCGACGATGTTCTACAGTGTCTGTTGTTTGCGAGATGTCGTGTATGAATACATCAATACGAATACATGTATTCGTACTGATTCTTAGAGAAGAGCTTGTTTTCCTCGAGGAATATTATAAATTTTGAATTTAGAATATGCTCTTTGATACTGCTACAAACAGAAGTCAGTGATTTTTATCTGTAAGTCTGTAATTCTGTGACCTACTCTCTATTCCTGCCACACGGGACTATTCCCTGTGCTAGATATTCCCGATAAGTATGAGCAGGGAAAGGACCTAATTCTGCGGCATTTGGAATTTAATTGTGTCAGGAGCGGGTGCATGGTTTGCATTAAGTAGTCTCAACTGTTCTCGATGCCTTATGTAAATATATCTAATTTTTTTTCTCTGCTGTAGGAAAACAAAAGTGCGATAATGTCTTCATAAGTGAATACAGTTTAACCAAAGCATGTATTATTTCTGTGTGCTAAATTCAGTTTCAACACTAGATAAATGTAATGGAGATCGAATGGAAGATTTGAACCCGTTTCTTGAGTTGATCTATGACCAGAGCTTCATAGTGTTTTCTGGTAGAGCGCTTAGCCAGCATCTTACCCTTCGTACGCATGCACTACTTGCTATTAACCATTCTCTATCAGTTTAGGTGCAGTCTCTTTTGTAGAGAGAGTTATTCCCAGAATAGTAGCATTAAGCGATTTTTAGTCGTTGACGTCATATATCACCTTACACTGAGGTGACAAAAGGTTAATATCGTGCCGGACCTCCTTTTTCCCGGCTTAGTGCAGCAACTCGACGTGGCATGGTCTCAACAAGTTGTGGGAAGTCCCCTGCAGAAATATTGACCATGCTACCTCTATAGCTGTCCATAACTGCGAAAGTGTTGCCGGTGCTAGATTTTGTGCGCGAATTTCCCCTCGATTACGTCCCATAGATGTTCTATGGGAAATATGTCTGGCGCTCGAATTTTCAAGAACGTTCTTCAAACCCACAGCAAACAATTGTGGCCAGGTGGCCTGGCGCATTGTCATTCATAAAATTTCCATCGTTGTTAGGGAACATGAAGTCAATGAATGGCTGCAGTAACCGAACATAACGATTTCCAGTATATGATCTATACAGTTGCACTAGAGGACCCAGTCCATTCCATGTAAACACAGCCCAAACCATTATGGAGCCACCACCAGCTTGCATAGTGCTCTGTTAAGTACCTCGGTCCATGGCCTCGTGCGGTCTGTGCCACACGCGAAACCTACCATTAGCTCTTACCAACTGACATCGACAGTCATAAGACCAGGCTACAGTTTTCCAGTCATTAGGGCCCGACTAAATGGTCACGCACCCAGGAGATGAGCTGCAGGCGATGTCGTGCATGTTAGCAAATGCACTCGCCTCGGTCGTTTGCTACCATAGCCCATTAACACCATATTTCGCCGCATTGTCGTAATGAATATGTTCGTCGCAGGCCCGTCACTGATTTCTGCAGTTATTTGACGCACTGGTGCTTCCCTGTTTGCACTGACAACTCCACCCAAACGCCGATAATTTCGGCCGTTTAGTGAAGGTCGTCGGCCACTGCGTTGTCCGTTGTGAGAGTTAATGCCTGGAATTTGATATTACTGGCACAGTCATGACACTGTGCATCTCGAAATACTAAATTCACTAACTATTTCCTACGTTTAACGTCACATGGGTGTATCTCCAACAACCATTCCGCGTTCAGAGTCTGTTGATTCCTGTCCTGCAGTCATAATCACGTAGGAAACCTTTTTATATGAATTTCCTGAGTACCAATGACAGCTCCGCCAATGCATTGCCCTTTTATACATTGCTTACGCGATACTACCGCCATCTGTGTACGTGCATATCACTATCTCATGACTTCGCACGTCAGTGTACTTTGGACGTACTATTCAGACCATGGTTTTCAACAATTTACAGTTTTAACCATAACTGTCTTACGTTTGCCAGATTTCATCCAAATATTCGCAGTTCGTCTTTTAAACAACTTGATAGTGGCTCAGTATCATTTCAACCCAACACAAATAATTCCCTACTATTTTCACGATCTTCCTGTCATGGACCATCGCCATTTCTGTAATAGCATCGTAGTCGCTATTCACTCTTTCTTTGGTGGCACTGTCGAAAAATTCTAGCCATGTTTCAATTAGGATCTCTAATAAATTTTTTCCACGTGTTAATTGTCGGACTAGTTGTTCGAAATAGTTGTCAGACAATACCTTCAGTATTAATTCGTAGGAATGTTCAGCCTTATCTCAGATAACGTTCATGCTGCATCTATGATACTCTACAGGTTGAAGTCACCACCTATTACTACCACAAGAGTACCCGATCTCTGTTATTCTAGTGCATATTGGTTAGCATTCTGAATCTCACGAAACCTAATGCTTCTGGTTGGCGCTCTAAACATTGCTCCTTTTAGAGAGTTTAATTTATCTTCCCGTCCGTGTTTTCTTGAAAATTTCAGTACTCTCGAATTAGGTTTTCAACTACTCTCAGTTTGTAACACGTTGTGGGGGTGATTGTCTCGTTTCGATCTCCAGGGAGAGGAACTACTAGAATGAGTTTCGTTGAAGTGTAAGGATTGCTCCATGTCACATTTTAAGATAATGTGTCTTCTGTCATGGCAAGATAGACAGCAATCAATTTGCCAACTGATCTGCCCTCACTTGTATTGAGCAATGATGTAAATGTAGTGCAAGTTGCACGATTAGGTGTTGTGTGTGACCTATAGCAATGCATTATCGTGAAACCATAAGGTACCTCGTTCCGTACATTTAGATCATGACGTCATCTACAACCGAAGCCTGTTTTTATACCACCCAAGACACTCATTAAGCTGCGACATAGCAGCAACATCCGACAGATCTTACAGCTCCATGTGGTCTATGTCTAAACTGATCGCAGTAAAATGATGTGCTACTTACAAAACGCTCCACGTTGTATAAAAATATCCTTCAAAGAAGATATGTCTCTGTTGTTAAAACATCTGTCATAATACTATCGTGTCGTAGCCGGAGTAGAAATCCGAAAGCAGAGTCGTCAGTTACATACGACACTTATCACTGAATAGAAATTTGTTACGAACACCTACGTACGGCCAGAACACAACTGACCTCCTGGTTGGAGAGTGCAGTTGTTTATATAGACACACAATATTCTCGAAAATACAAACATAATAAATTTCATCAGCCTCGTAGGGATGATAAATTTCAGAATGACAAATAGCAGCTATCGGTCGAGCTTGAACTGGCACCCCGCGGCAAGCAAACCATTTACGGTATCCATTAAACTACAATGCATGCAGCACAGCTTCCTGCATTGATTCCTCTCCTGCAGAAGCAGCCACTCACTGTTTCATACATTCTCACTGGAGCTGACTACAGCATCGTGAATCTGTAACGGGCAGTTGTGTTCTGTATGGCAGCCCTGGAGGGTACTAGCACTCTTTTCGTGTTATCACATCCTCTCCACTATGATAAGTGTCGAAGGTAGCCCCTCCCACTGAGGGGCCTCAGTTTCCTTGAAGGAGAAGCCCCCGTCTTCGATGGGTGCACTTCAGAACTGTAGCAGTGTTTCTTACGGAGGATATGAACGTCGTCTCTGCGCTTTCTTCTTCTTGATGAAGCGTAATTATTCTTGAATTCGTTTGTGACGTCCAGCAAGCGACGAAAGATGATATACGGTCCTAAGTAGAGCTTTAGTAACTCTTCCGATAGTTCCACCCTCCACACAGGCGTAAAAATCCATATCAAGTCTCCCAAGCAAGCCTGCGCTTGGCGATATGTCGCTCTCGGGCTCTCTCCTGGACGTCCAATGTTTGATACGAGACAGCTATCTTGCTTCTTCAGTTCTGCTGTTGAGATTTTTCACGCAGTCGTCTTGAGTATTGTCCGGCTGGAACGTGAGCAGAGTATCCATTGTTGTTTCGGCCTTTAATTTAATGTTCCGTTTATTAATTTGAACTATCCCTTTTTCGGTTCCTCATGCTTCAAGACTTCTGTGGTTTACAGCAATAATGGTTCTTCCCTTCGTTCAGCACCATTGCCATTTAATGACTCTCATTTTGATCACGCCTCTGTGTTCCGCCACAGGATTCCTTGAAAGGCAACAAGTGTCCATTTTTGTATGGTGCTGTGACATCATATTCTAGAAGTCTCAGTGATCATCTCAAAAGTCGACACGATGGATCCTTCGGGCTAGTCAGCAAGCATAGAGAAAAGTTGTTCTGTACAACGGAGAATGATTTTTCAAGTACGAGAAAATATGACCGGAACTCGTTGATGGGCAAACAACTGCAAGGCACTCTTTCTTGATTATAGGGTAGTTCCTGTCGGACTTGCTTTCTACAATGGAAACATAAACTATCACCTTTGCAGCAGCTGACTGGATTTCTACTAGAACGACACCTATATCACAACCAATAGCGTCGGAATGGAGGTCTCTCTCGGTATTCTTGTCATACAACTCTGGTTCTGGAGAAGACGGCAGCACCTCTTTAAGGAGGAAGAAGCTTTGAACTTATAGAGGTCGTCAGGAATTACGAAGGCAATCCCCGCTGTCACCCACGTCAATTCGATTTGTCAATAGCCTGTCTGCTTGTCCACAATTGAGAAATAGTTCCCTACTTTCAAGGAATCTAGAGTCTCATGAATGTGTTTCAGTATGATATTGTTCAGAGTTCGGTAGTGGACGCTGAAACGCCATGTGCCATCCTTCCTCTTCACAACGACGACACGAGAGCACCAAAGACTCACTGAATGTTAAATGATGTCGTCTTGCAGTACCTTTTCCACTTCCCCACAGATTATCCGCCGTTCAGCCGGCGACACCCTATGCGAGCGTTGGCTGCTTGGTGAATGATCGACAGCATTCATACCACGTGTTACCATAAGCCGCTTCGTCTGTCTTTTCTGTACTCCGAATTTGAAAGAATCCTGAAATTGGGGTATAATAGATACTACTCGCCGATTTTGTTCTAATTCTACGACGATGAGATTAAGCTATTCTCCCTGGACTGGTTCGGCTTTCCTTACGCAAATAGCTTTAGAGGTCAGTTTTAGCTGGTCGTGACAGTTAGTGGTCCAAATTTCTCGTTGATCACCTAAAGTGCTTATGGTCGTCGCTGACAGGTATATTCCTGTTGCGAACCTGCGTAGGTTTCTGCATTCGACAAGAGCTTCACATTTTAACTGAGCATCTACCCTGACGACTGGAACTCCCCTTGTTGATGACGGCGAGATAAAAACGTCACCAATGGCAAACAACCGCTCAGAACAATCATTCTTATGTGTCCTTGCTGAAACAGCTTCATCGATCTGGACGTCTGATCTTCCACAGTCTATAAGTGCTTGTAATCCCTGAAAAATGTCCCAATCGAGAATAACACTGTGACTACATTCTGACAAAACAATAATGTCTAAAGGTTTTGTACTGTCACTGATAGTTTTTCTTCTAGTACATGTTTCTCTCGGCTGGACGTGTTGCTAATTAGCGTCTTGAGCGTAATCACGGAACATAGTCTTATTAAGGTGGCGAACATAAACATTCCATCGACATTATAGAAAACGAAGCCCCAGACTCGACTTGCGTCCGGACAGGTTGGCCGTCGATGATGATTTCACTGAGACTTTCTGCCATCGTTTTGGCTGATGTCTGCAGGCTATGGAGGATTTTCATGTGTCGTGAGCTGAAGATCTTCCATAATGTTCGCGTCTACATCTACATCAATATGGATACTCTGCAAATCACATTTAAGTGCCTAGCAGAGCGTTCATCGAACCACCTCCACAATTCTCTATTATTCCAATCTCGTACAGCGCGCGGAAAGAATAAACACCTATATCTTTCCGTACGAGCTCTGATTTACCTTATTTTATTGTGGTGATGGTTCCGCCCTATGTAGGTCGGTGTTAAGAAAATATTTTCGCATTCGGAGGAGAATGTTGGTGATTGGAATTTCGTGAGAAGATTCCGTCGCAACGAAAAACGCCTTTCTTTTAATGATTTCCAGTCTAAATCCCATATGATTTCTGTGACACTCTCTCCATTTTATCCTCGATAATACAAAACGTGCTGCCTTTCTCTCAACTTTTTCGATGTACTCCGTCAGTCCTACCTGGTAAGGATCCCACACCGTGCAGCAGTATTCTAAAAGAGGACGGACAAGCGTAGTGTAGGCAGTCTCCTTAGTAGGTCCGTTACATTTTCTAAGTGTCCTACCAATAAAACGCAGCTTTTGGTTAGCCTTCCCCACAACATTTTCTATTTGTTCCTTCCAATTTAAGTTGTTCGTAATTGTAATACCTAGGTATTAAGTTGAATTTACGGCTTTTAGATTAGAATGATTTATCGTGTAACCGAAGTTTAACGAGTTCCTTTTCGCATTCATGTGGATGACCTCACACTTTTCGTTGTTTAGGGTCAACTGCCACTTTTCGCACCATTCAGATATTTTTTTCTAAATCGTTTTGCAGTTTGTTTTGATCTTCTGATGACTTTATTAGTAGATAAACGACAGCGTCATCTGCAAACAACCGAAGACGGCTGCTCAGATCGTCTCCCAAATCGTTTATATAGATAAGGAACAGCAAAAGGCATATTACACTACCTTAGGGAACGCCTGAAATCACTTCTGTTTTACTAGATGACTTTCCGTCAATTACTACGAACTGTGACCTCTCTGACAGGAAATCGCAAATCCAGTCACATATCTGAGACGATATTCCATAAGCACACAATTTTACTACGAGCCGCTTGTGTGGTACAGTGTCAAAAGCCTTCCGGAAATTCAGGAATATGGAATCGATCTGAAATCCCTTTTCAATAGCACTCAGCACTTCATGTGAATAAAGAGCTAGTTGCGTTTCACAGGAACGATGTTTTCTAAACCCATGTTGACTCTGTGTCAATAGACCGTTTCCTTCGAGGTGATTCATAATGTGCGAACACAATGTATGTTCGAAAATCCTGCTGCATATCGACGTTAACGATATGGGCCTGTAATTTAGTGTATTATTCCTACTATCTTTATTGAATATTGGTGTGACCTGTGCAACTTTCCAGTCTTTGGGTACGGATCTTTCGTCGAGCGAACGGTTGTATATGATTGTTAAGTATGGGGCTAATGCAGCAGCATACTCCGAAAGGAACCTAATTGGTATACAGTCTGGACCAGAAGACTTGCTTTTATTAAGTGATTTGAGTTACTTCACAACTCCGAGGATATTTACTTCTACGTTACTCATGTTGGCAGCTGTTCTCGATTCGAATTCTGGAATATTTACTTCGTCTTCTTTTGTGAAGGCATTTCGGAATTCTGTGTTTAGTAAATCTGCTTTGGCAGCACTGTCTTCTATCGTATCTCCATTGTTATCGCGCAGAGAAGGCATTGATTGTTTCTTGCCGCCAACATACTTCACATACGACCAGAATCTCTTTGGATTTTCTGCCAGGTTTCGAGACAAAGTTTCGTTGTGGAAACTGTTATAGGCGTCTCGCATTGAACTCTGCGCTAAGTTTCGAGCTTCTGTAAAGGATCACCAATCTTCGGGATTTTGCGTCTGTTTAAATTTGGAATGTTTGTTTCGTTGTTTCTACAACAGTGTTCTAACCCGTCTTGTGTTCCAAGGAGGATCAGATCCATCGTTTGTTAGTTTATTTGGTATAAATCTCTCAGTTGCTGCAGATATTATTTCTTTGAATCTAAGCCACATCTGGTCTACACTTGTATTATTAATTTGGAATGAGTGGAGATTGTCTCTCAGGGAGGCGTCAAGTGAATTATTATCTGCTTTTTTGAATAGGTATATTTTTCGCTTATTTTTCGAGAATTTGGGGATTACAATATTCAATCTCTCTACGACAACCCTGTGTTCACTAATGCCTATATCGGTTTTGATGCTCGTTATTAACTCAGGATTATTTGTTGCTAAGAGGTCAAGTGTGTTTCCACAACTGTTTACTACTCGCGCGGGCTCATGAACTAACTGCTCGAAATAATTTTCAGAGAATGCGTTTAGCACACTTTCGGATGATATTTTATTGCGTACCTCCGGAATTAAACATGTATTTTCGCGAACATATCGAGGGTAAATTAAAGTCACCACCAACTACTATCGTATGAGTCGGATACGTGTTTGAAATCAACCTCAAGTTTTCTTTGAACCTTTCAGCAACTGTATCATCTGAACTGGGAGGTAGGTAAAAGGATCCAATTAGTATTTTATTCCAGTTGCCAAAAATGACCTCTGCCCATAGTAACTCACAGCAAGTATCTACTTCAATTTCTCGACAATTTAAACTACTTCTAACAGCAACAAACACGCCACCGCCAACCGTGTTTAGCCTATCTTTTCGAAACACCGTTAAGTTCTTCGCAAAAATTTCGACTGAGCTTATATCCGGCATTTTTTTTCAGCTAGGCGACTGGCTTGCACAAAACTATGGTGATGATTGACGACTGGTGGCATAATAGTCGTCGAGAACTTGTCTCCATTCCCTGCGGTAGCGTACGTGTCCAGTGCGCCCCCAGTGGAAATATTCCATTCTTTCTTGTACGTTAGACTGATGGTGGAGATTGGTGCTAGGGATCGATACCGTCTTCTTCAACGTCCTCTATTACCTTCTGACTTATGGTGACGACATTCATGACTGCCGTCACTTGCTTCCTTGGTCCGACAATTTCAGCGGTCATAAGATTCTGTAACACTTCTGTTACAACCTAGCCTAAAAGAGGGATGACATTATGGTGATCCTTCACAACTGCCATAGGGACCAAATGTGGCAGTTGTTCATACCTGTTACGTCTGAATTTTTCTGTTACATTTCCCCATGCAGTGGCATCACTTGAATTCTTCTCTTGTTGCGACATCCGTTACCTATATCCCTTAATTATGTTTCATCATGTCTCTATTCTTCTCTTCCCTTCACCATGAGTCTCCCTCATACTCCCTGCTGCCGGCACTTCTATCTAAAATCTGTCTCTTCAATAATGTCTAATTATAACAGTACTTGTGACCTAAGAATATAAACTCTATATGTATGTATTTTTCCAGGTGTACCTTTCAAATTGTTTATTTCACTTTTTGTACTAGATGTAGTTTAACACGCCTACTAAAACATATGAATGTAAAATAAGTAGAATGCCTGGTTAGATGTAAGAGAGGGCCTGATGGCCCTAATCTTGCCAGGTTAAATAAATCAATAAATAAAATAAAATAAAATAATAAAATATATGTCTTCCACGACTCCATTCCTGACATGTGAGATTTTGTCGGCTGCTGTCATTTCGGATTGATAACTGCATCTACATCCATATCTACATACATACTCCGCAAGCCACCGTATTGTGAGTGGCGGAGAGTACCTTGTACCTTGTACTAGGCATTTCCTTTCCTGTTCCACTTACAAGTACAGCGAGGGAAGAACGACTGTGTACATGCCACCGTACTAGCGCTGGTTTCTCTTATGTTTTCGTTGCGCTCCTGAAGCGAATAGTACTTTGGTAGCAGTAGAATTGTTCTTGAGTCAGCTTCAAATAACAGTTTTCTAAATTACCTCAATAGTGTTCCACGAAAAGAACGTCGTCTTCCCTTCAAGGATTCGCATTTGAGCTTCTGAAGCATTTCCGTGATACTTGTGTCCGTGTCTAAATTGTTCGATTCCTTCCTTTACCCCTATATGGTGTGGAACCCAAACACTAGAGCTGTACTCAAGAACGGGTGGTACTAGTGTTCTATAAACGGTCTCCTTTACATATGAACCGCACTCTCCTAAAATTCTCCCATTAAACTGAAGTTGACGATTTACTTCCTCTTCTACAATTCTTACTTGTACGTTCCATTTCATATCGCTTTGCAACGTTACACCTTGATATTTAATCGAAGTGACTGTTTCAGGCAACAACTACTAATGCTAGGTTCGAACACTACGGAATTGTTATTTCTACTCATCACCATTAACTCACATTTTTCTACGTTTAGAGGTAGCTGCCAATCATCACACCACCTAGAAATTTTGTCTAAGAAATTTTGTATCTTCCAACAGTCACTAATGATGACATCTTCCCGTACACCACAGTATCAACAGCAAACAGCTGCAGATTACGGCTCATCCTTTCAATCAGATCACATATGTAGAGAGAGAGTGATAGCTATCCTATCACACATCCCTGGGGCACTCCTGACGATACTCTTGCCGTCGTGGACAACGTACTGGGTTCTGTCACTTACAACATACGCGAGCTACTCACATATCTGGGAACATATTCCGTACGCTCGTACCTTCGTTAATAGGCTGCAGTGGGACACCGTGTCAAATACTTTTCGGAAATCTAGGAATCTGGAATGTCCCTGTTGCCCTTCATCCATTGTTCGCATGTCATGTGAGGAAAGGGCAGCCTGAGTTTCACTAAAGCGGTGATTTCTAAAACCGTGATGATTCGTGAACAGAAGCTTTTCTCTGTCTAGGAAATTTATTATATTCGAACTGAGAATATGTCTACGAATCCTGAACAAAACAGATGTTAAGGACACTGGTGTGTAGTTTTACCGTTTTTACGTACAGGAGTCATCTGTGCCTTGATGTAGTCGCTTGCCGCTTTGCGTGGGAGAGAGATTCGTGATAAATGAAAGCTAAGTAAGGGGCCATTGCCGTAGAGCATTCTTCGTATAACCGAATTGGGATTCCCTCCAGATCAGCCAGCTTATTTCTTTTCAACTCTTTCATTTGGTTCTCTACTACAGGAATGCCTGTTATTATCTCCTCCTTATGGTATTCCGTGCGATGGTTCAACGACTGTATGTTTGTACGATCCTCCTGCGTGAACTATTTCTTAAACATGAAATTTAAAGCTTTAGCATTCATTTTGTTATCTTCCACTGCCACACCAGACTAGTCAACGAGTGAAGACCAGAATTTCACTGATTCTAGTCAAGATGCTACGTGCCTGAATCTTTTTACAGACGCAAGAAATCCCTGTTAACTTTTTCCCGTCGTCATGTACTGTTTTGAAACGAAAGTTTAACAGTCTTTGCTTCCTCAGCATTTTTCGGATTTTGTTATTGAACTGCAGTGTGGCTTTTCCGTCCTTGATCCACTTACTTGACACATACTTCTCCAAATCGCCATTTTCAATCTGTTTAACTTTTTCCATATTTCCTCTTCGTCAAACATACTGGAACTAAGTGATGTCTACTCATTGTCTAAATGGGATGGTAGCAACTAATTATCTGCTCTGTCTAACACGAATACTTTACTAGCCTTCTTGATTTGTGTATAAACTTTAGTAACCATCGTTGCTATGATAACATCATGGTCACTAATCCCTGACTCTATATTGACATAGTCGCTAATGTCTGGCCTGTCTTAAGGAAGGAAGGAAGATTTGATTTAACGTCCCCTCCTCATCGAGGTCTGAGGTCTTTAGAGACGGAGCACAAGCGCGCATTGTGTCAAGGATGGGGAAGGACATCGGCCATGCCCTTTCAAAAGATCCATCTCGGCACTTGCCTGGAGTGATTTAGGGACATCACGGAAAACCTAAATATGGATGTTAGGACGCGGGCTTGAACCATCGTCCTCTGGAATCCGAGTCCATTGTGCTAACCAATGCGCCACCTTACTCGCTCAGGCCTGTTTTTAGCTACAAGATCTAAAATATTTTCATTGCGTGTGGGCTCTTGAACTAGATGCTCAAGACAGTTTTTGGAAAATATGTCCAAGAGTACCTCACAAGTTTGCCTGTCAGAACCCTCTGCAATGGATCCATAGACTTTCCAGCCTCTACTAGGTAGTCTGAAGTCGCCTCCAACTAATATTGCGAGATCTGTGTATTTCCGCGCTACTGTGCGTACACTTTTTTTGAAGGATTAAAACTGTAACGACGAAATATGATGGCCAGCAGAAACACCCAGCAAAGAACTTGATTTCACCTAGATCTGTTAGTCGCACCCGGATAACTTCACAGCCGTACTTAAATTCGATCTCAATAGAGAAAATATTTTTGTCGACTACAATGAACTCTCCCCCTCCCATAGCGTGTAAGCGGCCTTTCCGATATACATTCCATGACTCGCAAAATGTTTCAGAGCTTTCTCCTTCGGGATTCTGACAGCTCACGATCCCAAGAACAGTTGAGAGCGACCAGTTTCTTGGAGATCATTAAATTACGGAACCTTGCTATGAATAATTCGACACCTTACTGATAAAATTTCGGCACTCGAAGTGTCTTTACTATGGAAGCTGCCTGATTTCGCTATCCGATTGTCGATTAGCGAGGGTTCATCAGAGTACCCCAAACTACCTCCTAGCTTAAAAAAAACATGTGCACATCACAGGTACTCTGCTACTTGAGTACCTACTTCCTTCGCATAATACACACATGACCTATCGCGGAGAGTCCTACAATTCTTCACCCAATAACACAGATCCAGAAACCTGCCGCCAAGACCATCACTGAGTCGACAAACCCTTTGGGTGAGATCTTCGACTAGGCTTCAATCCGAAGGACTCCGAACAAGTCTGAGAACAACGCTGTAAATTGTGAGCTCTGTTTGCACCATGCGGAGTCTTCATCACTTCCACCAACCGCCCGTATGAAATGGGGATGACTTCAGAACGCAAGCGACAGGTGTCAGCCGTGCCGCAGACTACACACAATAGATTCAGAGTAGAGACCTCGCAGAGCAACAGAGTTTCTGTATGTCAGCGTACTCCCCGCAGCAGAGGCACGGCAGAGCTCATTAGTTGCCCAGCGCTGTTGATGCAATTTCTACCACGAGCCTCTCTGTACAGTTAGACTTAGATTCCAACACTGATTCAGAACTCAGAAGCCCTTTACGTTATGGTAGAAGATGAGGCATTTCCATTATTAAAGTAAACTTAATGAACCCTATTTTATGCAGAGTCACTGTGATGACAAAAATAACGATTTTAACTACAGACTTTCTCGTGCTCGTAAAACTGTAGTGTGTGCATTTGAACAATTGAGTCCCTGATTTTTTTTTAATGGTCTTTTGAGTGTGAACTTGAAACTGTATGTTTGTGAGAGCTACATGTGTACTACATGATTACTGGACGACGGATGACTTTAAGACGTGGTATCGCCGAAGGGGAGATCATAGGACCACTCAGTACTAAACAGCTTCTGCCGCCTGCCCCAAGTAGGTACAGAAACACAACTGTAACTTTTATTTCGAGAGGAAGGTTTAACGACTGTTTTAATTCACAGAAGATTAAGTTTAGTGGCAGTATGCAGCTGTAAAAAGGGGCCAGTACTGAGGAGAAGAACTTAACGTTGTTAATACTAAATGTTTACTGTGAAGATGCACATAAAATAAATAAATAAATGAAATAATACTTATAAGTGCTGTGATGTAAATCCTCTGCAACCTTATTCCATACTTCATCCTTCATTATTTCACTGAAAAACTCTGTAGTTGCTTCAATATCGCTGTAGATACGGAAGTTCCGCGTATTAATCTTACGGAAAAATAATCACCTCTGTGGATACTATCGCTTGCCAAAATCTTGTTTCGATACCTCAGACCATATATGAGATACAAAGGATTTATGAATACTTCATTCTGGCTTATTTGCTGACGCACACATTCGGAAGCATTTTACATACAATCTATTTTCTTGAGAATGGAGAAAGATAGCGATACCCGTCCAAGTTCAATGAATAACTCAATATGTTGGCTACATTTCGCACGCAGGAATATGTGGCCTAACATGTACTAAACGCAGATTCTTAGTGACCCCTATTTTTCAATGGAAATTTTAAGAATTTCTTGTAGTAGTTTACCCAATCTCGAAATATCATAATAACTGTGACCAGTAGGCAATAGTAGGCAGTTGTATCATTAAGCTGGCCAATGAAACTATGAGATGCTCCATATCGTTTCGGGCTGTGGGCTGTCTGTCATAAGCAATATTTAAAAAAAAAAAACCACAACAAAAAATCAGGAGATGTTAGGTTTGGTGAACGTGGAGGCCACTGAATTGGTCCGCCGCGTCCTATCCACCGACCAGGGTACCGTAAATTTAAAACGTTCCTCACATTTTTTGCATAATGGGGAGCTGCTCCGCCCTGTTGGAACCACATTCGTTGCCTATTTCTAAATCAACATCTTCCATTAGCTCCAACAAATCATCGCGGAGAAGTTGTAAATAAGATTCCGCAGTAACATTTCGGTCAAAAAAATACGGTCCTCTCAAATAACCGTTTAAAATTCCACACCAGACCATTAACGACCATTTGTGTTGATTGACAACGGGTGTGTGCCAGTGTGGATTGACAGGTGCCCAGTAATGACAATCATGATGATTTATCATTTCCAAGGCCCATTGGCAGAAATGCACGTGTATTTCCGTATCTTTCGGCGTTAATGCCTGTGTCAGTGAGATATGATACGCATTAATTTATGTGCCTCCAAACTCCTCAAAACAGTTGATTTCGGCATTCCCGTTAGTCTCTGAATCGCACAACTACTCATTTCGGGATCCAGTTGAACAAAGATGAGAACGGTAAGGGTACGAGCGTCATTTTCATTGTATTCGCGATGACGAGGTGGACTGTGCGTGTATCCATTTCAATTTCGAATAATGTTTTCGCTTGGATGTCGTCTGTTTGGGAAACGAATCGCATACAATTGAGCACCTGCAGCGTAATTGTTATGGCATTCACATCAAAATTAACATCATACCAACAATCTCTGTAGGAGGATAGTGAGCCATGTTTCGCTAAAGAATAATTTACTTTCATCAGCTGATGTTTATGGTTCATAGTCTGAAAGTGAAGTGACGTCTGATCGCATTGCACCGACCTTTATAGTGAGTCATAGTTCGCCGTTTGGCCACGGTAGCGCCACAGTCGGGTGAGGAATGCAATTGTGAAGAGTTCCCTAACGAGATTTTAATACCATTCCGCCTGCCTCCATCAAAAACTGTGGCGGGTAGGATACATTTCGTAAAAAAATAGCTTAATTTGGCGTAATGAAAGAATTGGTGCACATTTTGTATCGATTTGCTGCGTCCTTCTCGGATCATTATACATAAATCGGAGTTCTTCCCAATTTTAATTTTTCTCGATTCCAGCGCCATCTGTCAATGGTTTTAAAAATGTTTCAGACAAAACTTGATTATTCTTTTATGGAGAATTCGAATCTGCAATAAAGAATTTGGGTTTCCACTTAAGATTTAAGTTACCCCCCGCCCCACCTAAGGGGACAGGGGCTGGGGATCACTTGTAGTATCATTTGATATCCCCCTTTGAGCTTACGAACTCGTCTTAACCACTAATTTTACCCTATGTATAGTTTTCGAGATAATCTCATCCGAAACATCAGATGGACCACCCTGTATGAAAGAAGCACTTTCCTGTCACTGGAAACTGGGTGGACCTGACATGGCATATGGGGCCAGTTGCTGAGGGGCGGAAAAGGTTGGCCAGTGAAGAGGGTAGGAATGTGGTGGTATAAGGATGGAGTACGGGTGCATTGCAGCTATTGAGTAGGAGTAGTTGTTGGGACAGAAAAGGGTGCGGAGTAGAGGGGGAATTGGTGACACCAATAGTTATTACTGGGCTGGGAAAAAGAGGGTAATAAAATGTGGAGAATGGTGGAGGAGGACTCCCTGAAAGGGTGAATTGGGTAGGTTGGACCTATTGCTGGTACAATGGGTAAATGTCAGGGCAGAGTCATGATCTGGGAGGGGGAAATGGTTCAAGTTTCGTTGGCAGTATGTGGAGGGTGTGTAAAGGAAGGGTTGGTGGGATGTACAGGGGAAACGATAGAATTATTGGAGTCGAGTTTGTAGATGGTGTAGATTGCTCGAAATTGTTCATTGTGAGTGAGGAGGGGCGGTAATGTGATGGGTTCGTAAATGGTCCTTGTGTGGCAAGATAAACGGATGCAGAAAGCGAGGCGAAATGCTTGGCATGCTAGAATCTGGAGGAACTTATAGAACTTGGAAGGGACGGATATACATGCAACATCTGCATAGCAAGGAATGGGGCAGATTATGGATTTGTATGTGTGAAGGACAATGGAGGAGTTTAGTCCCCATATTCGGTCAGTGAGTAGTGGTTGGTTCAAATGGCTCTGAGCACAATGGGACTTAACATCTGTGGTCATCAGTCCCCTAGAACATAGAACTGCTTAAACCTAACTCACCTAAGGACATCACACACATCCATGCCCGAGGCAGGATTCGAACCGGCGACCTCAGTGAGTAGTTTCAGCAACTTTGGTCTATTGTAGGTTTTCTCTTGGATGGTTAGTAGTTGTGGTATCCACTTTAGTTTCTGGTCGAAGGTTAGTGCTAGATATTTTAGTGTGTTAATTAGCTGGGTGGAATGGTCGTAAAAATTACGGTAGAAGTCATGGAGACAGAAGGTGTGGGTAGTGCACCCCATAATTATTGCCTGGGTTTTGGAGGAGTTAAAGATCCATTGGTTATGCCAACAGGATGAAGAGGGACCATTGCGATTTCTGGAGCGGAGGATAGAGAGCTAGGAAGTGGCGTCATCGGCATACTGAAGGAGGTGAATGAGACGAGGTGGTTTGAGAAAATCAGCGGTGGACCTGAGGTAAAGCAGGGTGCAGAGAACGGAGCCTTGGGGCACTCCTGCAGTCGAGTGGAGTTTGAGGAAAAACAGGATTTTGTAGGTTTTCCACGGGTGAGGATAGTAGCCTGTGAAGAGGATAGTGTTATACAGGAGTTCAAGAGCGATGCGAAAGGCAGTATGATATTCTCTGAAGTGGCGATAGGTAATACAGCCGTGACCAGAGTGTTAAGGTGAAAAGTCAAGCGTTGGCACGGCAGTCGGGAACGAGAGAGAAGAGAGGGCTGTGAGAAGAAGTCAGCCAATAGCACACTGACCGACCCCTCTCCACGACGACAACGCGACAGCAGCGACCTCTATGTAAAGAGGACATAAGCAGTTTCAAGATTAGTGACTTGGATAGCAGCGTCAACGCTAGATTGCTTCGCTTGTATTCTCTGTGTAGCACAGACTTGGAATTGTCTATACTGAAGAAGATTCATTATTTTATTTGTCGCCCTTTGCTTGCGACACATCTGTGCAGTTGCAAAAAACTTAAATATTGTAATTTTCTTTTTGTAATATAACTCATTAATGCGACTTGTTTGAATGGTTGTCTAGCGAACCGAGTACGCAGGTTTCCTAGACACCACACAGGGGATTTGTTGCGTTTCTTGCGTAGTAACTATTCCATGTCTCGTACTGTGATTGGCGTCTTTAATTCTGTTTCTGGTTGTTTTTCAGGTACCGGAAGCTGGGAGCCAAGTGTGGTACAGTGATAGTATGGAAATGAGCAGGCAAAGTGAGTGTCGTCAGGGATGGAGATGTCAGAGGCGTAGGATGCAAATTGATCTGCTTTGCTCAGCTCGTCCAGTATGGGAAGGTTGTTGTTACGGATCAGGTAGTGACGGATGGAGTGGGTGCCAGTAACTTACTAGAATGCTTTCCACTACTTCGAAGAGTTAATTGGGAATGTGGTATTGGGTTTGGTGCATATCTGACGCCAGTCCGAGCGTCTTTCCGTTAAGTAAATTTCTTAAGTGTCTCTGTAGGTGCCTGTGACGTGTGAGTGTATCCCGGTCATGAGTCTGAAGGAACGAGCGATATTAGTGACAGGATTCATGGAGAAGGAGTGCAGCTTATAGTGGGATAGTGGTACAATGAGGATATATGGCTTTAGTAGGGATATGGGAGGAGGTAGCATTTGACGAAGTGTGCTGCAGGAAGGCTGTGGCATGGGGGATATCATCAGTTTGATTGGAGGTTAGAGTGTCGCTTTCTATATGAATATCTTTGGCGTTCCGATGGGTGTTCCAGTTGGCAAGAGGACAGTGGTGGACAATTTTCGGATTGGGATGGGGCACATGAAGAAGAGGTAGTACGTAGGATATGATGACGAGGACATGTAGGTGGTCATTTCCATTTGGGTCTAGAACGTCTGCAGTGAGGTATTCAAGAAGTTTGGAAGACCTGAGGATGACATTAGGGGTGATGTTGTTGCCAGGATAGGTGTACTGTGGGATGGGGACAATGTCACCTTGGAGGGAGTGTCTTTTCTCTTACTACTGCTCATTATGTATTTCTAACTTTTACAGTACACCAAAAATTGTTTACTTGTAGGTAAACCCAGCAGCTAAAATGCAAAATTAATGCAAGAAACCAAATATATCCTTTCGTCCTTGGCTTCAAATACAGTTGTTTACTCGATTATAATATGACAGACTTCACACATGTGCACTAAATTTTGGCGCATGGATTTCAGCTGAGTTTCCAAATAGTATAATCTCTATTCCTCCCATTCGCTGTTACATAATGCAGTGAGACATCGTTAATTCCTGTGGTATCGATGCGAGCTGCTAGCAAGTTACTGTTTCACTCGAATATCTACCCTCTCTGGAGATATCGTTTGTTACAGCCTATTGGAGCTAGGAGGGGGGGGGGGGGGACACAATTCCGACTTTTAGGTTACCTGTAGTAGTAGCCCGTAACCCCAGAGCACAAGAATTGTGCATGTAAAGTATAACTGCACAGAAAAATACTTATACTCAACTACTGACAATTACTTCCACAGTCGCAGAAATTCCTTATTGTCACTCTACACAGTTAGCTAGCGCGAAAAGGAAGTATACACTTCCATAAATAGATGGCGTTTAGTCTTGCAGTTACTTCCATGAGCTATAGAATGCCTTGTAGATGGTCTGTCCCTCTTCTCTGTTCATTTATCCGTGGCCAGACTTCAGGTGGTGCAAAAGAATAGCATACACTTAGATAAACAGATGACACCATGCTCTATTGGCAGTTACTAACATAATTGCTAGTAATAGAGGAACGGTTATTACAGTAGCTGCTACTTCTCAGTGAATGGTTGTTTCTACCAGTTAAGACGTTTTTCTGCCACCTCTAGCGTACAAGTCTCATGGGTGTCTATGTGAGCCATATCTTTCAGACAATTGCACCCTGCGTACTCGATCCCCATAGGCTAGGACCAACACCACATCTCGGATGAAGTCTCCAAGCAGACATACAAGTGCGCATCGGATTGTTTCTGGCCCTGAATGCTAATTACCCCACGCTAAAAGTCGTCCTCGAGCAAAGCGAAAACGTTACCACCCACCACTCACTCTGTGGTGACGGCACATCCACTGAGTCTGGTACACTGGAAGGTACCTCAGCAGCAGAGCCCGCGCTCCAACCAAGCGATACGTGAAATGTCCCTTGCGATGCCCCAGATTGTCAGCCACCTTTAAACTCTAGGTGGCAGCCTGAAGACAGCTGACCATGGACAAAAGCGCCCTCAGCTTTTTGCAAGCTGTGGCCAGCTCCTCCTGCATCCGCACAAAGCATACACCCATCCTATGCATCCTAGCAAGGCTAACTTACGAAGTAAGTTATAAAAGCACACAGATAAACCTAAATATGCAATATACTACCCTCCTGACGTCTCACCAATGAAAGCTGATACCTTACTAAACTGTGTAGACGGCAGTTCAAAAGAACTAGCAGGGACGCAAGAGAATGCCAGGATTTACATTTTACAGTTACAAAAATGTGAGATTCCACCTTTTCAATAGAAAACACTCACGGAATTTAAGAATTACACTATGAAGACAACACAGAAGAAGAAACATAGGTAAAGTTACTGGTGCATAAAAGGCGAGAGCTGGAGCCTGATTTACGATGTGGCATAGGACCAAAATATTCTGTATGCGTGGTTTCCCCATGATGGTGAGATCTTCAGTTGTTTTTCTGCTGAGAAAACTTGCTGCTGATTGTGACCTCGTCTCATTCGAAACCTTTTGACCATTTCGACGAGTTTTGTCCAGCGCCTCCAGAAAACACTCGTGGGCAACTGTTTTGGGTTCACTTGGTTTCCTGAATATGTGGTCCTTATCGATACTTTCCCATTAGGCGACGGTACTAGCAATTTTGATATTAAAGTGATATACAAATTAATTAAATCATCAATTAATTACCCCTCCTCCAATCCTCCCTCCCAACCCCGGATGACATTATATGTTTCCCCTGAGCTGGCACGTGGGTCCCTGCCCCTCCCCTCCCCCTGCCCCTCCATTCATTCCGTATTGGTGGTCATTTCGAATTTTGGCGGGAATTTCGAATTTTGGTGGGAATTTCTTTGTCCCAGAGTTGCGCTAATGTCCCACCCACCCCACACTCTGAAATTAGTAGGAAATTCTAAATTTCGGTACTCTTTCCTGGACTCAATCCGCGATCCTTCTGGGTGGAAAGCCCAAGAAAGGAAACTGTCCAGATGCAGAAGAAGAAGGTTAGGTTAGTGTATATTACTTATTTAGGTTGGGAAATCGAAGTAAAGATCAGGCCTAATTACATAGTTAATCATCGGTCCTAATTACACAACTAGACGCATAGCGCTACAGAAGGAGCTGCTAAAATCGCAATGCAATTCAAAAATTGAAGATTTGATACAACTGGATTTATCCTGCTTGGAAAAAATTTCACAATACCACTCGAAACTAGTGTCAGACGTACTAAAACTCCACATAGGATGATACCTTCACCTACAAGGTGGTAGGAAAAGAGGCTGGAGGGGAAGTTACGATTTTTGTTTTTGACGAGAATTGTTTTCAATTTATGAGATACTGGTGTTGAACAGAGAGAAGTTTAGTAAATGTATTACCTGTAAGCATACAGCTGAGGACTGTGTCTATTGCTGTTTGATGTCAGAGTTCGCTACAAACACCTCTCACTGTATTGCTCGACAATCACCCTGTGGTCCAGATAACTGAAATTCAAGAAAGATAATGCACGCTAATACAACTGATGGAAAATGCTTCACTGTTCTAATTACACATTGCAATTGTCATGAAAATAACCAGCACCTGTAATCAATGGGTCATAATGCAACACAAGTACTGGGGATTGGGGAAAGTCGTTTTCCCAAAAGATTGCACCAGGAGAGAGGGGCAGCAGTTGCATGTGTGTTCTCCTGGGTGTGTGGTCACGAACTACCCAATATAAAGCCACTCATATCTCCCCTCATCCCTCCCTCCGCCACCCTATCCCCTTCATAGGTGGGGAAACAGGCCTTTTCTACATATCTTGTCACTGATGGTCAACAATGAGATCAATCTCGTTGCAGTGATATACCTTCTCCAGTCTGTGGAACTCAGCGATGGACGGTTCCTACAGCCTGTTAAAGTATTTCTAGAAAAGACTGGAACAACAGCGAAATTCCGGAGAACTCCCCAGATCGCTTTTTCAGACGGACAGCAGCTACCATTTCCGTGTTCTTAAAATCCCCTCCATCCACCATCCATCACTTCTGTGTTCTGCCTAGGCTGATTGCACTGTATCTGGGAGCAAATTCTTCAGTATACATGTCCCCTAAGGAGCAAGTGGCTGGATGGCCAGGCAGTCGAACTGTTCTAACAATGCCGACATACACAACACGGCACAACGACGGTAGGTCACAGAATAAAGTGAGATAAATGACAGCTACCCCAACTGCGAACTGTTTGTCAGCTGTGACCACCTTTGGAGCCCGCCCGCGCATGTGCACACTGTTCTACGAAAGAATACACTCCACTGTGAAAACTTTATTTAATGTCAATGCACCATTTATAAGTCAGCATCTGTTAAAAAAGAAAACACCAACCCCATGATAATAAATGTCGTGTTTCAACGAAAATAGGCGCAGTCCACTTTGTTTTACTTTTATAAGCAAAATCGCTTTAGTTTGAGAGCATTCATCATGGTCAATTTATAAATTGCCATGCACGAGGGCATTATATGGTTAAATTATCAATATAGAACGGCATCTATGCTGTTATTCTTTTACGTTTGCCTGCAGGATACAATTCGCAACTCTCACTCCCCTTGCCGCCCATTGCTCTGCGATATCCAACGTAATAAAACAAAAAAGAAACTGCAGCACTGCCACCGATTACAGATGACTAAACGGCAGAGATCGGTGCTATACGTCTGGCATATGTATTAATTTGTCTCACATCTCCTATACATGCACACCCTACTTAAAATTGAAAAAAGAAAACCTCCACTACTTTGCTGCAAAAACTACCGATCACTGCCGAATGTACACGATATTTCGAAACTGTGATTATAAAGAAGAAGTGACAATTTAAACTCCAAAGAAAAAACATCTATGTTAAGCGATTTTTTTCAGCTTGATGGACACAATTACATGCTTGAAAGCATCTCTCACGTTCAAATTAGTGTCTATAAGTAAATTCCCACGCACATGAATACTACAAGCATTCCCGACATGTGAAATAGCATTACAGACTACAGCCTTTACCTCCGTTCGTTTCCATACCGGAAAAAACATATTAATTTTATATTTGATAACGACAAACTATAATTCAAGAGAACATTGTTGTGTTGTACACTATGGCAAGTCCCGTCTTACCACCGCATTGCTATAACACACTGGCGTTTATGAAAAGTAAAAAGCAAATTGTGAGACCATGTCTTATAATAGAGCCTCGTGACGTCACCTAGTAGAGAATCCTATAAGATTCCACAGACACTAAGAAAACAAATATTGAATGCATGATGCCATCTGACATTTTTTGCTCCATTACTCGCCTCCAGCTACTTGTGTGTTAGCCAGCAGACAATCATTGGCAATAGCAGCAGGTTCTTGTGTTGTAGTTTCGTATGGAACTTGTTTATCACATAACCGCCTGTTTCACGCACTCTTCTCACATGTCGAGAAAAATACTACCATTTCTACGTTCCACAATCAATTATAATGAAAGTGGTGTCTACCTTATAATTAGAGTTTATGAAGTATGAAATAATACAAGCATTGTGGTAACGCATATTTTTAAACACGCAGTCGTGACGATAATAATAAAAACAGTCAAGATTCCACGAGAATAGATACAGTCGATTTCTGTTAGTTTTATGAGCAAAATCAGTGCTGTTTGAGAGCATTCAACATATAAAAATTACCAAATTTTCATGCACGAGGGAATTTAATTCAATTTAGACATACGACATACGACATACCGATACAGACCATCATCTATAAAGTCATTTAGTACGTTCTAGAGCACTCCTCATCGTCATTTTGTAACATCCAGAGTAAATAAAAAACTACGAATTATCCATCTCCAAACATTAACCATTCATATCGCTCCTTGAAATAGAACCTCCTATAAGATTTCACCGCGTCTCTCTCTTCTGATATACCGAAAAACAATACCGTCTCTGCTAGGAGGTTCTATTACAAGGCAGGTTTTCATGATGTGTTTTTTACTTTTCATAAACATCAGTCCGGTACAGCGATGCAGTGGTAAAACTGGACCTGCCACAACAATGTCCACTTGAATTACAGGTAGTTGTTGTCGACCGTAAAAAGATTGTGCTTTTTCCGACATGGGAGCGAAAGGCATGAAAGTCTGTATTCTGTAATGTTATTTCACATGTCTGTAATACACACGTGCATGATAGTTTATTATCGACACCATCTGCTTGGTGAAGGGACCATTCTATGCGGAGTTTTAGTATGTCTGCCACAGGTTTCGAGTGGTACTGTAAAAAATTTTCCAAGCAGGATAGCACCAGCTCTATGGGATCGTTCATTTATTAGTTGTATTGCGATTTTAGCAGCTCCATTGTGTAGCACTATGGATGTAGGTATAGTTGTGTAATTAGACCCAATCTCTGTGGTTAACTACATAAGTAAGTAATATACACAAACCTAACCTCCCTCTCCTGCATCTGGTTAGTTTCCATGAGTTCGGGGGTTGCACTTGGGCTTTCTGTCCAGAAGGTTCGGAGTTCGTGTCCCAATGTCTTCCAATAGTGTAAGTGGTGGAGGGGCAGGGAGAGGGGGAGGTGTGGGGAGGGGGTAGGGACCCACCTGCTGGCTGGAGGAAACAAATAACCTCATCCGGGGATGGTGGGGAAGGGGGCGTTGGGGGTAGTTTGGTAATTAACTGATCAATTTAATTAGTTTGCAAATCAATTTGATATCAAAATTGTGCCTGCATTGCCGTTACCCTACTACTGGCAGAGTCTTTTGCGTTGCCTGGGCGATGTCTTCTACGGTGGCTAATTGGAATCACAGGGAAGTATATGTGTTGTAATATTCCGCATCTCCACCAAATAATGCCACGTAGTAGCCAGAAACAATTCCTAATTTGAATGCAGAGCCATCAGTTAAAAACAGCACTTAGTACTGAAAGAACGTATAATAAGAGCGCCAACGTACAGCCAGAACAGAACTGAACTCATGGATGGAGACTGCGGGTATTGAGACATACATCGAATATTCCAGAATACACAGACATAAGAGGCATAAGAAATTCTGAGAACCTTCCAAAAATGACGAATGGAACCTTCCAAAAATGACGAATGACAAACAATTGCAGGTGGTCGAGTTTGAACTGGTAACCTGAAGCGAATCAGGAAACTTTAGTAACTGCTATGCCACATTGTATGCAGCACATCTAGCAGTGATAGTAATGGATGCTTAACGTACACCATTTTTGTTAACACAAAATGGAAGAAATTCCATAACTGTACGTGTTGCAACAACCTAAGCACCACCAGGGTAGCCGGCCGTGGTGGCCGTGTGGTTCTAGGCGCTGCAGTCCGGAACCGCGGGACTGCTACGGTCGCAGGTTCGAATCCTGCCTCGGGCATGGATGTGTGTGGTGTCCTTAGGTTAGTTATGTTTAAGTAGTTCTAAGTGCTAGGGGACTGATGACCTAATATGTTAAGTCCCATAGTGCTCAGAGCCATTTGAACCATTTGAACCACCAGGGTACGTAATTTGAAATGAAGTTGTATTTGTGACTGAAGCAGAGTTTACACTAATATTGCGATAACTCTTTTTCTATTTTTTGCTCACCATATGAAATTAGATCCATTATATATTTCAAGTATTTACATTTATTTACTCCAAGGTATTATACAACTATGGAAAAAATGAATACAATTATTCTATAACATTTTTGACAGTTGAAATACAAAAGGAAGTAAGTGTACACACATTATACGAATGACGTAGCAACCTAAATGACGGCTTTAAATTTCTTTGTAGATATGTACGTTTGTCTCTTAATTTCGTATGTATGTTTGCTATAGACTATTATGGAAATTTGATACTCTGAAAAGGAAATAATTATTCCATGAGTCTGTTAGAAACTTTCCGCAATCCGGTCTTGGTATTTATTCGGGGTAAACTGTGCGTTTCACGTGCAGTTTGTAATAGAATATACACTTCTAAAGCTCAAGAGGATGCTGTGGGGCCCGCATCTCGTGGTCTTGCGGTAGCGTTCTCACTTCCCACGCCCGGGTTCCCGGGTTCGATTCCCGGCGGAGTCAGGGATTTTCTCTGCCTCGTGTTGGCTGGGTGTTGTGTGCTGTCCTTAGGTTAGTCAGGTTTAAGTAGTTCTAAGTTCTAGCCGGCCGAAGTGGCCGTGTGGTTAAAGGCGCTGCAGTCTGGAACCGCAAGACCGCTACGGTCGCAGGTTCGAATCCTGCCTCGGGCATGGATGTTTGTGATGTCCTTAGGTTAGTTAGGTTTAACTAGTTCTAAGTTCTAGGGGACTAATGACCTCAGCAGTTGAGTCCCATAGTGCTCAGAGCCATTTGAACCATTTTTTTAGTTCTAAGTTCTAGGGGACTGATGACCATGGATGTTAAGTCCCATAGTGCTCAGAGCCATTTGAACCATTTTTGATGCTGTGGGTTTTCATTTACCCAAAAGTCTACATGTTTGATAACGTCTCTATGTGTACTTCATAAAGCAAGATACACACAGAACCCATATATTACTATATGGCAAAGCAGTCCGGTGGGAGCAGCTAAACTAGCAGTTCTGTAGAGGCAAGGACATTTGGCCAAGAAATATCTTTGTGTCACAGAAGATTAATTTTACGACTAGTAGCAATTAATAGCCTATGCTATTTATTAACAGAGTAACTCACTCTCTTAGCATATTTAATTAATCGGGAGTGAGTACAGTGAAGGCGGTTAGCTTTCATCATTTAACCAACTCATTTTCCTCTGCACGTTATATAGGGAACCTGTGAATTTAATTATTCACTGTATTCAGATAAACATACTTTCCAGAATTATATAACAAGATCACAGGGTAGAGATTTTTCGTTACACTTTTCTCTAAACCGTTGCATGTCTCCCCATTTAATGAAGTGTAAATGTCATTCGAACTTCTAGATTTCGTAAGGATTTTAGATTTAAAATTAATGAGACTGATTTTACAGAACGACGAATGTACTGAAATAATGTAGTAAAAGGTTCTTCTCGGAATGCAACAGGAATTACTGACATTCTTCCTGAGAGACAACAGCTCAAAACTAATTCCGGGTAGTGGCGCTGTAAATTCGGCCTATCTTCCTTAGCACAGGAGTTAATCTTTTACGACCGCGGTTAGGTACCAAACTTGTTTATGTTGGTGGAAAGCCGTCATGGCTGTTTGATAACTTTCGGCTCAACAACTCATTTAATCGGGGTACTGTACCACTCCTCAAACTCGCAGAGCAGGGAACAAACCACTCTGCTTCATTGGCAGTATAGGCACGTCTCGGATGAGACAGAGGAGGAAACAACATCTCAAAGCTTCGGGAAAGCTGACCTGATGACGACGAAAGCAAGCGCTCCACCGCATTGTTCTCGAATGACAGACCATTTCTTACGTGATGTTAGACTGTCAGTGGACTGAATTTTCGCTTTACGTGCACAACTCAAATTGCGTAACGTATATCTGAAGCCCGCAGAAAACATAAAGCATGTATTAAAAATAAATAATACGTAGTTGTACGGTGCGCGATACTGTCACGTGTAGACAGTATGAAGGCAGCTGCTCTAGAATGAAAGCAATCTCTAACATAGGTCTACCGATGGTGTGTGTAACGAAGTCTGACAATAGTCATATAAGCTCAGATGCAATGTATTTCCTTTAGCTATGTTGACAGCTTCTGTGCTTTAACTTCTAAACAACTTGCTGTTGTGGAATTTACAAAAAACATTTGCAGTCAATGACGAAAATATTGTCGTTCGCAAAAAAATTAATAAAAGCTTTGTATTCAGTGGTGCAAGTAGCTGACATTGTGGTTGATAAACGTCCCGTGCAAGCGTTTTTAACTGATATTGTTGTTAGGGTAACAGCGCATCGAAAGACCACTCACAGTTTATGACTGAGTGCAGCCAACAGATAAACGAGGAGAATTTTCTTTTTAAGCCACTGCCAGTCTGCTGGTAGTTCCCTATAGAAGATGAGACTCTGCTTCTGCTCATCATCACTGGCTTTAGTTTATAAACTAAACTTTGTTTTAGAAATGCGATTCAACTATTAAAGATTTGTGAATATCTGAACAACTAGAAGAACGCTCTGAAGAAATCGAAACTAGGAAGAAGCGTGTTAGAGACACGTTGCTAAAGATTGTGAACAAGTCTATATTCACAATCTCCTCGCTAATATCAGTGGGAGGACAAATACAGAATGTTGAAAAATGATCACATCAATTTGAAAGGACTGTATCTGCTACATGAATGAAGATAAAACTTAGGGTGAATTTTAAGTGAAACATGAAACTGTGAAGCTTTTCTTTAAAAAATATCCAGTTTTACTACGAGATATCTTTTACATGTAAGTGCTTGCTGTCATAAGATGCTTTTTACGATTATGTTTGGATTCAAAGTTTTCATTTACGTTCCACAAATGTTCAACGTGCCCAGCGCTGGACACAAGACAAACATCCAAACGATAATGACATTTGTCCCCTACGTTTTGCAAAAATGTCTGGAGTTGCTTCAGTGACTACCGCTACTATGGGGAATCGCGGTTACCTAAACTGACTGGAATGGCAGGCAATACGCACCTTATTCTGAAGGACGTGCATTGCGGTACCATTGACGAAAAATATGCCGCAAAGAAACCGAAAATGCCTACCTCATTTTGTTGCTATATTAATCTCGAGTCTATACCCATTGGATACTGCACAAGAGAGAGGTCTGGCTGCATCAGGGAGAACCCTACCGGTAACAAGATGAACTAGCAGTTCAAAGCTAGTGTCAACGTAAACTTTCAGTTTAGATGCGTAAGTTAAAATTCACTCCTAGTTTATATCCTAATTCTCCTAGAAGGCATAGTATTTTGAAACAGATTTCTTTTGCAACATGCTGTTTTACTTCAATGTATATCCTAATTCTACTAGAAGGCACAGCATTTTGAAACTGATTTCTTTTGCAACATGCTGTTTTACGCCAATGTCTGTCACTGTTGAACCTTGAAACGAAGTTGCGAGGTGACTAAATCCCTGCATGCCTCACCGAGGACAGCAGACACCGATGTCAGAATATCACTAAATTATATCGGGGCTGAATGATAAGTCTGGGAAATGTGTTTGTCACAGCGAATTGTTTCGTCCAATACACAGCGACTGCCACAATATTACGGAATGATAAACTGTGGAAGGTTAGTCAAGAACATGGACCTGGTACTGGACCATACAGTGTTGAACATAAGTGATCTCCTAATCGTATGATACAGTTGACCGCTCAGCCATTTCCACAGAGTGAGTTTGAAGCTGCTGGTTTGCAACACTTCTGGATATGTCTCATTCGATAGTTGGACGGCGCCTGCTGGATGCCGGATTTGTGTCATCGCATCGGCTTTCATTGTTCAGAAACCTTCCACACCTTCCACTGCAACACGAACGTGAAGGACGCTGCTAAATTTCTGAGTAGAAAAACACAATATTATCGGGCGAGTACCGCTTCCGTCTGTGGTGGCTCCAATACAGCACACAGTATTATCAAGAAACGATTCAGGCAATGTCTAAGTTCGTTATAAAGCCATATTTCAGCAGGACTATGCCTGGACTTGGTGAGGAATGAGCAAGTCCACTTCTGCTAGTTTTGATTACTCATGTGCCTGAAAAGTCACCCATCGAAATTGTTTGTGTTAATAAGCGCACACTTTTTTAAGCATTTCTATGTAGTTGGGGAAAGCGTTCTACCTTGAAACACTTCTCAGACTCTCCTGTAGAAGACGTTTAAGCTATTTTCTTATTCCATTTTGAAATGAGGGCATTGACTTTATTTGTGCTCTAGTGTTATTCTGAAATTACAGAAATTACTCTGGAAAAGTGAGGTTTTTTTTAAAATGTGAAAAACTGTTCGAAGGTACAACATGGTCATGTACCTTGGTACAAATATTTTATTCAAATTTAAAACTGTTGCATTCGAGAAAATCTTGTCAATACTTTATTCACTAGTCATTTTGTTACGGTGTTGCTCCACTATACACCAAAAGTCAGCTAGTGAAATCAAATTAAGAAGAGTTATCAACAACCACTTACAAGTTTAAAACATTTTGAAATAGAAGCTATTGACAACTAACACAAATTTCGGTTTTGAAGACGGAAAGTTATTGAGACATTAAAGGAACCCAGTTAATTTACAAATATCATGTGTTCCACGGTAGAAGACCTGCCGTTTCAAGATACAGGGAGGTGTACGACCGGCAAAGTACTCCTTAACCGTACACACGTCACGTAACTACTGTAACTGAAGAAAGAATGATGTCCCCCAAAAAGCTTGAAATATATTATTCAGTACTTAAACATATAAAACGCTTAATATTTATAATCGTCGCACAGAACACAACCCCATGTCCCACCACAACAAACAACAGCAGAAAATGCCGAAAACTGCTTATGGAGGTTCCTAGAGCGAATTCCTTCATGTGTTTCTAAAATCAGCCACTAGATTGAAACACGAGCAGAAACATCCTCCAGGTACAACAATCTTCCCTACTGTTTTCCAGTTGGGACAGAAAAGATAGAGTACACCAGGAAGTAAGCAATCGAAATTACTGTCGAATAAACATTTAGAAAATACATTTTCGTTTTAAGGATTAATCGCCTTTTTCTTTCTGCAATATCAGTATTTATCTTATAGAAGCTTTTATCCTTTTATATTATCAGTGATTTCAGTGAATATTCTTGGGTTGGTAAAAGGTTTTGGTTTTGCATATGTTACTTATACTTTTAAAACAGTTCATATCATAATTTTTCTTTAAACATATTGTTGCTAACAGTTCCTTTTTGCCTGTCCTGACAACATCCCCATTTGCTACCTTGTGGCCATAGGTTAGAGAAGTACCATCACTTCACTTAAACTTCGACTCACAGTCACGTCGAAATTTCGCCTCACACTGACGTCAAAATTTTAGGTTTTCTTGTTCTTCACAGATTGGTCAGCTTGTGCTGCATCATGTGATCGCACCAAAAAAACGTATTATAAAACATGTTAAGCTAAACAACGAATTTAGATACACACCCACATAACTGAAACTGTGTAATTAAACATTCTTTTCACAATGGTCATGGGGGCGTTAAACGTAATTCCGGTATGGAATACGGCTCAGCAATATTGCGTCACTAATCTAAAACCTAAAGTAATACCAACTTGAACTGTTTATTTAATCTTCATGTATATCATAAATGAAGTGCATGAGGTGGGCCAAACAATAAAATATAGGAGTGAACTCTATCCCATGCTGTTTTCATCACTGAAAATGAAAAAGTAGACTATTCAGCAAAACTATCTTTGTGATATATCGGAAGGTGAACGACATATGAGAGGTTTGGGCAAGCATACACAGCTAAGGGAAAAAACACGAATATTTGCATGATTTATTCACTAATCTGTTATTTAAGCACCAACAAACTAATCAATGTAAAAAATAATTTTATTTTTACTCTTTGCAAACGCGTTAACTGCGTACTGATACCCGCACAGAGAGATGGGAATATGTGTGCAGCAGGGTAAGGTTGGCACCTGTAATATTTTCCGTCAGTGGTTAGAGAGATAACGTCATAATCTCCTACACCTTCGTAATCCGTACGGTCCTCTCGTAAAAATTAATTTCATTTATCACACTGTATGCAGTCACAATCAAAATGACATCTGCAACGTGGTAAAATAAATTTTTTGGGGACAGTTTTTGAGAAACTATGAGCAATTTCCTCTCCCCAGCAGGAGATTCTTTCTGTTCCATAATATGCTGTTTTCATGTTCTCTCCTCCATCCGTTTTTCCTTCTCTTCTCTATCATTCTGTTTCTATTTGACACCATTCTTCAGCGCTGAGTAGGAGAAGATTTTCGAATTTTGGATCTACCGCTTCCATCTGTAATTGACGAGAGTTTTCACAGATGGAATGTCAGAAATGAGCGTGTGTAGTTGAACACGTGCAGCCAGTAATTCTAGTATTTCCGTAGAAGTTCCCACAGTATATCTTTCGCTGGACCACTGTCTCCAGTGGGATTGCACTCGATGATCTGAACTACATATTTGTCTCTTGCAGCAAACTCATTAGGATTGTATGGAAATATTCCTATCACTTCAGATGCTTTTTCTGCCTTATTTACTGATGCGATCCAGAAGTAGGTCATTCTGAATAAACACCCGTAGTGGTGAGTAACCTTGCCCGAAAAGTCACTGGTTGAAAATATATCGTTAGACAGATAGACAAACAGCTGCTGCCGCGTGGAATATGGATCAATACCATGTAGACTAACAAATAAAGCAGAAATTAAACTGCTGGACTGTTTGCTTAAAACCGCTTCCATTACGGGGTGTGCATGTCACTTTCAGTGCTAAAATAGACGCTTTCTAACCTATTTACCAAGGAAGAATGGAAGAGGAATAGCAAACGGCTTGTGTGTGTCCTTGAGCACAGCTACAATGGCTAGCCCATATCAGTACCACGCCAAGTGCACTCAACACAGAGCGTGATTTTAGACGATTCGTAGTCCTGACCGAAGCTGCCTCACGTTATTGCATTGTTATATATGTGTTTATACTGTATTTATTATTGTTAACAGTGTTACAGATTTTCACGACATACCATAGAGACAGCGAAAGAGGGAGAGAGAGAGAGAGAGAGAGAGATAGAGAGAGAGAGAGAGAGAGAGAGAGGGAGGGAGGAAGAGAGAGAGAGAGAGCGGAGTCATAAACATGATTTTCAGATCCACTGTTTCCAAAACCGTTACTCTAGCTCACGTGATACATTAATCAAAGAAGTGAGGGTTACCCTATAGATATGTAATATCAGCCTATCATAATCTATGCATTTGCGCCGCCTTACAGATACGCGCTATATCGGCTTTCAGGATTCTTCCATGAAAAAATGGGGTTTATTGTAGTGCTGATGTGAGCTGTAAATGATAGTTCTAAAACGTAAGACAGAGTTTACGATAAAAATTAAACGTTGCCACACGGTAGGCGCGCTGCGTGATGGCCCTAACACAGCAAACATGTTTCCAGGGGCTGCGCGAGGGGAGGGTGTTTTTTTGTGGCGCGTCTGGGATAGATTACAGCTTACGGCTGCGGCAGCGGCAGCGGCAGAGCCTGCTTCGTTGCTCTCAGGAGACGCCTCCAGATTGAAAGCAGAAGGCAGAAGGCAGCCACCGCCTTAGGGGCGGCAGCTTCTCTCAAGCTGGCCGCACACCTCCTCAAATCCCAACTTGTCGCACCCCTTATTCCAGCCAACAGTACAGTTTCTGTTTCCACAGGCGTACTGCACACGGTGACTGCACGGATGTTCTGCGTCTACATCTCCGCACTTCAGTAGGCATTCAGTTTATTTGCCTTTGTTACAGTTTAAAGGGGAAGTAATAACACTTACTGGTACGGTATTAGCAGATCTGTAAAGAAGATCGTTCATTTAGCGTTCCTCATAAATATTCTTCAATCTATTAGGCATAATTTTTTGCGAAGCTGTGCCTCGTCTTACCTGCAGTAACTTCATCGCAGTATTGAAAGATAAATATGTAACTTCATAAATAAAAAACATTGGCCAAGTGTGAGTAGGACTCGTACTGTGAGCGCTCCATACAGGCTTAATTACGTAATACATAGTTCATCCATCCCGGGAATGAAGAATCTCGACGATTATTGCATGTTGACGATATCTATACCGGCAAGATACAGGTCCCGGGTATTCCAAGATTTCCGAGAAAGTTTTGGTTTTAAATTTAAGTTTAGAACTTTGTGTAATTTCGAAGTTACTGTTGTAATTTTTGATTTACTTTATTAATTCTTGAGTTTATTAACACGCTATGTTATTTAGCAACACCAATTACTTAACTTTTTTTTTAATTTGTTGCTGAACATTGTTTAATTTGGTTGAAGTTTAAAAACCAGTGAGAGTAATTTGTGGGGGGCCTTTACAGTCAGGAACAATTTCAGTTGTTAATTCACAATAACTAAAGTAATATAATTATGACAGATATTTACTAATAGATACTGAAGTCCAATAATTGCGTTCAAACCAAAGGGAATTTCGAAATTTAGTCCACTGACTTAAATTCCCATCGAAATTGGAAGTAGACATTTTACTAATAAATATTTCCCAAAAAGCAGTCCTCGAAACGTTGAACTACAACACTGGTATCATTGAAGAAGAGTGATTAGCTATTAACAAGAATCGACCGTCTTCAGCGTTATCTTCGCTCATAATAAGGTGATACTGCTGTTATTAGCAGGCTTAGAAATTCGTATGAAAATCAAATTAAAACAATTACGTAAGCAGAACATTAATACTGTGTATCTAATTTATTAAGATTACTTAAATATTAAATTTTAACCAGATTTTGTAAGATATGAATGAAAAAATGTGTGAACAGTATATCAAATTTGCAAAAACGCTGTCCACAATCGTGTTAGCTCTTGAAGTGTGTAGGTTCATGAATAGTAACATGCCTCTATAGGAGAAACATAGCAAAATGGAATTTTAGAATCTGATTTTAAAATCTATGTTGAAATATCCCACACAGATGAGAAATGTCATCGTTGCCGTTGCTAACGTATATCGGCTCTGCCTATGCCTTCTACAGCAACATTGATTAGACGTTGTGGCAACCTGTAAACAGCAACCGACTGGATCTTGAACATTCAAAATGTACATAATCACAATGGCCTTTTGCATCCCACAGATTATTTAAGCAATGTCTTTTACATGTTCCATTGGTCACAGTATCTCTTACATTGTGTTGTACATACCTAATAGATCCCCAGCCTGGATTTGCATTAACTACTGCCGGACCGTCTACTTTGCCCACCTCATAAAATCCACCAGGTTTAAAAGTGTCGCTACGACATCCCCAGGTTTTAACAAACAATGCGGCATGGGAGGAAGGATGATAGGATCTGTGATGATGTCTGGCAAAGCGAACGTAGATATCAATACGTGACGTACATTTCAACTTGAAATGTCTACTCGTTACAGAGAAACAGGGGTCTTAACTGACGGACAGACAGCCAAATATCAAATGACCATTAAATATTTCTTGTGTGTGATAAAATATGATTAAAAATTTTTTTCGTTTTCGTTCTACTGTGAAATCTTCCTTCTCCAAAATATCATGATCATAGGTCAACGGGAAGTGACCTGTGAGTTTTAATGACTGCGTTTGCGAGTATCAGAATATGTGACACAAATGACCGTATCTTTTTATTGCGTAGACTTCGAAGCTAAAAAGTTTTTACACCGTCGAGGGATCATAGACTTAAGTATGTGACATAAATTTCAACTTGATACGTCATTCCGCTATTGAGAAAAAGGGCTATTAACAATCGGACAGACAGACAAACAGACGAACAATAAAGTGATCTTGTAAGTGTTCCGTTTTTACCGACTGCCGCACGGAATCCTAAAAACACAGATGGGAATCAAATGAAATGACATTGACTCTAGAGTATCAATAAATGATGAAGAGAACAGGCGTCTGGAAAGGGGGCCATGCCCCCTCCTGAAATCTGGTACACTGATATTTTATTCGTTGCAGAATTCTAATTTCTTTCTAGACATGATTCCACTAGAGCTTCAGTTTAGTGAGTTATGGGACTGAAGAGCATAGCCACCATAAACTAATCTTGCACAGCCTGATATTGGAGCATTGCTCAACTTACTTTTCCAGAGTTTCTGCGAAAACCAATCTGAAGCAGTTCAAGAATTTCAGTCGATATACAAGGTCTAAATACTTCGACAGACTTAATTTCTTCCTCTGTGAAAAATGTGAATCACATTCTAGTTTTGATTCTGACATTTTTGTACTGAATTTCGTATATTTTTAGGACTTCTATGCCTCAGGCTCAATCAGTATATTATAAACATGATGTGAATGCCAACAGCCGGCTGGAGTGGGCGAGCGGTGCTAGGCGCTACAGTCGGGAACCGCGCGACCGCTACGGCCGCAGGTTCGAATCCTGCCCCGGACATGGATGTGTGTGATGTCCTTAGGTTATTTAGGTTTAAGTAGTCCTAAGTTCTAGGAGACTGATGACCTCAGATGTTAAATTCAATAGTGCTCACAGCCATTTGAACCATTTTTTGCATGCAAATAGAACAAGTAATCTGTGAGCGTCCCTGAGTACTATTTAGATCAACCCGATCAGACGGAAAACTGGCCTTCAGTGTCCTTGAAAATTCTGTAAGTATTAAACTGATTCATAAGACATGTCGTAATTTAGATTTATGGCTTGTCTGACGCCATATAAATGACTCACAAGCCACGAGAATAATAGAAGCGGCCTCAGCATATGGTGGACAGTTTTAGAAAGTGTACAGTTAGTTAGCGCAGTGACTGACTGTTAGATTTTGTTAAGTGATATGTTAAGAAACACTTACAAAATTAGGCGCAGTGGTGCAAAAGGTCACGGTTTTTGTACTGAAATGTAAGAAACAAGCATTACAGGAAGTTTTTGTATTTTGTTTATAAAGTTAACATTACCTCTAACGTAACATGTTCCGTGGATCTGCAACTCTGAACAACAAATGAATACAAAATAAATGTATCCACAGAAGCCCCACATTATCGGCACAGGAATATACCTTTCTTCTCCGAACAGTAAAGATCTGTGGAAGCTTGTTGTGGCTAAAACGATTTTTCATGACACAGCGATTGCAGTAGACGCTGAAAGGCTTGGCCACTTTAATTATTGTGTTTTTCTTGTATTCTTCGCTTATGGACATGAATGCATCAACGGAAAGTAAAATGTCATATCATATGATAGAAGTGTAAATCAAAACGACATACACTTTTCGTCAAGTTTGGAAAATTTATATCTCTAGAAGTTGACACCTCTCGATCTCGAGAGGATGGTAACATTAGCCAGGTAAACTGTATAATTCTCCAACACACTGGCGTGGGTGCCCAACATCGTGTCCAGCTCAGGACAAGAAGACTGTTTTGGTTCTATCCTAGTCTGTTGAGAGATTACCGGCCAATTTCATTGTGGATTTAAGAGAAACGGATGTGGGACCATGGGCTGTGTGCATTACACTCACTATCAAGAATATATACCTCTTAAGAACATATTTATTCAAGTTTTATTATGTCACTAAATCGTAAAACGTGGAGGACATGAAAGTCCATTAATACAGTCAGATGTCTGCCGTTGTAAGGAAACCACGATACATCTACATCTACATCCATACTCCGCAAGCCACCTGACGGCGTGGGGCGGAGGGTACCTTGAGTACCTCTATCGGTACTCCCTTCTATTCCACTCTCGTATTGTTCGTGGAAAGAAAGATTGTCGGTATGCCTCTGTGTCGGCTCCAATCCCTCTGATTTTATCTTCATGGTCTCTTCACGAGATACACGTAGGATGGAGCATAATACTGCTTGACTCCTCGGTGAACTCGAAACTTCAACAAAAGTCCGTACCAAGCTACTGAGCGTCTCTCTTGCAGAGTCTTCCACTCGAGTTTATCTGAGCGTCTCTCTTGCAGAGTCTTCCACTCGAGTTTATCTATCATCTCCGTAACGCTTTCGCGATTACTAAATGATCCTCTAACGAAGCGCGCTGCTCTCCCTTGGATCTTCTCTATCGCTTCTATCAAACCTATATGGTACGGATCCCACACCGGTGAGCTGTATTCAAGCAGTGGGCGAACAAGTGTACTGTAACCTACTTCCTTTCTTTTCGGACTGCATTTCCTTGGGATCCTTCCAATGAATCTCAGTCTGGCATCTACATTACCGACGATTAATTTTACATGGACATCCCATTTTAAATCACTCCTAATGCCTATTCCAGATAATTTATGGAATTAACTGCTTTCAGTTGCTGACTGGCTATATAGTAGCTAAATGAGAAATGATCTTTCTTTCTATGTATTCGCAGCACATACACTTGTCTGCATTGAGATTCAATTTCCATTCCCTGCACCATGCGTCAATTCGTTGCAGATCCTCCTGCACTTCAGTACAATTTTCCATTGTTACAACCCCTCGATATACTACAGCATCATCCGCACAAAGCCTTAGAGAACTTCCGATGCTATCCACAAGGTCATTTATATATATTGTGAATAGCAACGGTCTTACGACACTCCCCTGCGGCACACCTGAAATCGCTCTTACTTCGGAAGACTTCTCTCCATTGAGAATGACATGCTGCGTTCTGTTATCTAGGAACTCTTCAATCCAATCACACAGTTGGTCTGATAGTCCATATGTTCTTACTTTTTTCATTAAACGACTGTGGTGAACTGTATCAAACGCCTTGCAGAAGTCAAGAAACCACAGCATTTACCTGGGAACCCGTGTCTATGGCCCTCTGAGTCTCGTGGACGAATAGCGCGAGCTGAGTTTCACACTATCGTCTCTTTCGAAACCCATGCTGATTACTACAGAGTAGATTTCTAGTCTCCCGGAAAGTCATTATACTCGAACATAATACGTGTTCCAAAATTCTACAACTAATCGACGTTAGAGATATATGTCTATAGTTCTGCACATTTGTTCGACGTCCCTTCTTGAAAACGGGGATGACCTGTGCCCTTTTCCAATCCTTTGGAACGCTACGCTCTTCTAGAGACGGTACACCGCTCCAAGAATGGGAGCAAGTTCCTTCGCGTACTCTGTGTAAAATCGAACTGGTATCCCATCAGATCCTGCGGCCTTTCCTCTTTTGAGTGATTTTAATTGTTTTTCTATCCCTCTGTCATCTGTTTCGATATCTACCACTTTGTCATCATCTGGGCGACAATCTAGAGAAGGAACTACAGTGCAGTCTTCCTCTGTGAAACAGCTTTGGAAAAAGACATTTAGTATTTCGGCCTTTAGTCTGTCATCCTCTGTTTCAGTACCATTTTAGTCACAGAGTGTCTGGACATTTTGTTTTGATCTACCTACCGCTTTGACGTAAGATAAACATTTCTTAGGATTTTCTGCCAAGTCAGTACATAGAACTTCACTTTCTAATTCGTTGAACACCTCTCGCATAGCCCTCCTCACACTACATTTCGCTTCGTGCAATTTTTGTTTGTCTGCAAGGATTTGGCATGTTTATGTTTGCTGTGAAGTTCCCTTTGCTTCCGTAGCAGTTTTCTAACTCGGCTATTGTATCACGGTGGCTTTTTTCCATCTCTTACGATCTTGCTTGGCACATACTCATCTAATGCATTTGTACGATAGTTTTGAACTTTGTCCACTGATCCACAACACTATCTGTACTTGAGATAAGACTTATGTGTTGAGCCGTCAAGTACTCTGAAATCTGCTTTTTGTCATTTTTGCTAAACAGAAAAATCTTCCTACCTTTTTTAACATTTCTATTTACGGCTGAAATCACCGATGCTGTAACCGCGTTATGATCGCAGATTCCCTGTTCTGCGTTAATTGTTTCAAATAGTTCGGGTCTGTTTGCCACCAGAAGGTCTAATATGTTATAGCTACTAGTCGGTTCTCTGTTTAACTGCTCAAGGTAGTATTCAGATAATGCACTTAAAAAAATTTCACTGGATTCTTTGACCCTACCACCCGTTATAAACGTTTGAGTCTCTCAGTCTGTATCTGGTAAATTAAAATCTCCACCCAAAACTGTAACATGGTCGGGAAATCTACTAGAAATATTTTCCAAATTATCCTTCAGGTGTTCTGCCACAACAGCTGCTGAGCCAGGGGGCCTATAGAAACATCCAATTACCATGTTTGAGCCTGCTTTAACCGTGACCTTCAGCCAAATTATTTCACATTTCGGATGTCCGTCAATTTCCTTCGATACTGTTGCACTTTTTATTGCTATAAACACGCCCCCTCCTTCACTATCCAGCCCTGTCTCTGCGGTATACATTCCAATCTGAGATTAGAATTTCATTACTGCTTACATCTGGTTTCAGCCAACTTTCCGTCCCTAGTACTCAGTTGGCATTGTGACAGTTTATTATTGAGAGCAGTTCTGGGACCTTTCTATAGATGCTTCTACAGTTTTCCATTACCACATTACATAAAGTTGGTGATAGAAACACATATGTACATAAATATAAATGCTTAGGTTTTTTTTTTTTTTTTGATGAAACGATATTCTTCAACGTTTTAAAGTCTGGAAGAGAGCTCTAAAAAAAATCCGTGTAGATATCATCTGTTACACGTACTGCAAGAGTAGTTTGACGTACCAGGCAGTTACTTATAATCTCAGACAACGCGTGTAGTTGAAACTGGTGTTCTCTAGTTTTTATTGTAGCTTGAGGATTTTTCATGCGCTAACAGAAACTGTTCTCTTCGAAATATCGTCTCTTATAGGAACACATCTGTTTACGCAAACAAATGATACGCTGATTGTGCAAAAAATCACTGAAAAGGTTCTCCTCTAATCGGTCATTGACACGTGTTTAAGATGATGTGGATACAGGAATTTTTCCCTTAACGCAGTATTATGAGATGTATCACATGGTACAGCGAGATGTCGTCTGTTGATATACAGACCTTCTTCGACAGCCTCTAACTTCGCCTACCTTAATCTACCTCTTATGGTGCTATCGGTTCCGTATCGGAAGACAACGATAAACAAGAGCAGCTGTCTTTTGACTGAAAATTCATTTTAATGCAGCCTCGCATTTATTACTGTTTATGTGGTCTTACATAAAAATCACAACTACCTGCTCACAAAATGAATATCCATGTATGGATAAACGGATCACTAATGTAGTAACTCACTTCTAGTACAAATGTGGAATGATCGACAGAAATTAATCTCAAATATACACAAAAGTCGAGGATAAACCTGACTACATTGCAGTACATCACCATCGACAATACAATGTGTGAATTAGAATAATGACTTGTATAGAGTGTTCCACATAATTATTTAAAATTACTGATTGCAAAACTCGCAAGAATAATATACAGACGAATGGAAAAGAAAACTGAGGATGTGTTACATGACGATCAGTTTGGCTTTAGAAAAGATAAATGCACCACACAGGCAATTCGGACGTTGCGGTCGATAATGGAAGCAAGACTAGAGAAAAATCAAGACACGTTCGTAGGATTTCTGGAAATATCATCCGACATTGTAAAATGGTGCAAGATTTTCGAAATTCTGAGAAATATAGGGGAAAGCTATAGGGAGAAACGGGTAATATTCAGTATGTACATGAATCAAGAGTGAATAATAGGAGTGGACGACCAAGAATTAAGTTCTCGGACTAAAAAGGGTGTAAGACCGGGATGTAGCTTTTTGCCCCTTCTGTTCAATGAGTACATCGAAGAAGCAATTATGGAAATACACTACCGGCCATTAAAACTGCTACACCACGAAGATGACGTGCTACAGACGTGAAATTTAACCAATAGGAAGAAGATGCTGTGATATGCAAATGATGAGTTTTCAGAGCATTCACACAAGGTTGGCGCCGGTGACGACACCTACAACGTGCTGACATGAGGAAAGTTTCCAACCGATTTCTCATACACAAACTGCAGTTGAGCGGCATTGCCTGGTGAAACGTTGTTGTGGTGCCTCGTGTAAGGAGGAGAAATGCGTACCATCACGTTTCCGACTTTGATAAAGGTTGTGGTTTATCGCATCGCAATATTTTTGCTCGCGTTGGTCGAGATCCAATGACTCTTAGCAGAATATGGAATCGGTGGGTTCAGGAGGGTAATACGGAACGCCGTGCTGGATCCCAACGGCCTCGTATCACTAGCAGTCGAGATGACAGGCATCTTATCCTCATGGCTGTAACGGATCGTGCAGCCACGTCTCGATCCCTGAGTCAACAGATGGGGACGTTTGCAAGACAACAACCATCTGCACGAACAGTTCGACGACGTTTGCAGCAGCATCGACTATCAGCTCGGAGACCATGGCTGCGATTACCCTTGACGCTGCATCACGGACAGGAGCGCCTGCGATGGTGTACTCAACGACGAACCTGGCTGCACGAATGGCAAAACGTCATTTTTTGGGATGAATCCAGGTTCTATTTACAGCATCATGATGGTCGCATCCGTGTTTGGCGACATCGCGGTGAACGCACATTGGAAGCGTGTATTCGTCATCGCCATACTGGCATATCACCCGGCGTGATGGTATGGGGTGCCATAGGTTACACGTCTCGGTCACCTCTTGTTCGCATTGACGGCACTTTTGAACAGTTGAGGTTACATTTCAGATGTGTTACGACCCGTGGCTCTATTCCTCATTCGATCCCTGTGAAACCCTACATTTCAGCAGAATATGCACGACCGCATGTTGCAAGTCCTGTACGGGCATTTCTGGATACAGCAAATGTTCGACTGCTGACTTGGCCAGCACATTCTCAACATCTCTCACCAATTGGAAACGTCTAGTCAATGGTGGCCGAGCAACTGGCTCGTCAGAATACCCCAGTCACTACTCTTGATGAACTGTGGTATCGTGTTGAAGCTGCATGGGCGGCTGTACCTGTACACGCCATCCAAGCTCTGTTTGACTCAATGCCCTGGGGTATCAAGGCCGTTATTACCGCCAGAGATGGTTGTTCAGGGTACTAATTTCTCAGGATCTATGCACCCAAATTGCGTGAAAGTGTAATCACATGTCAGTTCTAGTATAATATATTTGTCCAATGAATCTCCGTTTATCATCTGCATTTCTTCTTGGTGTAGCAATTTTAATGGCCAGTAGTGTAAAAGAAAGGTTCATTAGTTGAATTAAAATTTAAGATGAAAGGAAACCAATGATACGATTCGCTGATGACATTTGCTATCCTGCGTGAAAGTGAAGAAGAATTACGTGTTCTGCTGCTATGGAATAAACAGTCTAATGAGTACAGAATATGGACTGAGAGTAAAGCGAAGAAAGACGAAAGTAATGAGAAGTAGCAGAAATGAGAACAGCGAGAAACTTAACATCAGAACTGTTGCTCACTACCGGGACAGCAAAATAACCAATGACGGATGGAGCAAGGAGTACATCAAAAGCATGCTAGCACTGGCAGAAAGGGCGTACCTGTCCAAGAAAAGTCACAATTTGAGGAAGAAAATTCTGAGAATGTACCTTTGGGGTGCAGCACTGTATGGTAATGAAATATGGACTGTGGGAAAACAGGAACTCAAGAGAATCGAAGCATTTGAGATGTGTTGCTTCAGACGAACGTTGAAAATTAGGTGAATGTTAATGTAAGGAATGAGGAGATTCTGAGTAGAATCGTAAACAGATATGTAGAAAACACTGACAACGAGGAGGGACAGGATGGTCGGACGTGAGTTAAGACATCAGGGAAATACTTCCATGGAACAAGAGAGTGCTCTAGAGGGCAAAAACTGTAGAGGAAGACAAAGATTGGAATACAGCAAATAATTGAGGACGTAGGTTGCAAGTGATGCTCTGAAATGAAGAGGTTGGTGGGCCTCATCAGACCAGTCAGAAGACTGGTGACTCAACAAATAAGAAAAAAGAAAAAAACTCACTTGTTCAATTTGATCTTGGATGAATTTACGTAAACCGTTCACTACTTCTAGAATGAAGAACTTCTCGACTGTTTTGTGTGAGAAAGTCTCTAAAAGTATTTCCCAAACATTCTGTATACGGTATCAAAGTGTCTTGGCTGTTGAGGAGTAATGGCAAGCAGTAATTTTTAATAATGCTTATACGAACTGTTGCTGTTGCTCTAAAGTTTTTCTATTGCAGATTTTTAATATCCATTGTCAACCTAATGCTATTGCTATATGAATAAAATATTCTTGGCCTTTATTTCCAATCTTTTCAATTACAATCTTAGATATTTAATGGGTATCAGAATATAAACTCAATATCATTAAGCTAAACAAATAATATCAGTAATCATATTACCGTTTTAATAATACATACTTAAAGTAAGCCGGCCGATGTGGCCGAGCTTCAGTCCGGAACCGCGCTGCTGCTACGGTCGCAGGTTCGAATCCTGCCTCGGGCATGGATGTGTGTGATGTCCTTAGGTTAGTTAGGCTTAAGTAGTTCTAAGTATAGTGGACTGATGACCTCAGATCTTAAGTCCCATAGTGCTCAGAGCCATTTGAACCATTTGAACTTAAATTAATGATTGACGTGTACTGTTAAGTATAACAGCTGTTACTGTTGCCGCCTTCAACCTGAAGACTGGTCTGATGTAATTCTCCACGATATACTATCCTGGGGAGGCCTCTTTATCTCCGCATAACCACTGCAAAATACACTGAAGAGCCGAAGAAACTGGTATGCACCTGCCTAATATCATGTAGGGCCCCCGCGAGCACGCAGAAGTGCGCAACACGAAGTGGCATGGACTCGACTAATGTTTGAAATAGTGCTGGAGGGAATTGATACCATGAATCCTGCAGGGCAGTCCATAAATCCTTAGAGTACAAGGGGGTCGAGATCTCGTATGAACAGCAGGTTGCAAGACTCCCAGGTATGCTTAATAATGTCGATGTCTGAGGAATTCGGTGGACAGTGGAAGTGTTTAAACTCAAAAGAGCGTTCCTGGAGCCACTCTGTAGCAATTCTGGACGTGTGGGGTGTCGCAGTGTCCTGCTGATATTGCAAAAATCCGCCGGAATGTACTATGGACATGAATGGATGCATGTGATCAGACAGGATGTTTACGTGCGTTTCACCTGTCAGAGTCGTATCAAGACGTATCAGAGATCCCACTTCACTCCAACTGCACACGTCCCACACCATTACAGAGCCTTCACCAGCTTGAACAGTCCCCTGTTGACATGCAGGGTCCATGGAGTCATGAGGTTGTCTCCATACCCGTACACTTCCATCCACTCTATATAATTTGAGATGACACTCGTCCGACCAGGCAATATGTTTCCAGTCATCAACAGTCCAGTGTCGGTGTTGATGGGCGCAGTCGAGACGTAAAACTTTATGTCGTGCAGTCAGTCATCAAGGGTACACGAGTGGGCCTTCGGCTCCGAAAGACCATATCGATTATGTTTCGTTGAATGGTTCGCACGATGACACTTGTTGATGGGCCAGCACTGAAATCTGCTGCAATTCGCGGAAGGGATGCACTTCTGTCACGTTAAACAATTCTTATTATTCGTAGTTGGTCCCCTTCTTGCAGGATCTTTTTCCGGCCTCAGCGATGTCGGAGATTTGATTTTTTACCGGATTCCTGAGATTCACGGAACACTCCTGAGATGATCGCACTGGAGAAACTCCACTTCATATCTACCTCGGAGATGTTGTGTCCCATCGTTTATGCGCCGACTATAACACCACTTTCAAACTCACTTAAATCTTGATAGCCTGCCATTGTAGCAGCAGTAACCGGTCTAACAACTGCGCCAGACACTTGTTGTCCTATATAGGAGTTGCCGACTGCAGTGTCGTATTCTGTCTGTTTACATATCTCTGTATTTGAATACGCATGCCTATACCAGTTTCTTTGGCACTTCAGTGTACATCCATTCTAACCCTCTTTTGTACCTCGGTTACCCTCTACATTTTTAATGCCTCCCCCCACCTCCCCCCACACACACTTACCTCCATTGCCAAACTGACAATTCCTTGATGTGTCAGGATATGTCGAATCAAACGATCCCTTTTCTTAGGTTGTGCCAAAAGAAGAAAAGTGGTTTTTCCCCAATTCGATTCAGTACCTCCTCATTTGTAATCCGATCTACCAATCTAGTCTTCAGCATTCTGCTGTGGCATCATATTTCAAAACATTTCATTCTCTTCTTGTGTGAATTGCTTATCAGTTACGTTTCGCTTCCATTCACTGCTACACTCCAGACAACTATTTTCAGAGAATTTTCCCTAACATTTTAATTTGTATTAGATGTTGAGAAATTCTTCTTTTTCTGAAATACCTTTTTTTAGCTATTGACTGTCTGATAATTATATCTCTTCTACTTTTGTCGCTATCATTTACTTATCTGCTCAAATAGTAAAAGTCTTCTACCGCGTTTAGTGTCTTATTTCCTAATCCAGTGTCCTCAGCATCACCTGATTTCATTCGACTACATTTCACTACCATTGTTTTACTTTTGTTCATGGTCGTCTTATAAGGTCTTTCCAAGACTATAACCAATTCCTTTCCACTGCTGTTCCAAGTCCCATGCCATTTATGACATAATTACAATTTCAACAGCAAAATTTTAAAGCTGTTATGACTTCTCGGGCTTACCCAACGGATCTGGACCGAGCGGGGTGGCGCAGTGGTTAGCACAATGAACTAGCCTTGGGGAGGGAGACGGCTCAAACCAGCGTCCTGCCATTCTGATTTAGGTTCTCCGTGATATCCCTAAGTCACTCCAGGCAAATACCGGGGTGGTTTCCTTGAAAGGGCGCCGCCGATTTCCTTCCGCATGCTTCCCTAATCCGAGCATTTGTTCCTCGACGGATCGTTAACTTTTAGTTTCCTCCTCCTCCCTCAAACGGATATATTGCCGATATACTTCTCCGGTTTGCCGGCAGATAATACTGTGCAAATCCCACAATACTTCATCAATACAAGTATTAGACATCTCCTGGTGGTGTAAGTTGCTGTTATCTCTGAGACACGACGCGAGGCGGCATCGAAATGTATCAGACCAGGAGCAGGAAATCCGCAAGAGCGGAGAGACCCATCATTTGGATGAATGCAGCGCTCACAATGCCGAAAAGGAGCCTTCCGCTCGAGCGCAGTGAGCAATAACGGCGATGCAGGTTGCTCCTGTGGTTATAAGCTGAATTAAATCTCTGAAATGGCGCCGCGTCAGGTCATGAATCGGAGGTTCTTGTTGCTTACGTTTTATTTTAACGGCAAGCAGTACTGGATTCAAGGCAGTGTTTAGCAGAACACCTGCATCCCTGCTGACAAAATTGTATGCCATACGTACATGTATGGCCTCCTTTAAAAATACAGCCCGAGAAAGATGACGCTGAGGATCAAACTTCAGCCTCCTCGTTAGACATACGACACTCAGTTCTTTGGGAGTGCTCCGCTGCCGCTGGTTTAACAGGCTGGCCCACGCGTGTATGACGATGGTTTTCAATACAACCTTCTTGCACGGTTCGATATGTCTGTCCAATATAAGATTTTCCACATTGGCGTGGGACCTTACGTACACCACGCTTTCTAGGGCCAACATCGTCTTTGACCGGACACAAAAAGCTCTTTAATTGCTCGTGGGTGAAAAACACATTTAAAGTTGTGTCTTTATAGGATTTTTAATATTCTTGAAGACAATTCTCGAAAATACGGCAAGAAGGCCGTTGCAGTGGCTGCTGACGCATATTCGTTTACATCCTGACATTGAACCTGCTTTGATCGGAATGCATTGGGCTTCTGTCAGAACAACAATTATGTTTGAGCACTGTTCTTAGGTATTGTAGCTCATCACGCAGACTGTCGGTATATGAGGTCACATGTGCTCTGTGATCAGAGAGCGGACGACACAACAGCGTTATTCAGGGTTACGACAGCTTGTGACCTGCAAATATAACTCATTGAGTCAGTCCGCGGTAGATACTACGATGGGTCTTCTCATAGGCAAATGCGACCATCATATCCAGATATTAGAGGACTTCATAGAAGACTTGAAGATACTTAAACTACAACCGTCGGACCTTTTGGGTAATTTTGATGTTGTACCTTTATTTACGAAAGTACCTCTGCTAAGGGGTTATCAGCAGCAAGTCTGGGCAAGACATTGTGGCATTGTTTAAACATGTACTTTCCTTAACTTTTTTCTTATTTAATAACGATTATTTTGAACAAGTGGACTGTGTCTCCATGGGGAGTTCAGTGTCTCCAATGCTGGCCAACTGTCTTGTGGAAAAAATTGAGGAAAAAGCACCGCAGTCGGCAAGTCTCCATCCTTCCTACTTCTGTCGGTATGTGGACGATACTTTTGTAGTATGGTCAAACGGAATTGACACGTCAAAAGAAGAAATCGACTTAAAAATTTCTGACAACACCCTCACTAAAGACACCGGTCTGCAGCTAAGCACAGCCTGGAACCCGCCCATCGGAAATTTGATGCGGGTGCGGCAGGAGCGCGATGTTTACATTACCGTACATGGTGCTGGAGCGAGCACCAGCAACGACACTTAAGACAGTGCGGCTTTATAAGGACGGCAGTGGCAATCATTAGACAGTCACCACTTGACAATGGCCGAGGAGTACTCGACCGAAAGCTCGTGGATTTTAAATCAATGGACACTGCTAGAAGCCCGAGAAAATTTTATCAGCGGTGTTCAGAACTTAAATTTTAGTTGATTTCTCTTTACACAGCCTACAAACTCAATACAAAATATTTGTACTTCCTCTAAAATTATTGTCACCCGAATTGTAATAGGCTACAGCTTGCTCTTGTGAATTCCTAAGGGACCAAACTGCTGAGGTCATCTGTCCCTAGACTTACACACTACTTAAACCAACTTCCCCGCTATGAACAACATACACACCCATGCCAGAGGGAGGACTCGAACCTCCGGCGGGAGGGACCGCGCAATAAGTGACAGGGCGCCTCTAACAGCGCGGCCACTCCGCGCGGCTACAGCTTACTCTTCTGGTTTCATTTTTTATTACTTTTTCTAACATAAAATATAATAACTGAGTATAAAGAAAACAGCGGTGAAAGCTATAGGGAGATAATATTCCACTGCAATAAACCATTATGGAGGATTAAATGCACGAGTGTGTTGTATGTTGGGGCTGAAATTAGCGACTCAGCCTCCCATCAGTGGCGCTCCATCTTTTTCATTAGTGACTGGGCTGCTTTTGGCTAATGCTCTACACGGCACCGTCTAACAACCGTTACCGGATTCTACATAAATTATAAGTATGAAGTATTTTATGAGAAAGTACCGAATGTCTCAAAAAGCACTTTCATATTTCACTCTTTATATGTACTTAATGATGGAGCATATTTGTTTAGTACATTCCGGCATCATGGGGCCACATTATCAGCTTACATTAAAGCACCGTTAAGGTGACATAAATTTTTAATTTACCTGTCCCGTCTTAATGCCAGCAGGGTGACTTTCCAGCGATGTAATATTTTCTTTGGCGCGAAAATGGCTAATCTTTCACAATGTAACGTAAAAGTATGACACTGCGTCTTAACCCAGCGCCGCAAGTTTACGTGACGTGTGGCGTAAACTTTAGGCTGGCTGGTCACTTAATGGCCGCAACAACAGCACTAAAATTCCTATATTCAACGTATCTGTATTCCTCAACTTCTTGTTAGATCTACGAAGGAGTTAGATAAATGCGTTTATCTCGTCATGATCTGTTACATTGGCGGCAAAAATAACAGAATTTCGATAGTAAAATAATGAAAAGGAAGCATTTCAAGTAGACACTGAAGCACCTATTTTAACTACCCGAGACCTAATAGATCCTCCAACTATCCATGAGGTAGAGGTCGCAATTCAGGAACTAAAAAATTACAAGGCATGTGGTGAAGACCATGTATCTGGAGAAATCTGTAAGAATGCTGGAAAACCTGCGATCATAAATCTCCACCAACATCTAATGGAAATGTGGATCACAGAGAAAATTCCAGAGCACTGAATCTCAGGAACATCCATCCATTATTTAAAAAGGGAGGTAGAACAACACCAGATAACTACAGAGGAATAACCCTTCTGGATTGCACATACAACATTTTTCCCACATAATTTACAGCAGGATCAAAAACATTCTAGAAGCACAACTTGGAGAATATCAAGGAGGATTTCGACCATACAGAAGACCAAATTCTTAGTCTGAAAGTAATAATAGAGTATAGAAACAAACAGTTATTCATCACATTAATAGATTTAAAAAAAACATATGATAGTGTTCATAGACCCAGACTTCTGAAAATCCTTAGATCATATGGCCCCCATCCCATACCGCTTTTCAGTGTGGCAATCTATTACGTCATGACAACCTGGCAAAGCTGAAATCCATGTAAAATCAAAATTGGAGGAAACCCGCAATAAGAGCAAACTGCCTTGGGTTTCCTAATGATTTAGCTCTCTTAGCCCTTGACATGGAAGAAGTTTGTGCTCAGATCACAAGTCCCAGAATATTGCATCAGAAATAGGATTACAAATATCCTTTGAGAAAACTGAAATCATGCCCATGAAACCTCTTTGCATAAATATAATCTTCATAAATGATCAAGAAATTAACATAGTTCTACAATTGATATATCCTGAAGAAATTATTTTGCACACCTTGGGTGAGAAAATAACATGCATAAATAGAACCAAAAAATTGAAAAAAAGCACAATTTCTAACCTGGTCAACATATAAAAAGAAATTCCTGTCAACAGACATTTAGATCGAACATTACAAAACTGTAACTCTCCCGTAAGCAACTTATGATTGTGAAACTCTGTTCCAAATGAAAAATGGAAAAAGAACAAATCAACTTCTCAAGACTGAAAGAAGAACTATCAGAACATGCATCAGCAAAAGATACCAAGTTGATGGAGTCTGTAGAATCCTCCATAATGATATTGTCTATTGTGAGATTGGCCCAATCACCAGCACAATGAAGAAGAAAAGAATCTCATATTTCTTTCATGTCTTACGACTGCCTGACAACAGGATTAGAAAACAACTAGTGACGAGAAGTCTCAGAAAGAAGACAGGAGGACAATGGGTCAAGGAAATTCAGCAAGATCTTGAAGCAGTCGGACTTAGAATTACTGATGCAGAGAACAAAAACAAAATTAACACACTCCTTATGAATAGTGAATTTTCAGCAGAAATGACGCACAGAAGACGGGTAGAGATTTCAGACGAGTTAAGAAAACTGCGTTCGGAAAGAATGAAAAAGTACTGGGCTGAGCGCAAGAAGCAAGTAGTCCAATCTTCAAAGGGGAAGTGAACATGAAATGACTCAAGTGGCCCAATGTGGCCAATCAAATGAATAACATAAAATAAAATGGAGTTAATGCCTACATCTCAGTTATAAAAAAAGTTGCGAGAACACCTTTTACAGGGTGATTCAGCTACGCTTCACCTTCAAATGTTTCTGGGGCTATTTAAGATATCCGAATTCCACTTTCACTCAGATTAATTGTGAACAATCATCGATAAACGACGTATAGTGTCCTCCCATGTAAATTACAGAGATACACGTGTGACCTTCGATTTCTGAAATGACAATGTAGTACCTTCTGCTGCCACTATCGTAGTTCTAAAAGAAACGAATTCAAAGACCTTTCATTCCCCTACATCAGATTATTACTCTTTTGAGGAATTACAGTAGCTATAAGTTATGATTTATTTGTTTTGAACATGAAACCGTTTGTTGGTTTGTACAGATGTTTGTGATATCATAATCAAACAGGGAAATACAGTATGTCACGTCCACAAGGACGAAACAGCGTGTTGCACTGCCGCGTATCGATCTAAATGTAGATTTCATTCTGTGTCATTCATGTAATTCGAATACTGATTAGTTCAAAAAAGGTATTTGTTTCAAGAACCAAGACGAACTACTCATGTCACACCGATGTGGAAAACACAGAAGAAACGAGAATAGAGAATTTGAGCCGTATGGTCAAAGGTATCCCGACAGACTGCGCCCGTTACGAATGACAATTCATCGCATGTGCAAAACACTGTTACAGGAATACTACACAGAGGGTAAGAAAGTAACTTGCAACGACTGAAGTGAACGAAATAGATATTCTGGCAACTGTTCTTCATAATCCACCTGTAGTCTCCATCGAAATTGCGATTTCCACTGGAGTAAGCCAGCCCAGCGTTGTTCACATCGTGTACGCAGGAAACTTCCATCCTTCAACAGCAGATTAACCAGGACGTTTGAAAAAGACGCAAGGAATTCAGTCACCGATTCTGATGAAACATCTGGATAATATATTATTTCTTCAAATAATTATCTTTACCAATGAACATTCTAAGTGTATTGCTGGGTTTTAGATTTGAATTACCTATTAAAGTAAATCCGGACATGGCGTCATTTGCAATAAACTTATACAAAGTTTCGACCCATGAATCAGTAATAGTAATACGATCTGACTGCGAAGAACGCATGGAAATTATGTAGGGAGTGAAAACTTACTTATGAGCGCAACGGTTTACAGTGGGCGTAAGAGAAGAAAGTTAAATTCAAGTGTACATGATCAATCGTATTGATCATCTCAACAAGCATAAATGTGTTTGACCAACGTGGCTTGTAGCCAACTGTAATGCCATAGTGGACGTGACCCCCTAACTGTTCTAATAACACTAAAATATACGAGTTGCATTCAAGTTCTAAGGCCTCCGATTTTTTTTCTAATTCACCCGAAATCGATGAAACTGGCGTTACTTCTCGATGTAATCGCCCTGCACACGTACACATTTTTCACAACGCTAACGCCATGATTCCACGGCAGCGGCGAAGGCTTCTTTAGGAGTCTGTTTTGACCACTGGAAAATCGCTGAGGCAATAGCAGCACGGCTGGTGAATGTGCGGCCACGGAGAGTGTCTTTCATTGTTGGAAAAAGCCAAAAGTCACTAGAAGCCAGTTCAGGTGAGTAGGGAGCATGATGAATCACTTCAAAATTGTTATCACGAAGAAACTGTTGCGCAACGTTAGCTCGATGTGCGGGTGCGTTGTCTTGGTGAAACAGCACACGCATAGCCCTTCCCGGACGTTTTTGTTGCAGTGCAGGAAGGAATTTGTTCTTCAAAACATTTTCGTAGGATGCACCTATTACCGTAGTGCCCTTTGGAACGCAATTGATAAGGATTACGCCCTCGCTGTCCCAGAACATGGATACCATCATTTTTTCAGCACTGGCGGTTACCCGAAATTTTTTTGGTGGCGGTGAATCTGTGTGCTTCCATTGAGCTGACTGGCGCTTTGTTTCTGGATTGAAAAATGGCATCCACGTCTCATCCATTGTCACAACCGACGAAAAGAAATTCCCATTCATCCAGTCGTTGCGCGTCAACATTGCTTGGCAACATGCCACACGGGCAGCCATGTGCTCGTCCGTCAGCATTCGTGGCACCCACCTGGATGACACTTTTCGCATTTTCAGGTCGTCATGCAGGATTGTGTGCACAGAACCCACAGAAATGCCAACTCTGGAGGCAATCTGTTCAACAGTCATTCGGCGATCCCCCAAAACAATTCTCTCCACTTTCTCGATCATTTCGTCAGACTGGCTTGTGCGAGCCCGAGGTTGTTTCGGTTTGTTGTCACACGATGTTCTGCCTTCATTAAACTGTCGCACCCACGAACGCACTTTCGACACATCCATAACTCCATTACCACATGTCTCCTTCAACTGTCGATGAATTTCAATTGGTTTCACACCACACAAATTCAGAAAACGAATGATTGCACGCTGTTCAAATAAGGAAAACGTCGCCATTTTAAGTACTTAAAACAGTTCTCATTCTCGCCGCTGGCGCTAAAATTCCATCTGCCGTACGGTGCTGCCATCTCTGGGATGTATTGACAATGAACGCGGCCTCATTCTAAAACAATGCGCATGTTTCTATCTCTTTCCAGTCCGGAGAAAAAAATCGGAGGCCTTAGAACTTGAATGCACCTCGTAGTGCATCGGACATACACCATTTCTCTACAACATGCACTGCAACTCGGCCACTCGCGTCAACTCCAAACCCTAGCATTTGGGCTGAAAACTGTGCAAAGAACGGGACGGATAACGTTTATTGCAAAACAATGAATATAAAAATAATAATACTAAAAAATGTGATAGTAAATATAACCCAAACACGAATTTTAAACGCACTAATCATACTAACAACAACAACGAACGTAACCCGAATGTTAATCTGGTAAAATTCAGAGAAACAAATAGTGATAAACGCCATTAATAAAACTGCAATTGTTCTTGTAAGCACCAGTGTCATTGTACCAACACGCATATAAATCATACTCAAAAGCGAATTTCCTTGTATCCTTGGAGGCAATGGGTTTCTACAATGGTTTCTGTCATTGATATTCCACAATATCTAGAACATCATCATAATGTATATCCAGTGTTCTGATACAAGAAGCTCACAGCGATACAGACGGATGATTCCAAGAATCATCACATCAACATTATAAAGTAAGAAACTAACTACCTCTCACGTCAAAACATAAGGGACGGCAACAGTTCCTACGACAGCTATATTAGTGTAAATTTCAAATAAAATCAAGATGGCACACACACACACACACACACACACACACACACACACACACACACACAAACACACACACACACACGCACACACACATACACACACACAAACACACACAGACTGCATGATGTACCACTCCCCACTCTTTTTCAGAACGTAATATTTTATTTATTTATTTAACCTGATCTGATTAGGGACATCACGCCCTCTCTTACATCGAACCAGGGTTTCACACGTACAGTACCGTTTTTTCATCAAAGTTTCCTAAAAAATATAACAATTTTAGTACGACAAATAATATTAATAGTAAATAATGATTTGAGTGTCAGAAGTGGCAATGTGAGCTAATAAGACTGACTTTGAACTAATAAAGTTAATACCAGCAGCATTTGGAGTTCAACAGCTGCTGCCACTAATAGTAATAATGCCCGCTTGGTTAGCTGTGCGGTCTAATGCACCGCTTTCCGGTCGGGAAAGTCGGCCGGTCCCCGGCACGAATCAAAAATGGTTCAAACGGCTCTAAGCACTATAGGACTTAACATCTGAGGTAATCAGACCCCTAGACTTAGAACTACTTAAACGTAACTAACCTAAGGACATCACACAAATCCATGTCCGAGGATTCGAACTTGCGACTGTAGCAGCAGCGCGGTTCCGGACTGAAGGGCCTAGAACCGCTCGGTCACAACGGCCGGCCGCTCGAATCTGCCTGGCGGATTAGTGTCGAGGTCCGGTGTGCCGACCAGGCTGTGGATGGTTTCTAAGGCAGTTTTCCATCTGCTTCGGCGAATGCGAGCTGGTTCCCCTTATTCCGCCTCTGTTAAACTATGTCGGCGACTGCTGCGCAAAATCTTTCTCCACGTACGCGTACGCCATAATTACTCTACCACGCAACCACGAAAACTTAGGGGTTACACTCGTGTGGTGTGAGACGTTCCCGGGGGGCCGGGATGGCGGGGTGACGGAGGGGGGACGGGTTGCACGGGGGGCCAATAACCCTGGGTTCGGTGTGGGGCGGCGGTGGGGTGAGTGGACTGCTGTAGCCTGCACTGGGGGCTTATGAACCACTGAGGGCTACGACGGGGACTAAGCCTCTCCGTCGTTTCTAGGTCCCCAATTGCATAGAATACAATAATAGTAAGAGTACTAATAATAATAATAATGAGAGTGATTTAGAGATGTACGAGATAGATGTTTTCTGGTATAGCGAGTTTTTGGGAAAGAAAATTTAAGGAGACTGCACCAGCTAAGAGTACTAGAGAAAGAAGAAGATCTGGTCGGAAAGAAGGATGTACAAGGCTAAGGGCAGTGATAATCCTTATTTTTGTTTTAGTAGAGATGTCATTAACTGTCTTCTGAAACTGAAAGTGTAGTTCAGTTCTTTAGTATAATGCGTGTGGTTATACGAGAGTCGAGGTTCTGAGGCTAACAGGGTCTTCGAGAAACTGGCTGTAGGATGGATTTGCACACAAAGGACTTTGCTCTGATGAAAACAGGCGTCTCTGCCATGTTGTTCAGAGAAGAGCGTTAAGGTTGAGGAGGGTGATGAGGGACAGTGTTGGTTGCTAAGACAGCAGAGCACACAGCCAATATGGAAATCTCTGCGCTTGTCAGCACGCTGCCAGCACAGCTGTGCATATGATGCTGCAATACGATCAAAGAGTCAAACATCACAGATATAACAAACACAGGCATCCATAACCAGTTCTACGCGCTGTGAGCTTTTTGAGATAGGCCTTGCAGGATAACATAGCTTTAATTACACTACTGACCATTAAAATGGCTACACCACGAAGATAACGTGCTACGGACGTGAAATTTAACCGACAGGAAGAAGATGCTGTGATATGCAAATGATTAGCTTTTCAGAGCATTCACGTAAGGTCGGCGCCGGTGCCGAAACCTACAACGTGCTGACATGAGGAAAGTTTCCAACCGATTTCTCATACACAAACAGCAGTTGACCGGCGTTGCCTGGTGAAATGTTGTTGTGATGCCTCGTGTAAGGAGGAGAAATGCGTACCATCACGTTTCCGCATTTGTTAAGGTCGGATTGTAGCCTATCACGATTGCGCTTTATCGTATCGCGACATTGCTGCTCGCGTTAGTCGAGATCCAATGACTGTTTGCAGAATATGGAATCGGTGGGTTCAGGAAGGTAATATGGAACGCCGTGCTGGATCCCAACGGCCTCGTATCACTAGCAGTCGAGATGACAGGCATCTTATCCGCATGGCTGTAACGGATCATGTAGCAACGTCTCGATCCCTGAATCAACAGATGGGTACGTTTGCTAGACAACAACAATCTACACGACCAGTTGGACGACGTTAGCAGCAGCATCGACTATCAGCTCGGAGACCACAGCTGCGGTTACCCTTGACGCTGCATCACAGACAGGAGCGCCTGCGATGGTGTACTCAACGACAAATCTGGGTGCACGAATGGCAAAACGTCATTTTTGTTTATGAATCCAGGTTCTGTTTGCAGCATCATGATGGTCGCATCCGTGTTTGGCGACATCGCCGTGAACGCACATTGGAAGCGTGTATTCGTCATCGCCATACTGCACTGGCGTATCACCCGGCGTGATGATATGGATGCCATTGGTTACACGTCTCGATCACCTCTTGTTCGCATTGACGGCACTTTTAACAGTGCACATTACATTTCAGATGTGTTACGACCAGTGGCTCTACCCTTCATTCGATCCCTGCGAAACCCTACATTTCAGCAGAATAATGCACGACCGCATGTTGCAGGTCCTGTACGGGCCTTTGTGGATACAGAAAATGTTCGACTGCTGCCTTGGCCAGCACATTCTCCAGATCTCTCACCAACTGAAAACGTCTAGTCAATGATGGCGGTGCAACTGGCTCGTCAGAATACGCCAGTCACTACTCTTGATGAACTGTGGTATCGTGTTGAAGCTGCAAGGGCAACAGTATTTACACGCCATCCAAGCTCTGTTTGACTCAATGCCCAGGCGTATCAAGGCCGTTACTTCGGCCAGAGGTGGTTGTTCTGGGTACTGATTTCTCAGGATCTATGCACCCCAATTGCGTGAAAATGTGATCACAAGTCAGTTCTAGTATAATATATTTGTCCAATGAATCCCCGTTTATCATCTGCATTTCTTCTTGGTGTAGCAATTTTAATGGCCAGTAGTGTAAAAATTGGAAGTACAAGGGTTTGCATGAGTTTCCTTTCCAGATAATTATTAACAGAGATCCACTTCCGTGGTACCAATTATTTATTCAAATGGCTCTGAGCACTATGGGACTTAACATCTGAGGTAATCAGTCCCCTAGAGCTTAGAACTACTTAAACCTAACTAACCTAAGGACATCACACACATCCATGCGCAAGGCAGGATTCGAACCGGCGATCGTAGCTGTCGCGCGGTTCCGGACTGAAATGCCTAGAACCACTCTGCCACCACGGCCGGCGAATATTTATCAAACTACCAACGTTTTCGGGTTTTTAAAATTTCATCTTGAAGTGTATGAAAATGTAACATAGAAAGGAGAGGAGCGGAGAAATGTAATGCAATCTATTTGCAAAAACCCGTTGAGTAGACTACCGATGCAAGGCGACTCACTCGTATATTCGGTAACGCACATCATACGGTCGGGTCGTCAGTGCAAGAGCTCCAAATCACTGCATCTTGGCCGAACTAGAAAAAAAGGGAGGCCCTAACAATCAGACTGACCTAAAACTATAACGTCGGTGCGGGTGGGACGAAGGAATCAGAAACTGAAAACGAACACCATGCTGGCACTGGCCGCCGCCGGGCAGCCGCACAGCACGAACGCCAACTACGGCTGAGTGGAAGGTCACCCTGTAAGTCTGGAGGCGCGGTGTGGCCCAAGCGTCAACGGTGCACAAGCAAGTAAACTGACGTTATTAGCTAAGATATAGAAAATCTGTACTGACTGGTCTGAGCGATTATAATGCTTATTTGAAAAACGTAATTGAATATGAGCGAACTGTGGTATGCCTTTATGCTAAAAACCTCTCAAACATGTGATAACATATGACTTTTTAGGTAACAAGACAATGGTACATAGGCAAAATGAATGAAAAGAAGGATAAAAACACAACAACAATGGCAAAAATTAATGTTAAAATAGACCATGCTAAGTAAATCGTCACAAGTATGATGTATTATGGGCTCGAGTGGAGTAAAGTAAAATATACAAAAACCATCACAAATCTAAAATGTGAGTATAGAACTGTAAGTAGCGAAATAACAAACGAAAATTATCAGGCTGAGTGCCGTGCATTATACAAAGGAACAACGGTATGGAGGCGAAAAACTAAACGAATTGGAGGAAAATCAGCCTAAACACAGACACTTGTAAAAATATGTTACTGAACCTCATAGACTTTAAAAATATGCCCGTAAAAGGCAATGGTGCACAAGTAGAAGGAGTGAACAGAGCGTTAAATAGAAAAAGAATGATAAAAAGTAACGATGCAAGAAATACACCAAATGAGTCATCTTATATATAGCTTATATTATGGGCTCACAAAAACTTGCATCGCAAATACTGCGGAAATGGAAAGTGCTATTGATGTAGAGTTTCCACAGAATTGATTGGTTATGAGGGGCTCATGTAGTTATCCAATAAGCAGATGATGATAATACTTAGAAATCGTATTTTTGTGCAAACATACACTTTCTTAAATGGATCAATGCCTATTGACATTAAATAGGACGTCAGTAGCGTTTGTTGCAGGATTCTAGTGCGAGTCCTCTAAGAGATATCGTACTTAGAAAAGTTTTTACACCGACACCTGTTTGTGTTATTCAACCTGCGTAGTTGCTAGGTACGATGTTCTTATGTTTGCTTACATTGTGCTTACGTGTTCCTTGACTGTGTTTTGACTTGTTAGCCAGTTAGTGGGTGACAGTCCAAGGTGTAGGTCGTGAGTGGACTATGGAATTTACCACTGCAGGAAAAGCTGAAATGCTCCTGGTGAGTGGAGCGTGTAGGAACAATGGAGTTCGTTCTTGTACGGTGTATGTAGCAAGATATCCTAGCAGATGTCACCCATTTCGGCAATCAACCTCTCCAACCAGTTACGTGAAAGTGGTATTGTAACACGTAGCCAACGTAACAGAAGGACACAAGTGACGACAGAAAAGGGGGAAAATAATGTTCTCGCTGCTGTTGCAGTTCATCCACACGTCGGTTCCCTCGGAATCGAACAAGGATGTGGTATGAGTCAGGCAAGTGTCCTACGCATTCTCCATCGACATAGGTTCCGTCCCTACCACACCTGCACAGAAACTATTATGGGAATCGTGTTTACTTCTGTACCTGGGTATTAAGACAGGATAGTCCAGGATAGTTTTGTTTAGCTATGAAGTTTAGTGGTGAAGCGCCGAAACATGGACTATTGGTCTCCGGACAATCCTTCGTCAGGTGGAACGCCAGCGTCCATCGAGAGTAAACGTATGGCGTGTTACAACTCATAGGCCCGTGTTTCATAGCCGGAACACTGAACACGCCCAAGTATAGCAGCCTCCTAACAGACCATCTTCCACAGACACTAGAAGATGTTCCTCTGCAGACTAGGAGAAACCTATGGTACCCACATGACGGCTGTCTAGCCCATAGTCCACGAAGTACTACACCATGTCTTCACGAATTGTTTCGAAATCGTTGGATTGGACGCAGAGGACGTGTACCTTCGCCGGCCCGTTCCCTCGATTTGGCGCCTGTAGACATTTTTCTGTGGGTAAAGCTGAAAGGCACTGTCTACAATGACTTAAAAAACTACACTCGATGACATGCAACAACGTATTACTGCAGCCTGTTCGAACATCTCCGCTGAAATGCTAGAAAGGTGCAGCAGTTGTTCGATACCAGATTGGAAGCGTGTACTGCCGCTGCCGGTGATCATTTTAAGCACTACCTGTGTTGATCAGTTGCCTCGTCAGAGTCCATATAACTAGTGTATGCACCTCTGTTGTTCTTTAATATGTACTACCGCAGGTATTGTACAAGTGTCGGATTGGAAATTTTTCAAAATACGACACCTCGTGAACGACTCCCACTAAAATCCTGCCACAAATCTATTGACATTCTAATGTACCCTACATTTAGTTTGTTAATGTTAATAGGCATTGTTCCATTTAAAAATTGTGCGTTTGCACAAAAGTACACTTTCTAAGTGTTACTACATTTTGTTTATTGGCGAACAATACAAGTCCCTAACTACCACGCCGTTCTGTGAAAACCGCACATCAATAGCACTTTCAGTTTCCGAAATATTTGCGATGCTAATTTTAGGGGATTCATCCTGTATATAAGAATATATAACTACAAAAACCATCATAGAAATCTAAAATATAAGTTAGCGATGCTAGGAGCAATAGGCAAATTAATATGATCGGACTGAGCGCCCTTTGTTAGACAAAATAATACCAATATGGAAAGATGATTCATGAGAAAGACCTGATAAACGAATGGGAGTTAAGAGAAGTAGGTCTAAACCTGGGACATATTAATTAAGAAACTTATAGTTACTCAATAGAACCGTTTATTTTTACGTGGTTTGCGCGTTTAGTTTGTATAGTGAATTCTGGTTCAAATTGCATAGAATTTCAATTTCTTCCAGTAAGTTAAGGACTCGACCTCACGGCGGTGGATGAAAGATGGCTCTGAGCACTATGGGACTTAACTGCAGTGGTCATCAGTCCCATAGAACTTAGAACTACTTAAACCTAACTAACCTAAGGCCATCACACACATCCATGCCCGAGGCAGGTTCAAATGGCTCTGAGCACTATGCGACTTAACTTCTGAGGTCATCAGTCGCCTAGAACTTAGAACTAATTAAACCTAACTAACCTAAGGACATCACACACATCCATGCCCGAGGCAGGATTCGAACCTGCGACCGTAGCGGTCGCTCGGTTCCAGACTCTAGCGCCCAGAACCGCACGGCCACTCCGGCCGGTGCCCGAGGCCGAATTCGAACCTGCGACCGTAGCGGTCGTGCGGTCCCAGACTGTAGCCCCTAGAACCGCTCGGCCACAATGGCCGGCACCACTCCAGTCTTCTCGTTTTTGATGACCCAGTGGACAGCTACAGCAGACCATGGCTCTGGTATGCATCTGGTTGGCTGCATCTTGGAGTTTAAGTTAGCAAGTGGGTAGCAGGAAAGCCATCAGCACGTTGTGGTTTCACTGAAACACAGTAGGCTGTCATTATGGACGATCAGCAATTTTCCACCTCCAACGACCAGGCGTAGTGCGATTGCACAGCTTCCTGACCGACTCGTGAGCATCTGCTGTATTCATGGTCGATCCATGATGACTGATCAGTTCCTTGCCTCCACAAAAACCGACATCCTGAACGACAATCTTCACCTGATTGCATGACGGACTGTTTTCGAGAGCACTGAGGTGGAAGCTGCACTGTACTGTGGAGGTCTACGCCTCATCGTCCCCACACTGTCGTTAGTACAGCACGTGGTCGTGATACTGATCTGCGGAGCATCGTCTCGACTTTCTAATAAGGTACCACCACTTCTTCGCGACACGCGTGTTTACGCCCGGCCACCGACAGCTCCCCTGAAGACACTTGCAATTCTATACACGATGAACAACAAATAATTGTTATAGCAGATATTAATGTGTCGCTGACGCCTCGAAACGGGAACGGAACCACTCACCCACACTCCTTGGTTGGCCTTCTGTTTACATCGTCACCCTAGCTCAACTTGTCGCAGTAGTTTGAAAGAATAGTGGTGTCAGCGCTGAATTCTCAACATCTATTATGCAGTCATCTAACAGACAGCTACAGCGAATTAGCTATGAAACGACGTTATACACCGATGAATCCTGATAGTCCTGTGCCCATTGGAATCGTAATTGACGTTGTCGTTCGGTCAACATATGAACACTTAAGGGTGGTCTGCTGCGGAGCTCCGTGTTCAACAAAAATGGCCCTGAGCACTATGGGACTGAACTTCTGAGGTCATCAGTCCCCTAGAACATAGAACTGCTTAAACCTAACTAACCTAAGGACATCACACACATCCATGCCCGAGGCAGGATTCGAACCTGCGACCGTAGCGGTCGCGCGGTTCCAGACAGTAGCGCCTAGAACCACTCGGCCGCCTCGGAAGGCCCGTGTTCAACAATGTACGATGAAAGGTTTGCTCCGAAACACGTTTGCGTGCAGCAGCATTGTGATCTTTCGACAGAGATGCCACATATCACCCTTTATCCTACTTTACAGAGTGGACAAGTCTCTGAATCCCACGTTCTATAGAGTCCTGGACGTCCAGCCATTTAGCGCCTAGTCATAATTTCACTGACCCTATACCTCTTTCTGTAGATGCTCACAAGAGTAGTACGTGAACATTCGACCAGCTTCGCCGTTTCGAGATACTCGTTCACAGACTCTACGTCATAATAATCTTCCCATTGCTAGAATCGCTTACTTAAATGCATTTCCCCATTTGCAGGCCATATTTTTGCCAGGATGATCCCCCGCCCGTGTCTGTTCCGCTTACGTACATTTGTTACTACGTCACGCGCCCGCTAGGCCACTGGGCGGCATCCAACGTTGTGATGGGCAATGGTCATAATGTTTTGGCTTATCAATGTAATACCATGCACAAACTGAGTTGACAAAGGAAGAGCAAAAACCATGGTCGACAGGTGGGAGTCATTGTTCTATATATCAAGAAGCCCTTTTGGCAAAATTTGCAAGCATGGAGTATGTGAAGAAATTGATCTCACAAATAGTAACTTTTCTGATCTCCCATGCATTATTCGACTGTCAGCTGCAATAGTTTTTGACAGAACTGATCTAAGAGCTTGGAAACTTTTAGTATTATTGTAAAGTACGTTCGTAAAGTCAAGCGGGCTTCGCTGGAACAGTTTTTAGATTTAAAACCCGCTATTGTTTAATTTATGACGGAAAAAGGTGGTAGAACGAAAATTATAACATCCAGAATGGACTGCAGACCTCGAATTTTAAGTGGATTTAATTGGACATTGTCCACAGTGAGACATTTCAAGGTGAGAAACAACTTATTTCCGATTTCATTGAGATGCATTTAAAAAGGAAAATCTCGTTGTGGTAGGACAGGTTGTGACAAAAACTCGGTCCATTTCACTAAACTCACTGGTGTTAAAGAAAAGGTTTGACGAATTCATTCTGGCCTTGAAAGAATTACCAGGATAGTTTTCTAAACGTTTTTGAGACACCGTCAATCTTACATCTGTTCTCAAGCTGTTTCGTTTCAGTTGAAAGCGTCCTTGTCAATGTGCAGATGTAACTGATTGCTCTGCAGTGTAATTCTCATTTTAAAGACAAACCCTTTTACGATAAAAGTGTCCAGGACATCTAAATTGTTTTTCTCAAGTAGAGTTTCCACAGCTTCATAATGAGGCTGCAATAATGCTACAATGTTTCAATCAACATATGTATCTGCAAGATATTTTTCCGATTGTGAAACTCAATACGTCACGTTTACGTGGCAACGAGGGTGCGAAAATCTGTAAAATTATCTGCGTCTGTCCATGTGCCGGCAGTCTGTACGAGATAAAAATTATATAATGTCTTCAGAGCGTGAAAAATAATTATATAATAGTGACAATTTGTTTTGTTTATAATCTGTGTTGTTGAGAAATCTTAAGCATAAAACCAAGACGTATGCAGTGCGACTACAATGCCGTTTTAATGCAGCACGTTCGTAGTTTCTGCCCTCTTCTCCCGATCCTCTCCCAGATAGCGTGCTGTGGCGGTGGGAAAATGTGTGTAGCCAGGTTGAGTCCTACCGCACTTGGGCTAGAGTACGGCCAGCGAGCCGATTCCTTCGGCCGCCCCTACAGTAGACAGTGGGCCTTTTGAACACTTGATAACATAACTGGAATTTCAAGGAGGGGTTTATAACGTCATTCCTTTTTTAATTGCTGTTTGTTTCTGTAGATAATGTAATTTTGCAATGGAAGTGTTTATTTTGTTTCTAAACTCAAAACACCTAGTTATTACTTAACAGTCTTTATATGTCAGTTTCCTATATTACAAATTCATTCAGTTTTTGACATTCCCTCTTCTTTCAAAGGTCTGGCAGATGCAAGAGCTAAATTTTACCCTATTTAACTGGTAAATCATCCTTTAATAATCTGGCACAAGCTGATGCACCCCATCGGCCTTATGTCACAGTTGCATATAACAACACTATTTTACGCATAGGACAGCAATCGGTTTCATGTTAAAAGAATAATTCTTAAGTTATAAATATTATAATTTATCCGAAAATGCAAACATAATTTTGAAGAGTGAAACGCCATTCAATGCATCTCTTTCAGAACTACTGTAGTAACATAAAGTAATTACTATTGTTTCATTTGGAAACGAAATTGCCGTTAATATCTATGTAGTTTATTCAGTTATGAAGAGAAACTATACGTCATTCTGCGACAACTTTCTCAGTATTCGTCTGAGTTGAAAGAAATTATGGTATCCTAACTGGTTCGGGAAATGGTTCAAATGTCTCTGAGCACTATGGGACTTAATATCTGAGGTCATCAGGCCGGCCGCGGTGGTCGTGCGGTTCTAGCGCTTCAGTCCGGAACCGCGTGACTGTTACGGTCGCAGGTTCGAATCGTGCCTCGGGCATGGATGTGTGTGATGTCCTTAGGTTAGTAAGGTTTAAGTAGTTCTAAGTTCTAGGCGACTGATGACCTCAGAAGTTAAGTCGCATAGTGCTCAGAGCGATTTAAACCATTTTTTGAATATCAGGAGATCGGTGCAGACTTTGCGGGATATCTGTAAAAGGTGTTGGATGTGGATGTTAGCACCTGCATGGCAACTCGTTTGGAATATCCTTCGGGACAGATGTTGGATGGACCTGCAGTATTGGCAGATATTCTCCACTGCCGCCACCTCTTTCACGGAAAAATATCCAAGAAGGTGGACATCGCCTACGTGAGCTGTGAAAAGTGGAGGACAGACCCATTAATTTATAACTGTTAAGTTCTGAGGTGAAGCGTCTGTGGGGGCGTATTTTCAAAATATTGCTACTTTCAGACTTTTTCAGTGTCTTCGCTATTTTACGCATGCAACGACGCGTAGCAACCTCATTGCGTCTATCTATCGACATACCGCCAAGGGCGTGGGTTCAACCATCACAGGGGTAATATCTTATAAATTTCCGAGTTTCATCGTATTTAGAAAGTTTTGTGGAATTCACAACTACCTCATTACTTTTGCCCGTCGATATTGTGCCTCAGTAACCGGCAAGTGAAAATGTTACACCTATTTTACAAATTCGTCTTATTTTAACATATTTTTTCTTTTACAAGCATTACTCATTACCTCATTACTTCTACTCATCAGAACTGTGTTCCTGACCTTAGTTTTGATATCATTTTTTCATCTTATTGCTAGATTTGGTTTCATCGTTCATTTACACAAGTGTCTATTACGGAAGATGACTTCGACGTGCACCAAATGGTCGGGATCAGTAGGAGACTACTTACTGAATGAAATTTTCTCTCTGCAGCGGTTTGTCGCTGATATGGAACTTCCTAGCAGATTGAAACTGTGCTGGGCCGAGACTCGAACTCGGGACCTTTGCCTTTCGCGGGCAAGTGCTCTACCATCTATTTTTTTTTCTTTTTCTTATTTATTCTGACGGAAACAGGGTAAGTAAACAAAGTATATTTATTTGTAGAAGCATAAATACAACAGAAAGGCTATCCTTCCGGCGGAATCAATACGAGACAGTACACTCGAACAGGGCGAACAAAAGTCTTTATTAACAAAGTGTCGGAAAAATAATAACAATAATACTGAAGTAAGCTAAGAGGTGTGAGGCCATTGACAAAAGGGGAAGAATGTGCAGGGGTATGATAAGACTTGCAGTCCTGGACACGGTGTCCCCGGCACCACTACAAGGAAGAAGCGCCCGAAAGAAGGGTGGAAGCCGGCCGTGGTGGCAGAGCGTTTCTAGACGCTGCAGTCTGGAACCGCGCGACAACTACGGTCACAGGTTCGAATCCTGCCTCGGGTATAGATGTGTGTGATGTCCTTAGGTTTAAGTAATTCTAAGTTCTAGGGGACTGATGATCTCAGAGGTTAAGTCCCATAGCGCTCAGAGCCATGTTGAAGGGTGGAAGCCAAGGAGGAGGGGACAATATAGTTGGGGGAAAGGCCAGCGTGCTCTGGTATAGTGCATAAAAGAAAGGGTTGCGTGTCCATTTGCCTACTCCGTAGAGGGTTGCGATATAGAAATGTAGCGCGGCGAGTCTCAGATGTCAGCAGGGGGACGGGAGTGTCGTCCGCGTGTGGTACCTCCCAGCTGAGTGGGGGTGACGTAAGGATCGCGTGTAGGTAATTGGCGAAGAAGGCGCAGTAGCGCGGTCGGTACTCAACTTCACTGTGGGCGGTTTGTAGGTACTGCCAGAAATCAGGGAGTGATTTGTCGGCACCATTACACATGTAAGTGATCGTCCACCCCTTGACCCATACAATCGCATGATTTTTTTTGTGGCGGGGAAATAAGTATCCTCAGGATGGATCAAAGTCCACTGGTGAATCGAATCTGGCGGAACGCGGAGGTAATAGTCCACGGCCTGACGTCACTGGTGGCAGCAAAAGTCAGTGCGTGGACATTGTCATCCATGAGGTGCCAAACTGATTAAAGCAGAGACTCCGTTAGTCTGATGGCTTGAAGACGTTGATTTGTGGCGAATTTGACACATTCGATGTGGTACCATGTTGCCCGGAAGTTCGAGGGAAGAGAAGGTGGATATGACGCCAAACCCTGGGCCACCGCGTCGATGGAAGTTTGAGTTCGAAGTTGTTGCTGGATATGTAACGAAGCAGAGGGGTGTACAAATCTTGAGGTCGAGGAAGACGCGTGCTTGGTACGTGAGTATGAGCATAGCTGAAGTCGACGATGAAATCAGAAATGTGCGTCAGATGGTGCTTGTTGTGTCCGACTGGTATTGGTGGCGTTATTGTCGCTGGTATAAGAATTTCCAGCAAGTTGCGCGTAAGGGAAGGCCCCCGTTCCACTGCTTGTGCATGATGGATATGTACAGGACGCCGCTCAGAGTCGCACATTGACAAGGCCGAGGTCTCCCGCTCGCGAGGAGAAGGTGAGCGTTAAGGTCTTGGGTTGGCCGTTGTATATGACGCCTGCGCGGCACCCGCTGATTTGCAGGTAAGATGTCACGTGGCGGTGGAGATCGATGGTGATCTGTCATACACCGTTAAGAACAGGGTACGTTTGGAATTGCGCCCAGCGTTCGGGCCGGCCGAAGTGGCCGTGCGGTTAAAGGCGCTGCAGTCTGGAACCGCAAGACCGCTACGGTCGCAGGTTCGAATCCTGCCTCGGGCATGGATGTTTGTGATGTCCTTAGGTTAGTTAGGTTTAAGTAGTTCTAAGTTCTAGGGGACTACTGACCTCAGCAGTTGAGTCCCATAGTGCTCAGAGCCATTTGAACCAACCCAGCGTTCGGCAATGTGGCCATGTTCAGTATCATAGGGGCGGAAAGCAGTGATAACGTCGTCCGCCGAAAGCTCGAACGGGAATTCGAAAACTCGTATGGTCCGTATTCCCAAGCCTGTGTGGTCGACAGTTCAAAATGGCTCTAAGCACTATGGGACTTAACATCTGAGGTCATCAGTCCCCTAGACTTAGAACTACTTAAACCTAACTAACCTAAGAACATCACACAAATTCATGACCGAGGCAGGATTCGAACCTGCGACCGTAGCAGCAGCGCGGTTCCGGATTGAAGTGCCTAGAACCGCTCTGCCACAACGGCCGGCCCTGCAGTGTCTCGTAGGAAGAGTTCCACTTCCAAGTTCTTTAGTCGGGAATAGTCGCTGCAGAAGATGAATCGCAGTGTTGATTTTTTAAAACGATTGGCCACGGTTCTGCAACACGTAAGCGACACGTAAGTGACGGTTTCTGAAAGTAAACAAACGCGAGCGCGCGCGCTCCCCAGTTGGAAAACAACAACACGTCCGCACTGCACAGCTGCGAAAGCTGGACTGATCTGAGATACTCAAGCACAGCTCACCATCATTCCTCAAGGCTTTGCCGGCCGAAGTGGCCGTGCGCTTAAAGGCGCTGCAGTCTGGAACCGCAAGACCGCGACGGTCGCAGGTTCGAATCCTGCCTCGGGCATGGATGTTTGTGATGTCCTTAGGTTAGTTAGGTTTAACTAGTTCTAAGTTCTAGGGGACTAATGACCTCAACAGTTGAGTCCCATAGTGCTCAGAGCCATTTGAACCATTTGAAACTCCAGGCTTTACTTCCGCCAGTACCTCGTCTCCTAATTTCCAAACTGCACAGAATCTCTCCTGCGAAACTTGCAGAACTAGCATTCCTGGAAGGAAGGATGTTGCAGAGACATGGCTTTGCCACAGCCGGGGGGATCTTTGCAGAAAGAAATTTTCACTCTGCAGCGGAGTATGAGCTAATATGAAACTTCCTGGTAGATTAAAACTGTGTGCCTGACCTAGACTCTGCCGGACCTAGACTCGAACTCGGGACCTTTGCCTTTTGCGGGCAAGTGCTCTGGCGAAGTTTGGAGGTAGGGAGACGTGGCACTGGTGGAATTAAAGCTATCGAGACTACTTACTGATTTACACAATGAATTTTTACGTTATAGTGGAGCGTAAGCTGATCTGAAAATTCATGGCAATTTAAAGCTGTATTCCGACTCTTATTTTCTTTCAAGTATCTCCACATTGCAACATTCCTTCGTTTAAATACTCAGAAAAACACAAAACTGCACCAACAGTATGATGGTCATGCAGACACACACACACACACACACACACACACACACACACACGCACGCACGCGTGCACACACACACACACACACACACACACACACACACACACACACACACACACACACACGCACGCACGCGCACGTGGGTGTGCTTGGACACAGTAACAATCTCATACAAAACATCTTATACTTGCACATGTACACATGCAGTCAGTGAGATACATGCAAAGACATATACAATAATAAATACACTCACCCACATGCACGTATACGCAAATCCACATCCAAATAATCACCGCTCTATATTTTCGTAAGACATATCTTACGCAAATACACATAAACTTCACAAAAATCTACGTATACAAACATAGACAAAAATGTCAGACACATGCACACGCCATCAACCCGAAAAACTCACTATACAAGTTTTTCCTAAGATGGTCAGACTGTGCCAGTTAGACAGGACTACAGGGAACGGATGTAGTGACAAGAAGCAAAACGGGATCGACTAGAAAATCTCAATTGTTATTGGAGTCATATGAGGCAAACATTTTAGGTTAAACGGAGACTTCAGACAAACAATATTTAAGTAAATTAAACTGGCAGAGCCTCTCAGTTCATCACATATGAGTAGAGGGAAGCGCAGGGTATCTGTTGACAGGCCAGACAAACATGTAGTTCCTGAAGAGGGGCCGCAGACTTTTCAGTAGTTTCAGAGGCTAAAGTCTGGATGATTGACTGATTTGGCCTAGTAACGTCAACCAGAACAGTGTTGTTGTGCTGGTACTGCGAACAGCTGAAAGCAAGGGAAAACCATCTATCGCTGACGCTTTTGTCCCGCAGATTTCGCAGGGTCAGCGTGGTTACAATCGGATTTGGGAAGGTTAGTTGGAAGAGGTGGCGGGATGCCCTTCCTGCCGCAACGCCGTACCCCCCGGGATAGAATCAGTTTACCCCAGCTAGTCACCTGGTGGGACGTGGAAAACCGCCTAAAAACCCCATCCCGGCTGGCCGGCACACCGGCCCGTGTCGTTAATCCCCCGGGTGGATTCCATCCGGGACTGGCGCGCCTACCCCAGTCCAGGAAGCAACGCATTAGTGCTCTCGGCTAACACAGCGGGGAAAAGCAAGGGGAAACTGCAGCTGTAAATTTTCCCGATGGCATGCAGCTCTACTGTACGGTTAAATGACGATAGTATCCTCTTGGGTAAAATATTCGGGAGGGAAAATCGTCCCCCAACCGAATCTGCGGCTGGAGACTACTCAGGAGGATGTGATCATGTGGAAAAAAAAATCTGGCGTTCTATGAACCAGAGCGTGAAATGTTGGATCCCTTAATCGGGCAGGTCAGTTAGAAAATTTTAAAAGGGAAACGGATACTTTGAAGTTAGATATGGTGGGAAATAGTGAAGTTTAGTGGCAGGAGGAACAGGACTTCTGGTGAGGTGAGTAAAGGGTTATAAATACAAAATCAAATAGGGGTAATACTGAAGTGGGTTTAATAATGGATCAGAATATAGGAATGTGGAAAGCTACTATGAACAGCATTGTGAACGCATTATCGTAGCCAAGATAGACACGAAGCCCACACGCGTCACAGCAGTACAAGTTTATATATCAATTAGCTCCGCAAATGATGAAGAGATTGATGTAATGTCTGATGAGTTAAAAGAAATTATTCAGATAGTTAAGCAAGACGAAAATTAAACTGTGATGAGAGACTGCAATCCAGTATCGAGAAAAGGAAAAGAAGGAAAAATAATAGGTGAATATGGACTGGGAGAAAGGAATGAAAGAGGAAACTGCCTGGTAGAATTTTGCACAGACCATACTTTAACCCTCGCTAACACTTGGAGTAAGAATCATGAAAGAAGGTTGCATACATGGAAGAAACTTGGAGGCACCCGAAGGTTTCAGACTGATTATATAATGGTTCAAATGGCTCTGAGCACTATGGGACTTAACATCTGTGGTCATCAGTCCCCTAGAACTTAGAACTACTTAAACCTAATGACATCACACAAATCCATGCCCGAGGAAGGATTCGAACCTGCGACCGTAGCGGGCACGCGGTTCCAGACTGAAGCGCCTAGAACCGCACGGCCACACCGGCCGGCTTATATAATGGTAACACATAGATTTGGGAACCAGATTTTACATCGTAAGACATTTCCAGGGGCAGATGTTGACTCTGACCACAACGTATTTGTTATGAACTGTGTGTTAAAACTGAAGAAATTGCAAAAAGGAAGGAAATTGAGGAGATGGGAACTGGATAAGTTGAAAGAACCAGAGGTTTTTGAGAGTTTCAGACGGAGCATAACAGGGTAAAGGAATACAGTAGAAAACGAATGGGTGGTTCTGTGAGATGAAATAGTGAATGCAGCAGGGGAGCAAATAGGTAAAAAGACAAGGCGTATTAGAAATCCTACGGTGACAAAAGAGATACCGAATTTAATTGATGAAAGGAGAAAATATAAAATTCAGCAGATGAAGGAGGCGAAAGGGAATACAAACGTATAAAAATAAGATTGATATGAAGTGAAAATGACTCAGCAGGAATTGCTAGAGTACTAATGTAGGGATTTGGAAGTATATTTCACCAGAGGAAGGATGGATGCTACCTGCAGGAAAGTTAAAGGGGGCCTTTGGAGAAGAGAGAAGAAGGTGTATGAATATCAAGAGCTCACATGGAAAACCAGTCCTAATCCAAGAAGGAGAAGCTGAAACGTGGAAGTATGAAGGAGTATATAGACCTATACAAGGGCGGTGAAGACTTCAAGAAGAATATAATAATTTCGAATCCAAAGAAAGCAGTTGCTGACAGGTGCGAGAATTTACAAATTATCAGTTTAATAAGTCATGGTTGCAAAATACTAATGCGAATTCCTTACAGAATAATGGAAAAACTTGTAGAAGCCGACTTCGGAGAACCTCAGTTTGGATTCCAGAGAAATGTAGGAACGCGCGAGACAATACTGACCCTATGACTTATCATAGAAGATAGGTTAAGGAAAGGCAAACGTGCATTCGTAGCACAGGACCTAGAGAAAGCTTTTGAAAATGTTGACTGGAATATTCTCTTTGAAATTCGGAAGGAAGCAGGGGTGAAAGACAGGAAGCGACAGGCTACTTACATCTTGTACAGAAACCAGACGGCAGTTATAAGGGTTAAAGGGCATAAAGGGAAGCACGGGTTACGAAGAGAGTGAGACGAGGTTGTAGCCTATCTCCTATGTTATTCCAAGCATAGCGTTGCAAAGCGATGTGAAGTGGATCGAGCAGCTAAGAACGGTAACAGGGAAGATGAATGATCGACTTAGGTTATCTGACTGAAATTTAGGAGCTCTTCTACAAGGGAGATAGCATATACAACACTACTGTGACCGATTCTTTAGTACGACTGAAGTGTTTGGTATACCCACCAGGTTGGATTAAAGGAAAATATCGAAATAATTCAGAGGCGTGTAGCTAGATTTGTTACCGGTAGGTTTCATCAACATGTGAGCATTACTTAGATGCTTCGTGAAATCAAATGGGAATCCCTGGAGGGAAGATGCCGATCTTTTCGCGAAACACTACTGAGAAAGTTTAGAGAACCGTCAGTTGAAGCCGGCTGCCGATCAGTTCTATTGCTACCAACGTACATTGTGCGTAAGGACCACGAAAACAAGATACGGAAAACTAGGTCTTGTACGGAGGCATATAAAGGGTGTTCGAAAATTCCCGTTAAAAACATGTAGGACTTGTGGAAGGCAGTGTGTAGATAACATTTTGAACTGGAATCCATGTCCAGAAACGTACCGTTTCCATGCTGCAATAATTTGAAAACATGTTGGTGACTCGACGACTTTTACAAGTCATTGATCAGACGTGACCCAGTACGTCACTTGTTTTACATTTCTACTCATTAATAGTCAAACTAATTGTTCGTGTACTCGTTGACGTGTTCTCTTCAACGTGATGCAGTGCGGCCACTCGAAATCGGTTGTACAGCACCTCGTTGGAGCACCACAGTCATGTCTGCTAGCAGCGCGGAGTGGCCGCACGGTTTGAGGCGTCATGTCACGGACTGCGCGGCCCCTCCCGCCGGAGGTCCTCCCTCGGGCATGGGTGTGTCTGTTGTTCTTAGCATAAGTTAGTTTAAGTAGTGTGTAAGTCTAGGGACCGATGACCTAAGCAGTTTGATCCCTTAGGAATTCACACACATTTGAACATTTTTTATGTCTGTTGACGGTAAGGTTCCCTTTCTCGAAGCCATTGCGTAACCGCAGGCAAAAGGGTATGCGAGTGTCGGACGTTGTCGAGAACGATCTTGATAAACGCGACGAGTCCCTGTTCCATTACAGTGAGCTTCGCCATTCAGAAAGATCATATCTGTTTATTCTGCTAACTTTTACTCGACCATGTTGCTCTAACACTTACAGACGCGTGAATGAGCCTCCAACCTGGTCACGGACAGACGTCTAATGGCATCAGCCGATCCCATGTAACCGCACCTCACCATAACTACCGTGTGGCATACCTACATAGCAGACATGTTTTCAAACGTCTGCAGCACGGAAACTGTATACTTCCGGATACGGGTACCTAGTCAAAATAACATATACTCACTCTCCTCTACAAGTCCTAGATGTTTGTAATTGGAATTACCGAACACTCTGTAGACAGTCCTTTTTTCCCTCGCTCATTTTGCAAGTCGAAAGGGAAAGTAAATGACTAATAGTTGTACCAGGCGCCCTCCGCCGTGCACCATACAGTGACTTTTATTGTATGAATTTATGTAGATCTGGGATTAAAAATGTAATTTTAAAAAATTACAATTTTTTAAAGGAATTCGTAGGTGTCGAAAGCAACCCAGTTGTGTTTCTTACCTGCTCCAGCTCTCCCTCCCCACGCTCTACCACCTACCCCCATCCACACCCTCCTGGCCACTCAGTCCTAGCATACTGTTTAAATGAGGCAGCCAATTACCTGAACTGCCCAAAAACGGTGCCAGCTTCGACGATTTGCAGTATACCTTATCCGGAATTGGCATTATGTTCAAAGATCCTTAGCTGGTAACGTGACATTATGTTCAATGATGACTGCTTATGAATTGTATACACACCCATCCACACTCAAACACACACACAAACACACACACACACACACACACACACACACACACACACACACACACCTCTGCATTTGGGGGGGGGGGGCAATGATGGTTATATTACAGGATGACCTACATCCTCCCGTAGGTAATCACTATTCCTCCTCCCCTGGAGGACAATGATCGTCATTTCACAGGGTGACCATCACTCTTTCCTGAAAGGGGGCAATGCTGAACTATTTACTGAGTGACAGGGAAAGTATTCCAGGAACTGGCGGGAAAGCTTCCTTTCTTTTCCTTTATATCGAAACACACACACACTGCATATTCTACCTCTGTAAATACTGTACTGCCTTGTTATTAAATTTCATCTCACATGTGTGTGTTGCACATAATATTTATATATTTCTATGCTTTATACGTCAAAATAAATTTCATATATCTCTCTTTCCACCTCTGCCTCGTCATTAAATTTCATCTCCCATGTGCGGCCACACAAGATTCAAAAAGTACTGTGTGGTTATAAGTAAATTTCAGCTACTCAGAGGTCCAGTGTGTTCGTATGGCAGCGAAACAATGTAGATATTCTAATGCGTTAATGCAGAACCGATTTAATCTGAAAAAAATTAGTTCCAATTTTTGCCATATTGCGCAAATCTGGCGCTGTGAAACCAAGAAAGATGTATAGAAATGTCTCCATATGTAACTGGTTAGGAATGGAACGTGGATAGAAACGGTCAAACAAGTGAGAAGGGCGTAATTTTGATCATATTATTAATTTCCACTTAAATTATTTGTTCAGATGAGAATAGGAGACGTCGACAAGATGCTGTACAGAGCCAGATTTGTACCTGGTGGCCAAAATCGGAACTATGTTTTCATAGCATGAATCGGTTAGACATTAATACATTACCATACGAACCAAGTGCCCCATCATACGGTAATTACAGCCCACACTAGCCTGCCGTAAGTAGCTACACTTTAATTAAAATCCCCCAGTGTTTCCCCATCTATCTCATCATCATCAATATCATATATCATAAACGAATTAAATAGAAAAAAATTTCACAAAAATTCCTACAGTTAAAAATTTTATTCGAAAACAGTTCCACACAGTAAATTACAGTGAACTTTGACTTGCTGTTACACATGATGGAAACACACAAATTTAATTATCGTCTTCCAAACTTCTTAGAATATCTCCTGTTGCGAACAGTAGTTAGTTACACTTCGAGTAAACATTGGAAGCACCCTCTTTAGACAGCCAAGTTGACTATTGTATCTGTCTTGCTAAAATCAAAATGGTTAACTCCATTTTGCAGACAAACTGTATTCATTATGAATAATATGTCCTTGATATAACAATTAAGTTGTTTGTTAAAGCGAAAAAGAAATAGTTCTTCTTCTTTTTCTTGTGCCTTTTCCCCGCTTCTGCTCAGGGTCATCTTGATTATTAACAGAGTTGTTAAGGCTAATTTAAAGGGTGGCCGGATGCCCTTCCAGTCGCCGCCCTATTACCCACAGGGACGGAATGTGTGTATCCAACTGTCCACGTGTAGCATTATCCATGTGAAAGTGAGCAGAAGGTTTCTAAATGTTAGCGAATCATGTAAATGTGGCGAAACTTGGGTAACATCCAGTTATTCACTTAGTTAGATGTACAGACCCGCCTGAAAACCACATCGCGGGTGGCCAGAACATTAACCCTCGTCGTTAATCCTCTGGATTAATTCGATCCAGGGTCGGTGTACTTCCCCGCCGCAGAAGCGGAGCTTTAACTTTCATGGCTATCAGTGAGGGTAAACAGAACCATGTTAACGTAGTGAGTACATTTATACCTATGGTAAGTTTCAAAAGGTGATTATAATCTTAAAAGCACTCCCTCTTCAGTGAGTCTGTCTTCTTCTCTCTTCGGAATAGCATTCCCAATCTCTCTAACAGTTGAGAAACATATCTAAATGCTTTTTCCAGTACAGGCTCAGCTTCAGGTTGCCTTTTTGTGGTGATGCCAGTTCCCTGTGAATTTTTCAGGAGATTTCAACGCCAACTTTTAAGACTAACCTTTCTTTTATCGGAATTGAAAGACTTGTTGACAGCCACAGCGCTCAATCTACACCTCAAGTGATTATAAGTAAACATCTCAATTTATGCTACTGCTCACATGTAGTGGGAGCTATCAAATAGTTACTGAAATTAGTACTATAACGACCATTATTGAAATACTCGTCTTCATTTATAATCCGACAAATTTATGCGTTCTCACATCATGTTCATTTGCAAATGCCGAGGAATGCATCAAAAGTCATGTCTGAGCTTACACGACCACCTACCGTATACCTCAACTTATGTTCGCCAGGTTTGAAGAGATTAATTACGTTAGCATTGTCTGTATTTAATTCTTTAAGAATATTACTATGCTTTCAACATAGATAAAATCCGTTTATATCCTAATGGCGACACTTAGAAGAGTTTGCCTTCATTGATTATCTCAAGCAATATCATCGGAAATGGAAATCGACAGTGGTATTGCTTCATGGGGTGACATGACATCTTCCTTACTCGAAAATTTGAAATATGGAATATCAGTGGATATTTCAAACATTTGTTCTAGAAATTTATGCTCGTATTACCGAAGGAGTTTGAAATATTCTTACATAGCCAGCCGCGGTAGCCGAGCGGTTCTAGACACTTCAGTCCGGAACCGCGCGACTGCTATGGTCGCAGTTTCGAATCCTGCCTCGGGCATGGATGTGTGTGATGTCCTTAGGTTAGTTAGGTTTAAATAGTTCTAAGTTCTAGGGGACTGATGACGTCCGATGTTAAGTCCCACTTTCATTAAGAAGGTTAATAATTACATTCCGTTTTTCACAGTTGGCACCAGATATACCACACACAATTGTATGTAGAAATGGGTCGCCATGTTTCCGATTTTGCGGTCGTAATCCACTTTCGTCAGTAACTAGACAGATGTGAAGTTGAAATGCATAGTTCTTTAATTACATCTTCAGACATACTAAGGATTCTTGTGCCTTATAGCAGATGATATAAGAGCATTTCATAGAGTCTAGAACGCTACTCATGAGGTGGATTTCGAACAATGAACGATAGTAGTGGGACAAGGTTCGTGTGGCCCCACTTTCCATTGTTGCCAAATTTATTCAAGATGGCGGCGTTGACGTCATCCAAGATGGCGGCATGTAGACTTGGCAACAGTGCATGACGTCATCCAAGATGGCGGATTTTGGAAACAATACGCCAATTGTGCTATGTCAACTAACCTAACCCTCGAGAAAAAATGCTGGGAAGTTTGAATTGAGTTGGGACAATAGGGTAATTGGGCTATGTCAACTAACCTAACTCTCCAGAAGAAATTGGTGCGAAATTCAAATTCCAACAGGATAATGCCTGCAAAACCATACTTTTCTTTATTATTGATTATCATTTATTATCCTTTATTATCATTTATTATCATTCATTATCATTCATTATCTTTTATTTTTATTTACTATTATTATTGGCTTACATCCACTAGAAAATTCGCCCCATATTCCAACACGATAATGGCTGTAAAACCGTACTTGTCTTTATTATTATTCATTATTATTCATTATCATTCATTATAATTTAGTTTTATTTATTATTATTGGCCTACCTCCACTAACATAGAAAATCGGGCCATGTTCAAATTCACACGCCATAATGTGTGGAAAACCGTACTTCTATTTATTATTATTATCATTTACTACTATTTATTAACATTTATTATCATTTATTATTACTTTTCATTCAAGATGGTCGATTTTTGCGGCAAGAAAGCCAATTCCCTTACATCCATAACAAAAAATCTGTCACAAATTCAAACACAATAATCTGTCACACCTGAGCCCACCTCATCCTACAAAGTTTGAATTTTTCGCTCTTACTTACCGTTTCACGCCTGACCTATGAAAATTGCGTCAAATAATAATAAAGTGCACTTTTACTAACGTAAGTCACCTCCTGTGAATTGGTGGGAAAAGACTGAAGTCTTTATTTCAAAGAGTACCGTCATCACTTGTTCTCCAACAGACTTAGTACACATTTTAGAGATGGCACTCCAGTCGCCACGAGGTCCTCAGTCCAACTGAATTAGTTCATATGGTCGCCGCCGACCCGCCCCGGACCGCGCGCCACCGGCAAGCGAGCAGTCGGAAGGCCGTCGGACGCTTCCGCACCCGCAACCTGTCCAGCGGCCGCCGCTCAAGTCACTGCCTACTGGCGCCGACTCGCTCGCAGGTCCGCGCTGGTTCAGCGATGTAAACATGTTTTCGTGGACAGTAGAGTCCGCCCCCACTGACCAGTTGGCGCCAAAGATGTTCGCTGAACAGGTTGGAACCTGGCGACTTCATAACGGTAGGTCGGTTGATCCAGCACCTGGTTGACAAAGTACGCCCTGCCGCACGTTTGGCGCCAAATTTTGCTCGAGAGTGGAATCAGCCATGACGTGACAACAGGTGGTCTAGTACAGGTGCTCGCCACGACGTCCCTCGCTAAGTTAATTGACCACCCCACGTTCATTATTCAATCCACATTCTGCTCTTACCTAATCCAAGATCATCCCGAAAACACACGCCCGTACAAGTGAGCCATCGCGCACGCATAGCTTAGTACCTCCGCAAGTGAATGCAACAAAGTTCGCATCGCTACTTAATTAAATTTGTCAATTAATTAACGCGTCTGATGCGGAAATGTGCCACGCCCACCTAGACTTGGAATCAATTTTAGCCAGTCCCTACCGACCACCACGTCCCCTTACCTACACATGTTCGTTGGCTAACATGTACTAATGTGTACTGCCGTTTACTAACGTGCACTAACGTGTAATAACCTATATTAACCTATATCACATTATACAAATAAGCCCAGTTTGGATTCTCATGGTCGGTTCTTGTTTCGCTACCAACACAAGAAAATTGCGACAAAAAAAGACACTAACCTAAGTCACCTCTTATGACTCAAAATCGTCCGCTTTGTCTCTCTCTCGCACCACGAGCGCGGGTCCACCCACGTCACAGCCTGGACCTCTATATTTGCGTCGGACATACTTCTCTGTAAATATTCTAACTAAACTATGAACCGAATACTGTTGTTCAATCCACATGGTCTAGGACATGGCCAGAGCACACCCCCAGTGCCTAAGCCGAGAACATCGCTCACCCCACCTCTAGTTAACCGCTGAGAGACTGAGATATGCTGCAATCCCATCCCTCGCGCGCTCGTAGCTACTTGCCTCCGCAATTGAATGTAACAAAACCTCCAAGTAGAAAAAATAAGAACCAAATCGTACTCTCTCATATTCTATATCGTCCCACAAATACTTAACGTGCATTTTATTTAGGCATCAAGTATATCTATCACTGTCATACAAAAAACACTCGCCCTGATGTACGTGGGGTCATGTTGCACAGTCAGCAGACGCGCAAACAGCTCATAATTTCAGTGCACGATATCAACTGCTCCTAAATAATCCATTAACATATCTGTAAACACCCTCAGTACTCATAATCTGTTCAAATAACCCATAGCAAAATAACTCAACAGACGCACGCAATCAACCTGTCCCATACTAAGTCACACGTCTGACAGCTCTTAATTCACTCAAAGGTCTCTGTTCCACCCCTCAAACATGACTTCACACCTAACATCGGGGAAATTCTTATCACCTAGACGCCGAACATGGCTATCCAAGTCTTGATTACATCCCGAGAAATGTGGTGCACTTGGAGGAGTCAGGCCTAGGAAAGCTCTCTTCAGTCAAGAGAGGTGAAGCATAGCTATATTCGTCTGCTCGATTGAGGATTAATTGGGTAGCGATGTTGCAGGGTAGGCTGGTCAATGCCGAGGTGAGGACGGTCTTTTAACGTAGGAGGACGAGATCGCTCTGTGACCGCCATACGCAGAGAGATTGATCGAGTACTATGCGCAAGGTCTCAGAAATATGTATAGCATTGCCTGGTATACTTGGATCGTTTTTATGTGTTCGAGAATTAAGTGTGAATGGACGTACTGAGCAGTCATCTATCAATGCTCGCAATGATACTTGCAAAGTAGACGAGGTAAGGTTTAGCTATGATACTGAAATTAGGAAAACATGCTGTCACATGGGTGGGCAGTGTTGGACTTGCTGTAAAATTTTTAGCGATATCAGTTGTGATGGATAATATTACAGTAGATCCGTGATGTCTTATCCATACCTTCCATGCATTGGGTACCACATGATTGAGTGACAATGTTTGTATGAGTTGGGGAACAAATTTTGGTTGATGGACTGCAACTTCTGGGGTTGCTAGCACCGAAAACGGTGATCCCGTACTTGTGTGCAAAATTAACAGTCACTAGGGATGGAAGGCAGAGTTATCAACTATTGGGTCATTGCGACATATGAGTTTAAATGTAGAGGCCGTCAATCACTTTCGTGGGGTAGTTTGGAAAGTCGCCACAACGCCACCAAGCTCTTCTAGTTTCCTTGTGTTGTGGCTGTCCTTTAATTAAAATCATTCAATGTTATGCTATCGACTGTAAGAATGTGATTTACAAGGTGCAAGGTATAGTTTTCTGTGAGAGGCCGTCCATCAGTTCGTGTTAATGTCTGTGCAGGGCAGGAATTCCAGTTAGTCAGAGGTCTATGGCACGCTAAAGTACTAGGACTGTGCTTAATATCGACGAGTATGAGATGAATTTTATAATATTATATTAAAAATATTTTTAGTCTTCTAATACGCGAGTCTGGAGATGTATGTATAAAAGGGAGCAGGCTCTGATCGGAAAGACTGACGCGTTTCTGCCAACGGGCAAAGGCTCTCGAATTAGCTGAACTTTTCTGAGAGCGACCTGGGTCGACTGAGGGTGCATTGATATAAAATGGCTATTTTGTACCGTATAGGATAATGAATTTTATCTTTATTACAAGGACAAGGTGCGAGTCGGAATATTGTTATCATTGGTCTGTGTTTAAGTATATAATATTTAATGCCCTATCCTCAGTGAGAGGGGTGTTTATGTAGGTAAAAGTATTTGCTTATTTGACTACATGTATGCCTAATGTAGTACGTTTGATTGTTCACCGATTATGACTATCTGCGGAAAAAGTAATTATTACGTTCTATTGAGCTGGATTGTATGTAGGGGGCGTAAATGTTTGTACAAAATTATTATAATGGGGTGAGTGGCGTATAAGTAGAACAAGTTCTGTGAAAGTGTGTGTTGAAGGACTGAGAGAGTGGATGACACGACTCATCTACGACTGTATCATTAGAACATGTAAACAAATGTCGGATAACCTAAATTGAGGTCTTCTTTTTTTTCTTTTTAATCATATGTATGACTTCTGCTTGGAATTATGTTTGTCTATTTGTTCTAAATGCATAATAATATGTGCTTAGAAAGGGGGAATGTTTTTTATTATTAAGTGAGTTTTGGCAGGAGTGAATAGGCTTTTATATATGAGAGTGTTTAAGATTTGTGAGTGGAAATTGTCAGTGCAGCATGAATGACGTCAGGTTCGCTGGCTGGGGGAGAGACAGTGTTTACATGTCGAGTTGGTGATGCTGGGGAGGATAGAGATCTGCGCTATTAAGGAATCCATTTGTGCAGTGTATGTGATTAGACAATAGCTGGAGAGCAGGTATAGAGAGAGCCCACTTCGGCATGCCGGTCCTGGGGGCTGAGTGGACGGCTGTTTAAATAGACAGATATGTGGCTTTGAAATGCCGCCGACGGCGTTCGCGTTTCCGGCGAATGGTCAAGACAAGGTCCTGTTGCAGTAAATGAAGTCGTCCTGTTTCTAGACAGGCTGCAGAAGGTAATGGATATGTCTTTCTCGGACTAAAATTGCAGATATCAAATGCGCAGAGATCTGGAAATGCGATCAGCTGAACGATGTGTGCGATGGGTGCAACTAAAGCCATGTAGGAATTTTTCTGTAGCATGCAGGTTCGGGAAAGGTGACATGTTTCGCACAGAGTGCAGCCATCTTGAATAATGGTACTTGCGTAGTCAACTGACGTGATGACAGAGCGCTCTGGTGGTTGTGATAGGAGCTAAGCACAGTTGAACTTGTAGCCATTTTTGTTAGGTAAACGAATTGTATGATCTTCCACCAAAATTCAAACTCCCTACCAAAATTGGACATCTTAAATGTGGCCCTCTGCTGGTGGCGATGTGTAGAAACGCAGTAGACTCCGGACCTCGTGGGGAACACACGCGCATGATATAAATAATAATAAATAATAAATTATAATAATAAATAATAATAAATAATCATAAATGATAATAAATAATAATAAGTAACTGGAGCAGCTGTCCAAATGCAGAGACCTTTTGGAGTGTATCGATCTGTAAGAGTTAACTTTCATGTCCTATAGACGACTGAATAATGAAGTAATAGTATTTGTTGGGCGGCTTTGGTGATCAAGTGAGAATTTCAGAAGATGATTGATTTGTGTTGGAGTGTTATTCGATGGGAAGTAGATTGTTCGGTTGACTACTTCTGCACATTTGCTTCCTTTATTTAGTTGAGTGAAGATAGATTGTGGTGTGTTGGATACACGCTTGTCTGTTCTCTAGACCTGGGACAGACCTTAGTTGATATGTAAATTATAGATTACATCATGGTCAGACAGAGATTTCGAAATCAGATACTGGATTGTAAGGCGTACCCAGGACCAGATATAGACTCAGATCACAATATAGTAGTGATGAAGAGTAGGCTGAAGTTCAAGACATTAGTCAGGAAGAATCAATACACAAAGAAGTGGGATACGAAAGTACTAAGGAATGACGAGATACGTTTGAAGTTCTCTAACGCTATAGATACAGCAATAAGGAATAGCGCAGTAGGCAGTACAGTTGAAGAGGAATGGACATCTCTAAAAAGGGCCATCACAGAAGTAGGGGAAGAAAACATAGGTACAAAGAAGGTAGCTGCGAAGAAACTATTGGTAACAGAAGAAATACTTCAGTTGATTGATGAAAGGAGGAAGTACAAACATGTTGCGGGAAAATCAGGAATACAGAAATACAAGTGGCTGAGGAATGAAATAAATAGGAAGTGCAGGGAAGCTAAGACGAAATGGCTGCAGGAAAAATGTGAAGACATCGAAAAAGATATGATTGTCGGAAGGACAGACTCAGCATACAGGAAAGTCAAAACAACCTTTGGTGACATTAAAAGCAACGGTGGTAACATTAAGAGTGCAACGGGAATTCCACTGTTAAATGCAGAGGAGAGAGCAGATAGGTGGAAAGAATACATTGAAAGCCTCTATGAGGGTGAAGATTTGTCTGATGTGATAGAAGAAGAAACAGGAGTCGATTTAAAAGAGATAGGGGATCCAGTATTAGAATCGGAATTTAAAAGAGCTTTGGAGGACTTACGGTCAAATAAGGCAGAAGGGATAGATAACATTCCATTAGAATTTCTAAAATCATTGGGGGAAGTGGCAACAAAACGACTATTCACGTTGGTGTGTAGAATATATGAGTCTGGCGATATACCATATGACTTTCGGAAAAACATCATCCACACAGTTCCGAAGACAGCAAGAGCTGACAAGTGCGAGAATTATCGCAGAATCAGCTTAACAGCTCATGCATCGAAGCTGCTTACAAGAATAATATACAGAAGAATGGAAAAGAAAATTGAGAATGCGCTAGGTGACGATCAGTTTGGCTTTAGGAAAAGTAAAGGGACGAGAGAGGCAATTCTGACGTTACGGCTAATAATGGAAGCACGGCTAAAGAAAAATCAAGACACTTTCATTGGATTTGTCGACCTGGAAAAAGCGTTCGACAATATAAAATGGTGCAAGCTGTTCGAGATTCTGAAAAAAAGTAGGGGTAAGCTATAGGGAGAGACGGGTCGTATACAATATGTACAACAACCAAAAGGGAATAATAAGAGTGGACGATCAAGAACGAAGTGTTCGTATTAAGAAGGGTGTAAGACAAGGCTGTAGCCTCTCGCCCCTACTCTTCAATCTGTACATCGAGGAAGCAATGATGGAAATAAAAGGTTCAGGAGTGGAATTAAAATGCAAGGTGAAAGGATATCAATGATACGATTCGCTGAAGACATTGCTATCCTGAGTGAAAGTGAAGAAGAATTAAATGATTTGCTGAACGGAATGAACAGTCTAATGAGTACACAGTATGGTTTGAGGGTAAATCGGAGAAAGACGAAGGTAATGAGAAGTAGTAGAAATGAGAACAGCGAGAAACTTAACATCAGGATTGATGGTCACGAAGTCAATGAAGTTAAGGAATTCTGCTACCTAGGCAGTAAAATAACCAATGACGGACGGAGCGAGGAGGACATCAAAAGCAGACTCGCTATGGCAAAAAAGGCATTTCTCGCCAAGAGAAGTCTACTAATATCAAATACCGGCCTTAATTTGAGGAAGAAATTTCTGAGGATGTACGTCTGGAGTACATCATTGTATGGTAGTGAAACATGGACTGTGGGAAAACCGGAACAGAAGAGAATCGAAGCATTTGAGATGTGGTGCTATAGACGATTGTTGAAAATTAGGTGGTCTGATAAGGTAAGGAATGAGGAGGTTCTACGCAGAATCGGAGAGGAAAGGAATATGTGGAAAACACTGATAAGGAGAAGGGACAGGATGATAGGACATCTGCTAAGACATGAGGGAATGACTTCCATGGTACTAGAGGGAGCTGTAGAGGGCAAAAACTGTAGAGGAAGACAGAGATTGGAATACGTCAAGCAAATAATTGAGGACGTAGGTTGCAAGTGCTACTCTGAGATGAAGAGGTTAGCGCAGGAAAGGAATTCGTGGTGGGCCTCATCAAACCAGTCAGTAGACTGATGACCAAAAAAAAAAAATTATAGCCAAGATCTCGAATATGTTACATGACTGAGACCGGTATTCGAGAGTGGAAATATCATTTTGCGTATGTTTGTTTCTAGTTAGTCAGTGGTTTACAGCATGCTGCACATAGATGAAATTCAGCGTTTGTAGAGAATTAATTTGAAGTCTATATCTTGGGAATTATGATGAACTAGTGATCGGTAGGGTGCAGCCTAGTGCATGATATTGAGAAGTACAGCCAAAATCGTGTAATATTATGGAGAATGTACATGTGTTCTTGCTGTCTATGAGCCTAAGGTTGTTTGTAGAAAAGCGAACAGACAGGGAAGGAGAGACAGTAAGGCGTTTGTGCTGAGGGGGGGAGCGGGGCATTGGGGGGGGGGGGGGCACGATACTGAATTTGTAAAAAAAGTTCTGTGGGTGACTTAGGTCCGCTGATGTAAGAGGGGAGATAAGCTCTGAGTGTCGGGTCTGTAGAGAGAAAGAACAGGTTGACGGTGCTTTCCTAGGATTGGAGAGCATTTCGGTATATAGACGCTGTTGGATTAGGAAACTTTTTTTCGCATCCTGTAGAGATATACTGGATAAGTGCACTGTTTTGTGTCAAATGTGTATATACTGTATTGTAAAGTCAATGTGGTTTACATTGTGTAGCGTTTGTATATATTGCATTGTAAAGTTAATATTGTTTATGTTATGTGATGAGTAGAGAGGAAGTTGTAAGGACGGTAGAGATATTTCCAGAGTAACAGGGGTCAAGAGAGCGTATTTCCGATACTTAGCTCATTGTCGAATGCCAATCAATTGAGACCGCGATCGTAACATTTAAGTGCAAGTATAATGACAGCAACGATTTCGGTATTCGAGAGTGCGAATATCATTTTTTGGTCTGTTTGTTTCTAGTTACTCAGTGGTGTACAGGATGCTGTACTTCGAAAAATTTTGGTGTGTTCTTGTAGTCTATGAGTCTGGAGATGTTTGTAGAAAAAAAGGGAGAAGGCAAGGAAGAAGAGAAAGTAACACATTTGTGTTGAGGGGAAGCGATCGCCGAAATTGTGGAACTATTCTGAGAGGGACTTCTGTCCATTGATGTAGAAGGACTGATTACCGCTGAGTGTCACGTGTGTAGAAAGAAAGAGCCGGTTCACAGCTCGTCCTTAGGAATGGAGAGCACTGGGGCATATAGTCTGTATTGTAAAGTTACTGTGGCTTACATTGTGTAGGGTTTGTATATAATGGATTGTAAAGTTAGTATTGCTTATGTTATGTGATGGGTAGAGAGGATGACCGTGCGTGCCTGTGTGTATGTGTGTGTGTGTGTGTGTGTGTGTGTGTGTGTGTGTGTGTAAATTGAGGGGGCTGTGGAGGTAATTTAGCGATCTCTGTAAAAGTAAGCACAGAAAGCCTCAGAAAGGAAAGCAGGATGGTACTTCGATAATTGGTCCTTAGGAATTTCGGCCTGTAAATTCGAGAAGAAGGCATAAGAATGATTAATCGGTTGTTCTGGGATACAGGAGGGTTGAGAACATTTGCGTATGTTGAGAGCTGGAAGGGTAGGAGGTTAGGAGCGCAATCAGTATTACTTTCGTGAACAAGTTCTGTTAGGGTAAGAATTTGAATTTACAAATAACTTGAGAAAACACAAAAGCGAGCGTTAACTAAACTCCTGGAAATTGAAATAAGAACACCGTGAATTCATTGTCCCAGGAAGGGGAAACTTTATTGACACATTCCTGGGGTCAGATACATCACATGATCACACTGACAGAACCACAGGCACATAGACACAGGCAACAGAGCATGCACAATGTCGGCACTAGTACAGTGTATATCCACCTTTCGCAGCAATGCAGGCTGCTATTCTCCCATGGAGACGATCGTAGAGATGCTGGATGTAGTCCTGTGGAACGGCTTGCCATGCCATTTCCACCTGGCGCCTCAGTTGGACCAGCGTTCGTTCTGGACATGCAGACCGCGTGAGACGACGCTTCATCCAGTTCCAAACATGCTCAATGGGGGACAGATCCGGAGATCTTGCTGGCCAGGGTAGTTGACTTACACCTTCTAGAGCACGTTGGGTGGCACGGGATACATGCGGACGTGCTTTGTCCTGTTGGAACAGCAAGTTCCCTTGCCGGTCTAGGAATGGTAGAACGATGGGTTCGATGACGGTTTGGATGTACCGTGCACTATTCAGTGTCCCCTCGACGATCACCAGTGGTGTACGGCCAGTGTAGGAGATCGCTCCCCACACCATGATGCCGGGTGTTGGCCCTGTGTGCCTCGGTCGTATGCAGTCCTGATTGTGGCGCTCACCTGCACGGCGCCAAACACGCATACGACCATCATTGGCACCAAGGCAGATGCGACTCTCATCGCTGAAGACGACACGTCTCCATTCGTCCCTCCATTCACGCCTGTCGCGACACCACTGGAGGCGGGCTGCACGATGTTGGGGCGTGAGCGGAATACAGCCTAACGGTGTGCGGGACCGTAGCCCAGCTTCATGGGGACGGTTGCGAATGGTCCTCGCCGATACCCCAGGAGCAACAGTGTCCCTAATTTGCTGGGAAGTGGCGGTGCGGTCCCCTACGGCACTGCGTAGGATCCTACGGTCTTGGCGTGCATCCGTGCGTCGCTGCGGTCCGGTCCCAGGTCGACGGGGCACGTGCACCTTCCGCCGACCACTGGCGACAACATCGATGTACTGTGGAGACCTCACGCCCCACGTGTTGAGCAATTCGGCGGTACGTCCACCCGGCCTCCCGCATGCCCACTATACGCCCTCGCTCAAAGTCCGTCAACTGCACATACGGTTCACGTCCACGCTGTCGCGGCATGCTACCAGTGTTAAAGACTGCGATGGAGCTCCGTATGCCATGGCAAACTGGCTGACACTGACGGCGGCGGTGCACAAATGCTGCGCAGCTCGTGCCATTCGACGGCCAACACCGCGGTTCCTGGTGTGTCTGCTGTGCCGTGCGTGTGATCTGACACACCGTTGTCAATGTGTTCTTTTTTCCATTTCCAGGAGTGTATTTCTGTGGGGCTCTATACAATTTCGGAGAGGTTAAATGGGCTCTTACTTTATTTTATTTTATTTTTTTTTTACATTGTATGATGATAGGTTTGGACTGTGAGGGGTGGGCAGCACTGCAATGTGTGCGGACGGTGTGTGTGTGAACTCGCTCTCGGCTATTCTGATAACAGACGTGAAGGTGGAGCTGTGTCACAAATAGGCCAGCAAGCAATGGAATGCGGCCTTAACCCGTTTGTTGGACCGCACTGAGTTAGGATGGTGACAGACGACACGCGCGGCCTGGCTTCGATAGTCATGTTCGGTGTGTAGAGAGAGAAGCCCACCATTATCCTGTTGGAATTCCAACTTCCCGCTATTTTTCCTTCTGTAGGTTTAGGTTAGTGGGCATAGCGCAATTGACCTATTTTCCCACCAGAATCTGCCATCTTGGATGACGTCATGCACTGTTGCCAAGTCTACATGCCGCCATCTTGGATGATGTCATTGGCACCATCTTGAATAAATTTGGCAACAATGGAAAGTGGGGCCGCACTAACCTTTTCCCACTACTAATGATAAGAAGAGGCAAAGCGGATCTCACCTTAATCGTGTTATTAACAACTTGCCCACAGAACATCATATACCTCGGTACTCATTCTGTGTACAAGGATAAAAGTTGAAGGGAAGGCTAAACAGAGGTGATGCTGAAGCCAATCTATTAGATGTAGTATGGAAGGAACATGACATCGTTTACGCAAAGTACCCACACACTTTGTCAGACCGACAGAGAATATGGCATAAAGTCAAGGCTAACAGCATTAACGTCAGTGCAAAATTAGCTACTTCAGCACCGACTGGAGGGATGAAAGTTAAAGTTAAAACGAGCATTGATGTAAGAAGATGAAAAAGAAGAATGTTCGTAACCTGATACACAGAGTAATTAAAACTATTTGAATTAGTCTAAGTCGGGCAGTAGCCTCAAAACAATTCCAGAAATTGCTCCTAAAATTGCTCCAAAACCAAAATCATTCGACAGAGAGCGCATGATACGAACCCCATAAACAGGTGGAGCATTACCTCTCGTTGTGATATTTACAGCATTATCAGCTCTTGGAGGATTGAATGGTGCTGTGGTGATGATTGGTAAGGATGTTAATGATACAAAAGCCACTAACGAACAGCTAACGTGACTGGGTGTTTGTGTTGTCCTCATTGTTTCATCAACATTCATGAAAGTGGCGAGATTGGACTGAGCAAAGGTTGGGAATTTGCACGGGTGCTGACAACTGCGCAGTTGAGCGCCCCACAAACCAAACATCAGCATCATCGAACAGCTAACTGAGATGCAAATTCATAATCCTACATGGAACAATCGCACTTTCTGAAAGGAACAGGGTTTATTTAGGATCGTATTTGATCTGTATTTCACAAGGAAATTAAGTTGTCCTTAAACATCTTCCAGCAAGTGCAATTACTATTATTGACTTAGAATATTATGCCAAAAAACTTGAAATGCCACATTTATAGTTTATCCAAAATGTCTAAATGCCAAATATATATGAGAGGGCCATTGTTTATCTCCAATTGGAAATTTAATCTGCTTCACGTTGGGTACCTTACAAGAACAAGGGTAATGTTGAATATTACCAGTACTTAGATATCTTCGGCAGTTTACCACCTGTTCCAGAAATAGTAAGATGTTTCAAAAACTGTAGATAAATTAGCAAGCTCTAGATAAAGTAACAAATCTCTTAGCTTGAATTAACAGAATGAGGATGAACGCCATCAAGCATGGCCTACAGTTTAGTATATCTGGTGAAAACTCGATTAAAACAGCTGTCTTTAACCCTATGATAAATTTATGTAGTCATGCATATAAAACAGCTTTCCTCGGCTTATTTACCTACAATTTCTGACCGAATATTACATAGAAGCGTGATAATTTCTGCCTTTATCATCAGATGGTTGGTGAGGAGGTTCTGGACGGAGTTACTTTAAAACACGGAAGTTATGAACTCGACATTACTTCCACCATCTTGTGAGGACAGACAGTTTCACAAATGACCAAGAAGATGACGGTAGAGGAAAGGAAAATATCAGTGTCAAACTGAACAGGAGTTACAAAGATGTTGAGAATGTACATGTTGATTTTAACCTGGATGATAATATATTTATTTACATATTTCTTATTTAGCATGAGCAGATTAGGGACTTACGGTCGTGACTTACATTTGACCAGGAATCACAAGTACCAATGGTATTATAAATACATTCATAAGAATAACAGTAATATATGCTCAGTTTTTAGTTCAGATTGAGATGTAACTGGAAAAGAAATCTTAAAGACGTCAAAACATCCAGTAAATATGCAGTAAGTTAACGTCCTATGCGTTAACAGTTCATTCCAAACGCTACTCCTGCATACATGTTACATAAATTCTGGCCTACAGTATGGTCTGAGTGTAATATTAGTGGAATCACCAGATCCACCCATTTACATGCCAGTCGTGCTAGCATACATTTCAGAGTTGAGTATATTAATTAGAGCTGAGGTGGAAATCTTGTCTATTTCACTAGTGAAGAAATAGTTGTTGGACTATACTTAAGGAAATGTAATTGATCTTTTCTTCTTATTGGTAGTTTTCCTTTCATATCCTCTGTACTTCGTCCACCATCAGATGTGTTGCTACTCCAACAAAAAACAATTCGTAGGCTACTTTTAGTGTCTTATTTCCTAATCTAATTTCCTCCGCGTCACCTAATTTAATTCGAATTCATTCCATTAACCTTGTTTCATATCGTTGATGTTCATCGTATAATCTTTTTTGAAGACATTGTCCATTACGTCATATTCCAGTATAGGAAATAATGTGCATGTGCCAGCTAAGCTATTTCATGCATTGCATCATAATTTGAAGAGGAAAAGTAGCAGCCTCACAAAGCCATAAATTTATGTATTATATTTATAAGAAACCTAGGTAAAAACTTTCATAGGCTGTCCTTTTTTGATATGTGCTCAGTTCTCTGTACTTTGGTGAAAGTCATCATTTCCATCCACTGTTCATGTATTAGTGGGTCTTCAAGTAAAGTATGCAATATTCAGACAGAATACGTGCCAATAATAGCGAGCAGTACTATGGAAATGGCGGTTCATGTGATAAAAACATGTAAAATCTCGGGATCGGTATTCGGCAACCTACCTCTTACAAGAACGAATCTGTGTCACAACAAACTAAGGCTTAGTGAAAGATACCGTCATATAGAGGAACAACATATTTTATTAAAATTCTGTTTTTTTTTAATTCTATTTTATTTTCAAAATCACTTGATAAGCCTGTAACATGTTACAAGTGTTTGTACATGAACTTTCAAGCCACATAAACTCCCAGAAGCAAGAGAGTGTAGCTCATGTCGCATGTATTATATCCTTGCATCTTGTCAATAGTCTGATACAAGAGTGAAGCATCTTCTCTCAAAAAGAAGCGATCATTTACCCAAATTAAGATAGTCGTTTTATACTCAGGTATGAAAGGCCTTCATCTTTGCTGATAATGTTAAATTACATCATTTGAGAGTAGAAATGAACTAACGCTTAGATCTGAAATACAGACTGCTTACCTATTTTATTCATATCACTCAGTAGATAGTCTCGAAAACACAGCTCAACGAAAACAATATGATGGCTTATTGTTAGGTAAGAGCTAAACCCATGTTTCATGTAATAAATATCTGACCTTAGATTTTTCTTCTGCCTACAGTTTTTCCACTATGTGACTTGGTTATAAACTCGAAAATTAGGAAAACAAATGTTGTTGGAGCAAAGAGAAATTTCATTTCTTGATATAAACAGAGGTTTACTGAGATATAAACATGAAAACGCTCTTCGCTACATAGCAACTATGCATTCATTCAATTATACTTCATTTATCTCTTCTCTGCAAAAGCATGTAGTATAGCTTGTTCTTTACCTGTTGTTGGAGCAAAGAGAAATTTCATTTCTTGATATAAACAGAGGTTTACTGAGATATAAACATGAAAACGCTCTTCGCTACATAGCAACTATGCATTCATTCAATTATACTTCATTTATCTCTTCTCTGCAAAAGCATTTAGTATAGCTTGTTCTTTACCTGTTGTGCGTCTCTGTGAAGCGAACAACGGTAGTCTCTCACCGCCTAAATCTTCCAGCCTCCCCGACACTTTTTCCTTACTTTGATGTTTTGATGAAAGCGCTTACTTTGTTCCTTACTGACATCACTTTCAAGGGAAAATCAAATTACTGTTCTATATGTGAACCTTTATGATCATCAGCCCAACTTCTTGAACTTTTACAGCTTCTTGCTTATAACCGAAATAAAATTTGGATGTTTTGTTTCCTCAGAACTCTCCTTAAAAGGCTTTCTTGAAAGCGTTCCTCTCACGTACAATCACTTTTTTTTTTTTTTTGCAATGTTAGGACTGAACACGTTTTTCGAATGGCAGATCCAGTTTCTCCGCTCAATTTCACTTCTCATAGGTAAGGAAATTTCTCTCAGAAAAACTTGACAATTCTCCGTCTTAGACTAAGGGCACTAAAAGGTATTTTATTCCGTCCAGTGCAATGGGTAGAGGTGGTAACAGAATTTTTTACACATGAGATTCTTGTGCAAAGACGTCCTCTTGTCCAGTCTTGAAATATTTTCTTGCAGTTAGTTTTATCTCCATTCACTTCGATACCTTGCCCTTCTGTTCCCTTCGCACAAGAAAGACGGGTATTTAGAAGGACAGTTTGCTGGCCAAGGAGCATAAATGAGACTGGTACATCGTTAAAAACATATCAACCTTATTCAAAAATAAATCACGTTTTTCCTACCTTTGCTTCATGTGTACACATGTTTAATAGTTGGTGATGCATAAGTGCTGCTGTCATGTATTGAAGCAGCCTTTAGACTACAGAATTTTGTACTCCATTCTAAATTCATTCACCAAATCAGAAATATCTGAGCAATGTCTCTTATAAATCTAAATGATTGTTTCTAACGCCAACAAGTTCTTTTTTAACCTTAAACCAAAGAATTCAGCTTTTTTCAGTACATCCAAATCCTTAGCCAAATCATTCATTCCATTTTGCCTAAATACCTAGGGTTTCAAATTTTAGAATATATAATCAATTTCGACACGAATTTGTTCATTTGCATTAAACTGGGTATCACTACAGAATCAAAAACTGCTGGTGACTTAAGACAAAGAAAATCTGTATCGCGGCCTACTGTCAGAATGGCTGATGGAAGTCTATGGTACCTAATTACTCCTATATATTTTAGATGCAAGCAGTAACATCGACTCCACCAGAGTAATAATCGTTAGAATGATACCTTTACTCCCTCAACAGTACTGGAATATCAAATACACAGAAGAGCCAAAGAAATTGGTGCGCCTGCCAAATATAGTGTAGGGCCCCTGCGGGCACTCATAAGTGACGTACCACTACCTGGCATGGACTCGACTAATGTCTGATGTAGGGCTGGAGAGAATTGACACTATGAATCCTGCAGGGCTGTCCATAAATCCGTAAGAGCATGAGGGGCAGGAGATCTCTTATGCACAGCACATTGCAAGGCATCCCAGATACGCACAGTAATGTTCATACCTGGGGAGTTTGATGGTCATCGGAAGTGTTTAATCTCTGAAGAGCGTTCTTCGAGCCACTCTATAGAAGTTAAGAAGGGTGGAGGGGGGGGGGATGTCACAGTGTCCTGTTGGAATTGCTCCAGTCCGTCGGAATGCACAATGGACATCAATGAACGCATGTGATCAGACAGGATGCTTACGTACGTGTCACTTGTCAGAGTTGTATCTAGACCTACCAGGAGTCCCATATCACTCCAACTGTACACGCCCCACACCATTACAGAGGCTCCATCAGCTTGAACAGTCCCCTGCTGACATGCAGGGTCCATGGATTCATGAGATTGTCTCCGTACACGTATACGTCCATCCTCTGGATACAATTTGAAACAAGACATGTCCGACGAGGCAACATGTTTCCAGTCATCAACAGTCCAATGTCGGTGTTGACGGGCCCAGGCGAGGTTCACTTAAATCTTGATAACCTACCATTGTAGCAGCAGTAACAGACATAATAACTGCACCAGACACTTGTAGTCTTATGTAGGCGTTGCCGACCACAGCACCGTATTCTGCCTCTTTACATATCTCTGTATTTGAATATCAGTTTCTTTGGCCGTTCAGTGTATAATGGCAAACGCCTCCTCTTTGACCATTTTCAGAGATCTTCGAGATACACACATTTTTTCCTTGTACTGGGCACACTTTTTATCCTGTTCAATCTGTATCCTTCCTGTACTAAATCTGTGATGTTACTCTGATGTTTATTAATTACAAACTTACCACGCGAGAACAAAAGCTGCTGAACGGTATAAAAGTGAATGAGAGGGCTGGTAGAGTGGGTCGTAACAAGTATATTTCACGTAGCAACCCATGGCCGCACCGCTTAAGATACGTTGTCCAAGACGCGACGCACACTAGCGACTGCGACGGGTCGCTACGTGACGTCAGAAGTTGCCTGCTGGCGCATGCGCAGTTCGAGTTTGGGATGCGACGCGCGACTGTTGCGGCAGCTGTCGCAGCACTGCACCAGTGAGCAGTGTTGCGACGGAAGTCGGACGACACAGAGACGTACGGCTGCCGGAAAGATGTCGAGCCAGTCAAGGAAAACTGAAATGAGCCACTCACAGGATGTGATGCTCTGTGAGCGGGTCTCGCAACATCCTTGCCTTTACGATTTGAAGAACGCTAAATATAGAGACACTATATTCAGAGACAGAATTTGGGAAGAAATTGGTGCACAGTTGAAACTGGCAGCTGAGTGAAATATATATTTTCCCATTAATGCAAATTTTTCAGGCCTGTTATGAAAATCAGTATAATCCATGCAGATGTAGAATTAGAATGATGAAAATGAACTTGAAGGTCAATTTTCGCATTACTCTTTTTTGTGACGATAAAAATTGAAAACGGCAAGTACATTATAAAATGAACAATCTAAAGTACAACGAGAAAGTTACATTTTACAATACCTTCACTTTGAAAGTAAACGGTAGATTGGTGTCTTGATGATACCTTCTAGTTGTGAAAAACCACCACCAGATTGTTGTACAGCTTTCTGTTATCAATAGATGTTCGTTTTTGAGGAAGGCGTTTCCCAACAGATTGCGCAAACAGTATGCTGCAATAAGTAATTTGTCACATTCACTTCAATTCATTGGTAGAAGATGCTGCTCAAAAAACTTGTGCCAAAAGTGCATTACTGTTTTACAAGGCCCTTCTGGTCTGACACAGTTCACAATTGAAATTCGTCTTTTGTAAATCCTGGAGTCATCTTTTGAGTGCAGCTTGGCAAGATTAAATGTTCATGTCATCCATAACGATGTATGCTGTGAGAATATAAGAATATGGAAGTTCATTTGGATGGGAATAAAGATTCAGTCGGCTATGAAAGTTGCCTTAGCTTGTTCCAAAAGTTTCTGCATGGGAGAAACTGACAAGTATAATTTGGGGAAATTTTGTGAACAAGCACGGACATTATTTCTTCCACATTTCTGCCAGTGTATACTGTAGACGTTCAGAATCAAAATTCTAGAGATGTTTAAGGTGTAACCCTACCTTGTCGTCAAGAACTTGAAACAATGCAATGACGCTAGAGTGCGCTTATTGTTAATAAACTTATCTTTCATTGGAATTTTAGGTGAAATGTGCAAAAACAGATGGAGGAATATTCGGGACTCGTATCAGAGAAATAAACGAGAAAGAAAGCTTGTAACAGGTTCAGATGCCTCAGCAAAACCAAGAAAATGAGTTCTGCTTGATCACTTGGCATTTTAAATGAAATTGTCAAGAGCATATGGAGAAATATTAGTAACTCATACTGGAGAAATATGACATAAAATGGTTTCATTAGGTCCAAATGTGTCAGCGAAACAAAACAAATGCATTCTCTATCGTGTGATGACCACACGATTGTCGTTGCGCGTCGACAGAACTGGCGGCTAGTCGCGACGCTCCCGGAGATATATGAGCCCAAATCTCGGAAACGGAGATCGATATCATTCTGATCTCAACTTTAAAAATAATTTCGATATGTTAGCTTCTTTTCATCGGCAACGATGTATGACCTAACGTGAACCATACGTAAAGTAGCCAGCGACCACATTTTTCACTGTACACAATTCACATTTTATGCAGTAGGTTACTTGTAAATTAAGTATCGGAATAACTGTGACGAATATCGGAAAAATAGACACCTCATTATCGAGCTGTGATGTGAAACTGTAAGATACGCAAACATCAATTTTTTGTGCCTTTTACTTTCCTCACAATTGATAGAGAAGTAATATACAGCGAAAAAAACACGCAAAACCGGAACAGATACTTTTCAATTTTTTAAAGTAAAAGGAGAATCTGTATCGAAAAACTAACTCTGGGAGCCGATGTAACTTTGTTACATTAACATACAGTATTTTTTACAGCAAGAAAATCGGAATTCTTATTTTTCTTATGTATTTGAATCCGCCGCCGCCGACCGGAGCTTGGGAAACAGCGACGACTCCTGTCGTGTTGCGGCCTCGTCGCCGTCTGCCAGGGTGGGAAAGGAGGAGGGGGCAGCGCCGCAGTCGCAGCCAACTGTCGCGTCTTGCACAACGTAACTTTAGCGTGCAGCGCTAGGCGTCGTTGAACAGCGTAGCGCACTGCTGTGATCGTAGGCAGACAACATGCCATCCGAGTCATCATAGTAGCTGGTCTGCAGGGCAACTAGTTCAATGTGTTTGTGGCATCAAGGTAAGAGGGACGTCGGGTTAAAGTTTACGACCTTTATTTGCAAATGCTGTAGTCGACATAGTTAGGGATATTCCAGGCGGGACAACACTTAGAGTTTTCCGCCTCCTACTGGGACGTGAACGCGTTGCTTTTGAGTGTGCAAATGCCTGTTTGATAGGTGTTGCATAGGGGGCAGCACCTGTACGCGCTGCGGAGTCCGGGTCGCCCTGCGTCAGTTCGTCATCAAATGGGGACACTCTCTTACTTGTCACTGTGTGGAGCGAACGGGAAACAGAGCGCTATTCTTCAGAGGAAATGGCTGACATGCACTGTGCTTACGGAGCAGCGGATGGAAATGGCTACGCTGTCCAACGTTTGCGCGTTCGGCCGTTTCCGATTCCTCGAGTGCTAGATCCACAGATCCCTAGGAGAGATAGGTTCACTTGACGTAAGTTTCTCACTGTCACGTTCTCGTAATAGCATATGTGCATTTAAGGCCTACTTCTAAACCGGGTGTATTCATTTTGTGTTACAAGTGCGAAGGTCTGACGGACGCGGTCGTCAACGCACAGTGCGTACACTGGGAGTTGAAGAGGAGGCGTTAGCGCAGCTGGAAAACACACCCTCAAGAAGTTTGTGGCGTGTTGCACGGGAAATGGGCGTAAGCCATTCCACAATTTGGCGTGTGTGGCACGAAGTTGATTTGCACCCCTACAAACTTCAGAAGATTCATGCTGTTAACCTAGACGGTTTTCCACGACGAATTGAATTCTGCCAGTGGTTTCTACTAAGATGTGCCTGTCATGAGGCATCCTTTACATGAGAGGCTATATTCAACAGCCACAGTTAACACGTGTGGGCACGGGAAAATCTGTATGCCGCCTTTGTTCGTGGTCACCAAGTTCGCTTAGCTGTCAACATTTGGCCCGGCTTGGTAGCCAATAATCTCGTTGGTCCATACATGTTACCTGTTGTGGTTGGCAGGAGAGCCAACACCGTGTTACTAGAGGAAGCCGAAAGGCACGCGTTTTAGCTCACGCAGGCTGGCGTGAGGTCTGGAACAGGACAAGGAAATTAGAATTTAGGAAAAAACGGACGTAGCTGGTGGAATACTCAACTTTAATCCATTAATGGTGAACGTCGCTCTTGACGGTACATTATTCACAGTATCAATAGTAACTGGTAATGGCGTCTTGCTAGGTCGTAGCAAATGACGTAGCTGAAGGCTATGCTAACTATCGTCTCGGCAAATGAGAGCGTATTTTGTTAGTGAACCATCGCTAGCAAAGTCGGTTGTACAACTGGGTCGAGTGCTAGGAAGTCTCTCTAGACCTGCCGTGTGGCGGCGCTCGGTCTGAAATCACTGATAGTGGCGACACGCGGGTCCGACGTATACTAACGGACCGCGGCCGATTTAAAGGCTACCACCTAGCAAGTGTGGTGTCTGGCGGTGACACCACATTACCCTAGCGACTGAACGAAAACAGATTCTTAACCGTATTACAAGAAACTCTGCTAGAGTTGTTGGAACATGTTCCACTCAACGTGCGGCAGCGAATGTGGTATCAGCATGATGGTGCACCTTACGCACTCCGCACAAGCAGTGCGAATGCGTTTGGATGAAAGCTTTGGAGAGAACTGAATAGGGCGCGGTGGGCCGTGGTCATAGCCTGCACATTTCCCCGACTTGACGCCCATTGACTGTTTCTTCTGGGGTCACCTGAAATCTGTAGTCTATGAAACATTCATTGAGATTGATGAAGAGCTGATAGCGCGCATTGTGGCAGCCTCCAACGCAATTTCCATTTCGACAGGACTGTTTGAAAGAGTGTGGCAATCACTTCAGCTCGCTGCAAGGCATGCATTCGACCAGGAGAGCGTAATTTCGAGCACATTGTGTGACTGTTTACAAATGAAGGTTATAAAGCTTCACCCAGACTTCTCATCTACCTTGATGCCACAAACGCATTGCAAACGTTGCCCTGCAGAACTGCTACAATGACGGTTCGGATGGTATGTTGTGTGGCTACCATCTTGGCGGCGCGCGACGCTGTGCTACGACGCCTAGTGCCATACGCTAAGGGGTGAGGACGTGAAGTGCTTATATATATTGTCTCCTTTCGTACCTCTTGTCTCTTTTCATACCTATATTGATTGCTCTTGTACCGTAGTAATTTTTGCTACTAGTGAGACGCATTCTACGACGTTTCATTACTAGGTTGGAATTAGAACTTAGGGTTATTATTTATTGATTCTGGTTTGGGTGGTATCCACTAATTCACCAGTTATATTATGTAATGGAGAGACAAACCCAATTGTGATTCACGACTGGAATTCAGTAGTAGGAAGATGAAGAAAAAGGAAAAATAGTAGGAGAATATGATCTGGTAAAAATTTATGAAAGCAGAGGAGGCGTCCTAGTACAATTTTGCACAGATTGTAATTAAATCGTCGCTAACATTTTGTGCAGTAATAATGAAAGAAGGCTGGTAACGTGGATGCGGCCTGGAGATGCTGGAAGGTTTCAGACTGATCATATAAAGGAAAGAATAGAGATGTAGGATACGGATTTTGACTTTAAGACATTTCCAGGGGCAGATGTGGACTTTGACCGGTAAGTGTAACTGAGGTGACCGATGAACAGACCTCAGCTGTTAATGAATCGTGAAACGAAAGCTGACCACATCGCGCATCATGATGGAATGGGGGCACTTGCTCAATAGGGAAACTTCACATGTTGAGGTTCAATAAGAAGTTTGACGTTAGGGAAGAACTTCGTAACGACCTTCATTCATGAAAAGAACCGAATGAAGAGAGAGTTTAGGCGGCAGTGGATGCTGTTGTGGGCAGAATATCTACCACAGTAACGAATGAGACAGGTTTGAACAAAAACGTGATTGTTACAAGTCTTTTCGAGAGGATAACCGACACGATATATGTACTGAAGCTGCAAGTAATGAGGGTACTGGGCAAGAGGCACTGTATTAGTAGTGTGTAGAGGTGTTGGGCCTGACGGGAGGCCTGCTGGCGTAGTCTCCGCAATTGCGATGACCGCTGTGTCCGGATGGCTTAGTTGCCGGCACGGTAGGTCAGCATTTTCAGTCAGAGAGTTAGCTGACCTCTCTAATTAAAAAAAAAAAACTGAGGCAACAGATCAACGATGAACTTGAGTGAATGTCATGGAATGTCCATCCTGAACAAATGCAACGATCCAAAGCGAAAACAATGAGAAAATGAAATTAAAAAGAAAGTGTTCAGAGCATCTGCTTGGTAAGTTGGAGATCCGGGCTCTAATCCCAGTCTAAGATTCGAAAATTTTCAACTTTCACCATTGCTTACAATCAGTGACGACTCGCAGCCAGTTTCTGTAATTCCCTTGTGTCTTAATTCATAATGGCTGTTGGATCAAATTTGTGTCTGTTCTTTCGGACACACACACACACACACACACACACACACACATATATATATATATATATATATATATATATATATATATATATATATATATATCACCTGAGGGCGACGTCTGCGCCTGATGCACGCTACAGGAATACTGAGGTACCAGATTTCTCGCCCCGCATCCAGTGGGGAGGTCCTCCCGCTCCTCCCGCCCCCCTCTCTTCACTCCATCCATCGCTGTGTGCGACCGGCAGTGGAGGAAGGGGTGGAGGGTGAGAAGAGCATAAAAAAGAGAGATGTAGTAAAGACGCTCGTTCTACTTGTATCACCTGATGATGACAGCAAGGTACCCTGTCGAAATATTATGTTACGAAAACGACTGCACCTGGTTGGACACCCAACACCAGTACAAACAGTTGATTCGCGGAGATAGCCTACGATCACACATGTTTTTTCTATGTATGTTTAGATTTCAGTAACTTGGAAACATACAACAGAATTGAGAACGTGAGAGACTATGTAACTGCAAATAAGAAAGTTAGTTATTTTAGTACAACAGAGTAAATGATGTTAACATAAAATAAACGAAATGTAAATGACATGTGTAATATAGCGAGACTTTACACAAATGACAAAAAAAAAATAAATAAATACATAAGTCAGTTTCAAAAGGCGGTTTCAAAATTAGTGTATCTGTTGTGTGTGATCTTTCGTCAATATTAGATTTTCGATGAGAGTGACCTTCTACCCCAGCACACATACAATATGGTGATGTCCCTTAAAAGATTACCTTTCACCTAATAAAATAAATACAGCAAGGTGCACAAGAATAGGAATTTACAAACACAAACGTTTTAAGTCTCCCACTGCTCCCTGCTCAAGAGACTTCAGGGAGTCCAAAAATTACCTTTAACATAAGACGGACATATAAACACAGCACTACACTCAAGAGGTGTGTAACAAGTTGGACAATGCAGGTGTAGTGGGTGAGGTGTTGCTAAGAGAAGGGCTACCTCTGTACTTCACATCATCGGTGGTGGCAGCGGTGTCGGGACAGGACCTGCATCCAGTCTATGGCAGTAACAGATAGGCATCAGGTCTACTGACAGACCAGAGATGGGGCAGTAGATGACAAACGGTTGCTCCTGTTGAAGACAGTCCTCCAGCGGCAGTGGTCAGTGTCGTGGCAAGTGCCTGGAGACATCAATCGCTTGGTCCGGCACTCTCCAGACCCTCCTTTCTGGTTGGCAGCAATGTTACGTTTAGGTCTGGTCCCTCAAGACTCCTGTGTCAGACCGTGGTGGTCCCAGGTGGTTTCGTGACGTCAGAGGCGAACCTCTGTTACCTGTTGGCTACAGGTGAGGCACCCTTGCAGTTCATTTCTAACTTTCTGCATGGTGTCTGTTGTTCTATGACGTGTCTCCCTACTACTTTCGCACAACGACGCTCTGAGCGTGTTTTTTAGGGAATTGACTAGTTTGAACCTGGGACCTGTTGCTGGTAAGAAGACGCCAGACCACACATGACATGTAGAGTTCAGAAGAGTTCTGTGAGACTAGCGATGATATAACCAAACACTTAATGATTTCAGCGTCAGCTCCACTGCACTCCCTGTAAAAGAATCTTAATACTAACTAAATTTAGTGGAAGGGGTTCAAGGCTTTCCTATTTTTAGTTAGCTGGTAAAATAACGTCGAAAAAGCAGTTAAGTTTACCATTGGAAATTTTATTCTACTCACAAAACATTGTTTATAAATTGCACTATTGATAAAAGGAAATGTTTTAATACAGGATGATAAAAACCAACTGCGTTCAACAAAAATGTGAACGAATATCCCCTGAATGGGTTTCCAAGTTCTACAATGGATCGAAGGATGACCTATGCCATATCACATCTATAATATAGGTTTAAATTAAGTTTCACAAAAGAAAAAACTATCAAAATGGTCTACAGTGACCCTCAATTATCTTTAATTACTTATCTAACTTGTCGTAAATTACAGTGGCTGATATGGCTTCTCAATAATTATATAACAGAAAAATCATCGCGTTTCAGATTTTAACTTACGTAGCAAATGTGAATACCATGAGCTTCAATTGACGATCAACACTAGCATTATGTAAAAAGGGCATGTAACAGATGAGACTTCTGCAGTTCTAAGTGAAGCCTTATGCGCTCAAAAATGCGGCATCGCATGCGTTCATTACCTTGTTGGTGTTCATCAGGGGGTGGCGGATGGCACAGCTCCCTGCACCTTGCCGTCTCGGAAGCAACTCTTTCCTACCTTCTCCTTACTACAATTTACCGAAGTTGGTTTAAAAAAAACTATCTGGCTGTGTTTTCATCTGACCAATCAGGGTCTCAATGTTAACCTTAAGCTCTGCCTGCAAAAATTCTGTCTATCCAATGAGAAACGTTATACTTTTCGTGGTGGGGCAATGTTTTTAACGTTTGCAACGTAACAGAGACGCGAAAAAGTCTCACGCTAAAACTTGCAGCTGGTGTGGACTTTTTAGTGTTATCGTAAGATCTATACTGTTCTTCTGGAGGCCTCTATCATTTAACATGGGCTGGGGGTGGTCCTGGTGGTTACTTTTCGTGGTGGGGCATTGTTTTTAACGTTTGCAACGTAACACAGACGCGAAAAAGTCTCACGCTAAAACTTGCGGCTGGTGTGGCCCTTTTAGTGTTATAAGATCTATACTGTTCTTCTGGAGGGCTCTAGCTTTTAACATGGACTGGGGGGTGGTCCTGGTGGTTAGCTAGCGACGTGGGTGTCCGTCCCTTATCGTAGGGCCTTCTAGCTTAACACGGTTCTGCTCTCGGCTTTTGTTCTCGTTTCTCCCCTCAGAACTGTGTCTGTCTCACGGTGGGAAGGTATGACATGCATTTAGGCATTCTTGTGTTAGTCTGTGGTATTCCATTTGCTCACTCGTTACTCGTATTACTTTGGTTAATTTAATGTCACGATTTATTCAGAGCTAAGTGACATACTACTGGATTTGCTTATCATGTCAGGGTTTTCATGGAAGGTGTTGGATTTGCCTGAAACCTTACATATCACCACCCTTCGAACTTAATTTTTGCACTGAATTTAGGCAAAGATTGAATCGTTGTCTAAGTCAGTCAAAAATTATTCCTTTATCTAAATTTTGTTGCCTACTGTTCAGCCACATTATTCTGGTTCTATGCTAGTTTGTATTACTATTTTATATTTTTATATTCTTCCACATTATTCTCAAAAATATGTCTATATTGACAAGAGAAGAATATTTTTATTCTATTATAATTATTATTTTTTAATTATTTTCTTTCTTTATTTAAGTGTGAAGTTTGTTTTTTAGGAAGTTTGTAATCGAAAGTGAGGAGTCTTTCACATCGATTTTCATAGAAATATTTTTTTTTATAAATGTAGTAATTAAGAAAAATCTATACCTAACACATTTTGTAAATATCATGTACAAGTAAAATGTTTTTATTCTAGACACTCATTTCAACATTGTTACACTAACAAATAAGAATTATTTCCAAGAACTGCTTTGACAAAGAAATATACATACACAAGTATTGAGATATTATCCTAACAAATGGTACAAATGTTAAAAAAAGGGAAAACACCCAACAAGATAGTTTTTATTCTTTGTTTTTATAAGGAGAAAAATAAGTAAAATATAGTTATTCTTTTATTTTTATGAGGAGAAAATAAGTGGCATATAGTTTTAGTGTTTATTATGCCTTACTTTTGTTCTTTATATACTGTCCATTTCAGAACTGATGACTTATTTTTATGGATAGTCTATTTTTTTACTTAAGTCCATAGTTAATGACTGTTATTTTGTAGTTTATTAGCTGTCTGGTGTGCTGAACTTATTTAGTTTTTCACAAGTTTCTTTTGCACAATTCCTACATCACATAATTAGATTTCACACATTCACATAATCCTATGAATGTTTAAGCATGAGGTTGGCGAATGTTTTTGCACGAAAGTGATGGACTTGAGCGAGATGGACGTGGGCAAGTATATGATGTACAGCTTCGTTCGTCGTTCCTTCTTGGCTTTGCAAGTGTCTGTTGCTGTTGTGGACGTCCCATAATGGAATGGAGCTGTGAGTGCAGAATCTCGTAGTTTACTGGCTTTGTATGCATGAAAGTCATCGTTATGTGTCGCTGAAAGCGGTCGTTTTTTGTAGTAATACTTCACAGGCGACTAGTTTACAATAGGATAGGAATTTGGGAAGGTATGTCGTCTATTCTTCACCCATCTTCTTTCTTGGTCTCAATCTTGCGAATCTTCAACTTCTGTTCTTCCTGCTTTTTCTCTGCTTCTTACTTGCTTCTTGGTTCTTCTCTGGGGAGGATATGGAAATTTTTATTGATAACTAGTCGCTTTGAAGTTCTCCTCTTAGTAACAGTTTGATAAATTGTTTGGGCGTCTCATTTTTACTTTGTGGAAGTTTTCTTCAATTTCGTGCATCAGCGTGCTGTTTAATAGCAGTATTGTAACTTTTACACATATTTTTATTTTATTTTTTTTTCACCAGTGGTGGCTTGCCCAAGTGGTCTTCTCATCGGGCCGTTTTTTGCTCGCTCTGCTGAGTCAGGGTGTTCCAAGACCCTCTTGTCCTTCCGTGTTCCGCCACTCTGTGGTTCCGTGTTCTGTCCCAGTAGGGTTCCGCCACCCTGTGGTTCAGCAGATTTACTGCCCACTTCGGCTAACCTCTGTTGGTCTCGCTGTCCTTTCCCTTCTCTCGACGCTTCTGCCTTGTAGGAATCGTGTCTTGCTAATTACGTCCTTTTCTTTCTTGATACTTTTTGCATTGCAACTTGTGGGTCGTTGCATCTGGTCTTTGCTGGAGTTTTTACAATGGTTCTTACAAAAAGTTTTACTTATAATCATCTAACATATGTCTAGTACCTACATTGTTTTACGCCTTTTTAAAAAGCTTTACAAATTTTGGCGTCCTTTACATGTTACAATTCTAAGATATTTTGAGCCTTAACTTCTACAAGAATCCTCAAATTCGTTTTTTATTTTTGTGCAGTGTCATGGTGTATAGCATTTTAGTATTTCATGCTGTTAGACTATCTATGTTTTATCCCTTCATTTTAATTTATGGTACTATTTGTGTTATTTTTGTTTTGTTTTTATTGAAACTACTTTCTTCTTCCCACCTTCCTCTCTCTTCATTCTTCTTTCTCCTGACAATCTTATTTGCAACATAATCTTGAAATATTGTGCTGATTATTTACCAGTAATAAAATTGACCTTCAAATTTTTTGATATGGCTCACATGGTGAAGTCCTAAGGTTTTGCCTGTTTTTGGGTTCATTAGTTCCACAGCATTATCATGAGCAGTTCGGCTAATTATGACAGGTCCTTTGTATTCAGCGTAAAACTTATGTATTTTGTGTTTCTGTTTGCTGGAGAGACGATGTGTTTTTACAAATATTTTCTGGCCTACTGTGAATGTTCTTTTAATTGCTGTTCTATCTCCTCTTTCTTTTCTTTTAATGGCTACCTTTCTGATGTTGGAGAGTGCTGTTGCTATGACTTGTTTGTGCTGTCTACGTGGTACAATAGGAAATCTAACATTTTCTCTGGTTATGTTTGAGGGTTCAATATTTTTAAGTAGAGTAACAGGAGGTAGAAGTGTAGTGCTATGTGGCATTTCATTTATTACTTCTTGAAAATCTTTAAGGTATATATCCCAAGTGTTGTGTCTTCTGCCTGCATATAATCGGCATAAAGTGCCTATGTCCTTCATAGATCGTTCTGCTGCATTTACGCTAGGTTTGTACTTAGATATGTAGATGGGTTTTATTTTGTGTTGTTTTAACGTGTTCTGCCATTGCACTGATTTGTATTGTGGGCCATTATCTGAAATTATTCGTTCCCATCGACCTACTTGTCTGAGAAAATCTTGCCTAAATGCTTTACTTATAGTAAGACCCATTACCCGTTTTAATGGTGTCAAGGTAACATATTTAGAAGTAAGTTCCAAAACGACAAATATGAAAATATATCCATTTTTGTGCGTGGGAGGGGCCCCATCAAATCTGTTGCAGCTATTTGTTTTAATTTTTTAGGGATTATTGGAAACATAGGTGGTTTGGTTTGGAAAGTGACGCGTTTAGCCCTCATATATTTTTGCATTTGATTAATACTGTTCTAATTCGTCTTTCCAAATTAGGAAAATGGCTTGTTTGTTTTATTTTTAAAAAGCATTTCTTTGGTCCAAAGTGGCTATTACTTAAATGTGTATACCATATATACTTATTAATTAGTTCATCTGGGATATAAATTAACCATTCATTCGTTGCAACATTTCGTCTAAAAAATAAAACATTGTTTTTTACGAGATAGTGCTGTCGAATGTCTGGAAAATCTTTACTTCTCCACTTGTGTTTGATTGCTGCTATTTTGGGATCCTTTCCTGTTCTTTGCCTATGTTTTTCAATGCTGCCGTAATGTAGTTTTCGAAAGGTACTTGTTTCATATAGTACATTGTAAACTGGTCTTCTGCTGCTTCCAAACCTATGTTATTGGATGCACCCTGTGGACATCGTGATAAAGCATCTGCTAACACATTCGCTGGGCCTGGTATGTGTGTAATAGTGAAGTCAGATTCTTGTAGTATTAACATCCGTCTGGCTAACCTCCCATGAGTTAGTTTGGCGGATAACAGAAATTCTAATGCTTTGTGGTCAGTGTATACTTTTGTTTTTCTTCCGAATAGGAAGTATCAAAAACGTTGGAAGCTCCATACAATGGCCAATGCTTCCAGCTCCGTAACTGAATAGTTTTTCTCACTTTTTGTGAGTACCCGACTGGCAAATGCAGTTGTTCTATATGATCTTAGCCCTGCCTGTTCGTATTCTTGGAATAAAACAACTCCTAAACCTGTTTTCACGCTATCAGTGGACATACAATAATTTTCTGTTAGATCAGGATGTGCTAAAATCGGTGCTGTTGTTAGTGCGTTTTTCACTTTTAAAAATTCTTCATTGGCTTGTTGATCCCATACCCATGGCGTGTTTTTTCCAGTCAATGCACATAGGCGTGGTGTTGCGAGAGAGTCGATCCAAATTAATTTTTTATAGAATCCGGTGAGACCTAGAAATCCTCTAAGAGTTTTCTTGTTATACGGAGTACAGAATTCTTTGATTGCCGTTAGTTTTTCTGGGTCGGGCATTACCCCTTTCTCTGAAATTATGTGTCCTAGAAATCTGACCTCTCGCCTTCCAGATTTGGATTTTGTTATATTTACTGTGACCCCATGTTCTTTCATGATCTGTAAAAACTGATTTAATGTGTCGTTGTGATGTTCCCAAGAGGGTTCTGCTATAATCACATCATCAACATAACAAGTAATTTTTTGTAAAATTTCAGGACTCAGTATAGTATTAAATCCCCTAATAAACGCTGCTGATGATATGTTTAAACCAAATGGCAATCGTTTAAACTGGTAACATCTACCGAATACGATAAATGCTGTAAATTTTCTACATTCTGCGGCCAATTATATTTGCCAGAAACTACTCTGTAAATCAATTGATGAAAATATCTTAGCACCGTGGAAGTCTTGTATCAATTCCTCTAATTTTTCTGGGTGAACTGTCTCAGTGATTATGATTGTGTTGATCTGTCTGTAATCAAGCACGAACCTGATGCTCCCATCTCGTTTTTGTGCAATATGGAGCGGACTGTTATTTGTAGAGTTAGCTGATTCAATAATATCATCATCTAACATTTTAGATATCTCCTGGAATACTTTATTTCTGTAGCTTAATGGGATTGTATAGGGTGGCACTCTAAATGGTTTGTGCTGTTTTACTTCAAACTTTTACTGAAAGTGTTTAATACTGCCAGTCTTAGGTAAAAATACCTCTGCTTTATCTCTTAAAATACCCTCTAATTCTCTTTTACTGTGTTCCAAAATACCTTGAACTTCTTGCAATTTTTCGTCGATTTCTTTATGGACTTCTAACATGAGTTGAGGCGATTCCCCCTTTTGTGCATACCATTCTAATTCTTCATCCTATTTATCTCGTGTCATTCTTAATTGTTTGTTTATAACTGGTATTTCTTCTAATTTTAGCTTTTGCTCAAAGAGAAGTGTGACATTCCCGAATGTTACGCTACCTTTCCCCATATCTATTATCGCTCGTCTCTCATTTAAAAAATCTGCACCTATAATCAAATCTACAGTTAGTTTAGGTATAATCACGAAGTTGGCTTCGATCTTTTGACCTTGGCACGAAAGAGTTAACATTGTTTGTATCATAACTTCTGCAGCATTGTTTCTAATAGGATCTGTTACTTTAATCTTACGTGTTTTCAGAACTGGTAATTCCTCATTGGCGTTACACTGCATGAATAAATTTTCTGAGATCGCAGTCAGTTCACTTCCGCTATCAATTACAATATTGACTGGGGTATGCTTTACTATGGCCTTCACAATTGGTTGAATTTGAAAGGGTTGGTTCTGTTCTTCTTCTTCTTCTTCTTGCATCAACGAATCCTCCACTGAATCATACATGAGTCTTTTCAGGAATTTCCCTTGTGAATTCGAACTTTCTGTAGGATAAGCTTCGACTGCTACTTCTCTCTCTTTTATTTCCTCTTCTCTGTTTCTTCCTTCATTTACGCTTTCTTCAACATCCTCTACTTTTTCCTCATCCTCGTCTATCTTCTCCTTCTTCGTCGCTACTTCCACATAATCGCATCTAAATGCTCTAATTATCGCTTCATAACTTCCTTCATTTTATATGTTGGGTTGTGTGCCCACTAGTAACTTATTTTCAACTTCTGTCGACTGCGCATTATCCTCATTGAATTCGCTTTCCCTGGTTTCCATCTCAAATAGCTCTGCAATACTAATTACTTCGTCCTTTCCTCCTACATTCGTTGTGCATGCCTCTGTTAATTCATCTTCCTCGTCAGTATACTCCCAATTAATTTCGTCCCAACACGATATTGTTATTTTCCTGTCTTCGTTTTCATCTGGTCCCTACGGATTTGTTTCTTCCTTCTTCTCTTCTCCTGATAAGGTATTTACTTCTCTGTTCAAGGTGCTGCAATTGTCCTTGGTCGATGCGTCATTCCCTTTGGCATGGGCGCTTAGCTGTCAATTCGAACGTTTTTCGGGGTTTGGTGCTCTTACCTCCACTTCTTCTATCTGTATTCTCTTTTCTTGCTCCGCTTGTTGATATTGGTTTTTTTGTTGATAATTTGTCGGTCTATTGGCGCTCCAATACCCGTCCCAGTTGTCGTTATTCCCTCTGTAATAGTTGTTGCCGTTCCTGGGTGAATTATAGTTATTTCCATATTCTCTTCTAAATCCATAACCGGTTCTTTGTTGAAATCTACTGTCGTTTCTTGGTGCGAAGTTATCACGTGGTTCGTAATTATTGTTTCTTCGTATTATGTCTTGTGGATTCTAATGCTTTTTGCTTTCGTTTTCAAGTGAGCTTCGTCTTTTTCTTGTGTCATCTTCCGAAAACATGAACTCTAGTTCCCTTAGAATACCTTTAAATGCTTCGACGTCATTGCCTCCACGACCTACTAATGATTGCTGGTATTCCAATGGTAGCTTCATCGCGCATAATTTAATCAACTCTCCGTCATTGTATGGTACATCTAAGCATTGACTTTTCTTTGTCATTAATTCGAAAAATTTCACATGACTCTTCTCTCCTGAATTTTCAAAATATGGGTTCTGTAATAATTTGTACTTCACTCTGTTCTGTGCTTCGCTGGACCAATATCGTGAGAGAAACTTCTCTCTGAAATCTTCGTACGTTCGGCATGTCGCTGCTAGATTCTGCATGGTTTCTGCGACTGTTCCTGACATGTGTGCACATATAAAGTCTAATTTGTGTGCTAGCGTCCAGTGTTCTGGTAATCCTACTCGAAATTGATCAATAAAAGTTCGTGGATGTAATGAGTTTCCTTCTCGGAAGTGTTGAAATTTTCTGACTGTGAGGAAATGATCGTTGTCGTACTTCGTTATAGTTCCATATGAAATTCGCGATTCTTCGCCACTTTTGTTTCTGATCATTTCTCCCGTCGTTCTTTCCGGTTGTGGTAGATCCATTGGATATTGTCCACTGTCACTTTCGCCTACCCTTGCGTAGTATCGTTGGAGTGGTACGCAATAATTTTCTTCCATCGGTTGTGAACATGTAGCTGAATGCATTGCACTGTACTCTTCGCGACCTGGCTTTCCATTGTCAGGTATTGGTTCGGTATCTTGTCTGGCTAACCTTGCCGCTTCATTGCACGATCCAAACTGTCTTGAAACATACATTTGTGGTTCTGCATGTGTTTGTGGTGCCGTTTGTTCATCAAGAATTTCGAAACGTGTTTGTTGCGGTGCAGGCTGTCTGATTTCACGTTTTTACTTTCCGCCTGTGATTGGAATCGAAAATGCATGATATCTTCGTTAATTGCTTGTTTTTCCGGTGCTGTTACAGATATGGATGTGATTGCAGACTCAGTGCTTGTTCGATCTTGTTCCCTACGCTCTTCAATGGTTTGCGACAACTCTGTTCGCAATTTCTGAAATTGTTGCTTCGTTTGCGCTTCTATTTTGACTATGCGGTTATCATATCTTTTCAGCGCTGCTTTTGTGATACGTTTGTGTAGCACACTGTTTTCAACAATTTCACGCGTTGTACCTGCTGCTTGTCTAGTAATTACATTTATCTGTTTCTCTAGTTTCTTGACTTCTCCCTGGATGTTGTTACGTAATGTTTTGATCTCGTCCTGAGTGTCATTACGCAATGTTTGTACGTACGCTTGTACCTTGTCAATGTCTGTTCTCAATTGATTGCGACCTGTTACTAAGTTTCCTATCACTTCTCGAGATTCTTTTGCCTCGTCTTCAATATGACTCAGGTGTAACTGATTTTTTTTGTTTTGTTCTTTAATCTCACGCATTTGTCTCGTGGTTTCTGCAATTTGTTTCGTCGTTTCTCCATTCTGAATTTTAATTTGGTTCGCAATTTCTTTATTTTATCTTGTCATGGTTTCCGTCATTAACAGTAATAATTCTGCCAGATTGGTGGGTCCTATTGCGTTTTCTTCCGACGTCCTACGCTTTGTGTTTTCGCCCAAGCGTTGGTTTGCAACCGATTGCATTGAACTGTGCGGTGACACGTTTCTGCTCGAATTCCTTGTACTCTGTGGTGAGGGAGCTCTGATTACTTGTACTATGGGTTCTACGTATTCAAGACGCAAGTTACAATCCTCATCGGCTGTCTCTCTACTTTCCTGCTCCTCTGTCGTATGCTGGCCTAGGTTTTCTGTGCCTTGACGTACATTATCCGCGTTATGGTGCATTATCTGTACTGTTTTTCACGATACTGCATCGTCTGTTGTACTGTCCTCTATTCTCTGTCCATCTTCATGTTGGTTGTCTACCTCAATTCGGTCAAGGTCTCGATCTGCCATTGCTAATCTTTCCAAATCCCTAATTTTCTGTTTTAAAAGCAATTCACGCGCCCTACTTCGCGTTAACATGCGCTCATACGACCTCACGCGTTTCATAAACTTTTTGCACACACGACTTGACAATCAATTCACTTACTTGTTGGGTCAGAACCAACTTGTCAACGATGTATCCGCCACCTGTGCGCTTTCATTGGAGAGAAAACTTAATTCTAACAATATTAAAATTCATAACTTAATTATGCTATTGTCTCTGCTAGAATGTCTCACTTTCTATTGAATACTTTCTTACTATCTATCGCTGCAGCTACTGTTTCCGACTATGTATAACTTTCAGAAAAAAAAAATTTTTTTTTTTACGAAAATTTTTCAACAGGATGTTTTTCTGACCTAGTTAGGCATGTGATTGACCTTCAATCATGGTATTTCACCATCCTGGCAGGGTCGCCATTCTCTAACATTCTGCGCAGTGTCTGTTGTTCTATGTCGTGTCTCCCTACCTGTTGCTGGTAAGGAGACGCCAGACCACACATGACATGTAGAGTTCAGAAGAGTTCAGTGAAGACTAGCGATGATATAACCAAATACTTATTGATTTCAGCGTCAGCTTTACTGCACTCCCTGTAAAAGAATCTTAATACTAACTAAATTTAGTGGAAGGGTTTCAAGGCTTTCCTATTTTTAGTTAGCTGGTAAAATAACGTCGAAAAATCAGTTAAGTTTAGCACTAGAAATTTTATTCTACTCACAAAACATTGTTTATAAATTGCACTATTGATAAAAGGAAATGTTTTAATACAGGATGATAAAAACCAACTGCGTTCAACAAAAATGTGAACGAATATCCCCTGAATGGGTTTCCAAGTTCTACAATGGATCGAAGGATGACCTATGCCATATCACATCTATAATATAGGTTTAAATTAAGTTTCACAAAAGAAAAAACTATCAAAATGGTCTACAGTGACCCTCAATTATCTTTAATTACTTATCTAACTTGTCGTAAATTACAGTGGCTGATATGGCTTCTCAATAATTATATAACAGAAAAATCATCGCGTTTCAGATTTTAACTTACGTAGCAAATGTGAATACCATGGGCTTCAATTGACGATCGACATTAGTATTATGTAAAAAGGGCATGTAACAGATGAGACTTCTGCAGTTCTGAGTGAAGCCTTTTGCACTCAAAAATGCGGCTTCGCGAGCGTTCATTACCTTGTCAGTGTTCGTCAGGGGGCGGCAGACGGCACAGCTCCCTGCACCTTGCCGTCTCGGAAGCAAATCTTTCCTAACTTCTCCTTACTACAATTTACCGAAGTTGGTTTAAAAAAAACTATCTGGCTGTGTTTACATCTGGCCAGTCAGGGTCTCAATGTTAACCTTAAGCTCTGCCTACAAAAATTCTGTCTATCCAATGAGAAACGTTATACTTTTCGTGGTGGGGCAATGTTTTTAACGTTTGCAACGTAACACAGACGCAAAAAAGTCTCACTCTAAAACTCGCGGCTGGTGTGGCCCTTTTAGTGTTATCGTAAGATCTATAATGTTCTTCTGGAGGGCTCTGGCTTTTAAGATGGACTGGGGGGTGGTCCTGGTGGTTAGCTGCCTACGTGGGTGTCCGTCCCTTATCGTAGGGCCTTCTAGCTTAACACGGTTTTGCTCTCGGCTTTTGTTCTCGTTTCTCCCCTCGGAACAGTGTCTGTCTCACGGTGGGATGGTATGACATGCATTTAGGCATTCTTGTGTTAGTCTGTGGTATTCCATTTGCTCACTCGTTACTCGTACTACTTTGATTAATTTAATGTCACGATTTATTCAGAGCTATGTGACATACTACTGGATTTGCTTATCATGTCAGGGTTTTCATGGAAGGTGTTGGATTTGCCTGACACCTTACACATTTCACTCTCCATTGGCACCAGTGAAAGGGACAAACGGGACTTCGTACACGCCTCCATAGCCCTTGAGCTGCCCTAATGTCATCATGTCCTCCAGCTGCCTGCGCTGTCGTCTACTCTGTTGCCGTTTGGAACATCATAGTCCTCTGCTCTGTTTCTATTTCATTACGTCTCATTCGGTCCCTCTCGTTTTGTGCTTCCTTGACAGAGTCTAATTCTCGTACAGCGCTCTTGAATCACTCTATTGTGTCTTTGTTTGTCAATGAGCAGATCCTGGTACCTGAATCGCAGTTAAATATAGCAGTGTCGCATTATCTCCTTACCATTATATGGTTGGTCCAGGTAACGGTTCTTGTTGACAAGTGTCTCGAAAAACTTTACCAGGCTGCAACACCCCGATGCTTCGTAATCCTTCCCTAATATAATCTCCTGTTTAATCCCTTCTTCGGTGTTCTGTGACCAGCAGGTATTTAGGAATGCCTCTCTGAATTCGCCGTAACTGTGCAGTTTGCTGCAACGTTACACATGTTGTGTGCTACTGAACCCCCAAGTATCCACAGGCATATTACAATTTGTATACTAGTGGCCATGACTCGGGTAGCACCCTGTCATGGTGAGAAATCCATGACTTGGGGTGTAATGAATTGTATTTCTCTTTGTAAACCTGAAAATTTTGAACTGAGAGAAAATGTGATAAATCAAAATATTCGTAATTTTGTACACCTGGTCTTTCTCTAAATTCTAGCACGCGTGAGCCCGAGGTTTTAATAGCCGACCTGTCGATGTATGTTGTACCTTCGCCTTGTGTCATCAGAGTCATGTAGCAATGTTTCCGTACGTCTAAGGAGTCGCGCGCTGTTGTGGTCCGGCTCAGTACTTTGTGTATTACGCGCCATTGACTGCGCGCGGCCGTGCGTCGCAACCCGTTAAAGTGAGCGCTCCTGCCGTATATCAGCCTGGGCTTCATTGTTTTGTCTTTGACATTTCTGCTGATCAATAAGCTCATGCCGACGGGCTGTTGCTTCTGGTTGAATTTCTACTCGAAAGAACAGGTCGCACATTTGTCTTATCTCATCCGACAGCTCATTCTGTCGGGTAGTCAGACGCGTACGCTCATCTTTGATTTTTAACATTTCTTCCTGCGTCTTTTCGGCTACTGTCTGTCCCTCTCTTGTAAGAGTAGAAACAGTCTTCTTGGATGCGCTCACTTCGACCTTTGCCAGAGCTGCCTGACCTCGTGCAGTTTGGCCATTTTTCCGCGCGCCTCGTGCTACTAATCTGGTTGTCCTAGCCTTACGTCTGGAATATACTGCTACATCTCCTATCTCATCTGACGTTTTCCTAATGTCTTCAACCTCTTCTTTTACACCCTTAACTTCATTCCTGATCTGATTTACATTTTCGACAAACTCTTCAGCTGTCCTTTGTCTTTCCTTTATTTGTTTCATTACTTCGTCCTATCTCTTTCCCTTCTTGTCTTATCGCTTCTGAATTTCCCTAATCTCGTTCATGAGGAGATTCTGTCTCTGGTCTTCTTTCTGCCGTCTGTTTTTTTCCCTTTTCTGTCATCTCTTCTCTGCCTGTTGCATAAATTGAAGGATTGATTCTAATTGTGTACTTCCAGCAACGTACCGAGGACTAGACGCTCGCGACTCAACTGCTCTATGGCGCATTGCCTGCGAAATCGGGTTGTTACTTTCCTGACTCTTCCTCTTTCTGTATTTACAGAACCTACGAGACCTACCACATCGACATCGCTTTCACTTTCAGTGCCTGAGTGAACTGAATCCTCATCATCAGAGTATACGGCATTCGACATTTGTACCCCGTTTGCAGAGTGATTTAAATGAGATTCTTCCGCCGTCCTGTCTTGTTCTGCATCAATGACTGGCTCGTGTTTCATTTTGGACGACAACAGTGCGCAGCCTCTCTCACTACACACACGAGCTTAGCTTCTCGTAAGCATTTAAATCAGTTGCTACTTCCGCAAGCTTCCGACTCAAACGCATCATGCGCGGCAGCTCTACTGTGACCTTTTTTCAAATAACGCACACATTTATGCCTAAGCCCATGAAACAAAATCTTCTCTAAAATACTGTACATATCCTCACAACTAAATTTGCTCCACTCAACTTGCACAACGCTGTTACCAACGACGCAACATCGGGCAAGAAATGACGCAAAAGTCACAGACAAGGCAAAAAAATAAAAAATAATAAATAGATGACACAGACAATACATACACTGAAATAAAATGACTACAACATACTAAAAATTACTGAGATACAGCTCATAGCGCCAATATCGAGCCTAAATATTGTCAGTGCACCATAGTCTCACTTTGGAAAAAAGCGAAACACGCGCCTGTTCCGCAAGATAAAGCACTAACTACGTCACAAAAGTGCCATGAATCTAAATGTTGGCCAAGGGTCGCCAGTTGCAAGCGCTTGCTAACCTTATCATAAATGTATGTCCAGGTGATGCTAAATGTTATTATCTTTACATAATGAAAAGTATTATCTTCTCAACAATCTCCAAATCATGAGCTACACCCTTAACTTTTATGTGTGAAATTAGTGAATTTACTCGTGGCACTTTTGTTGCCTTTGTCTGCGGTCACTTTCAGAACTCAAAATAAATCATCAAATTAACTAATTTAGTACGATTGCAGTCTGAATTGCTGGTATATCCATGCATCACGACAATAAAGACAATGAATGGCTGGAAGAGAATCGAGCTGATAAATCTTACAAAAAAATGCCAAATATAAATTAGGAAAGGAATGGTGCTTGATTGGCAAAGCACTCATTGGGGTGGAAACTATACAAGTTCTCAACTGAATTAATCGCTTTTACAACGCAATCAGACTTCGTTTACACGAATCCACCGTGAGACCGAATTCTATTCAAATGCAATCAACTACGACCAGGTACACCACAAGCTATGTTTCACGGAGCAGAGGGAGCTGTGAATATCACTAAGTACCCCACGCTGGTGCAGCAGTAATTTACCCTTTCACCTTGATTCAGGCGGAAGCTAAAAACTGCACCCTGTTGGCGAGGGGTGGAGTGCGGCAGCAGCTCTAATGTTATGACGCGTCCATGAAATCTTAAACTACGCGGACTGGCGTTCTGACTATCAGAACGCGGGAAACTTCCCTATCAGAGCCCTGAAATCCCGGCAGATTTCAGTCTGAGGTGCACCCATTCGCTGGTCTGGTCTACCAATTTGACTCACAGGCACGATAGCTCCTGCTGGAATCGTCAGACGGCAGACTCCAAGATGCTACTCCAGGCGGGTGTAAACATGAATGTGCGCAACGGGAAATACTGAATGCGAAAATGAAGATTTGGCCCTGTCCGACTATCCCCTGAAGCAGATCTTAGGATATCTTAATGGTGATATTCTCTCCTCCTTCTTGGTCTTTAACATATAAATTACAACATAAACATAAATGAATGATTAAGGGAACTAATAACTACAAAATGATAAATGCTGTTTCTGCTTATACATTTATTGTACATTAAAACCCCTTTATATATTATAAATGTTAATATATCAATGTCCAATGGAGATAAAGAGATACAAATGAATTTCCTAACTAATATGATCGATCAATTGCCCAACTCTGCCCCCTTTTATGCCTAGGTGATCTAATATAAATAATGCGAGATGACTGATATCATCTACATACCAAACACCAGAAGACACTACTTTTCAAAGATGATCTATAGTGGTGTGCAACCTCAGTGAAAATAAAAGTTAATTGATCACAGCTGTTTAGCTTTATAGCCCTAATAAGCCGAAACAATTAGCAATATCAAAGTATGTACTGCGTCCGGTGCGTCGGAGTGATGGTTCTCGTACACGTCTGCGACGACGGAAGAACTCAAGCCATTAGGATCTTTATACTAGCCTAACTACAACCCTATTCAAAGTATTACACTGTTGTTGGGTATCACAAGATCGTCCGATCTTACGGTTCTTGGTTTCGTCGTGGATGTCGTCGTGAATATCTGTGAGCAAGAAAGTGCACGTCTGCACAAACATACACAAATGAATAATTAGGCGAGCCTTATCTTTATTTCATGCTTCGGCATGCTTCCTCTGGACAATCATAACCTACATATCAAATTTAGTACAAATTTACTGATACTTCCTTTAATCACACTGTCACGTACCTTCTTTCATGTTTTTACTCAGTAATACCTTCTCTGTCGCTGTCCTTTCTCCGGAGCTACTGCTGTAACCTTTATCTCTCGTTAACTCTTCATTTTATGTAAATAAAGTTATATTTTATTTTACTATTGGTACCTGCAAATATAAAGATTTCAGTACATTAGGTAAAATCACTGCTCATCAACACGACTGCCATGCCCTTATGTATTACCTACGATGTCATGTGCTTTGAACGTACAGCATTTCGTACTTTCCTTTATTAAGTTTTAAGTTTTGATATCCCCTGATTACACTTCCATTTCATAACACTCTACATTTCGGTGCGCTCATATGGTATTCCACAGGACTGGCCATCATGTACACAATTCTTCCGTCTCGTTGAACAGCATAAATACCACACTTCCATAGACAAATAACGGTGCGCTCTCGCGTACCCACGTGGAGCAGGCCACCTAGTGAACTCTCGTTTCTCTGAATAGAGACAAATCAAACTTCGACGACACACCTGTGTCACCGCAAACCACTACTAGCAAGTCACTCATTTGTGATCCCATTGCTAAACATGGAAAATGGACACTCATTTCATGATGTAGTTCTAAATTTTTTTCAAAATGCTCACGTTCTCTGCTAATACGTTCCACATCAATTAGGTAACAAACTTACCTATTCACGCATCTTTACAAAATTTTTGCAGTGCCACACGTTTCTCATTTTTACTTTATTCTTTCATGGACAGATAGTACATCTTAAACTCCAAACACCTTTTAAATTGCACACTCAGCTTGCCCTGCACATAATTATAGCCTACACAAAGAAATATACCTTATTTTTCTCACCCTCGACATCCTGCCCTTTTTTATACACTGTAGTACGTCTTTTAACATGATAATAGCAGAGAAAATATTCATAAATCTACATATCCCTTCAGTGTAATAACTTAACGGCTAACTATATACAATATAGTTTACTTTCGCCATACAAGCTCACTTTAATTCTTCCTAATTATTCTATAAATGGCTTGAGATAGCTCACATGATGGGATACCAAAGATTTTCCTTATGTCACAGACTCAATTTCAACCTCATTTGCGTGCGCTAGTCTTATTGTACGTACAGGGCCGCTATATCTCTTGAAGAACTTTTGACATAGCTTCATTTGTTTATTTGCACAACCTAAAAGACATAACTAAGACTTTTTGTCCAACTACTAATCCCCTTACGTGTGTCTTCTGGTCCACGTGCACCTTGCGCTTCTCTCGAAAATTGCGCGCCACTATGACTTTGTGTTGTCGGCGCGTCCTTTGCGGAAGATCGATCAGTCCTCGAATTTTATCAGGAGGGTCCCTATTCTTCAGAACCATCATAGGTGGCATCAATGTAGTATGGTGGGGGATTTCGTTTATCACATCCTGAAAATCTTTAAGAAATACATCCCAGGTAGCATGATTCTTTCCACGGTATAGCCTACACATACCGGGTGATCAAAAAGTCAGTATAAATTTGAAAACATAATAAACCACGTAATAATGTACACTCCTGGAAATTGAAATAAGAACACCGTGAATTCATTGTCCCAGGAAGGGGAAACTTTATTGACACATTCCTGGGGTCAGATACATCACATGATCACACTGACAGAACCACAGGCACATAGACACAGGCAACAGAGCTTGCACAATGTCGGCACTAGTACAGTGTACATCCACCTTTCGCAGCAATGCAGGCTGCTATTCTCCCATGGAGACGATCGTAGAGATGCTGGATGTAGTCCTGTGGAACGGCTTGCCATGCCATTTCCACCTGGCGCCGCAGTTGGACCAGCGTTCGTGCTGGACGTGCAGACCGCGTGAGACGACGCTTCATCCAGTCCCAAACATGCTCAATGGGGGACAGATCCGGAGATCTTGCTGGCCAGGGTAGTTGACTTACACCTTCTAGAGCACGTTGGGTGGCACGGGATACATGCGGACGTGCATTGTCCTGTTGGAACAGCAAGTTCCCTTGCCGGTCTAGGAATGGTAGAACGATGGGTTCGATGACGGTTTGGATGTACCGTGCACTATTCAGTGTCCCCTCGACGATCACCAGTGGTGTACGGCCAGTGTAGGAGATCGCTCCCCACACCATGATGCCGGGTGTTGGCCCTGTGTGCCTCGGTCGTATGCAGTCCTGATTGTGGCACTCACCTGCACGGCGCCAAACACGCATACGACCATCATTGGCACCAAGGCAGAAGCGACTCTCATCGCTGAAGACGACACGTCTCCATTCGTCCCTCCATTCACGCCTGTCGCGACACCACTGGAGGCGGGCTGCACGATGTTGGGGCGTGAGCGGAAGACGGCCTAACGGTGTGCGGGACCGTAGCCCAGCTTCATGGAGACGGTTGCGAATGGTCCTCGCCGATACCCCAGGAGCAACAGTGTCCCTAATTTGCTGGGAAGTGGCGGTGCAGTCCCCTACGGCACCGCGTAGGATCCTACGGTCTTGGCGTGCATCCGTGCGTCGCTGCGGTCCGGTCCCAGGTCGACGGGCACGTGCACCTTCCGCCGACCACTGGCGACAACATCGATGTACTGTGGAGACCTCACGCCCCACGTGTTGAGCAATTCGGCGGTACGTCCACCCGGCCTCCCGCATGCCCACTATACGCCCTCGCTCAAAGTCCGTCAACTGCACATACGGTTCACGTCCACGCTGTCGCGGCATGCTACCAGTGTTAAAGACTGCGATGGAGCTCCGTATGCCACGGCAAACTGGCTGACACTGACGGCGGCGGCGCACAAATGCTGAGCAGCTAGCGCCATTCGACGGCCAACACCGCGGTTCCTGGTGTGTCCGCTGTGCCGTGCGTGTGATCATTGCTTGTACAGCCCTCTCGCAGTGTCCGGAGCAAGTATGGTGGGTCTGACACATCGGTGTTAATGTGTTCTTTTTTCCATTTCCAGGAGTGTAGATAGAGAGGTAAAAATTGACACACTTGCTTGGAATGACATGGGGTTTGATTATAACAAGAAAAAAAAGTATTGCTAGACACGTGAAAGATCTCGAGCGTCGTTTGGTGATGATCGTGTGCTCAGCCGCCACTTTCGTCATGCTTGGCCTCCCAGGTCTCCATACCTCAGTCCGTGCGATTGTTGGCTTTGGGGTTACCTGAAGTCGCAAGTGTATCGTGATCGACCGACATCTCAGATGGGGTGCTGAAAGACAACATCCAACGCCAATGCCTCACCATAACTCCGGACATGATTTACAGTGCTGTTCACAACATTATTCCTCGACTACAGCTATTGTTGAGGAATGATGGTGGACATATTGAGCATTTCCTGTAAAGAACATCCTCTTTGCTTTGTCTTACTTTGTTATGCTAATTATTGCTATTCTGATCAGATGAAGCGCCATGTGTCGGACATTTTTTGAACGTTTCTACTTTTTTTGGTTCTAATAAAACCCCATGTCATTCCAGGCATGTGTGGCAATTTGTACCTCTCTACCTACATTATTCCGTGATTTATTCATTTTTCAAATTTACACTGACTTTTTGATCTCCCGGTATTACCCAAATCTTTCATTGTTCTCTTCGCGGGTTTCGAACTCGGACGAAATCTACTAACAAATATGGATTTTATTTTATACCTTCTCAGTGTTCTTTTCCTTACCTCAGATTTATATTGAGGTCCATTATCTGAGATAATACTATCTACAGCTCCCACTTGGTTTATGAAGTCTCTGCACAAGGCTCTACTCATAGTTGCACCAGTCGCCCTTTTTAGTGGTGTCAGCGTCACAAATTTGGATGTCAGATCCAGCTCTACCAATATATATTGATGGCCCCTAGGTGTGTTGGGTAATGGTATCATTAAATCCGTCGCTGCCATATGACTTAGTTTCTCAGGAATAATTGGGTAAAAAGGAGCCTGGATCCCTACAGTTGCTGATTTCGGCTTTTGGCAGTATTTACAGATGGCTAGTACTTTCCTTATACGTTTCTCCATGTTTTTAAAATAGCAGACACTCCTCATTTTCATAAAACATTTTCGTGGGCCGAAATGTGCGTAACTCAGGTGTGTATACCATATAACCTTATTTATTAACTCATTTGGTATGCACACCACCCACAACGAACCATTACCCTTTGCCCTATAAAACAGAATCCCTTTTCTCAAGAGGTAGTGCTGTCTTACGCGGGCCTGCGTCCGATCCTTCCATTTTTCCTTTATTTTGACTAAATCTGGATCCTTGCCCTACTCATCCTAGATATTCCGCATCGTTACAGTGACGAAATTTTCGAATGCAACCCCTTTGAGGTACAACAACGAAAAGTGCTCATGATCTAATGCTTCAGCCGTCTCTTCTGTTATACCAAGAGCTGAGAGGGACAAGGCATCAGCAATGACGTCTGTCGGACCAGGCACATAGACTGTTGAAAATTGGATTCTTGAAACACAGCTACCCATCTCGCTAGTCTTTCATGTGGAAGTTTGATGGTTAGGAGAGATTCTTGGGCTCTATGGTCCATATAGACTTTTGTTTTTCTACCGAACAAAAAATATGGTTCAAATGGCTCTGAGCTCTATAGGACTTAACATGTGAGGTTATCAGTCCCCTAGAACTTAGAACTACTTAAACCTAACTAACCTAAGGACACCACACACATCCACGCCCGAGGCAGAATTCGAACCTGCGACCGTAGCAGTCGCGCGGTTGCGGACTGAAGCGCCTAGAACCGCTCGGCCACCGCGGCCGGCACAGAAAGTATCTAAGCTTTTTAAATCCCCATACTATGCAAGGGTTTCAAGTTCGGTAACAGAGTAAATCCGTTCACTTTTGGATAGTACCCTGCTACCAAAGGCAATTGTTCTGTGTACTAATTTGCCGTCTTGTTCACACTCCTAAAACAACATAAATCCCAAACCGGTCTTCGTGCTGTCAGTGACCATAAAAGAACCCAGTGATAAGTCAGGATGGGATAAAATACGAGCATTGACGAGTGCCGCCTTCAAATTATTGAATTCTCAGTCTGCACATTCATCCCACACACAGGGTGTTCCTTTTCCTGTCAATTGGCAGAGTCGGGGAGTAGCTAATGTTTCCACATTTATAAACCTATTATAAAAATTTACTATCCCTACAAATCTCCTCAGTTGTTTTCTGGTTGTAGGAATGGCAAACTTTGCAACTGCTGCCATCCTCTCTGGGTCGGGACTAATCCCTTCTCCTGTTATCACGTGTCCCAGAAAGCTAACCCTACTGCTCCCTAAACATGACTTATCAATGAAACTTCCTGGGAGATTAAAACTGTGTGCCCGACCGAGACTCGAACTCGGGACCTTTGCCTTTCGCGGGCAAGTGCTTTACCATCTGAGCTACAGAAGCACGACTCACGCACGGTACTCACAGCTTTACTTCTGCCAGTATCTTGTCTCCTACCTTCCAAAAACCCCGAGAATTCTTTGAAGGAGCTGCTCAAGCCTTGCAGGGAGATCCGTCTCTGGCACAATAATGGTATTTATTTGGCGCGGATCTAACACCAGTCGAATTCCACCATCCCTTTTGTCTACTATGCGTAATGGACTATTGTACTCAGATCTCGCGGCCTCAATTACGCCTTCGTCCTCCGCTCTTCGTAGTTCACCGAGAACCCTTTCCCAGTATGACCATGGGATGGCATAAGGAGGTACCCGAAATGGTCTATGTTTCCTTACTTCAAATTTATATTGATACCCCTTAATCCATCCCGTTTTAGGTTAGACGATCCCTGCGTTATTTTTGAGTGCAAGCTCCAAGCCTTGCTTGCCCATATTATACAGGGTGAAGCGAAATTCGCGCACTCGAGCTTCACAGCGTGATTCCTCACATGCCAGCGGTAAAAAAATGTCTGTCACAAAATTTCGTCCAGCGATTACATCCGGCAGAACAAGGACGTTAAAGAGTGGCAATCTGGCAACACTGTAACAACATTTATAGTAACTAGGTCTGTCAACCCATAATGATTGTGCTGTATAGTTGGTGCAGTAGACAGATTTTTGGGTCAGCATGAAGGACGCCGAGAGTTCGATCCTGGGTTCAAGCATATGTTTTTTATTTGGTAAATGTAGTTCAAGTGGTACGGTGTCTGCCATCTTAATCGTCAACAGCAATTGCAACGAGTCCTCTAGAAAACATTTGCCCATACATACGACAATCATAGAAATGAAAAATTGGTCAACTTTGAAAGAAGCGCTTTCCACGTCGTGGGCTCGAATTTATTCGCACCACTTCCTCTACTAGAAGCGTAACCTGTTTTCTTTGTTCCCTCCTCTAGTGGTCACATAGATTAGTACGGTACCAACTATTATTCTTGCCTCGTTCAGGTCCACTGCATTTCGTTAGGGCCTTACGTTACCAGTAGGACGAGCAACGTACTTTGCGAATAATATCCAAACTCGGTTACTACTTGTATGTGTTATCACCATGGTCCCATTAATTGTTTCAACTGTCTATTTCTTATTTGTCTAACCATGTATTTCTTGTGTTCAGTGTTACAAAATGTTGTAAATTTAGGGTACATGTGACATAAGAAACGGTTTATATTACAGTATGAGATGACAGATGGAAATTAGCAATTAAAAAAAAAAAAATGCACGCCAACCCACGATTGAACCCTCGACCTCCTGCGTGCTAACCCAAAACTCTATCCACTGAGCCAACTGCGCAGCGCAAAATATACCTGCTGTGGAAGTAGTTACGACGCTTGTTGTTGCAGCGTTGCCAGATTGCCCCTCTTTAACGTCCTTTTTCTGCCGGATATACTCGCCAGACGAAATGTTGTGAAATATATCGCTGGCGTAGGGGTAAGATAGATACAGCCTACAGGAAAATTAAAGAGACCTTTGGAGAAAAGAGAACCAGTTGAATGAATATCAAGAGCTCAGATGGAAATCCAGTTCTAAGCAAAGAAGGGAAAGCAGAATGGTGGAAGGAGTATATAGAAGGTTTATACAAGGGCGATCTACTTGAGGACAATGTTATGGAAATGGGTTGGGTTGTTTGGGGGAAGAGACCAAACTGCGAGCTCATCGGTCTCATCGGATTAGGGAAGGTTGGGGAAGGAAGTCGGCCATGCCCTTTCAAAGGAACCATCCCGGCATTTGCCTGGAGCGATTTAGGGAAATCACGGAAAACCTAAATCAGGATGGCCAGACGCGGGAATGAACCGTCGTCCTCCCGAATGCAAGTCCAGTTTGCTAACCACTGCGCCACCTCACTCGGTTATGGAAATGGCAGAGGATGTAGATGAAGATGAAATGGGAGATATGATACTGCGTGAAGAGTTTGACAGAGCACTGAAAGGCCTGAGTCGAAACAAGGCCCCGGGAGCAGACAACATTCCATTAGAACTACTGACGGCCTTGGGAGAGCCAGTCCTGACAAAACTCTATCATCTGGTGAGCAAGATGTACGAGACAGGCGAAATACCCTCAGACTTCAAGAAGAATATAATAATTCCAATCCCAAAGAAAGCAGGTGTTAACAGATGTGAAAATTACCGAACTATCAGTTTAACAAGCCACAGCTGCAAAATACTAACGCGAATTATTTACAGACGAATGGAAAAACTAGTAGAAGCCGACCTCGGGGATGATCAGTTTGGATTCCGTAGAAATGTTGGAACACGTGAGGCAATACTAACCTTACGACTTATCTTAGAAGAAATATTAAGGAAAGGCAAACCTACGTTTCTAGCATTTGTAGATTTAGAGAAAGCTTTTGACAATGTTGACTGGAATACTCTCTTTCAAATTCTAAAGGTGGCAGTGTTAAAATACAGGGAGCGAAAGGCTATTTACAATTTGTACAGAAACCAGATGTCGGTTATAAGAGATGAGGGGCATGAAAGGGAAGCAGTAGTTGGGAAGGGAGTGAGACAGGGTTGTAGCCTCTCCCCAATGTTATTCAATTGTATATTGAGCAAGCAGTAAAGGAAACAAAAGAAAAATTCGGAGTAGCTATTAAAATCCAGGGAGAAGAAATACACTACTGGAAATTGAAATAAGAACACCGTGAATTCATTGTCCCAGGAAGGGGAAACTTTATTGACACATTCCTGGGGTCAGATACATCACATGATCACACTGACAGAACCACAGGCACATAGACACAGGCAACAGAGCATGCACAATGTCGGCACTAGTACAGTGTATATCCACCTTTCGCAGCAATGCAGGCTGCTATTCTCCCATGGAGACGATCGTAGAGATGCTGGATGCAGTCCTGTGGAATGGCTTGCCATGCCATTTCCACCTTGCGCCTCAGTTGGACCAGTGTTCGTGCTGGACGTGCAGACCGCGTGAGACGCCGCTTCATCCAGTCCCAAACATGCTCAATGGGGGACAGATCCGGAGATCTTGCTGGCCAGGGTAGTTGACTTACACCTTCTAGAGCACGTTGGGTGGCACGGGATACATGCGGACGTGCATTGTCCTGTTGGAACAGCAAGTTCCCTTGCCGGTCTAGGAATGGTAGAACGATGGGTTCAATGACGGTTTGGATGTACCGTGCACTATTCAGTGTCCCCTCGACGATCACCAGTGGTGTACGGCCAGTGTAGGAGATCGCTCCCCACACCATGATGCCGGGTGTTGGCCCTGTGTGCCTCGGTCGTATGCAGTCCTGATTGTGGCGCTCACCTGCACGGCGCCAAACACGCATACGACCATCATTGGCACCAAGGCAGAAGCGACTCTCATCGCTGAAGACGACACGTCTCCATTCGTCCCTCCATTCACGCCTGTCGCGACACCACTGGAGGCGGGCTGCACGATGTTGGGGCGTGAGCGGAAGACGGCCTAACGGTGTGCAGGACCGTAGCCCAGCTTCATGGAGACGGTTGCGAATGGTCCTCGCCGATACCCCAGGAGCAACAGTGTCCCTAATTTGCTGGGAAGTGGCGGTGCGGTCCCCTACGGCACTGCGTAGGATCCTACGGTCTTGGCGTGCATCCGTGCGTCGCTGCGGTCCGGTCCCAGGTCGACGGGCACGTGCACCTTCCGCCGACCACTGGCGACAACTTCGATGTACTGTGGAGACCTCACGCCCCACGTGTTGAGCAATTCGGCGGTACGTCCACCCGGCCTCCCGCATGCCCACTATACGCCCTCGCTCAAAGTCCGTCAACTGCACATACGGTTCACGTCCACGCTGTCGCGGCATGCTACCAGTGTTAAAGACTGCGATGGAGCTCCGTATGCCACGGCAAACTGGCTGACACTGACGGCGGCGGTGCACAAATGCTGAGCAGCTAGCGCCATTCGACGGCCAACACCGCGGTTCCTGGTGTGTCCGCTGTGCCGTGCGTGTGATCATTGCTTGTACAGCCCTCTCGCCGTGTCCGGAGCAAGTATGGTGGGTCTGACACACCGGTGTCAATGTGTTCTTTTTTCCATTTCCAGGAGTGTATAAACTTTGAGGTTCACCGATGACATTGTAATTCTGTCAGAGACAACAAAGGACTTGAAAGAGCAGTTGAACGGAATGGACAGTGTGTTGAAAGGAGGATATAAGATGAACATCAACAGAAGCAAAACGAGGATAATGAAATGTAGTCGAATTAAGTCTGGTGATGCTGGGGGAATTACATTAGGAAATGAGACACTTAAAGTAGTGAAGGAGTTCTGGTATTTGGGGAGCAAAATAACTGATGATGGTCGAAGTAGAGAGGATATAAAATGTAGACTGGCAATGGCATGGAAAGCTTTTCTGAAGAGGAGAAATTTGTTAACATCAAGTATAGATTTAAGTGTCAGGAAGTCGTTTCTGAAAGTATTTGTATGGAGTGTAGCCATGTATGGAAGTGAAAGGTGGACGATAAATAGTTTAGACAAGAAGAGAATAGAAGAGAATAGAAGCTTTCGAAATGTGGTGCTACAGAAGAATGGTGAAGATTAGATGGGTAGATCACATAACTAATGAGGAGGTATTGAATAGGATTGGGGAGAACAGTAGTTTGTGGCACAACTAGACTAGAAGAAGGGATCGGTTGGTAGGACATGTTCTGAGGCATCAAGGCATCACCAATTTAGTATTGGAGGGTAGCGTGGAGGGTAAAAATCGTAGAGGGTGACCAAGAGATGAATACACCAAGCAGATTGAGAAGGATGTAGGTTGCAGTAGGTACTGGGAGATGATGAAGCTTGCACAGGATAGAGTAGCATGGAGAGCTGCATCAAACCAGTCTCAGGACTTATGACCACATCAACAACAATCGCTGGCATGTGACGAGTCGCGCTGCGAAGCCCGAGTCCGCGAATTTCGCTTCATCCTGTATATGCTTTCCAGATTCTCGAGTTTCGAATCAATCTTACTGTTAATTTCATTCATCTGCTCACATTCTGACTTGAACTCTGCTCTATTCTCATTACTTTTTCTACACTTTCCCCTCTGAACTCCATGCTGGCCAGTGAATTGTAGTTTTAAACAGCTCGCCGGAATTTGAGCTTGTATTGCCTTCTCATCAAATTTTGTTCTCTTTCCCTAACGTTAACTCCCCTCTTCCTAGATCAATCAGAGCTTCCTGTGCTACAAGAAAATCTACACCGATTATTACATGAGCTGTTATTTTCGGTATTATGAACAGATTTGCAGTCATCTGGTGTCCTTGGCATTCAAAATCTAGACGTGTTTGTTGCGATATTTCCATACTTTTTCCAAGTAACGCACCTCGTACCTCTGTTTTTTGTACTGTGAGCGTCGGTGAATTAACTGAATCCTTTCATTTAACGAACAGCCTATCTGAAATTGCTGAGAGTTCACTTCCACTATCTATTACAGCAGTACCTGTAATACCTCTAATTTGTACTTTTACCACCAGATAGATTTGTTAACGTATCCTTTTCATCAAGTACTATCTCCCTCATGTCCTCAAATTCTATAATATCTATGTTATTACTACCGAGACGGTTTACGGGTGCTTTTTCACTAGTGCCCGTCGTCTGGCCTAGTCATTGTTCACTTCTATGTCATTTTGGCGTACTCTCCCAGGGTTAGGTGGTCTAACTTCAATTGGTTGTTCCCTATTCCTGTCGTTATTCGTTACACCCCAAGCTTGGTCAGACCGTTGACGAGTTTCCCTATTGTCGTCCCATGATGCGCCAATCATTTTGTGGCTCCCATCTGCTTTCATTTTGTTGCCTACATTCTCTGCTATAGTTCTTCTCCTGTACATTGTTCCCACTACGATATTTATGGCCCACGTTTTGGTGGGGCGGCCGATTTACATTGTTTTGCCAATTATGGCTTCTATTATCCCCTCCGTTGTTCTCTCCTGTTTCACTTTGCACGTCTCTCTGCCTACGTTTTTCTCGTGCCTGGTGCTCATTGAAAGCGAACTCCAACTCTCTTAGGATACCGTTGAATCATTCTACATCACTTCCACATCGACCGACGAGCGTTTGCTGCTAGGAAATTGACAACTTCATGTAGCACAATCTTATGATCTCAGCCGGTATGCATGGGTCGTCCCAACTCTGATTTTTCTTGGTAAAATTTTCGAAATATTTCACCTGATTCCGGAATCCTGAACTCTCCAAGTCTCTGCTCATCATTATTTCCTATGTGATACTGTCCTGTGCCTCCTCGGACCAGTATTTGTTTAAAAATGCTTCACGAAACTCTTCGTATGACGTGCACGTTTTTGCCATGTTCTGCGTGCATTCGGCCGATGTTCCCTCGATATGGGAACATACGAAGTCCAGTTTCTACATGAGAGGCCAGTGAGGAATTAATGATTATTCAAACTGTCCAATAAAATTTTTTTGGTGTCAAACATTACCCTCGTCTTCGTAATGCTGGAATTTTCGTACAGTGATAAACTGCTTAAAATCGAAAATTTCATTAAAATTTCTTCCCGTTCGGCCTACCACATTCTCATTTGGCGCTAACGTTTCCTGTCTACCGTTACCTTGGGCATCCTCCCTTCTACTCTCTGTCACCTTTTCATCACTGGAAAAATATTCAGTGGTGCGCATTATAGGGTAATCGGGTAACAATTATGCAAATGAAGTATCTCATTGCTGTTCTCCGTATTCGCAATTTACGACCCAGTTGTGCCCTGTGTAGACGCGGGGGCCATATCTCTAGCGATATTTCGTTGCTTTGCAGATACGCTTTCAGTCTGTAGTTGACGAACAACTCTTACATTCGAGCACATTCTAATATCGTCTGGGCTTGGACATGATCGTGCTGAGTTTGAAATGGCTCTTTAGGTTCTTGTTCTTTCCAAATCACCTACTATTTCTTTCCTGAGATGTGATTTTTGACTAGGTTGCGACCTGACGTCTTGGGATAATTGCTTAATTTTGCTTTCTGTTTTGTTTGGATTGGTAGAACTCCGCGGTCAATGGCTTATTTGGCGCAATTCTTGTCTTTTGCAGCTGCGTTATTTCTACTTGTTTCACGCATCTCTGCAACTTCGTTAATGCACCTCTACCTATCTTTTTAGTGTTTTCTGTCTTCTCTAACGTTTCAAGAGCAATCCGCTTTGGCCTCCTCGCTAGTAATAGCGCCTCCCTCGCTGTTCTTCTGACCTCCGAAATCTCTCGTTCTAGTTTTATTCGGAGCATCTCTACCCCATTTTTCACTTCCGACCTTTCATGATTTATCGAATAAATCTCGACACTAAGGTTCTGAAATTTATTTCCCATTTCAGCACTAACGTTTTGAATTTTAGTTCCCATTTCAGAGCGTACTTCATCATTCCCCCTTTTTATTTGGCTTCCCAATTCAGAGCTAACCTTTTGAATTTTATTTCCCATTTATGAGCTGACCTTCTGAATTTTAGTTCCCATTTATGAGCTGACCTTCTGAATTTTGCTTTCCACTTCACTTCCCATTGCTTTTAGGTATGCAAGGATGTCCAACACACCTGTGTTATCTAAATCTTCTCTCCTATTGTGAGTTTCTCTCCCTCTACTCTTAGGTGATCTTCTCCCCTTTTCCCTTCGCATTTCTTGGTATTCAAAAAAGTCATCACCACGATCCCCTGATATGCTGCCTCGTGACGATGTCACTGACAGCGATCTACCACGATTCTTAGTTGTTCACGTTCACTTGGACCCCCTATATTATAGTCATCTGTCTTTATGATTGCCTCATTGTGTCTCTGTTTCACATCTTCGCTATCAGATTGCCCACCACGGGTTAGAAAAGATAACTCTAGCTTTCTTGACTAGGCCGTGTTTCTGCCATTTCTATATTGTTACAACTAGTGATCTGTTGTGCTGCTAAGCGTGCTTTCGACCTAAGATCATGGACTGATCCCTCATAAAGTACACACAATTTACACTACCAACTATTATTATGTATAATATATATTATTATTATGTATAATGTATATTATGTAGAATATATCTACAACAAAGAAGCTAAATTAATGGCAACGTCGTGGACGAGCAGTGTTGTTACAATACAAACAAAATACAACGGCTAAGGACGTAACATATATATCAATAAATAGCAGCCAGCGGGCTGAAGCGCAACACTTCTGAAAAGAAATACAATAAAATATAAAAATATTATTTTTAATGTTATCGCGTGACTTTACCACTGCAAACTATTCAAACCACTTTATGACTACTATCAGAAGACTCTAAGTAGGATCCTGGTAGGATAAGCCATATCCAAGATGCTACACCAGGCGGGTGTAAAAATGAATGTGCGCAACGGAAAATACTGAATGCGAAAATGAAGATTTGGTCCTGTCTGACTACTCCCTGAAACAGATTTTAGGTTCTCTTAATGGTGATATTATCTCCTCCTTCTTGGTCTTTAACACATAAATTACAACATAAACATAAATGAATAATTAATGGAACTAGTAACTACAAAATAATAAATGCTGTTTCTGCTTATACAACTATTGTAGATTAAAATCCCTTCTATATTACAAATGTTTATATTATATAAAGAGATACAAATGAATTTCCTGACTAATATGATTGATCAATTACCAAATTCTGCCCCTTCTTATGGTTAGGTGATCTAATATAGATAATGCGAGATGACTGATGTTATCTACGTAGCAGACACGAGAAGACACTGCTTTTCAAAGATAATCTATAGTGGTGTGCAACCTCAGTGAAAATAAAAGTTACGTGATCAAAGCTGTTTAGCTTTATAGCCCTAATAAGCCGAAGAAATTAGCAATATCACAGAATGTACTGTGTCTGGTGCATCGGAATGATGGTTCTCCTACAAGCCTGCGACGACAGAAGAACTCCAGCCAAAAAATATAAAAAACAACTCATGCAAACACTAGGACGGCAGAAGACGGTCCTCAGACTAGTATAATCTAATACTGTCTTCTCCTCTCTATGTTCTACAGACGAGAAACGGGAACTCCTTGCCACGTGGACGGAGCTCAGATAACGTCTCAACGTGAGTATAGGCAGAAGAAGTGCTCTCAATAACTGAACGCTGCATACTCAACTATAACTCCCTACCCGGAGGCGAAGTCCAGAATCGTACAAGTTCGCAACAGTAGTGCCTAACCGTCCTAACTATAAAATCTCCTGAGAGCTAAGACAGCAAGACCGTCTGTAGCAACAAAGCTGACACTGAGCGACTATCAGACACGGGTGCTCAAAACGGAAGACGCTCTCTCTCCACCGCTGGCTTCCCAGCAAGGCTTCGATCCCCTCTCTCGTAACTGCAGAATGCGAATCATATTCTCGAAACCACGGAATATTCTCCCACTCTACAGATTGTCCAGAATGCCGACCAACCATTTTTTAGTCTTTTGTCGTCCAGCATGGAAAGTTTGCAAGGAAATACCTATCCTCGTTAATTAGGAATACATACAATGGTACGCTTCTCAGAGTAAAAATCCTTGGAAATAACCCAGCCTACATGATTTCCGAGGTAACTCTTCCTCGTTCCTCTCTGTGGCGTCCAAGATTTTCAGAGTTTCGGAAGTATTATCCGGTTATCCTTCCAGCCCCACTACAGGAATGGCCGGCCGCCACTGTATTGTGCTTTAGCGGTCAGGTGCCCCGACCATCCATCTTGACTACTTCCTGCGTCAAGCAGGACCAACACACTTGTGCGGGCTTTTCCACCCAGGGCTTGAGTTATGCCTACCGTTTCATTTCCACTGGTGTTCCAACCTCTACTAGTATAACCAATCATTCATTTGGCCGATTTTATGACAAAGACACTCCGCCACCTTTCACGCAATAAGCGTTAACAGCCATTTATAAGGTATACGTGACAATGTCAGTGTCTTATAAATATTCATATGTACGATCTACAGCCTATCAAATGATACATAATTCCGGTTGTAGATCACAGCAAACTATGTAGATGAGTGCTTGTAAGGTGAGAAACTATAGCCACCTTACAAGACGGCCGACTCAGGACGAATAAGTTCACCTTCGTGACGCACGATATGTCCGAAATGATATGCAGTTCCACTTTCGGTACAGTTTGAAACTGTCACTGGCTCGTAGTCCACCACAAGTTGCACACCACAAGTCTCAGCCACTGGGGAAAGACCTGAAGTTCTCCACCAGGCGAGGACCAGAAGTTCTAGAATGCAAAGAATCACAATCACTTTCCACGAAGCCTCGTACAAGAGGCGAATTAGCAGAGATAACCCACCTCCACGTTATACAAACCAATCGAACTATCATCCACTCAATGAATCTCTCCTCTTGACTGTTCTGCTGGTCTGGTAGCCAATTCAGACACAGCATGGGATTCCCACCTTGCGGAAGCAAGCCTCTGCTTTACATATCATGAGTGGAGCAGATCCGTGACTCAAAATCTCTCTTATCTGAAAAAAGAAGATTTTAGACTAGGAAGGCGCCGTTATCATGGTAAGCATGGCAATGTTTCGCGAAAAACGTCTACCTAGACGGAGGCCGCAGTCCCTCATCTACGAAGAGATCTAATCTTTCCAGGCCGACCATTTCCACTTTCTGAAAGAAGGCTGTTAAGCCTCCCAGACAGTCGTGCCTGTGGAATATGTGTTTTTTTTTTTTTTCGCTAGCTAAAAGAGCCTGGCGTCAGGGGAGTTACAGTCTTGCCTCCACTAAACACGTGCATCAGCCGCTCTGATCGTATCGTCCCAGATTCTAACATGAGAATGCTTGACTGCCCGCCGTTTGCACAAAAACTCACATTACAGCAGTCTCTTTTAAACGGCTTCCTCCACCCCCTTTCCGCCATCTGGCCACCTTCGCGACGGACCGTCACCCCTGGCCCAGTCAAAATGTTTAGCGACCTGGCGCCTTCTTGCTCCAACCCTAAGTGGGAATAGCGGAGCGCCACGGACAAGGGTCCCTCTGCAGGTACAATTCACAGAGCGCTGCTTCCTCGAATCACTCGCGCAGCCAGGTCACCGCAAGTTCTCTAAAGGCTACACATGCAATTGTAAGAACATTGTGTTCACAATTTCCTCATGTAGAAAAGGTCATAAGCCACACATACCAAATGTAGTACTGGGGGACACGGAGATCATGACCTAAAATATGAATATTAATCTGACTGATAGAGTCGTTAAAGTGAGAGATTGGCTTGCCACCTTTCAACGTGCTTTGCAAATAATTTTCAATCATGTACTACGTAAATATCGGATATTGTGGCTTAAGAAACGGTGTATATTACAATATCATAGGCAGAATGAAACTGGCAAATAAAAACAAATATACCTCGACCCCGAATCGAACCCTCGACCTAGTGCATGCTAGCCCAAAACCCTATCCACTGCACCAACTGCACAGCGCTACTACTGCTTTCTGACAGAGGTAGTCACCGTACGTGACATTACAGTGTTGCCAGATTGTCAATCTTTAACGTCCATTTACTCCCTGGAAATATGCTCAAGACGACATTTTGTGACAGATATTTTTATGTTGCTGGTACTCGAGGAATCGCGTTGCGAGGTCCGAGTGCGCCAATTTTTCTTCAACCTGTATAGTATTTCAAAACAGTTATGTGATTACATGTACTGCGGCAATGACAACACGTATGAAAAAAATATCTTCAAATACATCATCTATTTGCATCAACATGAGAAATATGTATCAGAATAAATTATGTTGCTTGTGTCTGTGTGTGTGTTGTTGTATCCAGAATAACTTACACTAAGTAATCTATCAAAAAAATGTGTGAGGAGCACCACAACATGCTACCAGAAAGACATGATTTCAAAACTGCCACTGAACATAGAGAAAATTAACAGATTCAATACAACAATGAAGTTACATAAAACTTCTCAAAAACAATTTCAGTGATAACTTCATAGTCCTGCTGAAAAAGAAGCAAGGTTTTAGAATGTGTGGCAGGTTACTTTCGTGAAATCGGTTTCCAAACAAACATTGACTTTATAACTTCACACGAGCTCACTGCACTCGCAACACTACTGGACCTAACTTGATTATTTCGATGGATCATAAGTTGCTGAGCAACTTGGGCATCTTTAGGAGCAGGGGTGAGGATCCTCTCTCAGGATTGTCTCTGGGCGGCGACAGCACTGTGTGTAGCTAACGTCCACCCTATGACATAATGTAAGGTGTCGGACCGGATGGCCTGCATCTTCTTCAGAGTGTCGACCTGTGTTCCTAGCTCTATTGTGTGGTCGACGAGACGGGCGGCTTGGCACGGGAATTATAAGTCTTGTTGTGCATAATGCGGGTGGTTCGTAAGAGGTAAATATGAATCATTGTGGCTCGGCGTCGAGCAAAGCAGGAGCAGGTCAGGAGAGTAGCACAACTGGCTTATTGTTTCTCCCTATGTTGGTGTACTGATCACATCTGTTTGAATGGACGATAGGAAGTGACAGTTCTCGTAACAAGAAAATAGAAGGCCAAATAACCTGTCTGTCGTTAGCACAACACTGGTTAGCTACGATGTGTCGCTATGAAAGAGTTTCGAGAACACGTTGGCTGTGACTTGAGGTAAGAATCATAGTTGAGCATCATTTGACAGAAAAGACGTAACTTTGAGCCAAGGAGTGATCAGGGCTAGGCGTCGTGTTACTAACAGACACCGGCTGAGGTCTCCATTCATGAAGAATTTCAAGCGTTAGCTGCCATCAAGCCGAAAGTCGTCTCCCTTGGCTCGTGCTGTGAATACGTGCCTCATCCCAGGGACTCTCGCTTCCTGCTACAGTCCGATGTCTTCTTTCAGTTAACTTGAGGCATGTGGTGGACGCACACCGCGTGCTGCGACAGCTGCTCAACCACCGCTCGCTGAGAATTGGGGCACCACTTAGCGGGCCATTAGTTAATCTCAGCCAGTGCTTCCAGTTGACCGCACCGCGTGTTGCTATCGGACAAGGCCACCATCCTCCCGCACCTATGTGGCCCGTCTTGGCTTGAGCGGCATTGCACTCCTCAAGTGGCACGTATCAAAAAATCTGCACAAATGACAAAACGGATATTTTACAAACATAGATTTACAACATTCATACAGCTTTAGTACCTCATACAAAAGTACTGATTTACAAAAGTAACGTGTTTAAAAATTAAAAAATTATAGTAAGAAACTATTCAGTACTGCACAATTGCATAAGTAAACTTAATAACATTCTTTCTTAAGTTATCTTACAGCTATGTTGATGTCAGGGGAGTCATGTATGGTGTCGTGTATATTTGTCGCACTAGAGCTCGTCAGTCATTCGTCTCGTCCTAATTCCTTCCTCCAATAGTCGGACTGCATGCCATAGACGTAATTCCTCCCTACTGATAATCTGTCTGTACTTTGCGATTAAGATAAGCCTTCACCACCGTATAAAACTTTTTATATTTAGTCATGCTCGATGCAGTGGGTTATAGTATTACGATAACTGCAGGGATCACTACGCTACATCCGTTCAGTCCCCGATGAGGACGAAAGCACACTCATAACAACGTACGTTATAAAGGAATAACCTGGCTCTCATTGCTACAGAAACAAGATGAAAATACATGTGTGTAAAATTTGTTTTTGATAAAACAAACAAAAGACCAAATACACTATAAAATAATAGCCTAGTACTCAGCGCTTTTCAAATAATGCTTTAATCTTACTGCTCCCTGTGCTATCCATCAACGCAAATCGTCTCTCTTTCTAGGTTACCGTACATTGGCCGGACGTCGCATTGTCTGGCGGTTTGTCTTGCCTCTGACAAATTCCGTCGTCCGTAACGATCGACCGCCGTACGCCTTCTCCTTACTGAAACATAAGGTTAGATTAGATTTTTAGATTAGATTTACTTTCATTCCAATTGATCCGTAGTGAGGAGGTCCTCCAGGATGTGGAACATGTCAGAAAAACAACAATACATGACAAATATTTAAACTAAAACAAATAAGCTAATGTACCATTCCACAGGTCCCAAGTGGAATGATCGTCATTTTTTAATGAACACTAAGAGTCATTTTACAAATACTATTGCACTGAATTTAAAATAAAAAAGTTTTATATTTATTTATAAGGTAAGAAACATGTAATACAACTACTGTAATACTTATTTACAATGAACACATTACTGCACTGAAATGGTGCAGAAGTTAGATTATACTTACACACACACACACACACACACACACACACACACACACACACAAATTTTCAGTGAACACATTACTGCACTGAAATTGTGCAGAAGTTATGTTGTACTCATATACAAATCAGTTGGTTTTCCTCAGAAATTCATCAATGGAGTAGAAGGAGTTGGCCACCAATAAATCCTTTAGGCTTCTCTTAAACTGAATTTCATTGGTTGTTAAGCTTTTTATGGCTGCTGGCAAGTTATTGAAAATGTGTGTTCCTGAATAATGCACACCTTTTTGTACAAGACTAAGTGACTTTAAATCCTTGTGAAGATTATTCTTATTTCTAGTATTGATTCCATGAATTGAGCTGTTGGTTTGAAAAAGTGATATATTTTTAATGACAAATTTCATTAAGGAATAAATATATTGGGAAGCTGTAGTTAGTATCCCTAGTTCCCTAAACAGGCTTCTGCAGGATGTTCTTGAGTTCACACCACATATAATTCTTACTGCACGTTTTTGTGCCCGGAAAACTTTAGCTTGGCTTGATGAATTACCCCAGAAAATAATCCCATATGACATTATGGAATGAAAGTAAGCATAGTATGCCAGCTTTTTCATTTTTATATCCCCTATGCCTGACAAAATTCGCATTGCAAACAGAGATTTGTTAAGACGCTTCAGCAGTTCTGTGGTGTGCTCCTCCCAGTTGAATTTATTATCAAGCTGTAATCCCAAGAATTTAACACCGTCCACTTCTTCTATCTTCTTGTCATCATATGTTAGACATATACTCTTGGGACACCCCTTACAAGTTCTGAACTGCATGTAGTGTGTTTTTTCAAAGTTTAGTGACAAAGAATTGGCTAGGAACCAGTGATTAATGTCTACAAATATTTTATTGGCTGATCTTTCTAAGACTACACTTGATTTGCTATTTATTGCAATGTTTGTATCATCAGCAAACAAAACAAACTTGGCATCTGGTAATGTTACTGATGAAAGGTCATTGATATACACAAGAAAAAGTAAGGGCCCCAAAATGGAGCCTTGTGGGACCCCACATGTAATTAGTTCCCAGTTGGATGATGCCTGATAGCTTGATACATGTCTCTTTCCTAATAACACCCTTTGTTTCCTGCCAGAGATATAAGATTTGAACCATTTTGCAGCATTTCCTGTTACACTATAATATTCTAGTTTACTTAAAAGGATATTGTGATTTACACAGTCAAATGCCTTTGCCAGATCACAAAATATACCAGTTGCCTGCAATTTTTTGTCTAATGAATTAAGTACATTTTCACTGTAAGTGTAGATAGCCTTCTCAATATCAGAACCTTTTAGAAATCCAAACTGTGACTTTGACAGTATGTTATTTGAGATAAGATGGTTATAAAGACGACTGTACATTACTTTTTCGAGAATTTTTGAGAATGCTGGCAACAGTGAAATTGGACGGAAATTTGATGCTATTTCTTTATCTCCCTTCTTAAACAGTGGCTTAACTTCAGCATATTTCAGCCATTCGGGAAATATTCCACTGATAAACGACTGGTTACACAGATAGCTTAATATGTTACTTAGCTCAGAATCACATTCTTTAATTAACTTTGTTGATATTTCATCATACCCACTAGATGTTTTTGATTTTAAAGATTTTATGATGGACATTATTTCTGTTGGGGTAGTGAGGGTCAAATTCATATTATGGAAGTTACTTGAAATGTCTGGTCTAAGGTAATCCATAGCAGCATCTACCGAACCTGACAACCCCATCTTTTCAGTAACAGTTATAAAATGTTTGTTAAAATGTTCTGCAACACTATACACATCTGTCACCAATGCATCATTTACTCTTAATGCTATTTGTTCCTCTTCATGTCTGGTTCTACCGGTCTCCTCCTTCACTATATCCCATATTGTCTTTATTTTGTTATCTGATATGACTATCTTTTCCTTGTAATATATTTGCTTTGACATCCGTATTACAGTCTTTAATATTTTGCAGTATTTCTTATAATGTGCTATAGCATCAACATTGGAAATGTTTCGGATTGACAGATACAGTTTTCTTTTTGTTTTACAAGATACCCCTATTCCTCGAGTAATCCATGGCTTCTTTGTAGACTTTGCTCTAACCTTGGTAAGTTTTGGGGGAAAGCAGTGTTCAAATAAGGTAAGCACTTTATTAGCAAAAATGTTATATTTTTCATTCATGCCATGAGCACTGTAAACATCAGTCCAGTGAATGTCTCTGAGGAGTGTCCTAAAATAATCAATTTTTGGCTTACTGATTACCCTCTTGAGCTCAGATTTAACAGATTTTATATCCTGTTCAGTATTAACATTTAACAGAAGGAACTGCATGTCATGGTCTGAGAGGCCATTGACTATTGGTTTTGTAATATAATTTTGTTCATTTGACTTTTCTATAAAGATATTATCAATGGCTGTTTGTGAGCAAGTGGTTATCCTAGTGGGGAACTTTACTGTGGGAATTAAGTTGAATGATAGTGTTACTAACTCAAATAGGTTCTTATTGGGAGAGTCTTTAAGGAAATCTACATTGAAATCACCAGCAACCACTATTTCTTTGTTTTTGGTTGTTAAATGGGCCAGTACAGCTTCAAGGTGGTTTACAAACAGATTAAAGTTACCTGCAGGTGCTCGATATACACTTAATATTATGAAAGATTTTTTGTGAAAATCTAATTCTGTTGCACATGCTTCCATATGCTGTTGTAGGCAAAATTTATGAATGTCTATGTTCTTAAATTTATGACAGTTCCTGATGAATGTGGCAACTCCTCCTTTCTCCATTTCTGATCTACAATAGTGAGATGCTAACCTAAACCCTGTAACACTTAAAAGTTCTATACCAGTGGTCACATGATGTTCAGAGAGGCAGATTATGTCAGCTGGGTTTGAAGACTCTAATTCATCTATGCAGATAGTTAATTCATTAATTTTATTTCTCAGTCCTCGAATATTTTGATGCAATAAAGATAGCTGACATTTCACATTGACTGACTTAAAATTGGATGGAGTTAAAATATCTGCTGACAGTTGAAAATTCTTAACCAATGGCTGTTTATGTTGATGTAATAAGCTGGAATTATGTTTTTTGATTTCTTTCTCAAACTGAAGGTTTGTCTCAGTTCTGACCTCTCTTAAAATTTGTTTTCTTTCTGTCCTCCCTACCCTAAAAAAGGGTCTTTTCTGAATCCTATAACCACTGGTATTTTACCACTCATGACAGTGCCTCCCCCCTTTAACTTTCCTGCTATTTCCCCAGCCAATTTACCCTTCCCCTTCCTGTTGAGGTGAAGGCCATGCCTAGTATAATCCCACCTACTGACAGAATCAACATGAACCACACCAATGTGTGACCCCGCACCCGACATGAGCAGCCGTTCCAGCTCCAAATTAACTCTCTTGACAGAAGAGTTCAAATGAGGTCGGTCATGGCGCCCAAGAACAGATACAAACTCAACACTGGTATGCCTCGATGCTGATGCAATCTTCGCCAGGTCACACTCTATGCTGTACCCAGGATCTCTGTCAATACTGTTACCTGCCCCACCCACTATAACCACGGTGTCTTCCTTAGTGAAATCTTTGCAAAGTGATCCTAAATCCTCTGTCACCTGCTCCAGACCAGCACTAGGTTTAAAAAAATTGGTGACCTGGTATTCTGATCCTAGTTCATCCTGCAAGAGTTGGCCAACACCTCTTCCATGGGAACTACCTAACAACAACACTTTCTTTCTCTTTACTGATTTCCCTACATTCTTACTTTTCAATTTGCTGCTGAAAGTTTGTTGTGCCCTGTCTACACCTGTAACTGCTTGAGGCTCACCAGCTTCTAACTGAAGCAACAGGTCAAATCTATTTTCCACATTCACCATAAAGCTGTCAGACAAAGTTCTAGGCCTGTACCTCCTGTTGCCTGTTGCTACTTCCCACCTCTCTTTACCCTTCTCCCTCCTTAACCTGTCAAGATCTCCCCTGGCCTTGTCTAACTCAGCCTGAAGGGCAGCAATTTTCCCCTCCTGTTCCAGTATCTTCCTATCTCTACTACAAATCCTACAAAACCACTGATGAGTCTCATTTACTTCCCCTATTCCCACGCCACTACAGTCACCCACATGGAAAAAACTACAGCACCCATCACACCAAAGCCCCGACCTAACAATTCTACGGCAAGTCAAGCACTTTTCACTCATGATAAACGTAATAATTTATTAAGAATAAGTCAGTTAAATTACAGATAAACACGAAAATATGGTTACACAAATTTGGCCTATACGCAACTGTGTGTAAACAAAAACAAAAGTGCAAAGTTTCTGAAACAACAAGTTAAACTTTACGCTACTTTCCGGAAATGCTAGTTAAATAATGAAGAGGTACGCTAAGTTAAATTGCTGGAGAGAGCAAGGAACAACTAAACGAAATTCTATAGATTTGCTGCAGCAGAACGTAAACTAAAAGTAACTCTACACGCTCTTCACAATATGGTTTCAGATATTATGCACTTAGCACCTGGTGATATTCTACCTGTTGTTAATAATTTTCTCTTTCAACAAACTGTGTGGTTATTTTTAAATCTGCTGCTTGATCAACTGCCTACTGTGTATCTAATAGTCACATGATTATCACGTGCACTCTGCATGCAATGTACTATCATGCTCATATGTATCTGGACGACCTGAAATGTGTGTCGCCTGATTTGTATGTAACTCACACAACGTAACTGTCTTGAAAGTCCTCTGCTCTCTTTTCGGTACAGTCTTTTGACTATAGAAAATGGTTACTAAAAGAGGCCACAAGAGTTAACTGCTCTGTATGACTGTCATTCCAGGCGCAAATTAACATCATGACATTCAAAAATCCGAAAATACGTTACCATTATGCTTGAAAACTCAAATTTTTTACAGTAACTAACATTTCAGGAAGCAAATTTCAACCGTAAATTACTTTAGGAACATTTATGTACTGAACTGGGACATAGCATTCTAATCCAGTAAATATTTTTCCTGTCAAGTAACTACGAAAGACCTTAAATATGGTTTCAGTCACAGTTAACAAAGTGTTCATAGGTTTAAACTTCAAATGACAAGGCATAAAGTTCTTTTGGACAGGGATTCGAACCTAGCACCTAATCGGATAGTTAACTAAGCACAATCATATGTTAGAAATCGTAATTTTTCACCACTAGCGAGCTGACTGGATCTGAAATGACTAGACGAAATAGCGTGACAAGAACCCATATCCTATCGTCATCGACGTCCAGTCACGAATAGACATTAATGAGCGGTTTTACTTCACTAGTAGCGAGTGCGCACATGTCTGAACTGGAAATAACACGACTTAAAGTTCTGTGCTGACTGGGAGTCGAAGTCTGGACTTACCATCGTCGTTCACTACACATGAAGAGACGTTCACTATCGAGCTCTTTTCACCAGTAACCATGACTGGCATGTTTGAACCTGACATGATACGACGAAACGTTCGGTGTCTATCGAAACGGATACCAACCGTTATTGTTAAAAACACACAGAGAAGTGTAAAAAATCATAACCATTTGTACCTGTATGCCACAACTTGAAATGGCACTATGGAACTTTTTTTTGCCAAATTAGGATTAGAACCCAGAAATTCGCTTCATGGAGACGTTGAGGGGTTGGGAATCTTGGAGAACAATGAAACGATGGATCTCCATCGTCTAAAAGGCGTCAAATCCATCGAAAGGAGGGATCTGAGTTCGAATCCCAGCCCAGTCTCATTATTCTCAATATCTCAAATAGATACAGTAAGAACTAAGTGCCTGTTGGCCTTACAGAGGATTCGATCATTAATTAAAAAAATCATGTAAGAAAGCGAAATCGTAACACAGTTTCTACCTGGCGTAACTAGCGCCTCATTCATGCTCCAAGACACACCGGCTCTTCTAAAGTAGGTGCCGAAGGGACGTCTTGTTTAATGTGGATTTGGAACGACGGTGTATACCCTACATTGTTCAACGTCCGTTACCAAAAGTGTTGAGAATCTGTTGATGGTTGTTAAAAATATAGTTTCCTGGTGTGTGAATCGAACCCGGACCTTAATAATACGTAGCTAGAAGCATTATTTTTTTTTCTTTCGCATTTTGTTCCTTATTGTTCATTGTGTTTGGTCGTAGCGGACGTCACATGACATCCGTTGAAGTTTGTTGTCGATCCCTTCACTCAGTTTTTTTTTTTTTTTTTTTATTACAGAGAGCATCCATCTCACTGACTGAGCACGCTGAGCTACCGTGCCGCCGAAGCAGCCCAACAGACCACCAACTTAAGCAGAGGATTAGTTCCTGATTGTGTCGTAAAGAAGGATGCTCCACACGGAAAGACAATTCTGATTCTCCCAAGGTTGGTTACAACCTGCTCAGTAGACTCATTTCCTTGTACGTCCTAATCGATATTAACTAGCTGTCCACCCAGTGCGTGTTCTTTACTTGATTTTTTAACATAGCAGCCGGCTACAAAAACTGGCAACATGATAGGGTGCGACAGTTTCTGTTGAAAGTGTCACTTTCCACTTGTGATTGTGTGCTGTTGTACTTCATGTATCTATGGTCTGCCCATAAACATGATCCCACTGCAAACGCGATGGCCAGATATCGATCGCACTTTCATCTTTCTGTTTTTAAATGGCATTTCGTCTCAAGTAATTACGTATGTAATGGCGTAGTGACCTTTTCTCACGCAGAATATTATGTGAAGAGTATTAATGTACGTAATCCACCAGGGCAAAGTTTACCTAAATAACTGGACGAGTGTAAGTAGACTTGCATTCTGAGGATTCCTTTCAAACTCAGTTATGTTTATTGGTCATATTATTATTGTTAATAATATTAATAATAATAATAATAACAATGTTTTCGTGTGGCTCAATGCCCCGGTGCTAGCCTTTTCGTTGGGCACCACTTTTTTGTTTTTTCAATAGTTTATTTTCTGTTTTTTGTTTGTTTGCAGGCCTCTTTCCTCCCACAGAGCCCTTCTTTACGCTCGCCGTAAGTACCTTTGTCAGCTTGGCTTCGTCGCCATTATTATTCCTATTACCATAACAGAAGTGTCTTTAATGAAGCAAGTAAATGATATTTAGAATTGGGTTGTTTGGCGGAGGAGATCAAACAGCGAGGAAATCGGTCTCCTCGGATTAGGGAAGGATGGAGAACGAATTCGGCCGTGCCCTTTCAAGGAACCATCCCGGCATTTGCCTGGAGTGATTTAGGGAAATCATGGAAAACCTATATCAGAATGGCCGGACGCGGAATTGAATCGTCGTCCTCCAATATGTGAGTCCAGTGTGCTAACCACTGTGCCACCTCCCTCGGTGAGAGAACGAAGAAATAAACTCCTACTTCATCACCAAAATGTTGAAGGCAGTGATAAAGCAAATAAAAATCTCTATTTTTGAAAACGAAAGATGATGTTCTTCATGAAATAAAAAATGTTTCTTGAAAACATAGATAAGTAAACTTTTTCAAAATCGTTTCGGTGTCATTTCGGTGATTTGCATGTGTCTAACCAATCCCAGTTATCCGCATCGTTGAGAATGTTGAAACGAAGTCTCAAAAGTAGGTGATCCGACCGATAAACGACACTACAATCTCTTATTTTCAAGGCACACGTTTTACCGCTAGGCCACCAAGATCAACATTGCTACAGCTTCTCCATGTATAACATCTGATGCGTGAGTTTGCGAGAGTCAAAATATGTGACATGTATAGTCGAATCTTTTGATTGCATTGACTTATAAGATTAAGTTATTTACATCTCAAGGGACCACAGACCTTAGTATTTGACATTAATTTCAACTTGATACTTCTATGCATTCTTGAGAAAAAGTGATCTTTGCAAACGGCCGTATCTTTTGATTGCACTGAACTAGAACCGTAAGTTTTTTACACCGCCAAGGCAACATAGACATCAGTATTTGAAATAAATTTCAACTCCATACTTCTATCCTTTCCTGAGAAAAAGAGGTCTTAAGAAACGGAGGAGCAGGGTCTGACGGCCATTTGAATCACTGCGTATTAACTTCATAAACAGAAAATAACAGCTGATCCTAAAAACACGGAAGAATATGCCAATGTAAGTCCACAAATGTAACTTTAAGCATCTAGAGGCACGGAAAAGATTACAGGTTACTGATGGCTTAAATTTTGCCTTATCGAAGAGTTGGATTCGTTTGATTCCACAATCATGTCCTGATTGTCCAGTGCTTTGTTTTCTCGATTCTGCTTCCTATTTCGATTTCTCGTAACTTGGTGCTCGACACTCGCCAGAAGCTGCACATATGCATCCTCGTTGCTCCAGATATTACGAAGGAACTCTCCTGGTGTTTTTTTTTTTAACTCAAATGGTACTACACCAATTAAACAGAAATGATGGTTTCAGGCATGCCTGCTACATGAGAGTTAAAATGTGTCTTTACGTTCTTTCAAAACCAAAACATGTTCTGCAGACGCTTACATCGCGTTATGGACCCATAAATAAACAGACTTACTGAAAATTTAAACATAGTCCTTAGGCGTTGAGGATACACACTACGTGATCAGAAGTATCCAGATATCCCCAAAACATACGTTTTCACATTAGGTGCATTGTGCTGCCACCTACTGCCAGGTACTCCATATCAGCGACCTCAGTAGTTGTTAGACATCGTAGGAGAGTAGAATGGGGCGCTTCACGGAACTCACGGACTTCGAACGTGATTTGGGTGTCACTTGTATCATACGTCTGTGCGCGAGATTTCCACACTCCTAAGCTTTCCTAGGTTAACCGTTCCCGATATGATAGTGAAGTGGAAACGTGAAGGGACACGTACAGCACAAAAGTGTACAGGCTGACCTCGTCTGTTGACTGACACGAGACCACCGACAGTTGAAGAGAGTCGTAATGTATAATAGGCAGACATCTATCCAGACCATCACACAGCAATTCCAAACTGCATCAGGATCCACTGCAAGTACAATGACAGTTAGGCGCGATGTGAGAGAACTTGAATTTCGTGGTCGAGCTGCTGCTGATGAGCCACACATCACGCTGGTAAATGCGAAGCGACGCCTCGCTTGGTGTAAGGAGCGTAAACATTGGACGATTGAACAGTGGAAAAACGTTGTGTGGAGTGACGAATGAAGGTACATAATGAGAGATCCGATGGCAGGGTGTGGGTATGGCGAATGCCCTGTGAAAGTCATCTGCCAGCGTGTGTAGTGCCAACATAAACATTCTGAGGGGGCTTGCATCCCTTGTTGTTTTGCGTGGCACTGTCACAGCACAGGCCTACATTGATGTTTTAAGCACTTTATTGCTTCCAACTGTTGAAGAGCAATTCTGGAAGGCGACTGCATCTTTCAACACGATCGAGCACCTGTTCATAATGCCCGGCCTGTGGCGGAGTGGTTACACTACAGTAGTATCCCTATAATGGAGTGGTCTGCGCAGGGTCATCACCTGAGTACTATAGAACATCTCTGGGATGTTTTGGAACGCCGACTTCGTACCAGGCCTCACCGACCGTCATCGATAGCTCTCCTCAGTGCAGCACTAAGGGAAGAATGGGCTGCAATTCCCCAAGAAACCTTCCAGCACCTGATTGAACGTATGCTTGCGAGAGTGGAGCGATATAGGACGCATGCTTTGTAAATCATTAGTGCATCAGGAACCAACACTACGGCCCATCTAAAAACTCACAGGGTATATTGGCAGACGTACTCATTTCGACGAGCACTGCAGTCAACGTACTGCAGAGTAAATTCCGGTATTTTCAGTAAAGCTCTACTTGTACCTCGTCGGGTCCAGAGGATTTGTTCCTCGGGCTTCCTTTCAACTCTTCGTACAGTTTCTCTTCAGAGAATTGGAGTTTCCAGTGCTGCATTTTCTGCTTCCGTCACTATTGGTTCAATGCAAGTTAAAAATACCTCATAATTATCGTTTTCGTCATTGTCCCCTTCAGCATACAGTCTAGGGAAACAACTTTTGATGTCCTGTGGGTAGATAAGTTGTCTTCCATCATCATTTCGGAAAGAACTTATTTGCAGTCGGCGTTCTCTTTTAAATTCGGCCAGAAGGTGGAAAAGCGCAGTTTTTCCATCCTTGACGCTGCTGTTGTCTATCGATCTTATTTTAACTCCTTCTGTTTGGTGGCACTTCCGAGCGGCTATTTTGGTCTTGATCCGTTTTTATTTTCATGATGTGATGTGTCATGTCGGCGGTATCTGCGTGAGTTCTCTTAGGCACTGGAAGTAAAATTCCACTGTGTGTCTTTGCTACCCTTTCTTTTCCTTTTCAAAGGTGTAGCTTTTTAGTCGTCCCCCCCCCCCCCCCCCTCATAAACCATGGACCTTGCCGTTGATGGGGAGGATTCTGTGCCTCAGCGACACAGATAGCTGTACAGTAGGTGCAACCCCAACGGAGGGGTATCTATTGAGAGGCCAGAAAAACGTGTGGTTCCTGAAGAGGGGCAGCAGCATTTTCGGTAGTTGCAGGGGAAACAATCTGGATGATTAACTGATCTGGCCTTCTAACAACATCAACCAAAACGGCATTGCTGTTCTGGTACTGCGAACGACTGAAAGCAAGGGGAAACTACAGCCGTAATTTTTCCCGAGCGCATGCAGCTTTACTGTATGGTTAAATGATGTAGTCGTCTTGGGTAAAATATTCCGGGGGTAAAATAGTCCCCCATTCGAATCTTCGAGCGGGGACTACTCAGGAGGACGCCGTTATCAGAAGAAAAAAAACTGGATTTTTACGGATCGAAGCGTGAAATGTCAGATCCCTTAATCGAGTAGGTAGGTTAGAAAATTTAAAAGGGGAAATAAACAGGTTAAAGTTAGATATAGTGGGAATTAGTGAAGTTCGGTGGTAGGAGGAACAAGACTTCTGGTCAGATGAATACAGCGTTATAAATCAAAATCAAACAGTGGTAATGCAGGAGTAGGTATAATAATGAATGAAAAAATAGGAACGCGGATAAGCTACTGCGAACTGCATAGTGAACGCATCATTGTGGCCAAGATAGACACGAACCCCACGCCTACCACAGTAGAACCAGTTTATATGCCAACTACCTCTGCAAATGACGAAGAGATTGATGAAATGTATGATGAGATGCAAGAGATTATTCAGATAGTGAAGGGAGGCTAAAATTTAATAGTCATGGATGACTGGATTTCGATAGTAGGAAAAGGAAGAGAAGGAAAATTGGTAGGTGAATATGGACTGGGAGTAAGGAATGAAAGAGGAAGCCGCCTGGTAGAATTTTGTACAAAGCCTAATTTAATCATAGCTAACATTTGGTTTAAAAATCATGAAAGATTGTTGTATATGTCGAAGAGGCCAGGTAAGACAGAGATCTAGGAACCAGGTTTTAAATTGTAAGACATTTCGAGGGGCAGATGTAGACTCTGACCAAAATTTATTAACTATGAACTGTAAATTAAAACTGAAGAATCTGCAAAAAGGTATAAATTTAAGGAGATAGGACCTGGATAAACTGAAAGAACCAGAGGCTGTAGAGATTTTCAGAGAGAGCATTAGAGAACGGTTGATAAGAACAGGGGAAAGAAATACAGTACAAGAAGAATGGGTAGCTTTGAGGGATGAAATAGGGAAGGCAGCAGAGGATCAAGTAGGTAAAAGACGATAGCTAGTAGAAATACTTGAGTAACAAGAGAGGTATTGAATTTAACTGATGGAAGAAGAAAATATAAAAATGCAGTAAATGAAATAGGCGACAAGGAATACAAACGTCTCAAAAGTGAGATCGACAGGAAGCGCAAAATGGCTAAGCAGGGATGGCTAGAGGATAAATGTAAGGACGTAGAAGCATATATCACTAGGGATTAAGACAGATACTGCCTACAGGAAAGTTAAAGAGACCTTTGCAGAAAATAGAATCACCGGTGTAAATATCAAGAGCTCAGATGGAAAACCAGTGCCAAGCAAAGATGGGAAAGCAGAAAGGTGAAAGCAGCACAAAGAGGGTCTATACAAGGGTGATCTATCTGAGGGCAATATTATGGAAATGGAAGAGGAGATACGAGTAGATGAAGAAGAAATGGAAGATATGATACTGCGTGAAGAATTTGACGGAGCACTGAAAGACCTAAGTCGAATCTAGGACCCGGGAGTAGACAACATTCCATTACAACTATTGGGAGAGCCAGGCATGACAAAACTCTTCCATCTGGTGAGCAAGATGTATGAGACAGGCGAAATACCTTCAGACTTCAAGAAGAATATAATGATTCCAATCCCAAAGGAAGCAGGTGTTGAAAGGTGTGAAAATTACCGAACTATCAGTTTAATAAGTCATGATTGCAAAATACTAACACGAATTATTTACAAACAAATCGAAAAAATGGAAGAAGTCGACCTCGGGGAAGATCAGTTTGGATTCCGTAAAAATATTGGAACACGCGAGGCAATACTGACCCTACGACTTATCTTAAAAGCTAGATTAAGGAAAGGCAAACCTACGTTTCTAGAACTTTTAGACTTAGAAAAAGCTTTTGACAATGTTGGCTGGAATACTCTCTTTCAAATTCTGAAGGTGGCTGGTTTAAAATACAGGGAACGTAAGGCTATTTACAATTTGTACAGAAACCAGATGGGGGTTATAATAGTCGAAGGACATGAAAGGGAAGCAGTAACTGAGAAGGGAGTGAGACAGGGTTGTAGCCTATCCCCCATGTTTCTCAATCTGTATACTGAGCAAGCAGTAAAGGAAACAAAAGAAAATTTTGGGTAGGAATTAAAATCAATGGAAAAGAATTAAAAGCTTTGAGGCTTGCGGACGACATTGTAATTCTGTCAGAGACAGCAAAGGACCTGGAATGAGCAGAATTGACAGTGTCTTGAAAGGACGATATAAGATGAAGATAATGAAAAACAAAATGAGGATATTGGAATGTAGTTGAATTAAATCGGGTAATGCTGAGGGTATTAGATTAGGAAATGAGGCACTTATAGTAGTAAATGAATTTTGCTATTTTGCTATTTGGGGAGCAAAATAACTGATGATGGTCGAAGCAGAGAGGATATAAAATGCAGACTGGCTATGGCAAGGAAAACATTTCTGAAGAAGAGAAATTTGTTAACATCGAGTATAGATTTAAGTGTCAGGAAGTATTTTCTGAAAGTATTTGTATGGATTGTAGCCATGTATGGAAGTGAAACATGGACGATAGTGTAGACAAGAAAAGAATAGAAGCTTTCGAAATGTGGTGCTGCAGAAGAATGCTGAAGATTAGATGAGTAGATCACGTAACTAATGAGGAGGTACTGAATAGAACAGGGGAAAAGATGAAATTGTTGCACAACGTGACTAGAAGAAGGGCTCGTTTGGTGGGACACGTTCTGAGGCATCAAGGGATCACCAATTTAGTGTTGGCGGGAAGCATGGAGGGTAAAAACCGTAGAGGAAGACCAAGAGATGAATACACGTAGCAGATTCAGAAGGATGTAGGTTGCAGTAGTTACTCAGAGATGCTTTTACAGGATAGATTAGGATGGAGAGCTTCATCAGACCAGTCTCTGGACTAAAAAGCACAACAACAGCTTTTTAGTAAAGATCGTATTTTAGGTTTTGCGTGTGTTACCCACTATTCTGGCTTAGTTCTGTAGCCCCATATGTTCCTTAGGTACATTTCGCAACCTCGTTCTAAGGCGCGTTGAAGCTAAGTGTCTATCAGGTATGAAATATAGAATTTCGAGAGACTCCGACCCCTAAATGCCCTTTACCTTGGCATGTTACTATTAGCCACAACTTCCAAATGGCCAGAAAAACTGACTGGACAAGTTTCGGCGCTTATAACACTATTTTTCAGGCTACTAGAGGCATGGATCGATCCATCCCACTCATGGAATGGCTAGTAATATAGGTGAACATTCGATTCCCTTTTGGCTGGTTGTGACAGGTGCCGATGGGCTGCAATCACTACGACTCCCAGTCTCAGGAATATATTAGGACTGGACGTTTGGTTGGCGGCGGAAAGAACAAAGTTGAAATTACCAGCAAGGTTGATGTTCTCTTTCGCGAAATTGATTAACTCAACTATGCTTTCCTGAAAGAAAACAGTTCTATCAAGTCTGGCTTGCGAACCGGATGGAGTATAGATATTAATGAGCTGATCTGTGTCGGTTTCACCAGAAATTCCGCGTCCGTTTGCCAACCTTTCAACACCTTTAGGGCCGGCCGGTGTGGCCGTGCGGTTAAAGGCGCTTCAGTCTGGAACCGCGTGACCGCTACGGTCGCAGGTTCGAATCCTGCCTCGGGCATGGATGTGTGTGATGTCCTTAGGTTTAATTAGTTCTAAGTTCTAGGCAACTGATGACCTCAGAAGTTAAGTGGCATAGTGCTCAGAGCCAGCCAACACCTTTAGGTATAATTCCATCCTTGAATAACGGGGCGGTGCTGCTTTCAGGTCCTCTACTGAGGATAGCATCGTATCTCGAAATATGTTCTACCCTGTCTGTACATACTTCTTGCAACATGACTATATCGAATGCGTCGCAGACACTGAGTGCATACATGCCCCATGGAGCCAAACCCCGCGATCGTTCTAGGCTGTCAATCATAAATAACAGTACCTTTTTATCTCCAGACCTTAATATGTCTACATCTACATCTACATGACTACTCTGCAATTAACATTTAAGTGCTTGGCAGAGGGTTCATCGAACCACAATCATACTATCTCTCTACCATTCCACTCCCGAACAGCGCACGGGATAAACGAACACCTAAACCTTTCTGTTCGAGCTCCGATTTCTCTTATTTTATTTTGATGATCCTTCCTACCTATGTAGGTTGGGCTCAACAAAATATGTTCGCATTCGGAAGAGAAAGTTGGTGACTGAAATTTCGTAAATAGATCTCGCCGCGACGAAAAATGTCTTTGCTTTAATGACTTCCATCCCAACTCGCGTATCATATCTGCCACACTCTCTCCCCTATTACGTGATAATACAAAACAAGCTGCCCCTTTTTGCACCCTTTCGATGTCCTCCGTCAATTCCACCTGGTAAGGATCCCACACCGCGCAGCAATATTCTAACAGAGGACGAACGAGTGTAGTGTAAGATGTCTCTTTAGTGGACTTGTTGCATCTTCTAAGTGCCCTGCCAATGAAACGCAACCTTTGGCTCGCCTTCCCCACAATATTATCTGTGTGGTCTTTCCAACTGAAGTTGTTGGTGATTTTAATACCGTGGTACTTAGTTGAATTGACAGCCTTGAGAATTGTACTATTTATCGAGTAATCGAATTTCAACGGATTTCTTTTGGAACTCATGTGGATCACCTCGCACTTTTCGTTGTTTAGCGTCAACTGCCACCTGCCACACCATATAGCAATCTTTTCTAAATCGCTTTGCAACTGATACTGGTCTTCGGATGACCTTACTAGACGGTAAATTACAGCATCATCTGCGAACAACCTAAGAGAACTGCTCAGATTACCCAGGTCATTTATATAGATCAGGAGCAGCAGAGGCCCCAGGACACTTCCATGGCGAACACCTGATATCACTTCAATTTTACTCGATGATTTGCCGTCTGTTACTACGAACTGCGACCTTCCTGACAGGAAATCACGAATCCAGTCGCACAACTGAGACGATACCCCATAAGCCCGCAGCTTGATTAGAAGTCACTTGTGAGGAACGGTGTCAAAAGATTTCCGGAAATCCAGAAATACGGAATCAGCCTGCGATCCCCTGTCGATAGCGGCCATTACTTCGTGCGAATAAAGAGCTAGCTGCGTTGCACAAGAACGATGTTTTCTGAAACCATGCTGATTACGTATCAATAGATCGTTCCCTTCGAGATGATTCATAATGTTTGAATACAGTATATGCTCCAAAACCCTACTGCAAACCGACGTCAATGATATAGGTCTGTAGTTCGATGGATTACTCCTACTACCCTTCTTAAACACTGGTGCGACCTGCGTAATTTTCCAATCTGTAGGTACAGATCTATCGGTGAGCGAGCGGTTGTATATGATTGCTAAGTAGGGAGCTATTGTATCAGCGTAATCTGAAAGGAACCTAATCGGTATACAATCTGAACCTGAAGACTTGCTCGTATCAAGCGATTTGAGTTGCTTCGCAACCCCTAAGGTATCTACTTCTAAGAAACTCATGCTAGCAGCTGTTCGTGTTTCAAATTCTGTAATATTCCATTCGTCTTCCCTGGTGAAGTAATTTCGGAAAACTGCGTTCAATAACTCCACTTTAGCGGCACAGTCGTCGGTAACAGTACCATCGGCACTACGCAGCGAAGGTATTGACTGCGTCTTGCCGCTTGTGTACTTTACATACGACCAGAATTTCTTCGGATTTTCTACCAAATTTCGAGACAATGTTTCATTGTGGAACCTATTAAAGGCATCTCGCATTGAAGTCCGTGCCAAATTTCGCGCGTCTGTAAATCTTCGGGATTTCGCGTTCTTCTGAACTTCGCATGCTTTTTCCGTTGCCTCTACAACAGCGTTCGGACCTGTTTTGTGTACCATGGGGGATCAGTTCCATCTCTTACGAATTTATGAGGTATGAATCTCTCAATTGCTGTTGCTACTATATCTTTGAATTTGAGCCGCATCTCGTCTACATTTGCATAGTTAGTTCGGAAGGAATGGAGATTGTCTCTTAGGAAGGCTTCTAGTGACACTTTATCCGCTTTTTTAAATAAAATTATTTTGCGTTTGTTTCTGGTGGATTTGGAAGAAACGGTATTGAGCCTAGCTACAACGACATTGTGATCACTAATCCCTGTATCAGTCATGATGCTCTCTATTAGCTCTGGATTGTTTGTGGCGGGATGTGACGGGATATGCTTCATCACACCAATTTTTATCTGCCTCATACCATTTAAAACCGGGGATTTCTGTGTACTGGGTCACTCCGCAGCAATGTTGCTTAGAATGGTGCCATAAATCGTCAACACTGCGTTAATTTTTTCTGAGGTTGTTTCAAAAGGTAGTTCGAAAACTCTAATACTTCTGATTCCAAGTTCTGCATGAGTAACTTTCACATCACCGACATTGCTGTCAGAATGTTTGAGTTTTAAATTATTTCCATATAATTCTACCATTTGGTCATATTTTTGGGATTCCTTGACTTAAGATAGACGGTACTACAACTGATCGACAAATGAATTCCAATTATATCCTCAGCTGCTAACTTAACTATTTCTTCCATAAACTCCTCTACCTCAAACGATTTAGATAGTGCATAGTTATTGTCAAACATAAACTTCAAAGTGTTTTTCCTTACAGGTTCTGCCGCTAGAAATCCAATGTGATCTTTGGTAATAAGTTACAAACGCTCCACAGCGTTAAACTCACCGACAACAGAGCACGGCCACTAGCAGCGGAGACGTAAACACGGCTCACTTCCGCTCGCCACGGCCACCGAGGGTCGACTGCCTCTAGACCAGCTGAACCAAAATGAGTATATGTTCTTCATTTGATGCATGAGTCTGCGAGTATCAAACTATATGACATATATTACCGTATCTTTTGACTGCAGTGATTTAGAAGCTTAAATTATTTACACCCCTAAGGATTATATAACCTAGTATTTGACATTAATTTCAGTCTGACGCCTCTACCCGTTCTTGAGAAAAATGGATCTCCGTAGACGGCCATACCTTTTGATTTCACTGAAACAGAACATTTACAAACAAAAAAAAAGGCAGTTTATGACTATGTGAGCCCTCAAAACACAAATCTATGCATCTAGTGGCACGAACACTATGTTTTGTGTTAATAACTGCATCCTAAGGGTGTGTACATCGCAGTTGGCATATGTTTTAAAGCCTGACGCACGTTGCAGTCGCAGCATACATAAAGCGACCTCGGAAACTGCAACCAGTGTTGCTACTGTACGAGAAAGCCCGACTACACTCTTCTAATTTCACAAAGGAACCTATCCAGGAGCTTGGATGAGAAGCATTCCCTATTATACTTCTTCCGTTCTAGAACCCACAGACGTTTATCCTTTTCGCTCCTTATCGAATAATTATCAGGAAAATTCCTTTTTGGACAAAAATACACTCTGAACTTGGATTTATGACATCTCTATCTCCAAACCAGTAGCTTTCTACATACGAGGAATCCAAAAACTGCCTGACCATCGTCAGGCTGTTTTACTTAATATAGCGGTGGGGATATATTGTTGACGATTAATTTCTCTCTTACGTTTTCTGTTATATATAACGAGACACGCTAAAAATTTGCTCTGTTGTAATACAAATCAATTACAATTCACCAGGATACACTTATGAAAAAAGTCTAATGTAATAGAACAAAACCATATGTAAGATAAGCCAGCCCAAACCATCATGCATTAGCAAGATATTACGCACTTTTGAGCCTCGTGCGGTCTCTGTCTAGTGAAGTCCTACGTCTTACCCTAGAAGCATTTCGGGTCTGACACGAAAATGTATAAACCTCCTAGTAGGAGCAGACCCAAGAAGAAACCCAATTAACAAATTATTCAGTGCCACACATTACACCTACATCTACATGGATACTCTGCAAATCACATTTAAGTTCTTGGCAGAGGGTTCATCTAACCACCTTCACAATTCTCTATTATTCCAATCTCGTATAGCGCGCGGAAAGAATGAACACATATATCTTTCCGTACGACTTCTGATTTCCCTTATTTTATCGTGGTGATCGTTCCTCCCTATGGAGGTCGGAGTCAACAAAATATTTTCGCATTCGGAGGAGAAAGTTGGTGATTGGAATTTCGTGAGAAAATTCCGTCGCAACGAAAAGTGCCTTTCTTTTAATGATTTCCAGCCAAAATCCTTTATCATTTCTGTGACACTCTCTCCCATATTTCGCGATAATACAAAACGTGCTGCCTTTCTTTGAACTTTTTCTATGTACTCCGTCAGTCCTATCTGGTAATGACCCCACACCGCGCAGCAGTATTCTGAAAGAGGACGGACAAGCGTAGTGTAGGCAGTCTCCTTAGTAGGTCTGTTACATTTTCTAAGTATCCTGCCAATAAAACGCAATCTTTGGTTAGCCTTCCCCACAACATTTTCTACATTACCTATAACATTTTCTACATTACTTAAAGAATTATGTATTCACAAAAAACTATGACTTTGTCGGTGTAAGGAAAAAAGTATAAGCCTTAACACGGATATCGAAGTCACAGTTTCCTTATTTTTTCGCCGCCAGATCTAAGGGATACTAAATCTAAATTGTGATAAGATTGAAGATGGTGAAGTTAACATTTTCTTGATGGTTTCCGATCTGGAAGCTCATAGGTTGATAAGAGAAAACATAAGAAGTAGAAGAGATATTTAGACCTCTTGCAAGGTCGGAACGTAAGACTAACAGAGCGTTCCTCTTCACAAAGCGGCCACTTTACCACTTTGCAGTTTCTTTTGTTTTTTATTATTTCACTATTTTATCAGTACTTTTTACCAGTCTTCTGTGTTGCTTACTTTTTTATCTTTTTGTTATCTATTTTTGGGCGTCGCGGACGGGGGAGGAGACGCTGGTCAGCACTAGGCAGGAGGAGGCAAAGAAGGCAGGTGTCGAGGGTTCCGAGAGCTGGCCACGATATTTTTAATAGTCTTTCGTCATCATTAGGTAATGATGTTGAAGGAAAAAATTCACGCGTAAATCATCTTTCGTTTTATTTTCTTCGATCAGGCGGTGATGTATTGTTTGTTCTTTAGCCAGTTTAAGGCATTTCTTTGTGTAAATGGATGTGGCACATCATTAGGAATCAAAAAATTGGCAGGCAAAATACTGAGAGTACTGCTCGTATTATCGTGGATAGCATTTGTCTGATAGCTCGCCAGATGTCCTTCAAAAAAATGGCTCTGAGCACTATGGGACTTAACTGCTGAGGTCATCAGTCCCCTAAAACTTAGAACTACTTAAACCTAACTAACCTAATGACATCACACACATCTATGCCCGAGGCAGGATTCGAACCTGCGACCGCAGCGGTCACGCGGTTCCAGACTGTAGCGCCTAGAACCGCTCGGCCATTTCGGCCGGCAGATGTCCTTCACTTGAGTGCGCACAAACCTATGTTCTTCGGTATCTGTTAGGTCACAATTCTCACATGTTGGCGAATCACCCAGATAGATGGCATGAAGTTTCGCTTTGGTTGCTAATTTCCTGTATACTGCCGTGTACCAAATAACTTTCACATGTCCTGGTAGATGAGGGGTGCTAATAGTTTTTTCCAAATGACTTTCTTTTCTGCTTTTGTTTTCTATTAATTTTATGTAAATGTCCTAAACTTTTGCCATATTCGTTGGGCCGACTCTGGTTTGAATATGAGTGAGTTAGAGTAGAATTTGTTGAAAAATATAATAGCTGTTGTGGAGGTGCAGTCTATATATGGGTGGATTCAAGGCAGTGGGAGTAATTTCGTCTAGTAAGTGGCACGTGAGGCTGGTGAGCTTCTTCCTCCATAGTTTGTGTGTGGAACACACGAATAAAGCTTGTGACTTTCTCCCACCGTCAGTGACATTTAATGCCCCATTTTCGGCTGAGAGGGACAACAAGTCAAAGTTGACTTTGAAAATGTTACCACGAGTTACAAAATGACCCAAAGTTGAGAGAATTGTTGTTGCTGTTTCACGTGGTATGGGTAAAACCCGTGTCATGTAATTAACTTTAGAGACCATATTTATAATTGCAAAGGTTGCAAGCGATTCCTTTACTATTTATGAGTTTTTCAGTGTGATTGACTATTATATCCTCTTTCGTGAGTCTCGCCGTTCCCAATTCAGTTTCAGTTCTAGCATTTATTACAGCGCTATACCCAAAGATATCGTGTAGCGCAATGTCCGTTACTCCTTGAAGTAGAATAATATCAATGTCTTCCGCATACAGGAAGTCTTTCAAGCTACTTAATTTCAGGGAACTGCTTATGCTGTTGTTCAAAGCTACGATCGTGTATGTTTGAGACGAGTTCATAATGTACTACGTTTTATAAATTCAACTCTTCCATCACAACCAGTCAGTATGAAAGCAGTCAGTATGTGTCAGATACATATACACCTCCTGCTACTTGATGTGGGTGAGATAAACGTTACTGGGCGGAGACTGATAACGATTCTCTGAAAGTGAAATGAGTTTCTCTCATTTCCTCATCTTCCACGGTCTCGTCACCCAGCTCTTCTCAAACGGAGATGTGGACATGTCATTCGTGGTTTACGGCGGATTTTTGCGGTACCTTTGTGGGCAGTTGCAACAGCGTCTTGTTTTGCTTCCGCGGAGGAGGTGCACTACCGGCGGCTGGTGTGTGAACAGGTTCCGGCTGAGTACCGTTAGAACATTCCACCGAACTTTCATTTAATTTCAGGCCTGTGTGTTGGACCTTTTCGCGCATCGATGGAACAATTTTCTCGGTCGCCTGATGTGAAATCCTTCGTTTCTTATTTCTTCTGGAGGGAGCGGCTTTTCGGTGAGCTTGTAGAATTTTCTGCTGCAATGTCCTATTCACTTTCAGTGACGTTCCGGACAGCATATGGTGGTCCGATTTCGGAGTACTATGCGGAACTGGCTTGTTCGGTCGGTTACGATGCGGATGGAATGACCTCCGCTACTTCAGTGACTTCCATTGAATACCGTTAGCCGTAGCATTATCAGTGTGACGAGTGACCAGAAGAGGGACGGCGGGTGGGTGTCCAGCGACAGCTGGTACGTACGTTATCTGCATGTAGATCATAGCTGCAGATTTAACAGCTTCGCCGGCCGGCAGCTGGGCCACGCGCCGCGCGGTTGTATACATCGGACCTGCACGTGACCTGTCAAACCACACTCCGCGCTCGTTCTAGGCCGCCCTTCCTACACGACAGTAGCTCGGTAGCCACAAACGTTAACACGAGATGAGATATGTTTCTATAGTTAATATTAAGTTGTCTGATGCTATTCAACAGCGGAAACTCAAGTGAATTCAAATATTTTTCTGGAACATTACTGAATATTTTGCTATAAGACGAGACTACCGCGGCCGGCCGTTGTGACCGAGCGGTTTTACGCGCTTCATTCAGAACTGCGCTGCTGTTGTGGTCTTAGGTTTGAATCCTGCCTCGGTCATGGATGTGTGTGATGTCCTTAGGTTAGTTAGGTTTAAGTAGTTCTAAGTCTAGGGGACTGATGACCTCAGATGTTAAGTCCCATAGTGCTTGGAGCCTTTTGATTTTCAAGACCACCGCATTTATTTGCTCGCCCGTAACTTCGAATGGTAATTAGAAAAACCTGACTGTTCTTAGACCGAAACCAGCATGGGTAACAGAATGCTTAAACCTAAAGGTTCCTCCCCTTGATTAGACAATTTTATCACGAAGATCGGTATTTATCAGTTTGGCATACACAGCAGTATTCACGAACGTGAAATAATAGATACCTACTGAATCATCGCAACCTATCTTCACAGATTCTTCAAGAAAAGATTCAAATTCATGATCTTGGTTTAAGGTGAACCTTAAAGTTTCTGCTCAATTAAGCTGACCCACACTTCCATCTTCTGTTATTCACGAATACACAAACGCACGGCGGAGAGGTACAATAAGCACACAGACTTACCGCAGGCGAGCGAGACGGCCACAGCTCGCAGCAGAAGTCCGCACGTGACCACCGCTGAAAGCAGACTGCTATCGAGCCCGTGCTGCTAAGACTGCGCTCTCACTGCGGTATTGTGGATTAACGGAGATAATTTGTAACGTTAAATATAAGATTAGTTACAGACTGTGTGCGGAATGACCTTCCTGGTATCAAATAATAAATGAAACCCCAACGTTGCCACCTAAGTGAGAATCATTCAGATTACTTATCGGGAAGGACAACGAAATATCAATTGAATTGAGCAAGACAGCTTTGAACCACACCATGAAGTAAATCAATGATCATGTAGTTGCCAAACGCATTCTACAATGTTGCCGATTCTCCATTAGTCTAGCGACAGGAAGAATACTTTGGCTCAACCAATAATCTGATCCCGGTAACACTTACAAAGCTCGCCTATTGAAGATGCAGCGGAATCTGCTGCTACCGCACTGACGGGTAGCCGAAATAACTGAAGAATAGTCCAATGGGTTTTATTTGCATTTTTGTAACTACGATTTTCATCTGAAGCATATTTACAAATAATGTCCAGATTAAACGACTGTAATTCAAACGAAGAAAGATCAGGGGCAATAATTTTGATAGCCCTACTCTTCAGTAGCTGTCGTAGCTATTTTTGTTTATCTCTTCCGTGTACTGCAGACTTGAAGCTCATTCGCCATAATCGTTTCGCCTTTTTATCGTCTCGTGATACAATTAACGTTACTAGTAAAGAACATTCTTCTTAGTATTATTCACATAAAGTAGTTTTCCTTAAGAATCCTTTCATTGGCACAACCTCAAACATATAATAACACAAATGAAAACACAATATAAGACTGATTACAAAACACTAACATCCACAAAAGTATTTCAGAAGCTGTAAATGACGCACAGCTTCAAATTGGAAAACCAAACAGTGCATGGAAATCTTTCTTAATGACCAAAAACAGTACTCATAAACAGTGAATAAAATGAAAAAAAGGGAATGAGTACAGTGGGAAAGTTCGAGAAATGTTATATAATTTGGTAGACTACTTAGCTGATGACGAACTTATTGCATACGTTTATCTGCTGCGTTCAATAAACTAACGCAAAAATGCTACAATGTGTGCACTGTACTAATATAGATTAATTGCACCTTATCATAGTAACCTTATAACACAAATCACTTGTAACAATAGAAAGTAGCCCTAACACAATCGCCCCTAAATTGTCACGAATTAGCAAGATGTTATGCACTTTCGACATAAAAATCACCCGTGACAATGTGCAGTCCTAGTTCATATCGAAGTAGAATTACAGGATTACGTGAAAGTATGGAAGTGTAGCAGTGCACGCAGACACATAACGAAATCCAGTTAACAAACTATTCAGTGCACCATTTAAGTCACTACAACAGTTTATTTAAAAAAACTAGACAGTTCGTCAGAAGCAGAAAAGCGGTAATAACAAGTGTGTCAATCTGTATGTTTTTCATTATTCGATCTATAGCGTACTGAAACAACATAGCAAAGAAACGTGTGAGGGGGAAGTATTCTAAAGAGTTTTTTTACTGATCGTCGGCCTGAATGACAGTAGCTTTGTCACGGAAGAAGTAAAAATCTTGTCTCCAGCGACATTGCAACCTACAGCAGCCACAGTCTTCCGTTTCAAGAGCCAATAATTTTCCGTTTTTTTTTTTTTTTTTTGGTTGATCTCATTTTGTTCGTTAGTGTTCGTTGCATTTGTTCGTGATGGACGTTCCATGATTCTTGTTCGAGTTCGTCCTTGAACTCAGTTTTTTTTTTTATTACAGATGGCAGCTAACCCTCTGACCAAACACGCTGAGCTAATGTGCCGGCATGAGCTAGCGCACAAGTGGCACATGGAGCTCTCTCTTTGTTCTAGTGATCGACAAGGCGGACAGTCTGGAATGTAAAAGACGAGAGTGGTTCTAGCTTCAACTTGGAACGAGCTCCCTGGAGTCAGAAACATAAACTTTCTAACTTTATGTCATCCCTTAAATGAACCATTCAGAATATTTAATCAACATGACACGAAAGTAGCAGGCAAATGTAGCAAGTATCAGGAAGTAAGTCGAAGGTCACAGTGTTGCCAAACATATCCTGGGATGTCATGTCTTTAGCTAGTGGCAGCTAAGGTGTATCTTGTGAGCATCCCACTTGCTTTTGAAAGACATGGAGCAGGCAGCTACATAAATGAATAGGTCAAGGAATTTTATTTGAATTTATGGAACTGCGGATCAAAGATAAATCGTAATTATGAATAGTTTTCAGATTCTCCGACTGCAGCCGACATTCTATATATTAAGATTAGGAGGAATAGTTTGAGAGGTCCATATCTTCAGTAGCCGTTGTAACTTTTTGTTTGTGCGTCATTAGATTTGATACTTAATCCTTGACAGGGTAAAAACTGCTAAACTTTATGTTAATTACATCGACGCCCCATGATCCCACACACTACACAGACACCTCATCATGGCTGATAAGTAAATTATTTACTTATTGACAACAGACATTGTTTCTATATCTGAATCAAAATTCCTGTTGAAACTAAATCAATTTGTTAAGAATTATTGCTGAAAGCCTTAATACTGACAGTAGCTGTATGACAGATAAAGAAACAAATTCCTTGAATAACGCATGAGATACTGAATTGAACAGACAGGGCACTGAATCATCTAATTCGAAACAAGGCATTTGGAGTAGACCACACTCCCTCACAATTATTGAGATCCTCTCGAGAAAATACCATAACAAAATTATTCCATCGTATATGCATGGCATATGGTACAGGAAAAATACCCTCAGACGTCAAGACTAACGTAATAGCCCCAATGCCAAAAGTGGCAGTTGCTGAAAGATGAGGCTGTTACCGAATTATCTGTCTAATACGTTACGAGGTGCAAAATACTGACACAAATTATTTACAGATGTATCAACGAAAAATAACTAGAGAAAGCCAGATCAGGGAAGATCAATTTGTATTCCGGAGAATTGTTGTAACATATGAGGCAATACTGACCCTATATTAGGAAGTAGGTTGAAGAAACGTAAACTTGCGTTTCTAGTATTCCTCGAGTTTAAGAAAACATTTGACAACGATGACTGGTGGGCACGCTGATATTCTCAAGGCAGCAAGTATAAAATACAAGTAGCCTACGCTTAGTTACAAATTGTATATACACTAGGCTGTGGTTGAAGGACATGAAGGGTGGCTGTCGTTGAGATGTAGTGAGAGAGTGCTGTAATCTAGTCCCGGTGTTAACTAATTAGTCAATTAGTAACGTGTTCCATGGATCATTTTGCACGATAGATCGTAATGATGTGGAACAAGACATTACACAGCGCAAATTAATTTGTACATGCGGTCACCACCTTTACACATTACAATAACAGAAATTCTTCTATGGAATGGAAGGAGTTGTCAAGCAAAAACTGCCTCTGTTTGTTATCAAATTTTACTTTTCTGTCTGTCGGACATTTTATATCACTGGGTAAATGATCAAAAGTTTTTGTTGCAGCATTGTGCATCCCTTTTTGTGCTAAAGACAACCTTAATGTGGAGTAATGAATTTCATTTGTCATTCTGGTATTGTAATTATGTAGCTCATTGTTCCTCTCGAACTGTAGTGCAGTATGTACAACAAACTTCATGAGGGAATAAATATATTGTGAAGTAACAGTCAGACTGCAAAACTCCTTAAATAGATGTTTACAAGACGATCGTGGGTGAGCCCCACACATTATTCTCACAGCATGTTCTTGCGCAATAAAGAATTTTTTTCTTAAAGATGAGTTATCCCTGAACATTATCCCACATGACACTATTGAATGAAACTATGCAAAATATGTCAACTTACTGATTTGTCTCTCCCCAATCTTTGCAATGATTTCAAGCGCAGATGTAGCTGAACTAACTTATAAGTGGTTTTAGGACTTTAGAAATGTGTTTTTCCCTATTTAAATTCTCATCAATATGGACCCCTGAGAATTTTGAAATTTCCACCCTAGTTATTATTTGTTCAGCATGTGTTAAACTTATCATTGGTGTAGTACCTCTAGATGTGCAGAACTGAATATGTTGGATCTTTTTAAAATTGAGGATGAGACCAGTCACAGAAAACCAGTCAATTATACTTGTAAGAATTTTGTCTACAATTTCTTCTATTTCTGTATGCATGATTGGATTGATTACAATACTAATGTCACCTATCAAAAAGAACTAACTCTGCGTGTTGTATATTAGATGGAAGATCGTTTACATATATGAGCGACGGTAGTGGACCTAAGATTGAACCTTGGGGAAACTCATACGTGATTCCTCCCCAGGTAGAAATAAGTCTCCGAAATATATTGCTTGACTTACTAAGTACAACTTCCTGAATTCCTCTGACTAGATATGACGTTATCCATTGGTTGGCTATAATATCAGTCCCATAAAATGCTAATTTATCTAGGACAGTACTGTGAGTCACACCGTCAAATGCCTTAGAATGGTCACAGAAAATACCAACTGGTGCTATTTTATTATCAAAAGATTATAAAATTTTCTGTTTCAGTACGTACGCTTAGATTGATTGCAATAGTAGCATCGTCTGTAAAAAGAACTAATTCTGCTTTTCGTATACTATACAGGTGATAGTTTACGTATATAGGATGTCCAATTTTAATCTATATCGGCCGATATCTCTGGAGAGGCACAATTCTGCAAAAAAAAAGGTCCCTAGTAAGAGTTGTAAAGTTTGAAGGGAGGCATGGAGTGCTTACATCGAAAGGACCATGAATCGTGTTTTCAAGGTCAAACCAAAGGTCAAGTTCATTTTCGCAAATGATAACCCCTATTTTTATTTCATATTCGTATTCTACGTGAAAAAATACGTATTGTTTATAGGGAACATTTTTTTTTTCGAAAAATTAATGGTTTGGCGCCTGGGGCCATTGTAGCTTTCCCAGGTTACCAGGAAGTGAGATCGGGAACAATTTTCAATGAAAATCTTGTATGGTTTCTGAACTCTGTCCACCGGTGAAATTTTCGTGAACTTGAAATGGTCTTGAGATTCTTCAGCAGGGATTAATCTCAAAGCAAATACCGAAGGCATTAGCGGAACCCAATGTGCACCACTTGGAGGGTGCCGAATCAGAGACCAGCATTTTGCTTGTGCCGGCACAGTCAGAGAATAGAAGGGTGAAGCTTTGAGGCTAACCAATAAGCGTCATTGTCGGGGAATTAGAAATCATAACTGGGGGTTCAGAGAAATTTTAACTTTGGAGCGTCTGAAAATTTCTCGGCTATGCTCACATAGAACGATTCTTGCCTGATGTGACTGTCATAAATTTTTCTCTTACGAACTTAGAAAAAAATGTGTGTTAAGAGTTTTAGAAAAATTCCACCTCGTCGAACTCTGATGAATTTCGCCTCGTGGGACTCAGAACAATCTCCTCTCGCGAGACTCGAGTTCTTGCGAAGGGAAATTTTTCCAAATCCGTACAAGTAAAATTATTCTCAATACGAATGTTTGGAGCCCGTAAGAGAAAAATTTATCTGAGTCACCTTCTCTCGCAATCGACTTTCTCGGGCCCGTCTTTCGTTTCTGCCTTCTCTCCGTATTTGAAAAGGGCGGATTACCATGGGATATTTCATCATTTTATTATTTACCTCAATATCGAGATAAGTAAAAGTATCCTCTTGAAAGAGGCACATCCGTTAGACACCTAAGTAATTTTCTGAAAAACCGCACTTGAATACTGTATGTTTTGGCTTCACGCTGTGGCGTAAACAACAGCGAGCATGTATAAAGAAACAGGTCGCGTAGGCTTTAATAAGTCAGTTGTCCTGCAACACTCTTGCCGGATGTTTCATTGAAGGAAAAACATAATGAAATCAATAATAGTAACAGTGATCGACTCTAATCTGTTCGAAATGGCTGGTCAAACACCGTTACAAATAGTGAGAATGATAAAAATTGTTGGCGAGTGTCGCGATAATTATGCAGCCGCGCAAAGATTGTATGCCGAAAGTCATCCCGATGCCCGTCATTCCACGAAGGTTGCATTTAGGTCTCGGGTAAGACGAGCTGAAAGAGGGACTTTGAAAAGACAGAGACGAACGACGGGCCCGAGAGAGGCGATTGCGCTGCGAGCTCGTGCTATCGTCGCTGAAGATCGTCAGATTCAGCGAACGCTTGGCGTGCCTGGATCAACGGTATCCCGTGTTTAAGATACTTTAAATTCCACCCGTATTGCTTACATATCACCCAAACAATTTAGCCTGGGGATCCTGAGAGGCGCCTGGCATTTTGTCGATTGGCCGATACACTAATACGTCGTGATCGCTTTTTCTTCACACGCACTTTCTTTACAGACGAGGCATACTTTGACAACATAGAAGGAGTCAATCTGCGTAACGCACACTACTGGACGGAGGCAAATCCTCGCTGGCAGCGAGATCACCGAACACACAGATGGATGTCAGTCAGTTTCTGGGCGGGAATAGTTGGAGATTACGTGATTGGTCCTGGTTTTTATGGCGAAACGTTGAACGGCTTATGCTACGTCTTGTGCTTCCTTTACTAGAAAATATCCCCCTAGACATACGAGCAAGTATGTGGTTTCAACATGACGGCGCCCCTGCACATCAGGGCTTATCTGTCAGAAGGTATCTTAATACAACTTACCCGACTCGATGGACTGGTTTCGGTTGTGCAATTCCCGCCAATATCGCCAGACTTAACACCATTGGATTTCTTCTTATGGGGAGCTGTGAAGCAGAAGGTGTACTCTACTTGACTCCACACCCACGAAGACGCCAGAAGGTATGAGATAAAGGATTGTGGCGGCTTTCCAGGCAATCACCCATCAGACATTGAATGATGTCGAGACCAGTATCCGACGGAGATTTCAAATGTGCAATAGGCAAATGGGCAGTTGATTGATCATCTGAGATCCTAAATTTCCAGTAAGAACAAGGTTTATCAGCCCTTATCAGGGCTAACGTTGTGTGAAGTGCGCTGGGCAACCTCCAAGTGGTGCACATTGCAGAACCCCATTCGTGATTTCCCCCCAGTCAGAATTATGTCCCTGGACTGTATTGCTTGAATGACAAAGTACAACTTTCTCCATTCTTCTTGTTGGATATGACATTGCCCATTGGTTGGCGATGCCATCAAGCACAAAAAATTTTAATTATCTTGGAGAATACTGTGATTCTTACAGTAAAATGCCTTAGAGATGTCGCAGAAATACCAACCGGTGCTGTTTCATTATTTAATGCTTGTAAAATCTGGTGAGTGAACATGTAAATGGCATTATCAATAGGGCAACCCTTCTGAAACCCGAACTGGGATTTGCTGAGGATATTACTGTTGCTGTCCTAGAAAAATCACTTTTCCAAAAATTTTGTAGAATGATGTCAGCAGTGAAACAAGCGGTAATTATTGACATCTCTCTTAACACCTTTCTTAAAGAGGGGTTTAATAAAGACATATTTCAGTCTTTCTGGAAAAATGTTTTCTGCTCTATTGAAACCACCATCAAAACTAGATGACCTTTTATTTTTAATAGAATTTATAATTTTCTTAATTTCATAAGGAAAAGTTGATGATGCATTTATGTGGTTGAATTTTATGAAAGTTACATCTTTGACATACTGCTGTGATTTTGCTCTTCGACTGTTTGTCCCTATGCTTTCTACTGTGTTTAAGAAATGATTAGTAAATGCATTTGCTACCTGTGACTTATCATTTATAGCCCTTCCATTAGTACAATTGTGTTGCTGTTTTCGTATATGGATGGTTGTTCTGTCTCTCGTTCATTGGCTTCCATATTGTCTTATGTCTGTAGTCGGAAGTACTGATTTCTGACATGTGTATGTTCTTTGATTTTTATTAACCTTTCTTAATAATTCTGAGTATTTTTTGTAGTGTGTAACTACTGCAGGATCCCTACTTGTTCTTACCAAAAGATACATTTCCCTTTTCCTTTCATAAGGTATTTTAGCCCCTCTAGTGATCCATAGTATTTTACTTGGTTGTTTAGTGCCCTGTCTAACTAGCTTATGCCGAAAGCTGTTTCCAAATAATGATATGAATTTATCATTGAACAGGTTAAATTTTATGTTAGGATTTAGTTTATTATAAATCCCATCCCATGTCATCTCCTTGAAACTATCCTTAAAATATTTGGCCTGGAGTCATTAATTATTCCAACTGATTTCCACTGAGGAGTATCCATACAGTAAGGCGCTTTGTTATTTATCCTAACCAACTGTGCATCATGATCAGAGAGCATTTGTTACTGGGTAAAAAGCTATTGCCTTGATTTGAGCTTCACCAAAGGAAGCGTTATCAGTTAGGGCTCTACCGTCTTTGCTCCCTTGTTGAAAGTATTGAAAACAAATTTTAGTATCCAAGTAAAGTTTACAGATCATTTTTCTATCAGAATCCTTTAAAAAATTTACACTGAAGTCACCACAGACTATTAAGAGCTTGCTACTGCCTGACAGATAGAAAAGTACGGAATCAAGATTCCTCATAAATAGTTCAAAATTTCCCACTGGGAATCTACATACAGATAGAATTAAAAGTGAACTAGCCGGCCCTGTGGGCGGTCACGGGTTAGAATCCTGCCTCGGGCATGGATGTGTGTGATTTCCTTAGGTTAGTTAGGTTTAAGTAGTTCTAATTCTAGGGGATGATGACCGCAGATGTTAAGTCCCATAGTGCTTAGAGCCATTTGAACCATTTTGAACTATTTTTCAGCATCAATTCACAATCACACACTTCTATTATTCAATCTGTGTATTGAGCAACTATTGAAGGATAACAAGAAAAAATTTCTAAAGGAAATTAATGCTCTGAGAAAAAAGAAAATTTTGAGTTTAACCGATGACATTGTAATTCTTTCGATAGCAGGAAAAGGCTTAGAAGAACAGCTGATTGGTAGGATAGCGTCGTGAAAAGAGATGGTATGATAAATATCAATAAAAGCAGAATAAGGATAGAGAAATGTAGTCGAATGAAACCATGTAATGCTGAGGGAACCAGATTGGGAAACGAAGCCCTAAAAGAATAAGGGGCATGCAAATGAATCCCGATCACTAGTGTAAAGTAACGGTAACAATTTCATTAATTCAAAAATGTAGTTATGCACAGTACACATACTCAAAAATAGTCGCCAAAACTGTTGGCACATTCATCCTATTGCGACACTAGCCGATCGATTCCATCCTTGAAGATGCTACTAGGCTGCTGCCGAATTCAGGCCTGGACCAAGTTACACACTTCGTCGTCCGTTGCGAATCGATGACCGTGAATAGCTTGTTTTAGAGGTCCAAACACATGAAAGCCATACGGTGAAAGGTCGGAACTGTACGGTGGATGTTCCAGCGTTTCCCACCGAAACTGCTGGAATGTCGTCTTCCAGTGACGAGCATTGTGTAACAGTGACTCGCGCCCCTCAAGGAATAGTTTGCGCCATTCCACAACTCTTGAACGACTCAGACTGTACTCATCGTACACAGCCTTCATCCGTCGATACATTTCACGGCCTCCAACTCCCTCCGCCGCCAAAAATTGGATCACTCCTCGTTGTTTCTGCTTACTTCCCTGCATGTTCGGTACCGGACGATAACTTTTGTGACCACCTTCTCTACGACGTGAAACCACAGTGGCGCTATGCAACATCAAACGGTGAGCACACGTCAGTCTTTCTGCTAATAGATAGCGCCACCATACCCACAGTTACGTGGTCTCACCTTACGTGTATGGCAAAGGTAGACGCACTGACCAGGTTTCATTTGAATGAATCTCATAGTAGATGAGTTTTGTTATTTAGGCAGCAAAATAAAAGAAGTTGCTGAAATAGAGAGGACAGAAAAATCAGGGTGTAATAGCAAGAAAACCTTATCTGAAAATGATATGCTAACTTACATCCAATACAAATTTAAATGTTGGAACGTCTTCTCGGAAACTATTTGTCTGGAGTGTAACACTGAACGGAACTGAAACCTGGTTCAAACAAAAAGAAAATAGAAGCTTTAGAAATGTGTTGCTTCAAAAGAATGCTGGAGATCAGAAGGATAGATCAGACAGTGAGGCGGTACTGAATCGATTTGGGAAGGAAAGATATTTATCTCACAACTTGACTAAAGGTAGGGGTCGTTTGATAGAACATGTCCTGATTGATCAAGGAGTCGTGATTTGGTAATGGATGGGTGTGGGTGAACGGGGCTGGAGGAGGGGGAAGAACAGTTCTGAATGACCACGATTTGAATATGGTGAGAAGGTCCAAGATCCTGAACAGGCTCCTTTGTGAAATCATCAGAGGGTAGATGGGCATTCTCGTACAGTAGCAACACTAGTTACAGTTTCCTGGGTCTCTTTTCGTATGTACAACTGCAAGGCTCCTCAGTTGTTGAAAGAGGTGCCACCTGCGATTGATACACCTCTGAGATGCAGTAATTAAGGCAAAACATACTTTTTATACACGGAAGAGCTCTAGAAACAGGTACACCTGCCTAATACCGTGTAGGGCCCCCGCGAGCACGCAGAAGTGCCGCAACACGACGTGCCATAGACTTGACAGTAGTGCTCGGAGGGGAACTGACACCATGAATTCTGCAGGGCAGTCCATAAATCTGTAAGATTACCAGGGTGTGGAGATCTCTTCTGAGCAGCACGTTGCAAGGCATCCCATATATGCTCAAGCGGAAGCGTTTAAACCCAGAAGAGTGTTGCTGGAGCCACTCTGTATCAGTTCTGAACGTGTGGGGTGTCGCGTTGTCCTGCTGGGATTGCCCAAGTCCGTCGGAATGCACAATGGACATTAATGGATGCAGGTGATCATACAGGTTGCTTACGTACGTGTCACCTGTCAGAGTCGTATCTAGACGTATCAGGGGTCCCGTATCACTCCAACTGCACACGCCCCACACCATTACAGAGCCTCTACCAGCTTGAACAGTCACCTAGTGACATTCAGGGTCCATGAATTCATTCGGTTGTCTCCATACCCGTACACGTCCATTCTCTCGACACAATTTGAAACGAGACTCGTCTGACCAGGCAACGTGTATCCAATAATGCCGGCCGCGGTGGTCTCGCGGTTCTAGGCGCTCAGTCCGGAACCGCGCGACTGCTACGGTCGCAGGTTCGAATCCTGCCTCGGGCATGGATGTGTGTGATGTCCTTAGGTTAGTTAGGTTTAAGTAGTTCTAAGTTCTGGGGGACTGATGACCACAGATGTTAAGTCCCACAGTGCTCAGAGCCAGCCATATCCAATCATCAACAGTCAAATGTTGGTGTTGACGGGTCCAGGCGACGCGTAAAACCTTGTGTCGTGCAGCCATCAAGGGTATACGAGTGGGTCTTCGGCTCCGAAAGCCGATGATGTTTCGTTGAATGGTTCACACGATGACACTTGTTGATGGCCCAGCACTGAAATCTGCAGCGATCTGCGGAAGGGTTTTACTTCTGTCACGCTGAACGATTCTCTTCAGTCGTCGTTGGTCCCGTTCTTGCAGGATCTATCCCCTGTCGCAGCGGTGTCCGAGTTTTAGTGTTTTACCAGATTCATGATATTCATGGTACACTCGTGAGATAGTCGGACTTCATCTCTGCTTCGGAGATGCTGTATCCCATTGCTCGTGCGCCGACTATAACACCACGTTCAAACTCACTTAAATCTTGATAACCTGCCATTGTAGTAGCAGTAACCGATATAACATCTGCGCCAGACCCTTGTTGTCTTACATAGGCGTTGCCGACAGGAGCGGCGAATTCTGTCTGTTTACATACACTATGTGATCAAGAGTATCCGCACACCTTGCTGAAAATGACTTACAAGTTCGTGGCGCTCTCCATCCGTAATGCTGGGTTTCAGTATGGTGTTGGTCCACCCGTAGCCTTGATGACAGCTTCCACTCTCGCAGGCATACGTTCAATCAGGTGCTGGAAGGCTTCTTGGAGAATGGCAGCCCACTCTTCACGATGTGCTGCACTGAGGAGAGGTACTGATGTTGATCGGCGAGGCCTGGCGCGAAGTCTGTGTTCCAAAACATCCCAAATGTGTTCTATAAGATTCAGGATAGGACTCTGTGTAGGCCAGCTCATTCCAGGAATGTTATTGTCGAGTAACCACTCCGCCACAGGCCGTGCATTATGAAAAGGTCCTCGATTGTGTTGAAAGATGCAATCGCTATCCCCAAATCGCCCTTCAACAGTGGGAAGCAGGAAGGTGCTTAAATCATCAATGTAGGCCTGTCCTGTGATAGTTCGACGCAAAACAACAAGGGGTGCAAGCTCCTCCATGACCAACACGACCACACCATAACACCACCGCCTCAGAATTTTTCTGTCGACACTACACAATCTGGCAGATGTCCACCGGGCATTCGCCATACCCACACCCTGCCATGGGATCGCCACATTGTGTACCGTGATTCATTAGTCCACACAACGTTTTTCCACTGTTCGATCTTCCAATGTTTACGCTCCTTACACCAAGCGAGAAGTCGTTTCGCATTAACCGACGTGATGTGTGACTTATGAGCAGCCGCTCGACCACGAAATCAAAGTTTTCACACCTCCCGCGTAACTGTCATAGTACTTGCAGTGTATCCTGATGCAGTTTGGAATTGCTGTGTGATGGTCTGGATAGGTGTCTGCCTGTTATACATTACGACCCTCTTCAACTGTCGGCGGTCTCTGTCAGTCTACAGACGACATCGGCCTGTGCGCTTTTGTGCTGCACGTGTCCCTACACGTTTCCATTTCACTATCACATCGGGAACAGTTAACCTAGGGATGCTTAGGAGTGTGGAAATGTCGCGTACAGACGTATGATACAAGTGACATCCAATCACCTGATCACGTTCGAAGCCTGTGAGTTCCTCGGAGCGCCCAATTCTGCTCTTTCACGATGTTTAATGACTACTGAGGTCGCTAATGAGGATTACCTAGCAGTAGATGGCAGCACAATGCAACTAATAAGAAGAACGTATGTTTTGGGGGTCCCTGGATACTTCTGATCACATAGTGTATCTGTGAATTTGAATACGCATGCCTATACCAGTTTTTTTCGCGCTTCAGAGTATTTTGAGGTCTCTCACTGGCGTATTCGTCGTTGCTTTTAAGATCCCACTGTTATTTTCTGTTTCTGAAGTTAATACGGATTATGTAGGTTTTTCGTTAGTTTCTTTAATGGACATTTTTGCAGTTTGTTGCTCGTATTTCTCTTTGTCCGTCTGTTAAGACCTATTTTACTCAGAAACTGGTACAGGTACCGACCTGAAATTTATTTCAAATACTAATATGTATGGTTCCTTGGAGGTGTAAAAAATTTAACGTTCTAGTTGGGTGCGATGAAAAGATACGTCCGTCCGCAAAGAAGCCTCTTTCTCAAGAATGGATAAAAGAATCAAGTTGAGCCGGCCAGAGTGGACGAGTGGTTCTAGGCGCTACAGTCGCACCGCGCGACCGCTACTGTCGCAGGTTCGAATCCTGCCTCGGGCATGGATGTGTGTGATGTCCTTAGGTTAGTTAGGTTTAAGTAGTTCTAAGTTCTAGGGGACTGATAACCTCAGAAGCTAAGTCCCACAGTGCTCGGAGCCAAGTATCAGGTTGAAATTAATGTCAAAGGCTGAGGTCTACGGTCAGCTGGTGTGTAAATAATTTAAGCTGCTACTTCAATGAAATCAAGTGATACGTCGATATATGCCACATATTTTGATAGTCGCAAACTGACGCATGAAATGTTATAGATGGAGACCCCACCTTCATGTTGGTCCTGGTGGTCTAGCGGTGAAGCGCTTACGTTGAAAACAGGAGGTCGTAGTGTCGATTTTCTTTCGGATCATTGATTTTTGAGACTCCGTTTTAACCTATCCGTCATCTCTCAACGATACGAGGAGTGCACGCTAAACTGAAGATCCTCTTTGCCCGGATGGATAAATGGGGTAGGTTAGAGACACGCAAATCGCCGAACTGGCGTCCAATAGGAAGACTTGCACCAGGGGATTTAACCACACAAAATAATAATAATAACAATAATAGTAATTATTATTATTATTATTGTTATTATTATTATTATCTATAAACATATTTAAGTTCGAACGGAATCCTCAGAGCGCGCGTCCTATTCTTATCTTCTTGTTAGGTAAACTTTGCGCTGGAGGATTACATACATCAATACATCAATACTCTTCACATAATTTACTGGATAAGTAAAGGTTACTGTGCCCTTACCTACGTAACTGTGTCAGACGAAATGTGGTTTAATAACGTAAAGATGAGAGTGTGCCTGATAACTGGCCTTTGCGTTTACACCGTGCTGTATTTATGAGTAGACTATAGATACAAACAACAGCACACAATTACAAGTGGAAAGCGAAACTTCCAGCAGAAAGTTCTGCGTTCTACCTTGTTCCCAGTCCGTGCATGTGGCTGTTGTGGTGTCACCGCCAGACACCACACTTGCCAGGTGGTAGCCTTTAAATCGGCCGCGGTCCGTTAGTATACGTCGGACCCGCGTGTCGCCACTATCAGTAATTGAAGACCGAGCGCCGCCACACGGGAGGTCTAGAGAGACTTCCTAGCACTCGCTCCAGTTGTACAACCGACTTTGCTAGCGATGGTTCACTGACAAAATACGCTCTCATTTGCCGAGACGATAGTTAGCATAGCCTTCGGCTACGTCATTTGCTACGACCTAGCAAGGCGCCATTACTATTGATACTGAGTCGTGTACAGTCAAAAGCGACACTCATCATTAATGGATTAAAGTTAAGTATTCCATCAGCTACGTCCGTTTTTCTAAAGTCTAATTTCCTTGTCCTGTTCCAGACCTCACGCCAGCCTGCGTGAGCTAAAACGCGTGCCTTTCGGTTTCCTCTAGCACCTGGTGTTGGCTCTCCTGCCAACCCACAACAGCTGTTATGTGATTTCAATTCGATGATTAAAAAATCAAGCCAAAAACATGCATTTAGTGGACAGGTAGTGAATATCAGAGTGAAAGAACAAGGGAATTAATGTATCGTGCAAGTAACCTCTAGAGAGTGTGCAGCATCCTTCTTTACGACACAGTCTTGAATCAAACCTCTGTGTAGGTTGGCGGTCTGGTGGAATGATTCTGGTTTCGTATGTCTAATGTCCGGGTTCGATGCACACATTACGCAACGATTTCCATTAAGCACAAAACGACCCTCTTCCCGTCTGCTAACTCCTATAGAACAATGTAGGATTGCACTGTGGTTCTAAAGCCACAATACACATGACGTCCCTTCAGTGCCTTCATTAGGACAGTCTGTGAATGAGTTTCCTTTCTTACTCGATCTTTCTTTTTTAAAATTGAGCAAATCGTCATGTAAGGTCAACGGGCACTTATTTCTTATTGTATCTCGATTTGAGACATTAAGGATATTGATACTGGACTGGGATTCGGGCTCACACCTTTCTCTCGCTGGATGTGACGTCTTTGAGATGATACAACTCCATCGTTTCAATTTTCCCCAACATTCCCAGGTCCTCAAGATCTCCATGAGCGCTTGTCTCGGTTCGAATCTTGATTTGGTACAAAATTTCCCATCTTGTCATTTCCAGTTGTAGCATGCGCACACGAAACTACAGGTGACACATGGTTATGATTTTTAACGTCTCTCTGTTCATTATCGACAATAACTGTTGGTACCGGTTTCGACTCCCAGTCAGAGACAGCACTTTTCATTGTATCATTTCAGGTTCAAATATGGCACTTTTAGTTACTGTTGAAAATGTATTCGATAGTCAACGTGTCGCCCTCTGTCGTCGACTCCCAGTCAGCACAGAACCTTAAGGCATATTATTTCCAGTTCAGCCATGTGCCCATCTCGCTACTGCTGAGGAAAACAGATCTTTAACGTCTGTTCGTGACTAAAAGTCAACTACGATAGATACTGGGGTCGAATACCGGTAAGGGATAATTGCTTCTTCCAGTCATTTCGGTTTCGATCAGTTCGGTATTGGTGAAAAATTACGATTTTTAGCAACTAATCACGCTTAGTTAAAAATTGGATTAGGTGCTGGGTTCGAATCCCAGTCCAACACAAAACTTCATGCCTTGTTATTTCAGATTTAATCCGGGATACATTAAGTTACTTGTGATCTAAACGAGACTGAAGATCTTTCGTGGTCAGATGTTGTTGTGGTCTTCAGTCCTGAGACTGGTTTGATGCAGCTCTCCATGCTAATCCATCCTGTGCAAGCTCCTTCATCTCCCAGTACCTACTGCAACCTACATCCTTCTGAATCTGCTTAGTGTACTCATCTCTTGGTCTCCCTCTACAATTTTTACCCTCCACGCTGCCCTCCAATGCTAAATTTGTGATCTCTTGATGCTTCAGGACATGTCCTACCAACCGATCCCTTCTTCTAGTCAAGTTGTGCCACAAATTTCTCTTCTCCCCAATCGTATTCAATACCTCCTCATTAGTTACGTGATCTACCCACCTTATCTTCAATATTTTTCTGTAGCACCACATTTCGGAAGCATCTATTCTCTTCTTGTCCAAACTATTTATTGTCCATGTTTCACTTCCATACATGGCTACACTCCATGCAAATACTTTCAGAAACGACTTCCTGACACTTAAATCTATACTCGATGTTAACAAATTTCTCTTCTTCAGAAACGCTTTCCTTGCCATTGCCAGTCTACATTTTATATCCTCTCTACTTCGACCATCATCAGTTATTTTGCTCCCCAAATAGCAAAACTCCTTCACTACTTTAAGTGTCTCATTTCCTAATCTAATTATCTGAGCATCACCCGATTTAATTCGACTACTTTCTTGAGCCTCGTTTTGCTTTTGTTGATGTTCATCTTATATCCTCCTTTCAAGACACTGTCCATTCCGTTCAACTGCTCTTCCAAGTCGTTTGCTGTCTCTGGCAGAATTACAATGTCATCGACGAATCTCAAAGTTTTTATTTCTTCTCCATGGATTTTAATACTTACGCCGAATTTTTCTTTTGTTTCCTTCACTGCTTGCTTAATATACAGATTGAATAACATCGATGAGAGGCTTCAACCCTGTCTCACTCCCTTCCAAACTACTGCTTCCCTTTCATGTCCCTCGACTCTTGTAACTGCCATCTGGTTTCTGTACAAATTGTAAATAGCCTTTCGCTCCCTGTATTTTAACACTGCCACCTTTAGAATTTGAAAGAGAGTATTCCAGTCAACATTGTCAAAAGCTTTCTCTAAGTCTACAAATGCTAGAAACGTAGGTTTGCCTTTCCTTAATCTTTCTTCTAAGATAAGTCGTAAGGTATTGCCTCACGTGTTCCAACATTTCTACGGAATCCAAACTGATCTTCCCCGAGGTCGGCTTCTACCAGTTTTTCCATTCGTCTGTAAATAATTCGCGTTAGTATTTTGCAGCTGTGGCTTATTAAACTGATAGTTCGGTAATTTTCACATCTGTCAACACCTGCTTTCTTTGGGATTGGAATTATTATATTCTTCTTGAAGTCTGAGGGTATTTAGCCTGTCTCGTACATCTTGGTCACCAGATGGTAGAGTTTTGTCAGAACTGGCTCTCCCAAGGCTATCCGTAGTTCTGATGGAATATCGTGTACCCCCGGGGCCATGTTTCGACTCAGTCTTTCAGTGCTCCGTCAAACTCTTCACGCAGTATCGTATCTCCCATTTCATCTTCATCTACATCCTCTTCCATTTCCATAATATTGTCCTCAAGTATATCGCCCTTGTATAGACCCTCTATATAGTCCTTCCACCTTTCTGATTTCCCCTCTTTGCTTAGAACTGGGTTTCCATCTGAGCTCTTGATATTCATACAAGTGGCTCTCTTTTCTCCAAAGGTCTCTTTAATTTTCCTGTAGGCTGTATCTATCTTACCCCTAGTGAGATAAGCCTCTACGTCCTTACATTTGTCCTCTAGCCATGCCTGCTTAGCCATTTTGCACTTCCTGTCGATCTCATTTTTGAGACGTTTGTATTCCTTTTTGTCTGCTTCATTTACTGCATATTTATATTTTCTGCTTTCATCAATTAAATTCAATATTTCTTCTGTTATCCAAGGATTTCTACTAACCCTCGTCTTTTTACCTACTTGATCCTCTGCTGCCTTCACTACTTCATCCCTCATAGCTACCCATTCGTCTTCTACTGTATTTCTTTCCCCCATTCCTGTCAATTGTTCCCTTATGGTGTCCCTGAAACTCTGTACAACCTCTGGTTTAGTCAGTTTATCCAGATCCCATCTCCTTAAATTCCTACCTTTTTGCAACTTCTTCAGTTTTAATCTACAGTTCATAACCAATAGATTGTGGTCAGAGTACACATCTGCCCCTGGAAATGTCCTACAATTTAAAACCTGGTTCCTAAATCTCTGTCTTACCATTATATAATCTATCTGATACCTTTTAGTATCTCCAGAATTCTTCCATATATACAACGTTCGTTTATGATTCTTGAACCAAGTGTTAGCTATGATTAAGTTATGCTCTGTGCAAAATTCTACCAGACGGCTTCCTATTTCATTTCTTAGCCCCAATCCATATTCACCTACTATGTTTCCTTCTCTCGCTTTTCCTACTGTCGAGTTCCAGTCTCCCATGACTATTAAATTTTCGTCTTCCTTCACTACCTGAGTAATTTCTTTTATCTCATCATACGTTTCTTCAATCTCTTCGTCATCTGCAGAGCTAGTTGGCATATAAACTTGTACTACTGTAGTAGGCATGGGCTTCGTGTCTATCTTGGCCACTATAATACGTTCATTATGCTGTTTGTAGTAGCTTATCCTCACTCCTATTTCTTTATTCATTATTAAACCTACTCCTGCATTACCCCTATTTGATTTTGTGTTTATAACCCTGTATTCACCTGACCAGAAGTCTTGTTCCTCCTGCCACCGAACTTAACTTTTTCCCACTATATCTAACTTTAACCTATCCATTTCCCTTTTTAAATTTTCTAACCTACCTGCCCGATTAAGGGATCTGACATTCCACGCTCCGATCCGTAGAATGCCAGTTTTGTTTCTTCTGATAACGACGTCCTCTTGAGTAGTCCCCGCCCGGAGATCCGAATGGGGGACTATTTTACCTCCGGAATATTTTATCCAAGAGGACACCATCATCATTTAACCATACAGTAAAGCTGCATGCCCTCGGAAAAAATTACGGCTGTAGTTTCCCCTTGCTTTCAGCCGTTCGCAGTACCACAAAAGCAAGGCCGTTTTGGTTAGTGTTACAAGGCCAGACAAGTCAATCATCCAGATTGTTGCCCCTGCAACTACTGAAAAGGCTGCTGCCCCTCTTCAGGAACCACACGTTTGTCTGGCCTCTCAACAGATACCCCTCGTTTGTGGTTGCACCTACGGTACGGCTATCTGTATCGTTGAGGCACGCAAGCCTCCCCACCAACGGCAAGGTCCATGGTTCATGGGGGCAGGTCAGTTAACAGGAACAAAAGTTATTAGTCTAGACTGGCGGGCCCCAGTCCAGAGCAAAAATGCTGGTAGTTTAATTTGAAGTGAATACCTGATTTTTCAAATGTAGTGTTCTGTAACAATTTGAGTTACAAGCATAACGGTTGTGTCATCTCTAAAATAACGTTCTCTTTGACATCTGAATTATCGTGATATTAATTTACATCCTGACTGATAGACATACAGAGCAGTTATTACTTGTGGCCTCTTGAAGTGTCCATTCCGTATAGTCAGACGACTGTACCTAAAAGAGAGGTGAGGATTTTCAAGACAGTTACGTTATGTGAGTTACATACAAGTCAGGCGAAACGCAGTTCACGACGTTCGGATATTTTTCAGCATGACAGTACGTGAGCCTTCTTACACAATAACAAATCGAGCGTCTCTCCCAAGTCCGATGACGTGGGGTCTACACCAAAGAGAACACGCCATGTAATCGTACTATGATGTCGGTGTTACGCCAATGGAGACTCTAATCGACTGCCACTCGATTGTACTACAACGTCGGGGCTACGCCAGCGAAGACTCTCATCGAATGCCGCACTATGTCGTCGATTCTACTCCAACGAAAACGGGGTCCACCACTGACACAGTGTGGTCCAGACTCACTCGAAAACAATATGTCAGACTTACTTGTGGCATGAACACTATCAGACTCCAACGAAAGAGACTCAAAACGCAAACTGGTATGATCCAACACTACATCCATGTATGTGCCTTACTCTGGCGAAATAGGCTGATGAGCCAGACCATTGTGACTACTGACGTACTGTCGATATAAGCCTGTCCAAGCGATAGGAGCGTCACCTGGCGAGGAATGACTGCTAGTCAGAAACCCGCACGGGTCACGTAGAATCAGCAGCCACCCTTCATTACAAATGTCGGACGTCGTAGGCTGGACAGACTGTTAAAACAGGGCAGGTGGCGAACTGGGGTGGAACTAATGTCAAACTTCAATGCTGGGCAGATTACAACTGTGTCTGAACGCACAATGCACCGAACACTCCTATCGATATCTCCTCAGCCGACGACCCATGCATGCATGAATGTTAACACCACGACATCAGCAACTACGACTTAAATGGACACGCGACCTTCGGCTTTGCACGACGGCGCAGTAGCAGAATGTTGCATGGTCTCTTCTTCATCAGTCGCTGGGAGGTTGCGAATCCGTCGTCTTCCAGGGGAACAGCTCCTTGACACCTCTACCGTGGGACACAGACATGCAAGTGGCGGCTCCCTTATGCTCTGGGGAACATTCACGTGGGTATTCATGGGTCTAGTGGAACGTGCCATCAGAGCTCATCGACCATCTCCTCGGAATTTACGGGATTTAGGTGACGTGTGTGTGCAGATGTGGTGCCTACTCCCTACAGTGATCTACCACGACCTCATTGCTTCCTTGCCACGATATATCATCGCTGTTATCCGTGCCAAAGGTGGACATACCGGCTATTATGTAGGTGGTCATAATGTTGTGGTTGACAGTGTAAATGCCGACACTTTGAATTCACCCACACACAGTTCTTCCAAACTGCAACAAGCTCTTTTTGACGACTATATTTACAGCAGTACAGTGATTTCAATCGCAATAATGACGTACCGATTACAGTAGTTATCTCATTTGAAAATTTCATTTGTGTATTCCCGGATACAGGGATAACATCAACAGAAGTACCATAACCTCTAACTGTGACATGACTCCTCTTAATACCTGTGGGATCCGTAATAAGACGACCAAACCTTACTGCCTACGTAAGATTGATATTTACAACTGTATACACTTAATGACTACAAATCTTAGTACAAATTTTTTTTATATCGTACTCTAAGATATTTATTTGGCTCCTTCCGAATGGCGCTGTGGATCAATTATGAATCGGATCCGCAGTGGCAAGTAGCCAATTACGTGTCGAGTTAGCATTGCGGTGTTCCTTCGTTGGGTTTGGAGGTCGTACTTCAATAATCTTGACCGGCTCTCGGTTCACATCCGATTTGCACCAGTTTCTCTCGAAACGTCGTTGGTTATTGTTTCCCGTAAAATTATTCCATGTCTGCCGCCTATCAGCTAATGAACCATCTCCACGTTGCCTGCCGTAACCTTGACCTCCTGAATTCTCCTTCCGAGTATTGTTTCTTCTGTCGTTATTTCTGGTTGACTGTTCCCTATGATTTCCTTCATTTTCTCCACTTTCTTCTCGTGCATTATGTGCTTCACACGCGAAATCGAGCTTTCTGAGAATACTCTTAAGCGCTTCATTGTTATTGCCACTTCTGTCAGCGACTACTTGCTGATAGTGAAATGATAGTTTCGTATAACACAAACGTGTCAATTCAGTTGCACTGCAGGGTGCATCGAGAAAATGGTTTTTCTTAATGATTGATTCAGATAATTTCTCAGCGCTCTTGAAACCCGATGATTTCAAGTCGCTACAAAAATTTATCTCCTGCTTTATCCTTTCCCGTGTCTCTTTAGACCAATAATTAGGGAGGAAAGCGTTTCTGAATTCCTAGTACGCACTAAAATTTGTTGCGATCGCGCGCATCTTTTCTGCGACAGAATCTTCCACATGCCCGCAGATAAATTCTAGTGTGTACTCTACCGGCCAAGCGTCTGACGTATAATGAGCTCTCCCCCTTTCGGTATGCCTGGAAATTATGGGCCACAAAACCCAAGTCTTCGTTCGCATTTATTCGTTCTCGATGTTCTGAGAAACGCACTTCTTCTCCACTATAAGTAATCACATTCTGCGACGTGCTGTCACTCTTCCCATCACTGTTCTCTCCATAAATATGAGTATTACATCCCCTTAGTGAGACGTATTTATGCACAGGCGCCGCCTCCGTGTTGTTAGTGACTACAGATACCGCACTCTTCTGCACAGAGCTCACATCAGCTGACTTATAAGGTGGTGCGTCTGCCATATGCGCTGGCTCCGTCACGTCCAAGTATACCCGTCTCGCTCATACTTCCTCTTAGTGTTAACATTTCTCGCATTGGACTTCAGCACTCTTGACGCGTTCCTATGTTGATCTGCTATCTTTGAGAATCTCAGAGTGCTGAGCACTAATGCGCTCTCCCTTCAATTGTGTCAGATGTTCCTGTTCCAACAACTCTATCCCCTCTGAATCCCGCGAAATTTTTTCTCTGTTTCATGTACGGTCTTCTTTCCATGCTCATGGAGAGTCGCTAAAACTTCTTCGTTTGTGTCATGGCACACCTGGCTATTTTAACCTGTTTCTTTGCTACAAGTACCTCATTTCAGGAATCCATTACTTCTATTCTAGCTCATCTTGCTTCTTTCTTCGCCCCCTTTGCTGCAACTTTCGACTCGGATGATATCTTCTTTATTTCGGCGATATCACCCGTGATCTTGTTAATATTTTCCATCATCGAGTCTTCTAATTTCTTCTATTCTTTTTTACGGTTAGCAATATTTTCTATCATCGATTCTTCAACTTTATTCCTTTCTTTTTCACGCTTAGCATTGCTGTTTCCTTTCTTCCTCTTTTCCTCCCCAGCTAACGACAACTGCAAAACCGTATTTTTCTGTTACTATCTTTGTCCACAACTGTGTTTTTGCTGTGGAGAAGCTGATATACCACTGTCTTCGTCGGAAAAATTTATGATTTGAACTATAGCATCTATATGTCTGGAAGCTACTGCGTCTTTATCGATACTTGCATCCATCTCCTTCACCGGCTCTTCTCCCTCTGAATCAAATCTATTCGTTACCTCACATCGACTACTTGACCGTTCAGGTCACAAATTAATTTCGTCGTCATTCATGTTTAACTTGCTAGTCGAATCCTGATCCATTTCGAAAATGACTCTATTCTCAGGTCTTTCCCGTTTCAAAAGCGTCTTATTTCTCATTAACTTTCATTCTGATTCACGCAATAATTAAAATCGGACAGTGATCCATAGAAAATGTCCTCACATTTCACTAACAGAACATAAAATATCAGTAACCCATCCAAAATGATCAACAGTGTAGTCAACGACGTGAACATTTCAATCAGGAATGGCATGGAAACCACCGACCCAAACACATACCAACTAAAGCTGAAAAAATATTTCCACGTGTTAAAAAATTGCACCAGCACTAAGAACAATCGACTAAAAATAAATTCTGACGTCGTCTTCGAAGATCGTAAAGCTCTAAATCCTGACAGGGTCGTCAATTTGTGTTGAAGCGTGGTGTTTAAAAGGAGACATAGCGGGTACCTATAATAAATTTCGATCCCAAAATTTATGTTGGCACATAAAAACACCCTCCAACAATGACCTATAATCTGTGCAATGTAATTAGACGCATACTGTTATATAGCCAGCTCACTGATTGAATTATTCCACATCTCTCTCTCTCTCTCTCTATTTATCAAATTAATCAAATTATTTCCACCAGTAACATGACATCTCAAAAACAATGATATCAGGATACTGTTTACTTGAGTTATAGACCGTACTACGGATCACGAAATGTTTACTTTAAATCAAAGACAAGTTTGTATAGTGATAAGTACATTGACTGAAAAAACTTAAGTAGCATACACTGAGTAAAACTATTTTGGTTTAGCGAAGTAGAGAAAATGGGGTAGGACATCCGCCACTTTCCACCGGATGAACTGAACGGATAACAGAATCTAACAAATGAATACAAAAGTGAAAATGGTTTAACTTCACTGGCTTGTGGCCCACTACACTTGCAAGTCTCGCTGTTAAAAACGGCTCACCATTACGCGTGAACTAACTCCTGTGTGAAATTACTTTGCCTAAGCTGCGAGGACCTCACCTGCACTCAACACAAGCTGCAAGATATCTGATACAGAAGTAATCTCGAACGGACAGCTGGCTGCTCCAGAACCTGCCCAAGTAGGCTCCCGTAGCCCGCGTCTTTACTCGGTAACTCTGCTGGCCGAAGTGTCGTTTTTCTACGACTCCAACGGCTGAATTCCTTACTCTCGGGCTCCGACGGCCGTAGTGTCCTTACTGCACGCCACCCACAGGCAAAGTGTCTCCACACGTTCGCTCCGTACAATCCCACCTCATAAAATTTTGAATCATGGCTTCTAACATAGCATAGTGCGTACCCAATCACAGTCTGTCCCGTCCTTAATTTTTCAGAGAGATGCTGGCGGGAGCCGATACTACCCTAAAATTTCTTCTAGCTGACCGTTCACACAACGGATGTCACAGAGCTTTACTTCATTTACTTCATTTACTTCTATTTCAACAGAGTTTTTCTCGCGAGCAGTCGCCCAGCTGATAGTACGGGACGTGGCGTCGCCGTTTCACTTCAGGAATATTCGTCCTGCGTTCAGACCACGAAATTTCACTATAAACGCTCTGCCGACATCCCAGGCTCCAACACAACAGAATAGCTTCGCGTCCTACTGGCTGTTTCAGAGGCGCCTTGCTAATGCACACTGCGTACTGTGGCAGACGCAACGCCTGCTATCAACCACTGTCAATACTGTTTAGGATCTCCACATAATTGTGCAGCACAATTAATTACCAGTTAACTGGTTCTATAATAGCGTCTGATAACCCGATCATGATCGGAAATTGAAACGAAAGTAAGTCATAATGACGTGCTAAGTTCCACATGAACTACTGTAATGTGTATACAGTTGGTTCTAAAATGGCCAGCACAAGGATCTTGACACATCACATTGTCACAGATTACATGTTAACCTCACCTGTTGATTTAACATTCTCGTTTGAAGTTGGTACTTTTATCGTGTTCTAATACTTACAGCTCACACATGAAAAAATGGGTAGTCATAAGAAGTCAATGTCCATTTGTACAAAACATTACTTTGATGTTACACGTGTTCCATTTTACAACCTGATTACATATTTTTATTTGACGCTCTAAATTTTTATCTTATTTATGTTCGTTTCATTTTATAGTTAGCATATACAAGAGATTATCATAAATTTATTTTGAAGATTTCAAACGATGAGTAAATTGTGAGCAAACTTTCAGTCAAGACATGATTGGTCTCTTCACTTGGACGACTAATTAGAGATCCACTTTACAATAAGGGTAGAGTTTCTTTTGATTTATAACATATTTACAACTCAAGACTTGATAAACGTGTCAATGTTTGACCAGCTGCCGATTTGTATACGCATTGTTATTAATGTTACTAATGACTACGTAAATGGCTTCAGCATTGGAGCCAGCTAAAAATGGATAGTCTCCGTTTGGATAAACGTGTTTTCCTTTTAAGTTCTATATGGTTAGGAGAGATACATTTGGTTTTATCCACTTTTCAGCCTACGGAGGGGCCGAGCGAATGACGCCTCGCGCGATGTCAGGAATCGTCTGGAAGCGCTCATGGAGCTAAGAAAACATAATTATTCAGTGAATCGTTTATTTTGACAACTTTTACAAAGGGTAGTGCACTGGTTGGGTGAAGTTGCTTCCTGCCCTGGTCACGGACAGGCTCTCGGTGTCGGATGCTGCTCAAGTCCTTGTGCTTGTGTCCTTGCGAGACGTCGTTCCTCTTGCGTCGATACGGATGCTTAGCCCTGCCTGGTACAGCGTGGATGGCCCAATCCCACTCTGTGCCTCTTCTTCCCTGGACCACCCCATCCGCGGTGTGGTGCAGCCTCAGGCTTTGAACCCAATACTGCCGACCTGGTAGGCCCCACACCAGGATGTGCTTAGGCGTACTGGACGGTGGTCCGCCAGGAACCCTGATCGTTGTCTTCCATCCCACGCTCAGAGAGTACAGCACCTGGTCCTGAACTGCTGTTGGTAGTTCATCAGGTCTCCCATCAGTAGCGGTTGGTGTGACACAGCATGAAGTTCATCAGGGAGTTCAGCTCTGCAGTGCTCCACGGCTGGCTGGTACTGCACTGGTTGATCTGAAACAAGACTTACTAAAACAATATGGTCACGGAACGGAATGTCGTCGATACGGACTCCATCGTTCCCATTGACCTGAACCGTTCTCCTCTACTTGGAGCTGGGACTCTGGTATTTAAAGAGCTCTCCATAGTTCTGTGACGTGCAGTTTACCAGCGAAAACCGCATGTGGCCTCGTTATTCTGCTACCAGTTAAATTGGTCTATGAGTTTTTCCCCTACGTGTGTCTATTGCTTCTTGTGGCATCACGCCGCGCGTGTTATTTTGCTTCGTCGCTGTCCCCCGCTGCGTGTGCTCTCTCTCACTCAGCTACTGCAAAGTTACAGTCTGTGCTACCTGTCTGTCTTGCAACACCGTCCTTCCTGCTCCGCCGCTAATCGTGTCGTAACCAGGCTATCATACGTCAAGGTGCTTGAACTCCATTAAGAATTTTATAACTTGGAACCTGTATTACTCTGTGGCGTAACAAGCCAATGGCATTGGTGGTCATGTAGATTCCCTTGTTGATCATTCCGGGTAAAAAGATTTGTAAAATTTAGCTTGTTTATGTCTCACTATATTCCTTAGAGGACCAAACCCTGCGCAAATTTTTGGTGCTATCGAGTAGTAATGAAACGCAACAAGCCTTTCAGACAGCGTCTTTTTATTGTCGATCATCTTTAATGATACAAATGGAAGGGTGTTGAATTAGTTTAAGGGGAGTCATAATCAGTGATTGTATGAGTTGATTTCACTTTCTCTTCTGAACCTGTAGTAGTCTAACATGGTTCTGCATAAATTCATTTGCGTTATGCGCTTATATTTCAAGCAAGCAGTACTGTGAATTTGAGACAGGTGACGCGTTGTGAGGCCCGACGGAATCGGCAGCGGTGGGCCGTAGATGCACCAGCCTTTGCAGAAACACAAGGAGAAGAAGTAGCAGGTTGGGCACCAACTTCGTTGCCAGGGTTCGAAGTAGCTTTGCCGCACAGAGATCAGGCAGACTGGCCGTTGATCATTAATAAGCTGGCCTGCGGGCAACGGAGATAAACGCCTTCGTCCCAGAAGACAGAACTCTGTCAGTGGGTGGTAGACGCTAGGAGTCTGTTACGTGGGCAGATAAACATTCCAAGGCTTTCCTAATAACTTAACAAAACATCACCGATCTACTTAACAGACGGACGCTGGAGTAGATTCGGCTACTAGGCATGTAGCAAGCTCGTTAACGGACCTCTAACGTGAGGCTACCTGGAGGCCAAATGAGCAACGATTGGAGTCTTAGTAGTGACGTCATGAAGACGTAACACTGTGCAGGTAGCTATTTAGGAAATAAAGGAGGAAATTCGATTAATTTATTTTTTGCGTTTTCGCTGTTTCTGGTCGCGAAATATTGTCAAAAGGTTCAAATGGCTATGAGCACTATGGGACTTAACAACTGAGGTCATCAGTCCCCTAGAACTTAGAACTACTGAAACCTAAGTAACCTAATGACATCACACACATCCATGCCCAAGGCAGGATTCGAACCTGCGACCGTAGCGGAAATATTGTCACAGAAACAGTGGCGCCACTGGAGGGCTGTAGTAACTTTTAAGAGTATTTGTGGTCAAGTTTTGTTGGAAGGAAGACAGGAGCAAGCTGCTGGGAGGAGGCCTGAAAAACAGAGACATGCAGGTAGTCGGTCACAGAGGGTGAGGAGATACGGAAGTTGTAGGAGTTCCGGGTTGGAAGTCATGGACAGGTGACGGAGGCTAAGTAGCAGTTGCACTCATGTAGTGGAGTCGCTGCTTCTCCACTCTGTTCGCAGTACATTCAAGATAATGATAAGCATCGCTTACAGCTCCGACACATTAGGACAAGCGAGAGTATTATAGTTCAGTTACAAGACAGCTGTCACTGGCTGATATTCATCACTACTTCCTCAGATCTTAAGGTTTCTTGTGTCTTGGTTCCACACAAACAGTCGCTGTGATCGCCTTGGTCGAGTTACATTACCCCTAGGTCGAAGAATTAGATCCGAGATCTAATGCAACTCCAGCTCTTCGGTTACTTTGCCAACTCAGAGCTTTAGTTTGCAGTACTCATAGTAAGGTACACCTCTGTAAAGCTCTCGTCTATATAATTGTTTTTTGTTGCATTATTGTTCATGTATTGTCTATAAGAAACCATAGTGTTACTTAAATCTTGAGTTTCTTTATCATAACCATTACCTGTAAATGATAAATTTTGTGTCAGTTCTCACTTTCATATTCTTTGCTAGGGCCAATAAATTAAAACGTTATTAATTCAGTGGCGTACATAAGATTCAGAAATGGATCCCGCGGGTGTGTCTGATTATTGATTAATTTCAGACTCAGTTATATTTCACATTCTCACATATGCAGGGTTTTGCATACCAGTCACTACATATTCTTTTGTGTTCACATACGCTGATACTTACTTCACGTTTTAGGACGCATTTCATTTAGAAGCGAATTCTAGAATAGAAATGTAACTACAAAATTGCCTTATTTACTATAACACCATTGTTCACTTAGCAAAATGAAGTCTGCGTCTTGCTAATTAACGCCTCACCAGCCCTGGAAACGTCTTTCTGTTGCTACATGTCCCTCTACAGTCCGCAGTCGGAAACTGTAATATTCAGTTCTCTAATATATATATTCCGTCCGGCATTAGAGCGAATCAATATTTTTCACCCAACAACGATTGATTAATACAGATGAAGTGATCCAATATTTTACCTTTTCGTCGGACGCATGGCTGCCTCCTGCCAAAACCAGTACTGATTAATCACTTACGCAGTGCTTTCGTCCTCTCACAATCCGCACTGATACCTGTAACTTTTCTTCTGTAGTCCAAGTCCTTCTACATTCTTCTGATACTCTTTCTCCCTCCATCCATGGGCCATGCCCTGGCTACTTCCTTGTTTAATTTCTGTTATCCGACAACAAGATTTTCGCATTGTCAGAAAATTCACAAACTACTGATAGCGTATTTCCTGGCTACGTCTTGTGAGCGTTCTATACCCTCACACGTTGCAGTTATTTACAATTTTTTCACTCTTTTTCCCTAGGCTCCTTTCTTGCGGTTGCATATCGAGCCTTAAAGTTTCAACAGTAATGCAGTAACAGCTGGTTAAACTGTATGCAGCAGTAAGAACTAATGTTTACGTGCCACGAATATCATATGAAATATCTTCGTTCGCGCTATGTGCTCGCTGGGCGGTATATTTAAATCTGACCCACTTGGTCGGCAGCACTTATTCTATGAAGACGCGTTGAGGTGTTGGTTTCAGAATAACCGGGACATAATAGCAGTTCACAGTACAACCAAACTTCCATAGTCAAGTGGATCATTATGATATTTCTTGTCCAGTCGTCCTCAGTCGCGTGTAATATTATGCCGATAACCATTAAGCAAACGTGCTGAGACGTAGGGGAGAGCGGGGAAATACCTTGCACGTAAGCCATTTTCCAAATACACTCCTGGAAATGGAAAGAAGAACACATTGACACCGGTGTGTCAGACCCACCATACTTGCTCCGGACACTGCGAGAGGGCTGTACAAGCAATGATCACACGCACGGCACAGCGGACACACCAGGAACCGCGGTGTTGGCTGTGGAGTGGCGCTAGCTGCGCAGCATTTGTGCACCGCCGCCGTCAGTGTCAGCCAGTTTGCCGTGGCATACGGAGCTCCATCGCAGTCTTTAACACTGGTAGCATGCCGCGACAGCGTGGACGTGAACCGTATGTGCAGTTGACGGACTTTGAGCGAGGGCGTATAGTGGGCATGCGGGAGGCCGGGTGGACGTACCGCCGAATTGCTCAACACGTGGGGCGTGAGGTCTCCACAGTACATCGATGTTGTCGCCAGTGGTCGGCGGAAGGTGCACGTGCCCGTCGACCCGGGACCGGACCGCAGCGACGCACGGATGCACGCCAAGACCGTAGGATCCTACGCAGTGCCGTAGGGGACCGCACCGCCACTTCCCAGCAAATTAGGGACACTGTTGCTCCTGGGGTATCGGCGAGGACCATTCGCAACCGTCTCCATGAAGCTGGGCTACGGTCCCACACACCGTTAGGCCGTCTTCCGCTCACGCCCCAACATCGTGCAGCCCGCCTCCAGTGGTGTCGCGACAGGCGTGAATGGAGGGACTAATGGAGACGTGTCGTCTTCAGCGATGAGAGTCGCTTCTGCCTTGGTGCCAATGATGGTCGTATGCGTCTTTGGCGCCGTGCAGGTGAGCGCCACAATCAGGACTGCATACGACCGAGGCACACAGGGCCAACACCCGGCATCATGGTGTGGGGAGCGATCTCCTACAATGGCCGTACACCACTGGTGATCGTCGAGGGGACACTGAATAGTGCACGGTACATCCAAACCGTCATCGATCCCATCGTTCTACCATTCCTAGACCGGCAAGGGAACTTGCTGTTCCAACAGGACAATGCACGTCCGCATGTATCCCGTGCCACCCAACGTGCTCTAGAAGGTGTAAGTCAACTACCCTGGCCAGCAAGATCTCCGGATCTGTCCCCCATTGAGCATGTTTGGGACTGGATGAAGCGTCGTCTCACGCGGTCTGCACGTCCAGCACGAACGCTGGTCCAACTGAGGCGCCAGGTGGAAATGGCATGGCAAGCCGTTCCACAGGACTACATCCAGCATCTCTACGATCGTCTCCATGGGAGAATAGCAGCCAGCATTGCTGCGAAAGGTGGATATACACTGTACTAGTGCCGACATTGTGCATGCTCTGTTGCCTGTGTCTATGTGCCTGTGGTCCTGTCAGTGTGATCATATGATGTATCTGACCCCAGGAATGTGTCTATAAAGTTTCCCCTTCCTGGGACAATGAATTCACAGTGTTCTTATTTCAATTTCCAGGAGTGTATTTCGTAATTTTCGAACTCAATTGAAATGCTGAACACCATTTTTTGGGCAAGAAATCAATGCCACACACGTTTATGGCTTCATATTTGCTATATTAAATCGATTTACGTTCCTACAGCTGTTTTACAAAAGTGTTACGTTGCACGGTATTACACCGAGGGGTGGGGTAATATCGCGCAATATATCTTATGATACAGCATAGCTCATAAAATTACAAAAACTCTGTAAAAATAAATTAAATTAAGAAATTCGAAATTCAGAATTTATTTTGAATTGAGAAACATAAATTTTACAACTTATTATTAAAGTTTCTAACGACAGAAAATCCTTTTACTGGTAAAACAAAATTATTGGATTATGGTGTCAACTTGTCTCTGAACACATTTATCTCCTGTTTTAATGGCAGTGTTGGCAAATATAGTTTTCAGCTGTGTCACATGCACTACACTCTGGCTCTGTTTCTCACCATTAAAAAAAGAAAGAAAACTTGTAAGATGACACACATACGCACACACTTCCAAATATATAGATCACGAAAATACCAAAAGAAATTACCAGATGGGCAATACCGTTCACCACGGGGCAATACCATGCATCGGGCACGGTATTGCCCGAGACAACATGACTCGCCGTTGTAAATTCTAACCCAACAATCACGAAATTAAACGTCTATCATTTGATTTTTAAAAGAAGATCAAGACATGCGTAATGAAACAGAGCAACTTTAAATATTGTTGGTATTAACATATTTCGCTCACCTCTAGACTTATTATCTTCAGATTTTATAAGAAAACAGTCGAAATCAGTTGAAACTGATTATCGAAGACGTCTGCGCCGTTGAACGATATAGATCCCTCTCTATCTGATTATAGTTACTTCCGCTATGTGGCAGCACCGTGCAGCGCTCTTTGCGCTCTCTGGGAAACTGGATAAAGCGGTGCACGGTATTACCTTGCTGTATGACATTTCCCCTCTCTCCCCAAATGCCACGGAATTTTTTATGTGAAAACTCTTAAGGAGGCTATTACGTGAATAAGTGTCAAAGAACTGTTTTCTTAATTTTTGTTTTAAAAAATTACCTGTAGTTTACTGACAAGCAAAAAGTTTTACTTCAAGGAAATTGTGCTGAAGGAAGTTCCAAAATTAGAGGAAGTTAAAAGTGTCTGAACTTCTGACGACGTCCACATGTCAGCAGGCAGCCCTGTTAAAAACAGAATTCTGTTCTCACTTTATTGTTTTGATGATTTTTTTAGTCTCTAATACCACAGTGACAGACGACTTTTCGGGAAGTAATTGCATTGTAGGGCTCAAAACCCAAACAGAAGGTTATGGAATTGGTGGGAGTGCCAAGTGGACTAAACATACAAGGAACTTTAATTGCCACTGGCTGCAGGATATTCTCCTAAGTAGAGAAATCAGTGTTGGATGATACCAAAGAAGCAAGAATAAGAGATAGAAGTCTGAAAAATAAAAGAGAGGATCCCAGAAAAAGGATGAATATTGACCTAAGGTGAATTAGTGCTATGCAGGGTAGGTAGAGAAACAAGTTTTAACTTTATCTTGAATTTTCCGGGAACTACACTTTTTTTAAGTTCTGGTACACATTGGATTAAAACAATTAAAGACGCCTGAAATTTTCTACACTGTCTTAAATCATTCTTAACTAAAAAGTAGACTGTTCTTATAACTTTAATTTGAAAATTAATGATTTTTTAAAGAAACGCTTTGAATTACTTACTGAAAAATCTGATAATGGTTAATAAAAAAAAGTTGTACTGCAGCATCTTTTCGAAAATCTATTTTAAAGATAATAGTGTAATAGATTCCAAAAACAGTTTCTACTTTGTTTTTATTGCGAGAATTGTGTGTCCATGTTGTACTTAAATAATTAAAATGTCTTATTTCACTTGCAACAAAAAGAAGATACAATTTAGAAAACAGTGTTACACCAAAAGCTGTGGTTTGTACATCGAAATGTTCCCGAAAGATCTGTTAAAAGATGGTAAGCGTTACATGGGCTTACAACCATTGTTTGAGCTACACTAGTTAGAAAACAGACAAATTATTCAAGATTTCCCCTTGCGTTCGCGAACCAGTCCCCTTAAAGCTTTTTAGATAAAACAAACATCATTAACATTCTACATCTTTATTCATCATGTCTAAGTATTTATTTCTCAGTACAGTTACCTAGGCGACGAACACATTTCTCCCAACGAGAGAGCAGTTTGTTGCCCCCAGAACAGTAGAAAGTTTGACGGAGTCACGACCTCACCTCAGTTTCACCGCTTCTTCACTATCAAACCGAAGTCCTCGATGGAACAGATGAAACAGATGAAAATCGGAGGCCCCAAGTTGGGACAGTGTGGAGGACGATCATCACAATGAACCCAAGGCATTTGATTATTGCAGATGTCGCAGCGCTCATGTACGGTACGGCATTGTCATGATTAAGGAGAGGGAGTTCTACTTGTGGACGAATACTTCAAATTTGAAACTCGATTACAGTACGCTATTTCTCAAGCACCGATGTAGTAACATTACACACCGCCATGTTACACGCTACATCTAGCGGTAGAGGGCTGCAAATATCTAGACATGAAGAATAGCGATGTAGAATGTTAAAAACAATCGAAAAAATAACTTCCACTATTTTGCTGCGATAACTACCGATTACTGCAGAAGGTCCTCATTATTCTGAAACTGTCATCGGAGTAAAGACAAGAGCGATAATTTAAACTCTCAAGAAAAAAATCTACTGAAGTGATTTCTTTAACTTTGACAGACAAAATTAGATTGTTTCACAGCGTCGGTTGCAGTCAAATCACTGTCTATAAATAAAATGTCATGGATGTGTGTATTACAAATTCAGACATATGACATAATATAGCACAATAAAGCCTTTTATGACATTTGCTTAGATAGTGGAAGAAACACAATCGTATACGTTCAACAACAAAAAGCTATAATTTAAGAGGATGTTTGTTTTGTACACAATGTCAATTCACGTTTTATCAATGCTATATCTTACTGGTGTTCATGAAATGCAAAAAAAGAAAGAAATACAAATCGTGAGAGCATGACATATAATAGAATTTTCAGGCACCTGTACTTGAAGAAGTAGTCTGAATCCAACAGACTATCATTCGAAATAGCCACAGATTCTTACATTATAGTTTTGTAGCCAATTTGATCATCACAGAATACCCTGCTTCACGCAATCTACTCACATGTCGGGAAAAACACTATCATTTCGAGGTTCCAAAACGCGCTATAATTCAAGTGGTTCTATTTTATAATTAGTGGTTATGAAGTATGAAATAACATGGGATTTGCAGTAACACATATTTTTAAACTCGCAATCGTGACAATAATGAAATAGTTATGATTTCACAAGATTACGTACAGTCGAGTTCTCTTGGTTTTAAATCAAAATCTGTTTAGTTTGACAGCATTCTGTGTGTTCAAAATGCAAATTGTCATGCATGACTCCTTTACATACTTTCAAACATATGAAATACCAACACAGATCAGCATCTATACAGTCATTTAGCACATTTGAGAGCACTCCTCATTGTTATTTTGTAACATCCAGAGTAGGTAAAATACTACAAACTATCTGATTCCAGACTTTAACCTGTTAATACACTCCTTGTAATAGAATCTGCTATAACATTTTTCCGTGTCTCTCTCGAACAATATATCTAAAGATAAATTCTGTCTGTGTGTTGACATCGAGCATATTACATATACATGTATTGCTCCACTGGAGCCAGTGATCAAAGTCGGTTGCAAGGACCTGTGTAAACTTTTGGCACCTGTACTGGAGTAAGACCATATCACACAGACTATCAATCACAAGAGAGGATTCGTGTGTTGTACATTCGTAAGCTGTTTAACACATTGTCTTTCAGCTGTAACACATCCAAGCAGTGTATGACTACAGTGTTCTACAGCACAATACATTTTATTTTTAGACCATGACTTCAAGGCTGGCGTCAGTTGCTGAGCTGACATTACCACGTTTCGATCAACTGGCTCTAACAGAAAGCTGAACATTACATGGTGTAAAATATGCTGCTCCCACAACACACAGGGTAATAGAAATAAAACAAAGAGGTGATGTTTCTCACTTACAAAAATATTTAAGACATCATAGCATATGAGAACTGAGAGAGTTTGAGGCATTGTGGAGATTTTCCAAACAGCTATCTGAAGGTAATGACCATTACAGTTACTCTCACCTTCCACAGTGATGACGTAGCAGATGTCTCACTGTTCTGTTTTGAAGAGCATTGTTTCCTTTATTTGCGGTCATGTACATGATCACTGTCCTGGTGTTGACCAACGCAGAAAGGTGGTGTCCACAACAATCGTGCAGCAGTCTAAATGAAATGAGATACTGTTATCTTATTGGTGAAAAAAATGTGGAGGTCAATGCAGCATATAGAAATAGGACGATTCTGCAGCATTGAGGAATACATCCAAACAACAGTCTGAAGGTGATGACCTCTACATTCAATACCACTCTCGACAGTGACAAGTAGCCGATGTTCAGTGTTCCGATATTAGTTGCTCCATCTCAAACAACGTGTGTCAGTCAATCGATATGTGGTAATTAACAGTATACCAGTGGACGCATGAGATGGAAAAGACACCATCCATATGGATGATATACTGTAATAAGCACCACGGTTTATTGCATGATCAGTTTTAACAATTTTACCAGTTGTTGTGAAATTTCAACACCTATCAGTATCACAGAATAAAGCTTCCAAATTTTTGTGTCACTGCTAAGCCACCCCTCGACTACTTTACAAGTACCATATACTAGATTGCAAATGCTGATAGATGACTGTGCAGTATGTCCATCTGATCATATACACCAATGTATATCAGACTGCATTCTATACCAACACAGTTAGGTTATCTACATCTTTCTAGCACATCAAACATAGCCCAAAATTTACGATTACGGCTGACCATCTTAGCCTGTGTGAATGGGAGTCACAGAGTATTCTCGCATTTGTACGATAAATTCAGAGAATGACAGATCGTCCCACATTTTCCTTGACCAGTCCACCCTGTAACACAGTCGCCAATTTAATCTGCAACTGACCAGAACTAGGAGGGTACTATACCCCCGAAATTCCACATCTCATGAAGGAACAGAGCAAGCTGTGTCCATAACCGCTGATCCACACCAGTCGTACCCACAGCTACAAGATCCCTCTATATGCGTGCCTGTTGAGGAGGTTAGCATCGCTTATCAGTGCACAGTAGACGTGAGACTGTTGTGGTGATATAATTAACGGTTAAGAAGAAACATGTAGTTAATAAATGAAGAAGATCCAGATGGATAGAGTGTGAAACATTTTATAAAAATCTCCTGTGCCATCAATTCTGGAATATTATTCCAACGTCTGGAGTCAGTACCAAGAAGGGACTGCACAGAGAAATTATCATAGACCATAAACACACACTCCTATTGCTACACAGTTTTGCACCTAAAAAGGCGGTATCGTTAAAGTCATATTTTTTTCCAAAATATTAGTCATGTGCAATGCAACGCTCTTAACATTCTAATGCCTGACATATATGTTCAACACCTGATATTCAACCCCCCTGAAAGTTTCCTACCCCAATAACTATGGAGACAACATTTTAAATGACAAAACTACTTCCTCTTACGCTGTTCAGGTGTCCAAGGAAGTGAAAGAGCTGTTCTTCACTATGAAGGCGTCATCGGTGTACATCTGCCGCACGATATGATTATAAGCCAACTAGAATAAAGTCAGGAGACTGTAGTTTTGTTTCTTAGAAAGTTGATGGATTTAAATGTCTTTTTAAGGTCGAAACGTATGTACCGACAATCACACTTCCCGCATAAGTCATGTTTATTTTTAGTAGTAGCAGTTTTGATGGATGAAGATATGCCTTACTAGGAAACAACGAGGGAAAAACGACATGAATATTTTAGATAGTTGATACAATGAGTCACCACCCATGCCCTGCTGCACGAAAATGCACATGAAGAAGCAGCAATTTCTTGTGAGGTAATAAACACCACAATCAATAGCCAAAGGAAATGTAACAGTCCTATTGCTGCTTACAGTAGCATCACCACGGCCCTGTTAGCACTCCTCTTGCACACAGAAGTCTTGATCTAATGTTAGGTAGTTTTACTCATGTGCAGGATAATGCAGCAATTTCGTGCTTATTAAAGCTGATATATGTGGCATCAGTCCACTCTCCTGCAGAACACTCTAGGGAATGGTTAAAGTCTGATAAACATATTGATTCTTCTCCTGCCATTCACACAGGGTAAGATTGTCAGCCGTTACTGTAAAATCTGCACTGTGATTGATTTGCTAGAAATATGTGGATAACCTAACTGTCTTAGTATAGGACGCTGTCTAATATACTTTGGTGTATATGACCGAATGGACGTACTGAAGTCGCAATCTAGTATATGGTACTTGCAAAGTAGCGGACGGCTGGTTTATCGACAACACAGATAGTGAGAAGCATTCTGCTGGGTCATTGGCAGGCGTGGAAATTATGGAACAACCACTAAAATTGCTAAAAGTGATTGTACTATCGTCTGCAGTGCTTATCAGAGTACATCTTTCCATGTTGATGGTGTCTTTTCCACTCATCTATCTACTGCTGTATTGTTGATTACCACATACCAGTTGACTTACACACCTTGTTTGAGATTGAGTGGACCTTATCGGATCACCGGGCATCTGCTACTTGTCACTGAGGAAAGTAGGATTAAATATGGAGATCATCACCTTAAGACAGCTGTTTGACTGCAGTGCTCAATGATGCAGACTCATCCTATCACATATGCTGTGCTTTAATACGCATATTTTTTTACCAATAAGATAACAGGAGGTCTTTTTGTATCTACTATGCTATGTTTGTTGTGAACAGCACCTTCCAGTGATGATCGACATGAGAACAGCAATCACGTACATGACTGCAAGTAGGGGAAGCAATGCTCTTCAAAATGGACATCTACTACCTCATCTTGTGGAAGATGAGATTAATTGTATAGATCATCGCCTTTGGATAGCTGTTTGGAAACACTCCACAATGCCACAAACTCTTTCAGTTTCCATATGATGTGATGTCTTCAACATTTTTGTCAATGAGAAACGTCACCTCTGTTTTTATTTCCACCATACTGCGCATCGTGAGAGCAGCATAGTTTACTTTCCGTGAGACCCAATGGATCAAAACGTGTCAAAATCAGTTCAGCATCTGACACATACCTCAAAGTCATGGTAGAAAAACAAATTGTATGATGGTGTACAAAGCTGTAGTGATACACTGTCTGGATGTGTTACAGCTGAAAAACACTGTATTAAACTGCTTATGAAAGAACAATACATGAACCCTCTCTAGTGATTGATAGTCTGTGGGGTATGGTCTTCCTCCAGTACAGGTGACAAAAATTTACCCAGGCCTGTGCATGCAACTTTCATCACCGTACACCTGCTCCAATGGAGCAATACATGTATATTCTCGATGTCAACACGAAGACAGTCTGTTTTTCTGTGTATTATAAGAGAGAGATATGGTAAAAAAGATTTTACTAATCTACTCACTTGTCAGGGAAAACACTATCATTTCTAGGTGTGGTGTCTACTTTCTAGTTACATGTTATGAAATGTGAAATAACGCAGGACTTGTGGTAACACATACTTTTTAACATGCAGTCGTGACAACAATAATGTATAGCACTGACCTCTGCAGTTTGGTAACTGGCAGCGCTGCAGTTTTTTCTTCATTCGAACATGATGAATATTCTCAAACTATACCAATTTTGCTCATAAAACTAAAAGAATGTGGACTGCATCTATTTTCGGGGAAACAAGACGTTTATTATCTTCATGATTGTGTTTTCTTTTTTAATAGATGCTCGCTTATGAGACGTGTATTGAGGTTAAATACAAGTGTTCTCCATCGCAAAACGGCTGGCGCTTGCGGGGGTGGTGTGGGGGACAGTGCATTTCAACTGCATTTTAGGTAAACAAGTGTAGCTGTCACTTATTTTGCTTTGTTCAGTGGGTCGGTGGTGTTGCGACCTATTACGTATGTCGGCTTCGTTAGCACTGACTAATAGTGTAGACAACCAAGTCATGTGTTCCACTAGTGGAAAGGGCTGTCCACCTACTCTGTGGGTGCTGGCAGTGTGCAGAAGTGGTAGCAGCTGCCCATTTGAGAAAGCGATCTGGAGAGTTCTCTGGAATTGCGTTGTTGTTCCCGTCTTTCTGAGAAATACGTTTAACAGATTGCAAAAAGCGTCCATCTGTGACTGAGTTCTGCAGAACAGAAGATAGTATATCACTGCAACCATTTGGACCTCTGTGTGGACCATCGGCAACAAGATAGAGCAGACCTGTACCCCTACTTATCGTGGGGAGATGGAGGTGAGGGAGGAAAGTGTGGCTCTAAGTTGATTAGTTTGTGATCACACATCGACGAAAACATACGTGCAGTTTCTGCCCCTCTCTCCTGGTACAGTCTTTTGGGATGACAATTTTTTCCAAACCCCTAGTATCTGTGTTGCATTATGGCCTGTTGATTCTGACTGCTGTTTCTTTTCTCAACAATTTTGATGTGTAATTATCCTGGGCTGCAGAGTGATTATCAAGGAATGCAGTGGGAACCATTTGCAGCGAACTCTTACGTCAAACAGTGACACACACAATCCTCAGCTGTATCCTTACAGGAGATACATTTACTAACTAAATTCCTCTCTGTCCAACATCAGCATCTCATCGGTTGAACACAATTCCTGCCAAAAATAAAGGTAGTACCTTCCACTCCAGCCTTTTCTCCCACCGGTTTGTAGGAGAAGGAATCACCTTATGTAGAGTTTGAGTACGTCTGCAACTAGCTTAGAGTGGTTTAGTGAATTTTTTTCACAGCAGCATATCACCAGTTGTGTGGCATCGTCAATTTTTGAGCTGTATTGCGATTTTAGGCGCCCGTTGTGTAATGTTATGCATGTTGTTGCGTAATTTGAATCGATCTTTATGATTAATTACATAATTAGGAATGATCTTTACTCCAGATTCCCACCAAAATAAACAAAATTCACTAACCTAACCTCCCTCACCTGTGTCTGAACAGTTTTCATGTATTGGGGGTGGTACACTTGGGCTTTCTGTCCAGAAGGACTAGGCAGGGTTCGTGTCCCAGAAAGAGCATCCACATTTTTTAATTACCCACCAATTTTCGGGTGGGGTGGAATGTCAGCACACTGCTGGGACAGGAAATTACCGCTATTTTTAAATTACCACCATTTTGTAAATTTCCCACCAAAATTCGAAATTCCAGCAAAAAGGTTAGGTGGGTGAGAGAGAGGCGGAGGGGAAGGTGTGGTGGAGGGCATGGTGGAAAACACAAGACGTTACCTGGGGGTAGGAGTGGTGTGTCAGATGCATGGGGTAATTAATTGATCAATTTAATTAATTTGCATGTCAATTTAATATCAAAATTGCACCTGGAACCCCTATTACTATAAATGATTCCATAATCCTTCAGTAAAACAAAATTTCTGTAAATAATAAATGTTTCAAGAATACCTAGACTCCAGAAATCAAGCACTGACATGCCGGTCAGGAAAGTTAGAGCAGAGAGGGCTGTGAAGAAGACGTCAGCCAATTGCACGCGGACCGACCCCTCTCTAGGACGACAACCCAACGGCGCGCGGATACGTTTGATCACATAGTGTATCTTCATATCTATGGACGCGACGACTCTTACAATTATTTCTGTGTGGATGCCCATTACCTCAGACTACTGTGGGAATGGATTAGCAGCCAGTAGGAGGAGAATGAATAAGGACGCTACGACAGGCTCGGAATTTGGGTCAGATGCGCAGCGTGCCAGCGTAGCCGTGGCTTCAAACCGAACTTTCGCGTGAAGCGCGAGGTCCGCGTTCGGCTCTCGATCAGGCAAAGGTTTTCAAAGTTTTCACCTCTTGTCTTTGGATTTATTTCCAAGACATAATGCGGTTGATGTCGTTGGTTTCCCTTAAGTAAAATAATTAACAGCCCCTGTATCACACAATCGCGTTTGCTCTGTTCGACATATCTGGCAGAACAGACAGCACACATACAGATGTATGTTTACCTTCACGTGTAATGTGAGTTTAGATCTTACCAGAGGTCATTACGATCTGCCTCTGCTATATCAAAAACAGTTGCCTGAAGTGGGAACACAGTCCTAAGCAAACAAACCTACCATCAATCCAACAGAACACCAAACTCCATATTTGGCTTCGTCATGATTTTGTAGTAACGCAAGTGCGCCACACTAGATGAGAACTCTGACTCACTGATTCCCTGGAATAGATTACAGACTGTTCAATATATCCATTTCCTTTTTCGACTGAATCGCCATCAAACAACTGCCTCGGCTACCTAATTCATACGTTCTACTTCTTTTTGTACTCACTGAAATAAAAGCACGTAATGGCCATCCACACAAACTGCCGACAGTGTGGTTTCCAAGGGTAGTGTTATCCTCCACTTCGCCGAGCGAGGTGGCGCGATGGTTAGCACACTAGACACACATTCGGGAGGACGACGATTCCAACCCGCATCCGGCCATCCTGGTTTAGGTTTTCTGTGATTTCCAAAAATTGCTTTAGGCAAATGCCGGGATGGTTCCTTTGAAAGGGCAAGGCCGACTTCCTTCCCGTCCTTCCCTAATCCGATGGGACCGATGACATCGCCGTTTGGTCCCCTCCACGAAATCACCAGACAACCATCCATCCACTTGAGCTAATTTGCTGCGCTATCTGTTGATGGTAAGAGTCGATCAGCGCAAAAGAAAAGGTGAGTTATTGAGCTTGAATTTGCATGTTAACAGTATGAATCTGTTGGATCCTTATGAGAACAAGTTCTACTACAAAGACCTACTGCCTCCTGACGCCAGCTGGCATCATCACAGCTGATAGCGACGCCTCGCCCCTTGAGCTTATGATCTACAGCAGATGTTCCTGCACTCAAATTCGCAAGCTTAAATTATTTTATATTTTAGTTTGGTTTTCAGTGTGAAATATTTTCGATAAACTGAGTGTACATCATTCAGTAACAACAACGTTGTAACCATTGCTCATTCAGCATTTGACACCAGCAGTACTGAGTACGTAATCTATCATAATGGCGAAAGTTACCCGGAAAAAGGAGGTTTGTTCATACGTTTGCAGTGATTTTGTATGGTGTGTTGGTACGCAGGGTGCTATAAACGTATTTATCAATCCTCATGTTTTATTTGAGTTTCTCGTATCGTTCTTGTAGTTCCATCTTGAACGTTGGATATTTGAAGATTACGAGTACCGTTGCTTATAGACTAGAAAATGGAGGGTTAAATGGAAGAAAGTTTAACATTTGTGACATTTTTTCTCATTGGATTTAAAGAGAGGTGACAGAAGTGGAGCAAGCTCGAACATTTGTGTCTTGTATGGGGTGAGTGCTATTCAAGAACTCACGTCATAAAATAGTTTTCTTTCTTCATCGGTCACTTTGACATGAATTATGCGCCACATAGAACAAGTCCAACAGTTGTAGGTCTATCAGTTAAGACATAAAAATCTGTTATCCTGTGAGATTTTAACCTAGAACCATCACAGCCGTGAGTTTGCAGAGCAAAAACATTTCCACAGACGTAGCGAGAAACTGCAGCATCGTCTGCTCCCTCAATGTTGTAGTGATGTTTAAGACAGATAATTCGCAATAAAAAGGACAAAATTAGTTATAATTTTTACGTGGAATGACCTTTCTGCTCCAAAAACATGCATTTGATAATTACATGATTTTCCATAAGTGAAATTCTTTCAGAATATTTGATTGAAATACCAGGGAAATATCAAATAAATTTATCAGTATAATTCTGTCACTACAGAAAGTAACTCGACTATCACAGGGTTCCCAGACATATTCTATAATGTTGCCAAGTAGCAATCATTCTTGCAGAAGCAAGGGATATTTTTTCACTAGTCGACGTGTTTCTTGAGCAGCCTAGCACTCCAGTAATGAAATATGCGCTTCAAGGATGTAGTGGAAACACATGACAAACTGACAGGTACCTGAAATATGACAAGTAGAAGCAAATGTGGATGAGCCAACAGAAGCACCATAAATTAAGACGAGGGAACAATAAAATGGACGGCCCTCCTGGTCGTTGCTGTCATTATTTTATTTTTGGTCTCTGTGTTGTCAGAATATTCACATGATAATTATCGAGGACTAATTGTTAGAATAAACCGCTATGTTACGTGTAATTAATTCAATAGCTAATCATTCTAATGAAGGGCTCAAACACAACCAATCCTTAAACAGAAAGAAATTTAAAACACTAACCTGGAGTGGCGTTTACACACAGCGACCCACGGTGACATTTGGGGATATGAATGCGACGGTACAGAAGATACAGGAGGACCTCCCTTTGGATCGGGAAGAACTGCTGCATGGTTTAGGGATCGTTGACTAGAGGAATGTTCAACATAACTACAAAAACTGGAATTCAAAACTTTAAACGTCTTTTTCTCGAAACTGTAGTTTTCAAATTGGCGGGGGACGTAACTTGAGCACAGTACATATGATTTTGATAGGAATTTGATACCGACGTTTGGTGTTTGAATGTGTGGAGACTGTCCAAATACTGTTGATTCATTAAGTCAAACTAGCAAGATTCTTCAACAGCGCTCGTTGTCAACCAGATTCTAGCTCATACATAATTTCTGCCATTGAAGGAGTTGCTCAGTGGTGTGTGAACAGCATCAACACCTTTATATCCCACACACAAGACGATCAAATTCAGGTTTAGTTCTTTGAAAATTTCAGAAAACAGATTGTTTTTTTCTTTTTCCGGCTGAAAATGTTCTCTGGGACGTCTACTTTATTCTAGTGTTGAATCCAAATTTGCCAGAAACTCCGTTATCGAGTTAGAAAGCTATTTGTGGGAAAGTGTCCCCGAAAACCATTTACAGCGGGACAAAAATAGTTGAAATGTAATTTCAACGACGGCCTAATAGGCATTATGGAAATTATGAACGTGCTTCAACTTGAGATCGGACCAATCTGTTACAACTTCTGCACAGAAGTGGAAGAAAAAGCGTATCGAGAGAGCAGAGCGCCGGCCGGTGCGGCCGTGCGGTTCTAGGCGCTTAAGACTGCAACCCCGTGACTGCTACGGTCGCAGGTTCGAATCCTGCCTTGGGCATGGATGTGTGTGATGTCCTTAGGTTTAAGTAGTTCTAAGTTCTAGGGCACTGATGACCACAGATGTTAAGTCCTATAATTCTCAGAGCCATTTGAACCCATTTGAGAGCAGAGCGATGGATGACATAAGCTGCCATAAAGACCCGCAGGACCACCATGGCCAGACAGAAAATACAGAAGGACCTCCCTTTGGATCTGGAAGGACTGCTGCATTGTTTAGGGATCGCTGAGTAGAGGAATGTTCAACATAACTACAAAAACTGGAATTCTAATCTATAAACGTGTTTTTCTCGAAACTATATCTTTCAAATTGACGGGAGACATAACTTGAGTACAGTACACATGATTTTGATCGCAATTTGATGCCGAAGTTCAAAATTAAATTATCTAACAGCGTACATATCCATTTTGCGATGTCTTCAAAGTCTATATTCGATGCACGCATTTGCCTCGAGTTTGTGGGCAAAGAAAATGACATTTGTTTCAGCATGTCACCATTTTTTTAGAACTTTATTTGTTTCCTGTATTCTATATATCCTGACAGAAAGTATACTGAAAATGACTTGTTCAAAATTATTTTGTTACGAGTCCAGTAGGAGAGCTTGGGGAATTCCTGCCGATGACCGATGTTCCGGCTGCAACGGGTCCTCCCACCTGGTGCAGCGGTGATTTCTGAAAGTTAGAAGTGTAGGGAATAAAACTATACCATCAGAATTAGCATTACATTTTATTTTACTTGAAAAAAAAGTGTTCAAAGATCGCTATACCCTTAACCACGGCAATAGGTCCTTTGCTTACTCTCTGTGAGACGATTAATTTCTTCGTAGCAGACAGTTACATCAATTTAGAAGCGATAAATAAGGGTCACAGACTACCTCACCAACATACACTTTATATATCTCGTCTACTCCGTACCACACAGCGTGTTTCTTACAAATTAAGTAAGCTCAAGCAATTCCCTCGCTGTGAATACTAACTTAGTTTTCTTCACGTCAAGAGAGACCTTCACATCAAATAAAGGACAGACAACTAAAGCAGCATCTTACCATTCTGGAGATATGCAAATGGATGCACCATGCTTGCTTACATCTACATCTACATCTACATCCATACTCAGCAAGCCACCTGACGGTGTGTGGCGTAGGGTACCTTGAGTACCTCTATCGGTTCTCCCTTCTATTCCAGTCTCGTATTGTTCGTGAAAGGAAAGGTTATTGGTACGCCTTTGTGTGGCCTCTACGCTCTCTAAATTTTATCCTCATGGTCTCTTCGCGAGATATACGTAGGAGGGAGCAATATACTGGTTGACTCCTCGGTGAAGGTATGTTCTCGAAACTTCAACAAAAGCCCATACCATGCTATTGAGGGTCTCTCCTACAGTGTCTTCCACTGGAGTTTATCTGTCATCTCCGTAACGCTTTCGCGGTTACTAAATGATCCTATAACGAAGCGCGCTGCTCTCCGTTGGATCTCCTCGATCTCCTCTATCAACCCTATCTGGTACGGATCCCACACTGGTGAGCAATATTCAAGCAGTGGGCGAACAAGTGTACTGTGACCTTCTTCCTTTGTTTTCGGGTTGCATTTCCTTAGGATTCTTCCAGTGAATCTCAGTCTGGGATCTGCTTTACCGACGATCAACTTTATATGTTCATTCCGTTTTAAATCACTCCTAATGCCTACTCTCCTCAGTTCCTAGACCGTTTAAGCCACTGAAGCCATAGCAGCTCGCTACCTTGATAAGAGAAATCACTTTTCAACTACGAAAAGTAAACTAATCGGGAAGAATTCCTCCTTCACCAGTTGTTTGCTATAGGCTAGTAGATAAAATTTTTCAAAGTAGCTTCGTATTCCCAAAGTACTAAACTATTATTGCTCACACAGTAATCTGACTCATCTTTGACAGTATCATAGCTCACACGAGAATCTATTGGTCGATAACTCTGGGATTTTTACCCAAAGCAACAAGTACTCAGTATTTTAAACGTTTCATACTTCGTTACAAATGCAACAGAATCCCAGTGTAATAAAACGTTACCTGGCTATTTCAATTAATTCAACAGAGCCGACAGACGAAACAACAGAAAACTATTCTAGGCTAATCATGACCATGCATTCGTGACTTTGTTAGTTTAAGCGTATTTACTCATTCTATAGTTGAGTACCATGCCCCGACTTGAATTACTTTGTAGACACAGTGATAAATCACCAGAAATGATTTTAGATTCCTACCTCGAGTACCGACTACATTTTACTAGCTTTTCTGACTAGGTGTTCTCCCTTTATTCTGAAATTAAGTGAGCAGCAAAGCTAAAGGAGAATTTGCGTGTGGTGAACATCCATTGCTTCCATCTTTCCAAGTCACGATTCAAAAAATAGTGTACATCAGCGACAAATAACGACAGTAACATTGTATTAATAATTAAAGAAGTTTGGCGCATTCCATCATTCACCTGTTGATTATCAAGAGTTTCCTGGTCAGTCTATATTAAGCCTGCAGTACCAACTCAGAGATTTTCCTTAAGATTCTGTTACTAAATTCCATTCTGGTTCTTTCAGTTGCATTGGAGTAGTCGACAAACAACTGCCTTTTATATACCACTTTTCCAGAGATACTCGGCCCTATACTACAATTGAACTCGCTTCAGCAGACGAGCACGATAACTAAGAGATAGTCAGGCTTTCGGTACTGGGAACATTTTCTCACTGCTGCAGCAGTAGCTAAGGTGAAAAGAATAGCAAATTTCTCACAAAGTGAATGATGAGAGAAATTCTTATAATTTACGAGTAAAATGACATTCTTACAGTTGTGAAATTTAATTTTATCATTGTCATTTATTACGTTAGTATTAGTTCAGAATATTTAATCAAAATTACGAGATCTATCCAATGAATGTGGAAATAATTCAACTCCAGTCCCCAAAGTAAGCTGACGATCAAAGATTTGCCAAACAGCTTTGTGATGCTTCCAAGTCTCAACTTCTACATCTACATCTAAATTACTACTATTGGTCTTCACAGTTCAGTGCCTGGTAGAGGGTTCAACGAACAGCCTCAAGCTATCCGCCTAACGTTTCACTCTTGAACAATGTGCGGGAAAAACGATCACAAAAATCTTTCCCTAAGAACTCTGATTTCTCTTATTTTATTAACATGATCATTCTTTCCTATGTAGATGGGCGCCAACAAAAAAATTTCGCATCTGTAGTAGATAGTTGGTGATTTGTACGCCCCTGGTAGCTGAGTGGTCAGCGCGACATAATGTCAATCTTAAGGGCCCGGGTACGATTCCCGGCTGGGTCGGAGATTTTCTCCGCTCAGGGACTGGGTGTTGTGTTGTCCTAATTATCATCATTTCATCCCCATCGACGCGCAAGTCGCCGAAGTGGCGTCAAATGGAAAGACTTGCACCAGACGAGCGGTCTAACCGACGGGAGGCCCCCGTCACACGACATTATTATTATTAGTTGGTGATTTAAATTTCACGAGGAGATCCTGCCTCAACGAGAAACGCCTTTGTTTCAGTGATTGCCACCCCAGTTCGCGTATCATATTCGTGGCTCTGTCTCCCCGATTCCGCGATAATACAATACGAGTTTCTCTCCTTTGAACGTTTTCGATGTCCTCCGTTAATCTTGTCTGATGTGGATCCAACAACGCGCAGTAATAGTCCAGAAGAGGACGGACAAACGCAGTGTAGACAATCGGTTGAGTAGACCTGTTGCATTTTCTAAGTGTTCTGCCAATAATTCCAATAATTCTTTGGTTCGATTTTCCCGCAACATTACCTATGAGATTGTTCCATCTTAATTTATTCATAATTGTATGCCCTAAGTATTTATTTGAAGCTATAGCCTTTAGATCTGTGTGATTTATCGTGTAACCGAAATTTAGCAGATTCCGTTTAGTACTCATGTGGATGACTTCACTCTAGTCATTATTTTGAGTCAATTGCCAATTTTCGCTCAATGCAGACGTCACTCAATGCGGATATATTGTCTAAACCATTTTCCAATTTGGTTTGATCATCTGATAACTTGATGAGACGGTAAATGACAGCATCATCTGCAAACAGTCCAAGAGGGCCACTCAGATCACCTACTTAATCGTTTATGTAGATCAGGAACAGCTGAGGGCCATAACACTTCCTTGCGGAACTCCAGCTATTACTTCTGTTTTACTAGATGAATTTACGTCGGTTACAGCGATCTGAGACCTTTCTGATAGGAAATTACAAATTCAATCGTATAAGTGAGACGATACTCCGTAGACACGCAATTTCATTTAAACTCGCTTGTGACGAATAGTGTGAAAGGCTTTCTGGAAATTTAAAAACATGGATCAATTTGAAATCCCCTGTCGATAGCACTCATTACTTCGCGTGAGTAAAGAGATAGTTTTTTTTCGCAAGAACGATATCTTTTGAACTCGTGTGAGCTATTTGTCAATAATTACATCAATGTAATTATGTCCTAACACAGAATACGATCCAAAATCCTACTGCAAATCAACGGTAGCGATATTGCTCTGTAATTTCGCGGATTATTCCTATTTCTTTCTTGAGTATTGCTGTGAACTGTGTACCTTTCCAGTCTTTAGGTACGGATCGTTTATCGAAAAAGCGATTCTATATGATTGCTAAATATGGTACAACTGTGTCAGCATTCTCTGAAAGGTACCTAACTGGTATATAGCCTCGACCGTAAGCCTTGCCTTTATTAAGCTATTTAAGCTGTTTCATACACCGAGGATATCTGGCTGTAGGTTACTTGATTCGAATTCTGGAAAATGTAATTCGTCTTTAGTTGGCGAAGAAATTTCGGACAATCCTGTTTAGTAATCTGCTTTAGTGGCACTGTCATCAGTGCCATTACCTTTGCTTCTATAACAGTGAAGGTATCGATAGTGTCTCGCCACTAGTCTGCTTTACATAGGACCAGAAGCTCTCTGGTTTTTCTTCCAGATTACAAGACAGAGTGTCGTTGTGGAGTCTCTCAAAAGAATCTAGCATTGAAGTTCACGCTGAATTTCGAGCTTCTGTAAAACTCCGCTGTCTTGTGGATTTTGCGTCCTTTTAAAATTTTCTGAACTGTTGTGTGTACCATGGGAAATTGGTACCATCTGTTATTAATTTAGTTGGTATATATTCTCAGCTGCCGTCAATACTATTTCTGTGAATTTAAACCACATTTTGTCTACGTCTACATAGTCTGACTGGGAGGAGTTGAGGCTCTCTCTTAATAATGCGTCAAGCGAATGTTTATTTCATATTTTAAATATACAGTGTGTTCACAATTCATATTAGACACTTCTGGAGGTTGTAGAGCGGACTTAATAGATCAAGTTTTACATAGGTACCCATGTCCGGAAACGTCATTCAGCGATGCTACAGAGCGTTAAAACTATGGCGTAGCCACCTGTAAATATAGGTACGTACAGGGTGATTCCGTACTGATACGACAAACTGTCTAAGATGATGGAGAATGACTGATGTATCGATTTGAGATAAGGATCCCTGTATCGGGAAAGAACGAGTCGAAAGTTACAAGCGAGAACCGTTTCGATACCTCTGACAGTGGTATACACGTACTGGGACTCAGAAGTTCAAATGTGTGTGAAATCTTATGGAACTAGCCGGCCGTTGTGGTCGAGCAGTTCTAGGAGCTTCAATCTGGAACCGCGCGACCACTATGGTCGCAGGTTCGAATCCTGCCTCGGTCATGAATGTGTGTGATGTCCTTAGGTTAGTTAGGTTTAAGTAGTTGTAAGTTCAAGGGGACTGATGACCTCAGACGTTAAGTCCCATAGTGCTCAGAGCCATTTCAACCATTTTATTCTTATGGGACTCAACTGCTAAGGTCATCAGTCCCTAAGCTTACACACTACTTAACCTAAATTATCCTAAGGACAAACACACACACCCATGCCCGAGGGAGGGCTCGAACCTCCGCCGGGACCAGCTGCACAGTCCATGACTGTAGCGCCTAAGACCGCTTGGCTAATCCCGCGCGGAGTACTGGTGCTGTTTTTGCTAAGATTGTATGGTATAAAATCTTCGAAAGTGGTCATAAGAACAGAAAGAAGGAAAAAATGTGCAGTAAACATGGGCTCTAAAATGCATACCTGCAATGGTATGAGCACTGTTTTGTTCGTCTTCGCAACGGTGAAACGCATAACCTCTATTGAATAAGTGCTCATAGCTCTTAAGGTATGCGTTTTAGAGCCCGTATTTGCTTGACACTTTTTCTTTGTTTGATCCTTACTACTATCTCTGAAAGCTGCCCACTCCATAATCTAGCAACAATAGTACCGATACATGAATTCCACTGTCAGAGGTATTGGAATGGTTTTCGCTTACAACTTTCGACTAGTTCGTTCCGATACTGGGACCCTTAGCTCAAATTGATGCATTTAACCTTCTTCATCATCCTAGAAAGTTTGTAACATCACCGCGGAATCATCCTGTATATACACACATTTACAGGCGCCGGCGCCTATATCTTTGGCGCTCTGTAGCGTAGTTGAGTGACGTTTCAGAAATGGCTCTGAGCACTATGAGTCTTAACTTCTGAGGTCATCAGTCCCCTAGAACTTAGAACTACTTAAACCTAACTAACCTAAGGACATCACACATATCCATGCCCGAGGCAGGATTCCAGACTGTAGCGCCTAGAACCCCTCGGCCACCTCGGCCGGCGATGACGTTTCGTTACATGGGTTCTAATGCACAACTTGATCTACTCAGTCCCCTCTACAACGTCTAGAAGTGTGTAACGTGCATTGTGAAAAAACCTGCACATATTTTGCGTTAATTTTTTATGGAATTGGATGTTTTGGTATTCAGTCTTGCAACAATGACCTTGTGATCACTAATTCCTCTATCTGTCGTGATGCTCCTTATCTGCTCAGGATTATTTCTTGCTAAGAGATAAAGTACGTTTTCACAATCATTCACACTTAGAGTGGGCTCCTGAATTGTTTGTTCAATTTTATTTTCAGCCAAAGCATTCAGTACGATTTCGAACGACGTTTTGTACCTACCACCGACTTTAAACATGTATCTTCGCCAACATATCGAAGGTAGATTGATGTCATCGCCAGTAGAGGATCACTGCCGGTATTGGGCAGGAATTCGCTGATATCGGGATCAGAGTTCCTGAAATTCAGACATCGTAGCGTTCAGAAAATACGCCATCGTAGTGACTACATCTTTTGTGGAATTCTGACATCATCATATCCCCAAAGCCAAAATATCGTCGCTCCCGCAATTCCGAAATCATTATGTCACTGCCAGACGATTCCACCCCACCACCACCCCAACGCTCCGCGACCCCAGAACCCCGCAGCCTCAATTCCCCCTTGTCCCATGCCCCTGCACCATAGCTCATTATGCTATTAATCTGCATACGGTGCAGTTTTAACACCGATGCCACTGTATTGTGGAGAAACTCTGAGCTGGCGAAACCTGTGAGCATCACATCAAAGAATTACTTGCGCATGTTTTACTTTAACATGTATGATATTTGTAAATGCGTAATTCTGGAGTGCAAGTTATTCCTTCCTCCTGCCCCAGCTCTTAAGCAACTTTAATTATTCGACAGCATGAGCACCGTCATTTTTTCGCTGTCTGACTGACTATACTTATGTCAAACTCTCATGTGTTCAGTTGAGGATACGGTTGCATTGAGCAAAGAAGACTTAAATAAGTCTGTTGTAAACATCTATCATAGGAATATAGTCAAAGTTTTCAGCATCAATAATGGATAAGCATGACAACGGAATATCGTATATGTGCAGACCAAAGGAACATAGTTCAACAGATAATGAAAATTACGTAAAGTTCCAAGAAGATGCATTACGTAATAGGGTCAACCAGCATAACATTTTACATTTGCTGGAAGTATATACTCTTTTTAAAATATCTATACAGTGATCCACCGAACTAGAAGTGGTAGTGACAAATAATAACAAAGCCTTACATGCTTGGACCCTTGCTCAACTGCTGCAGAGACCTATTAGTAAGTACAGTATTCATCCATCAATAAAATTATTATTACTATGAGGGTATGACATTGTACTTAGGGTTTTCCTATTATACAGCGCTAGCGGAGCTACAACTGGGCCAGGTTATGGAGGTGTTCTACATGTCTGCACTCCAACGAGACACGGAGGTGTCCCACACACGACACAACAGCTCAACAGACCGCAACTGTGTATGGCAGTCAGGAGGAATTTTGTTCAGTATGCAAGAAGCGGTTGTAAAATTGTCTGTGTGTAAATATGAAACATAAATATTAATTTCAGATATGCGGGGCTTCTCTTCTGTCGGACATAACTGACACCATTTGTGATGAAGCAGCTGGGACATATACATGAAAAATTGGGGTGAAAGGGACGGAAAGGAAACGTGATGGAAAAGAGATGGAGAGGAAATAATTACTTCCAGCAGCACAGTGCATCGTGGCAATCCAACCACGAGAGCTGAAAATTCGTGCTAGACCAGGATTTCTTTTCCATGGAATGGCTACCTTAACCGTTTTGGCCATACAGACACACCTTCCATCAAATTCAAATTCCCAACTTCCAACTGCACAGCATAGACCTCCACCCATTAACTCCCTTACTCGCAGATTTCTGATGCGCCATATAGATCAGACGTTGGTTGTGCACCTGCATTGAAACTTTTTCGTCAAATAATCATCACGCCAATAGAATAACCTATAGTTCGAACACCAGTGGCTGTAAATGTGTCACTGTCGGTATCAAACCGAATCAGGAGTTCTAGCCGCTTCGATTTGTTCGAAGTTTATATCTCTGTAGTAATCTGTTATCTAATGTTTCTAATGATGATTGCAAAACAAACAAACAGTATGCACTTCACTGAATCACTTGAGGTTTAAACGTGATGTTATACACTCTAAGATCAAAAGAATATTCATCTACATGAAAAGTAGATATCGGCTCAGCAAAGTGGATACACTAAATATCCTTGATATCTTTGTCTGAGGGATAGTCTTGCGAACATTGGAGCAGGAAAGACTGGCCACGGAGAATGAATCACCCTCTGCCAGGCATTGAAGTGTGATCTGCAGAGTATCCATGTAGATGTAAAAGTAAACTATTCTCCTCCAATACATCCATGTAAGGGGGAATAGAGTATTGCACTGATCTATCTGGAAATATAAAATAACACAGCTAATGTCACCATCGTAAACAATAAACTGGAACTAGGAGTTGGTGAACCAGTAGTAATACCTCCTGTTTCCTAAGTCAGTGATAATTTAAATGCATTTATACAGTAAATCGACTTGTAAAAGTTTCACAGTGATGAGCAAACGTTAATACGTTTAAAATATTAATAAAAACAACAGAAGATGTAGTTGACTGTAGCCACAAAGGTTCAATAGGCTCGCTACTAGGTTTTTCTCAAGGGATCAAATTCATCAAAAATGGTTCAAATGGCTCTGAGCACTATGCGACTTCACTTCTGAGGTCACCAGTCGCCTAGAACTTAGAACTAATTAAACCTAACTAACCTAAGGACATCACACACATCCATGCCCGAGGCAGGATTCGAACCTGCGACCGCAGCAGTCGCTCGGTTCCAGACTGTAACGCCTAGAACCGCACGGCCACTCCGGCCGGCTCAAATACATCATTACGAACGCTAAACAGGAGCTGATTTTAGTTCCAAGTGCTGCTGATAAAAATACATACTTTCTAGGACAGAAGGATTAAAGTTATTAAAATTATGAGTCCAATCAGCAAGTGGATGCACTGCCAGTCAATAAGATTCGTATTGAGTGTAATATTGTGTCGAATCCGTACCTTAATGGCAGGTTAATGCATACTATATTTGAGTTCTTACCTACATTGGGTCCATATTATAAAATTGCAATCCTATATACCTCCCAGTGACTGTTCAGACGTTAGACCGTCTCAAACTGAATATCATAGACCAGGATAGGAATGTAGTTGATTTTCATGGTGAGGAAATTATAGAACATCCCTATCTGAAACAAGATCATGGGTACGAAGTGTAAATACAATGCTCACAGCCATTAGAAGACCGCTTTTCAGAGGCAGGACAACATGAATTATGAGTTTATTAAATCTGTTGGTCTGAAACCTCACAATGACATTACTGGATACAAAAATTCCACTTCAGTATGGCAAGCATGTTATTAAAATCTTTAGTCAGGTATACTTATTACGTAAACCTTTTGCTTCAGCAATGTTCAATAACAAAGATGAGATAAGAATTCTGAAATGTTACTTACTTCTAAGACGATTCCAATATCAGTGGTGACATCATTCTTTACACATAATGCATTGTAGTTTCGAGAAACAAGATACACACTTAATGACATCAAAATCGACCTCATGGGAAAAGTTGGAATCGCATCGACTCTCAAAACATACATCTCTGCATCAGCATCGGATCTGAATGCCTTACAACGCTGGATTGTTCGGAGACAGATCGATTGATGGCTCCCATATTGCGTGTATCCTGCTCATAATGTTACTGGGGTTATTTGATTATTATAAATGCATCATTATGAACGCTAACAGGAGCTGATTTTAGTCAGAAGTACTACTGATAATAGCGCATACGTTCTAGGAGTAGGAGAAGAGCATAAAATTGTGCGCGATAAATTGGTGTGGAAAGTGCCGCATATATCTCTATTAGATGAAGAGAGTCCGAAACTTCTACATTTAATGAATTCGGAGGCCAACCGCCATTAAATTCCCATTCATAGGAGCTGTTTCAATATCCAAGTCTTTCATAGTTGCCAATTTCAGCTAGAAACACTTCGATTTATTCCCCCCTCCCTCCCCCATACAGACAGGAAGCGGTATCTGAGAGAGTTTACCGAAACTCTCAGTTTCTTCCATACTATAACCTACAGCTTAACTGGGACAAAAACTACTGTATGGCATGTACACAAGGTATTACCTCTCTTACTATTGGACTAACGATCGTTTCAGATGCACACTTAGCCCCACAAGTTTAAGATTTGTCACCCATGATGATACATTGTTCAAAGCAATGTGAGGTGGCGAGGAATGGAACTGTGGATACATGTAAGCTTTCTGCAGGCACCGCAACTTACGTGTTATTGTTTTATGACCAATTTGTAAACTAATCGTCATTAATAGAAATTTTCCAATGTGTAGTATAAACGTAGAGGTAATAGAAAACATGTGGAACATCTTACAATGATATCTGCAACTGTGCGTCATCGGAGACACACTGAGATCTTACAACGTGCTTGGACAATTAGTGTTTCAAGATGTTGCATTTATCATATTCTCTGGTGCCAGACAAGTATTAAGGAGATATTCCCCAATCGTTTGCTTCACCAAAACAGTTTAGCTCATCGCAGTGGCTTCAAACCCGAATAACAGCAGTGTGGTTGGCAACTTTTTAGAGTGTCGTATTAGGGATGATGAAGGATCAGTGTATAAGCATATGGTGTTATCGCTCCCAACTTATGATCATAGAGAAATAATTTTAGAGACTTTGTCTATATGGTGTTTGAAGGTGCAGCGATCGAATGCTACTTACATCCATTGCCCCTCGTGAGCGCCTCTGCATAGAGTAAAATGCCAATCATCCAGTACATGAATTGATGTATAAATATCATCTGTAAAGTGTACTCTCTTTCTAGCATTTACATCTTTTGCACCAGCAAGGCATGGTACAGCCGCGCCTGCAGCGCCTTTGCTGGGAGCCTGAAGAGACTAGCTGAGACATCTTCAAGCATCGCATTATGCAATACGTGTTTGCAACCACGAGAATCAGCTCAGCAATGCCATCAGCTATCTGACAGCGTATGCAATCACCTTGGAAGCCATACTGCAAAGTCATAGGCCGTGTCTAGCTGGTTCTAACTTTCCACACCTGTATGAACAATCACAGAAATGCATGACATCGTTGTTTTATCAGAATCGAAAATTTGTTGCGCATGATTGTAGATATGCATGACGTCATTGTCTCTATATGAGTACATGCAATGGCGCAAAACGCATGACATGATTGTTTTACCAGAATCGCTTTCCAGATTGTCATAGGAATGCATGTCAACTTTCAGTCACGCAGCAACAGTTGCAGAAATGTGTGGTAGAATCGGCGTCACATGTGCAGAAAAAAATGTAACGCCATAATTTTCAGAAGCACTGCTCAACGATTTCTAGATAACTGTACTGCATGTGAGAATGCATCATCTGCTGGAACTGTTGGGCTGCATGATGATTTCTGCCCTTCCATCCAACAGCCATTAAAAAAACCAAGAAAACATCAAAACACCAACTTCAGTCCCATTCACACACAGAAAACTACAAACTGATCCCGACAACGCCCAATGTATGGACACAGCACCTGCCCCTCCAACATCTTCTCCTACCATCCACATATTTGTCATCTCTAACCCAGATCCGAAGTTCCTCAAACACAAATCCTCATCTGCGAAATCTATAAATACTCTCTAAGCCACCACATATAATAAATTAATAAATTATCTCTGGTGAAGACTATGTATTACTTAAGCCCCTCAGCCCCAACTTCCTCAGTGACCTCTCCAAAATTCCTTGTGTTATCTTTGGTCCCAAAACGTCTTTAAGAGCTATTGTCACAATATCCCACACCACACAATGCTAACATGCCCATCATCCTCCTACCTTCACCACTGTGATCACTAATGTAGATCTTGAGATCACAGGTGACGACACATACAATCCAAACTGAACAACAAAATGACTTTAGAAGTTCAAAGAGCCCTTCAGATCAACAATGATCATAGTTCCTCTCACCTCATCCTTGTGTTTATTGATCGTGCCACCATCACAGACTTTCTCCTTAAGGGGGGAGGCCTGACGTATCACCACTGCTACATGGTTGAACCTTGCAGATCTCATCCCCAGTCCTATCACTGTTAAATCTGTGTTCGTTACAACGATCAACCAACCAGAGGTTGTAAAATCCCAGCTTCCCATCGTCACTGCAGCGTCTCCCATTTCCTTAAATGGTGCCCTAAACTAGTTTCCCATCCTACCTGCAACACCTGCAATGAGTCCCACCACACCTATTCTGCAAAATGCAAAGAAAGGCGACAACCAACCAAACAAGAACTCACTGTCTCAATCCATCCCATTGATAGGCCCACTGACACCAGCATTTCCCTCCAGCCAACCCCATTGCTGAAGATATCATCAAATTCATGACTATTGTTATCCTAAATATTTATCCATTCTAGCATCCACACACCCTTGAACATATCTTGGCTGCTACCCACTGTTTCTCATATCAACACCCAAGCTGCCTAATCACACAACCAGGTACACTTCTTCACCGACCTCAACACCCTGGTTTAAGGTTTGTCTAGTCCTCATGCACACATACCACGGCTAATTTCCTCATAACTGCGTGACAGCACTACAAAATCTTGTACCACAGCATCTGCTACCTATCCTCCAATTAACATCTTTTAATGTATGCCCTGTCCCAATACAATCTTCATACCCTTAGCCTTAATGAAATGTTCCTCCAACCCTATCACACCACCCAAACCTCTCCCTATATTCTCCACCACACAGATAGCCCCCTTCCCCTAACCAGAGGTGGATCTCTAATTGGCCACCACAAGAATATCCCTCTGTTTACACAACTCTCATGCAATATTCCCAATGAGCACCTTATCCTGACCCTCTTTTTGCAAATCATAACCATTACCTCTGCCATCAACTACATCTGACCCAATTACCTATCCCCTATGAAATCCTCACCCATATAGATCCCCATAGTTGATCCCCTGCAGAACTCTAGGGGTGGCATCAGTTTATTGACTCTTTGCAAACTGACATTTTTCCCACCCAACACCACACCCATACTAAAACCAACACTACCTCTGATGTTGTCTTCGTATCTCCCAACCTCCTTGGATGCCCTAATGCAGAAGTCCTCGATCCATTTGGAAGTGACTACTTACCTGTACCCCTCACCATATCCTACACAACACCTCATCTCTGTGACCCATCCCAATCTCCATCCAAGTGATATCCAAAACCACTCCCATGTGAGTTGGACTGCCCACTGCTAATCGATAGAATGGCAGACTGCAAGCCACTCTGTAACCTTCCATCAAATGACAGTGTCCCTCATGCCACATCATTTCTGCAACAGACATTTTCAGACACTCAAGCCATCCACATTCCTGCAGATCATATATCCTCACCACCCCACCCTCCCTCAAAAGCCCTTCTAATCCTTCAAGAATCCCACTGTACCACTCCTCCTTCCAGAGTCATGACAGGGACACTCTCATACACCACCATCAAATGCAGAGACATATCAGGAATTTATTAAATGCAAGAAAAGTGTGGGGTTGCCCCAAACATCCTCCACACTCAACATTACTATCGCCATTAACTCTTCCACGTACTTTAAAGCATTCCATGGACTCACTGACAATAATCCCATTTCTCACTACCCACTTCTGCACGAAAACCATCCCTTACCTGACAATTTGAGAAACCATTTTACATCCTATCTCTGTGATATATTCTCCATTCCTGATGACTCACATTTTAATTACACATTTTTCCCTACCATCCACAAACATACAAATACCACTGTCCCAACTCTGGCTCCCAGCTTCCAGTACTTGGACAACATACCATAATCAGAATTAAAACACTAATTACAGCATGTGACATACACAAAGTATCCACAGAAAACACAACCTTCTCCTGGTCACATCTGCATTACTTATCAACACCACAAAGAATGCACCCTCTCATTTATTGTCAACCTTGCAACCCTTTACACCACTATCCATAGGTTACTAGTCTAAACAATGGAAAACAATCAGAATCCTGCTTTTCCTCAAACTACACAAACCTCCTACTGATACCTGCTCCTACTACCCCATCTGCCTCACCTCAGTGTTTAGCAAGGTCTTTGAATCCTTCCACTTCAAAACATCTATCAACATTTTAACCAAAACGACCTTCTTCCCATTAACCAGTGTGGCTTCCATTTCAGTTTTTCCTCTGATGACCAGATCTTGCACTTCACCCATCTGCTTTTCCATCAGCTCATCTCATATAAATCTGCTATTTTTGTTTCCTTGAACTAGAAGGAGCCTACAACCATGTATGGCATTCTGGCTCCAAACACATATACTTCCAGTTAACTCTGTTTTCCCTATTGCATGCTTCCTATGTAATCGATCATTCCTTGCCACCATTAACAATTCCAATTCCCAGACCTCCCACCCCACTGCAGGAGCACCCCAAGGGTCCATCCTCATTCCTTTCCTTTATATCCTCTACACTGCTAACAGACCCAAACCACCCTCACGACTACACCTCCTTTAGTATGCCTACACTGAAAGTCCAACGATCCCTCAAAATCCGCCTCAGTCAGTTTATCTCCTGGTATAACCAATGGCTCCTCAAGATAAACGCCTCCAAAACCCAGGCCATAATTATAGGTCAAACCACCCACACTTTCCACCTCAATGACTTCTACGTTATCATTTACTACTGTCCTATCCAGGTAACTAAAACACTAATATATCTGGGTCTAACTCTTGACCGGCAACTAACATGGAAAATCTAACCAAATAACCATTAAACTGAAAGCCCATAATAGACTAAAACTAATAACAGGCTGAACTTTGTGATTACAGCCCCCCTCTATTCTTTATACCTACAGAGTCCTGATCTGACCCATTCTCTGCTATGCAAATGTTGCATGGATATCTGCTTACCAGAGTTCTATCAGTCCCTCCAAATTCTCGAACGCCATGCACTATGCACTATCGTTTTCGACATTTTCCCACATGGATCCTCTACCATCTCACCAAATTCTCATTTCTACTCAGCCACATTGAAAGCCTCTGCATTTCCTACACTATTTGCATACTAGATTCCAACTACCCCATTGTCTCCCCTCTAATCACCAACAATGGTATGCTGCTGAACCTTCACAAAAGCCCCACTCTGTCCCTACACCTATACTCATTCCATATCCGATCCCAACACAACTTCAACCAACTCCCCCTCCCAGACAATCAAGTCCAAACAAATATTTATCCCTGCTACCAACTTTAATTCTTCCACACCTATCCCACTCCACATCAGTGCTCGTCTTTCCTTTTCTCTCTTCATTCATCGACATCCCTTTCCTCTTGTAACCACTAATCTACTCACACAACGTACTGCTCATCACCATCTGCCTTTCCCACTGATCGTTTCTCCACAATCCACGTCAACTTCTACCTACCATATCTACACATTTCCTAGTTAACAGACCTCTGACCTCTATCGTTTTACCTACACACTTAAATCCAATCGAACATACTTTCTTCTCTGACAATACTTCTCACCTTGTGCAGGTCCTTTTAATTTTATGTGAAAGTGCAGAGCTTCAGTCTTTTTGTCAGAACAATTTCACCTTCCTATGATGTGTTTTCAAAATGTACATGTTTTCGTTTCTTTTTAGCTGTTCACCTTCGATTTTTAATTTAAAATGGAAAATAAGCCACATATTTCGTTTCTAATGCTCATCTTTTTTTTAAATTTGCTCGGCTGAAGAGCAGAATAGTGTACCACTGACAGCCCATACCCCATTCATATGGGGCGAGGTGGATGAAATAACAACAAAGAGAAAAAACCGGAGATGATATCCCCACAAGAACCTTTTACGAATTCATTAAATTCCCGCTTCTCCTTATTCACACTGAACACCTCTGACCCCTCTGCATCATCCACAAAATCGACTTCAATAATCCTATAGCTTCCCCTCTGCTTTCCAATTCTCGTATGATGGTATGCATTTGCCAACACATCCCATCAATCCTACACCGACACATGCTCCACATACTCTCCTACATAAAATTCAACGATCTCCCCCTTCCACATCGTGAACTTCACCCTGATATTTACCCATACTACTAGCTGGAAGTCCACACCAGCAGTTCTACCTCAGCAGAGCTAACTCTCCCTCCTCTCCTTACATTTCCTTACCCCTCCTTGTTTCTCTGTCTGCTTTCCTTTCCACACTCAATTTTTCCTAACAACTTTTAGTCTCACCAATACAGCCCTCTACTTCACCTCCTTTTCTGTCCTAACAGCAACTCTTACCTAATCGATACTATGCACCAGACCTCAATCCTTGTTTCACCACTTTCCTGCTCTCCTCACTGCCAATCCTTTTCCCCTTCAACAGCAAACTCCCTATCTCACGGCAGGTCCTAGCAGTTTTCGGTGGCAGGTAACTGCTTATTTCAAATATCATTGTTTTGCGATCATGTTTTAAATGTTTTTAAATGTGCTCTGATTATGTTTCGTTCTATCTTTTATTGTTACTGTTTTTAATTGCAAGAGAAAAAATTCCTATCTCTCGCATACATCTGTGCAAATCTTACGTTTTATTTTTACCATTACTCTACCATGCAAACATAGGGGTTACATGCGTCTGGTGTGAGACGTTCCCTTGGGGGGTCCACCGAGTGCCGAACCGCACCTTAACCCTGAAAGAGTGGTTCTGTGTGGGGCGGCGGAGGGCTGAGATGGACTGCAGTAGTCATCGTGGGGTTGTGGACCACTGCGGCCTCCGCGGGGACAGAGCCTCTCCGTCGTTTCTAGGCCCCCAGTTAACATAGAATACAATACATACATGCAATGCAATTGTGACTTTGCGGTTCTCGGGAACTAATGATTAACTACCAGAAATCTTGATATGATTATTAACGATATACCGATACTGGTTTTCAGAATCGCGCAACATTTACCCGTCCGAGCCAGGCTGCAGTCGACCGCTTAGTTCTGTTGCCCGCACCGCGGGTAGTCGAGCCCAAGTATACCGACAACGGATTGCCCGAGCCGCGATGCGCCATCGAGGCCCGCGGCTCGTCGGGTACCCGGCCGAGCCCGGGTGTCGACAAGGATCGGTGTAACCGGGAAACAGGCAGCGCTGGGAAGGCTCCACATACATGTTAAGTGCGGAATTGCTTTCTGAATCGTCTGCACTCCTCTGAGAGTGGTGAAGGTTTGATGTGCTAGGAACAAGGCTTTCTTAGCATTTATAAAGAAAAATAACGCGTAATGTAAAATGATTGGATGCAACACAAAAAAGTACTTAGTGTGACATGGAAGTGTAGCGTTTTTGTAACTTTGCTTCCTCCATTTCTGCATCTCTTCACTTGGCTTTTGCAATTAATACTAGTCGCTCAGATTTCACTGTGACAGACTTCTGCAATATCCCCCATGTGTCTGGATATCCATGAACTATGTAGCACTCATAAAGTGCTTGTTTCCCTGCTACTGGCATAGAAAAGGAACTATAAACTTTCGCTCCAACTGTTCTCACTGATATTGTGGCTACCTTAAAATAAAAGAGTAAGTTTTTGTACTCGGGCTGTAATACCAAGCCCAACTTCGGTGGTAATTCTTCTGTACGAGCCGCGGGTGGTAGCCGGGTGGTCTATAGGCGCCTTGTCACGGTCCGCGAGGCTCCCTCCGTCAGAGATTCGAGTCCTCCGTCGGGCATGGGTGTGTGTGTTGTCCTAGTTAGTTTAAGTTACAGTAAGTAGTGTGGAAACTTAGGGACCGATGACCTCAGCAGTTTGGTCCCATAAGACCTTACCAAAAATTTCCAAATTTTTATATACTTTCCTTAGACCCTTTAAATAATGCTCTGGAGACGACATGTTTACCCCTGTTTGACCTCTTACAGCCTGTTGCATAGCCTCTTTTAGTTTTATTACTTTCCCTCACACTTTCCAAACACTATCTTCTACGGACTGCAACCATTTCGTCATTACTATTTCCCTATCTAAGACTTCTGTTTCGGTTTGTAGTTCCCTGATACTCTTATTAACCGCCTCTTTTGTAGCTCTGTCGTACCGCATTACTTTTCCAGTCAGATGTTACAGTAGTCATGTGTTATTCAATATGTCCTTCTCTAAACTTGTAATCTGTGTAGGGTGCCAGTCACTCACGGCTTTGTCCCCTTTTGCCCACTACTTAACCTCTTTTATGGTGCTGTTCACCCTTTGAGTATCTTCCCCATCAGCAGTGCCAAATATTGTTTTCATAAGCCGACGTCCAGTGTCGATGCCAACACTCTTCCTTCACATATGTGAAATAACCCCCAGTGCCTTGGGAGCTCGCTCCTTAATTTCTCGTATGCCCCGTGTATTCTCACACATACCCTGGCACGTCCTTTGAGTATCCCGTGCCTTTCCGTTCCCTGACGGAATTTATTGAATGCTTCTTCCATTATTCTCACCTCGTTACGCATCTCCCACTGGATACCACCTGTATCACCCAGAGATGTCGGGTGATCAGTACGTCTTCCTTCCTGGCGAACGGCATTTCGCCTTCCAGATGCTTATTCCTTAACGTTTCCACCCCGATGAAAATCAGTACCCCGCTATGCAACGCATTTCGCCTTCTCTGCACTTAACCTACGGGCAGGAATACCTATTACTTTTCTCCCCCTTAAATTCATTGCTGCTCTGCTGCTGCTTATGCTAATTACACATAATCTATACCTAACGAAAAGAGAAAAATACTAAATGACTATCTCCTAAGCCTTAATCCATACGGGTTCCTCGTTATCGTTTCATTGACAAGCTCTTGCGATACCTTTCTCCTCACTCCCCCTTTCCGGTCCGCATCTCCTATCCAGGGAATAACTTCCGGACACCCTTAACAGGTTTCATTTGTCCTACACGCACATTCGTCGCGGTCGTCGGCAACTGAATCTTTACATTTACTGGGACGTAGTCTCTACCGCTTGGTTTGGCCCCGTATACTACGCAAAAGAACTTCTCTGTCTTTCCCTTCGGCGTATACAAAGTTAATAGCCATCATTTTGATTTGCAGCACCTTGTGTTGGCCGTTTTTGCAGTTTAAATTGTTGGATGTGCGGTCCACCAGTTATGCAAAACACCGTTTTTTCTCAGTACCCAAACATGTTTCGACACCACTGTGCCATCATCAGTGGGCTTTCGTGTTTATTCGAATTTATTTATATTAACAGATCAGGACTATATGAACTCACATACAACATTTGGCAGTCAGTGTACATAGGACAAACACACGGAAACTTCAAAACCATATATTCAGAACATTTCAGAGCTTTAAAAAGCAACAGCTCCCATAGCACATTTGCTGACCACCTTGTAGCCCACAATCACCATCCAACCACAATTGAAACAGACTTAAGAATACTAAAACCCAGCCACAGCCTATACTGCTAACAGACCACTGAGGAAAACTTCCATATACAGAAGGCAATAGCAGAAAGAAAACAGGTCTTAAACGAATACACTACATTCTGCAAGGGCACACTATTTAACACATTAAAGGACACATTAAAGGAATTTTACAAATAAAAACAGCACAAACAGGCAAAGGCTACACACACACACACACACACACACACACACACACACACACACACACACACACACACACACACACGCACACGCACACGCACACGAAAAATCAAATTCACTTAGTGTTTCTGTCCCTTACTAGAAGGATCCTTTAACCCCAACAACCATTTTAATGCCGCATGACCTGTTTTTACTCTAAAATTTTTACTGTACGGATAACATATGGAATATGTGATTTCATAAATAAAGTTTAACATCTCTTTCTCCATTGCCGAATAATTTCTTTCTACAGAATTTAGTTGTCTTGATGCGTGACCTACCTTATGTTCCACACCTTCTACCACTTATGACAACACACAGCCCAGTGCATGGTTAGATGCATCACATAATAAAACAAATACTCTACTAAAATCCGGACATACAAATACCGGACTCGGTGTTAAAGCTTCTTTCAGCTCATCAAATGAATGCTGGCACTCTCCTGACCTCAAAAATTTATTACCCTTTTTAACAACTGTATCAATGGTCTTGTAAAATCCGCAAATCCTTTTCAGAACTGGCGGTAATAGTTTGTGACTCCTAAGAATGACGGCAACTTCTCTACAGATTGTAGTACAGGAAATTCACTTACAGTTCTAATTAATCTTGGGTCTGCCATAAGCCCATCGTCACTTAAGATGTGAACTAGGTATCCTATCTCTTCCACCACATTTTTTTGTTAACTTCGCTGCTTCTAACCTTAGGAACGCTACATTTAATCGCTGCATATGCTGTTCCATATCACTCCCATGTCATCAAGATACAGTAAGCATTGTTGTGGTTTCAAATCTCTGAACCCTCCATCTATCGACCTCTGAAGCCTTTCATATGCATTTAACCAGAATGGCATTCTTCTGAATTGGTAGTGCCCCCAATGTGCTGAAAAACCCTGAGTTGTGTCGATACTGTGATGCAACATCTGTCTTGTGATAACCACGTTTCAAATACCTTGTTGAAAAATATTTGCATTGCCTTAAATGATCCAAGGCTTCTGTGATGTTTGACAAAGGGTAGGCGTCCATTATGGTTTTCGCATTTAAGTGTGTGTTACCACAACGAAACCTAAATTTTCGTGTTTCATCCAATGATTTTTGGACACGACTGCTCCTACCCTCCCTGCACTATTACTTTCTTCAGTTGTTCCATCTTTGAGCTGCTGTTCGACAAATTCCTCCACAATTAGCTGCAAGTATGTATGTATTATGTATCTTTTGTGGTAGGACGATGATTCGTTTCCCATTTACATGCGGTGCTGTGTAACATGCCCAACTGGTAGCGGTGCATTTGGAGAAAAATAAATCCTTAAATTCCAAAAATAATTTTTCCATCTGTTCCATATTGCTTCCCTCTAGATGCTTCATTTTTCCTTGTAATGCAGTTTCAATGGCGTTTGGCGATTGTACATGGCTGACACTCCTTCCTCCAGAATATCCATAGTAACGAATAACAGCCCCTTTGATAATCCTTTGTACTCTCCGTTAAAATAATCTATAAAACAGATGCCTTATTTTCACATTTCATTTCTTCTATACATACAATATGTCTTTTAACTAAGCAACCCGACTGGTCTAATACTTCATTGTTTTGTAACGGTTCCACCACACACAAAATTCCTACTAGCAAGCTGGACTCAACACTGACCCAAAGTGATTTCCCAGTATCCTTAGGTACATATTTATCCAAATGTAGTCTTAGTGTGGCCGTCCACGGTTTAATCGGTTCGTATCTGGCGTCAGAATTTCCTCGCGACATCGCTACACAGGTAATGACTTCACCTAAGTGAAAAATTTTTCCGTCAAGTGGCACCCTATGTTGCCAAAGGTCGATTATAGCACAATGCTGATATAAGAAATCTAATCCTAGAATCATGTCGTAGCCCTCAGTCCCGTGTGGCACAATCATTACACATTGTTTAAATTTAATCGTATTGAGGCAAGAGTCTATGTCCACCGATCCTAATGGTGTGACATCCTTATTCCCCCACACCACGCAATCTGTACGGTGGTAGGTCGCGCTTCTTACGTTTCACAAGACCATTTGTGCCGACTGACACATGCGCCACTGTATCCAATAACGTCTTGCAACCCTTTCTTCTTGCTATGCCTCTTTTCGCACAATCCACCTCTGCATACGATTTAGTAGGGAATGACCCTAGGTGAACCTGGGGTTCCAGTTGTCGTTTAACATCTTATTCTTCCATGGTCCCCTACTTCTGAAACTATTACTTCCTCTTATTCTGTTTATATCACCCTGAGGCTGGCGACACTCCATCCTTATACGCCCCATTCGTCCACACATGAAACATCTTATACTAGTTGCAAACACTATCCAGTGTGCAAATCCATCGAACCATGTCTGTACACCTCTTAACATTTCCGCATACAACCCTCTTAAAAAGCATCTGCTCAGCTTCTTGCAAAATTATTTCATTGACTGTACCATCCTGCCCTAATTCATAGGTAATTCCATTAATTTTGTTTATCCTACCCGCAGATTATTCCACAGTTTTCATTTTTTTTTTAGTTACTACCCCTGATTGTTCCCTATAGTGTTGGTCACTATTTCGTTTCGTATATTCCTGAATTAACGCTTCTTAATTCTTCGAATCTTATAGCTCCTTAAGAGCTCCTGTATACCTTAAACAAGTTTTAGCTTCCCTGTTAGTCTCAATTTTGCAACAGTCAATAGTTCCTTGTCAGACCAACCTTCCATCTCAGCCAGATTTTCAAGGTTTCCCACAAAGGCTTGCACACCCTTAGTTGCCTTACCAGAAAAAGGAGCAGCTAAGCTTGCGACTGACAAATCTACAGCATGTTGTGACGATTGCTATTCTACAAACCCACACAGTTCTGTATTATTCGCTGTTAATTGTTCCTCCCTATCTAACAATATGCTTACTGCTTCTAGCTCTGACACACCTTGCATCTGTATCGAAGCCTTAACCTTGACTACTCTCATTTTGAGAAATAACACACACAAGACAAGAAAAATAAATACATTATCTTCATTCTTACGTCTAATAATGAGCCATGTCAACTGCTGGCTTTGCCTAGCCAAATTCTCCCCAACGATTCCATGTATAACATTTTACCAGAACTGATCCCGTATATGGTGCTGAGTGGTCCTCACAGTTACGCTGTGCACATCTAACAGCCACTAACCAATCATGACTTCTACGACCTTTAAAACTGGACAAGTCTACAGGTTCTCTACTCACAATGAGCACGCCCGGTTAGCCGTGATATCTAACGCGCTGCTTCCTGAGCAGGAAGGCGTGCCGGTCCCTCGGAACAAATCCACCCGGCGGATTAGTGTCGAGGTCCTGTGTGCCGCCCAGCCTGTGGATGGTTTTGAAGGCGGTTTTCCATCTACCTCAGCGAATGCGAGCTGGATCCCCTTATTCCGCTTCAGTTACTGTACGTCGGCGATTGCTGTGCAAACACTGCCTCCACGTACACTCCCACCATAATTACTCTACCACCCAAAAATTTGGGGTTACACTCGTCTGGTATGAGACGTTCCCCCCGTGGTGGTGGGGAGGGGGGGGGGGGGCTCTACTGGGGAAGCCGAAACGCACAGTAACCCCGGGTTCGGTGAAGGGCGGTGGTGGGGTGGGTGGACTGCTGTGGCCTGATGTAGGTTTGTGAACCACTGAGGGCTAATGCAGGACGAAGCCTCTCCGTCGTTTCTAATCCTCGGATTAATACACAATACACACAGTCACAATGAAATCTACTTTACAAAATACAAGACTGTCAAACGTTTTCTCCGTGACCATACTACAATCAAAATTTTCGGGCTCGCCGTACTGTAAGCTGTAGGTTCAGATGTTGCTCTAAGAAGGAGACATCAGTGATCTGACACCAATGTTGTCGCCCATGGGGAGTGAAAAAAATGGTTCAAACGGCTCTGAGCACTATGGGACTTAACATCTAAGGTCATCAGTCCCCTAGAACTACTTAAACCTAACTAACCTAAGGACAGCACACAACACCCAATCATCACGAGGCAGAGAAAATCCCTGACCCCGCCGTGAATCGAGCCCGGGAACCCGTGCGTGGGAAGCGAGAACGCTACCGCACGACCATGAGCTGCGGACCATGCAGAGTGAAATAAGGTGTCAGGACGACAGTAGCTTTGTTTAATTATCTTCTTTATTCCGACCCTCGGCCGTTTTACATCAGGAACATCTTTGTGGAAGCGTCCAGTTGCCTCTCATGAAAAACAATAGGCGTCCGGCACTGCTGACAGCGCAAAGAGTCCGGCTGAGCATGGTGTCACTCGAATGCCGCAGTCAGCGACATATCCGGCTGCGACCATGATGACAGTGTGGTAGCACTGCTGGCGATACTGTAGAGGCGGCCATGACCTCCTTCCAGCAAGTGAGTGGCTCTCTGCTCCAGCGGCGGTTGGACTCGTGATACTGGACAACCTGCCCATCCTGTGGTCAGAAAATGGACCCCATACTGCATTCTGGGATGTTGCTCTCGGTGCCACAGCCTTTTGGTGCAGGCTGTGACACTGAGGTGAGAATATTTTAGTAATCGCCCACAAGCTCCTCCAATAGTGATATTAAGTAGGCGAGTGAAGTCAGCTGTGATTACACAAAGTAAAATTTCTTAACACAATGAGAGAGATTATAGTATCTGAAATAAAGGAAAATGTAACGTGTGAGTAAGAGGGTTAATTTACAACACGGCCTGGAAGGGATTATGAGTAGTATCTGCAGTTAGAAATGGCAATTAAGGGAAATATGTCTGGTCATTAAGTACCAAGCTTGGGCTGATGGACATAAGTTTTTTAATTTTCATAATTTCAAGATAGTTCATCTTCCTTCCTTTATGGATGTGATGCAGTACTTCACGTTTCACCTTGTTAACTATGGCCTTCTTTAAGCAAATGGCCTGCAAAAGTAGAATCTCCTTTTCTAAGTTTCCAATTTCTGTGGTGTTCCGTATACATGGAAGAATCCTTGAGATACTAGAAGGTATCAGCTAGATTATATAATGGTAAGACAGAGATTTAGGAACCAGGTTTTAAATTGTAAGACATTTCCAGGGGCAGATGTGGACTCTGACCACAATTTATTGGTTGTGAACTGTAGATTAAAACTGAAGAAACTGCAAAAAGGTGGTAATTCAAGAAGGTGGGACCTGGATAAACTGAGTAAACCAGAGGTTATACAGAGTTTCAGGGAGAGCATAAGGGAACAATTGACAGGAATGGGGGAAAGAAATACAGTAGAAGAAGAATGGGTAGCTTTGAGGGATGAATTAGTGAAAGCAGCAGAGGATCAAGTAAGTAAAAAGACGAGAGCTAGTAGAAATCCTTGGGCAACAGAAAAAATATTGAATTTAATTAATGAAAGGAGAAAATATAAAAATGCAGTAAATGAAGCAGGCAAAAAGGAATACAAACGTCTCAAAAATCAGATCGACAGTAGGTGCAAAATGGCTAAGCAGGGATGGCTACAGGACAAATGTAAGGATGTAGAGGCTTATCTCACTAGCGGTAAGATAGATACTGCCTACAGGAAAATTAAAGAGACCTTTGGAGAAAAGAGAACCACTTACATGAATATCAAGAGTTCAGATGGAATCCCAGTTCTAAGCAAAGAAGGGAAAGCAGAAAGGTGGAAGGAGTATATAGAGGGTCTATACAAGGGCGATGTACTTGAAAACAGTATTATGGAAATAGAAGAGGATGTACATGAAGATGAAATGGGAGATATGATTCTGCGTGAAGAGTTTGACAGAACACTGAAAGATCTAAGTGGTAACAAGGCCCCAGGAGTAGACAACATTACATTAGAACTACTGACAGCCTTGGGAGAGCCAGTCCTGACAAAACTCTACCATCTGGTGAGCAAGATCTATGAGATAGGCGAAAAACTCTCAGACTTCATGAAGAATATACTAATTCAAATCCCAAAGAAAGCAGGTGTTGACAGATCGGACCAGGTTTGTGATTGGATTCAGGATTTCCTAGAAGAAAGAACACAACATGTCATTCTTAACGGTTCAAAATCTGCAGATGTAGAGGTAATTTCGGGAGTACCGCAGGGAAGCGTGATAGGACCTTTATTGTTTACAATATACATAAATGACTTAGTTGACAACATCGGTAGCTCCGTGAGGCTATTTGCAGATGACACGGTTGTCTACAAGAAAGTAGCAACATCAGAAGACTCGTACGTACTCCAGGAGGACCTGCAGAGGATTAATGCATGGTGCGACAGCTGGCAGCTTTCCCTAAACGTAGATAAATGTAATATAATGCGCATACATAGGGGCAGAAATCCATTCCAGTACGATTATGCCATAGGTGGTAAATCATTGGAAGCGGTAACGACCGTAAAATACTTAGGAGTTACTATCCGGAGCGATCTGAAGTGGAATGATCACATAAAACAAATAGTGGGAAAAGCAGGCGCCAGGTTGAGATTCATAGGAAGAATTCTAAGAAAATGTGACTCATCGACGAAAGAAGTAGCTTACAAAACGCTTGTTCGTCCGATTCTTGAGTATTGCTCATCAGTATGGGACCCTTACCAGGTTGGATTAATAGAAGAGATAGACATGATCCAGCGAAAAGCAGCGCGATTCGTCATCGGGACATTTAGTCAGCGCGAGAGCGTTACGGAGATGCTGAACAAGCTCCAGTGGCGGACACTTCAAGAAAGGCGTTACGCAATACGGAGAGGTTTATTATCGAAATTACGAGAGAGCACATTCCGGGAAGAGATGGGCAACATATTACTACCGCCCACATATATCTCGCGTAATGATCACAACGAAAAGATCCGAGAAATTAGAGCAAATACGGAGACTTACAAGCAGTCGTTCTTTCCACGCACAATTCGTGAATGGAACAGGGAAGGGGGGATCAGATAGTGGTACAATAAGTACCCTCCGCCACACACCGTAAGGTGGCTCGCGGAGTATAGATGTAGATGTAGATGTAGATGTGAAAATTACCGAACTATCAGTTTAACAAGTCACGGCTGCAAAATTCTAACGCTAATTCTTTACAGACGAATGGAAAAACTAGTAGAAGCTGACCTCGGGGAAGATCAGTTTGGATTCCGTAGAAATATTGGAACACGTGAGGCAATACTGACCCTACGACTTATCTTAGAAGCTAGATTAAGGAAAGGCAAACCTACGGTCTAGCATTTGTAAACTTAGAGAAAGCTTTTGACAATGTTGACTGGAACACTCTCTTTCAAATTCTGAAGGTGGCAGGGGTAAAATACAGGGAGCGAAAGGCTATTTACAATTTGTACAGAAAGCAAATGGCAGTTACAAGAGTCGAGGGACATGAAAGGGAAGCAGTAGCTGGGAAGGGAGTGAGACAGGGTTGAAGCCTCTCATCGATGTTATTCAATCTGTATATTAAGCAAGCAGTGATGGAAACAAAAGAAAAATTCGGCGTAAGTATTGAAATCCATGGAGAAGAAATAAAAACTCTGAGATTCGTCGATGACATTGTAATTCTGTCAGAGACAGCAAACGACTTGGAAGAGCAGTTGAACGGAATGGATAGTGTCTTGAAGGGAGGATATAAGATGAACATCAACAAAAGCAAAACGAGGCTCAAGAAAGTAGTCGAATTAAATCGGGTGATGCTCAGGTAATTAGATTAGGAGATGAGACACTTAAAGTAGTAAATGAGTTTTGCTGTTTAGGGAGCAAAATAACTGATGAAGGTCGAAGTAGCAAGGATATAAAATGTAGACTGGCAATGGCAACAAAAGCGTTTCTAAAGAAGAGAAATTTGTTAACATCGAGTATAGATTTAAGTGGCAGGAAGTCGTTTCTGAAAGTATTTGTATGAAGTGTAGCCATGTATGGAAGTGAAACATGGACGATAAATAGTTTGGACAAGAAGAGAATTGAAGCTTTCGAAATGTGGTGCTACAGAAGAATGCTGAAGATTAGATGGGTAGATCACATAACTAATGAGGAGGTATTGAATAGAATTGGGGAGACGAGGAGTTTGTGGCACAATTTTACTAGAAGAAGGGATCGGTCGGTAGGACATGTTCTGAGGCATCAAGGGATCACCAATTTAGTATTCGAGGGCAGCGTGGAGGGTGAAAATCGTAGAGGGAGACCAAGAGATGAATACCCTAAGCAGATTCAGACGGATGTAGGTTGCAGTAGGTACTGGGAGATGAAGAAACTTGCACAGGATAGAGTAGCATGGAGAGCTGCGTCAAACCAGTCTCAGGACTGAAGAACACAACAACAACAACAATGGTACATATTGCCCAGCTTGACTGACCTTTATAGAATTCAAAATTGTTAAGGCTTTCGTGGCCACTTGTTGACAAACTGCCTATTGGCTTCTGTCTCGGGTTCTTCGGCCGACGTTCATCTAATGATTTTTCACGTTTCGCCAGCACGAGTGGCTGGCATTGTCAAAGCTTCACCCTCCATTGCCGGTGGTGAACTGGAGCCGAGCTCGCGGCCACAGACTATATGTACCTGGCGCGCCAACGTCCGAGGGCTTCTCCGCGGTCATTTCAGGTGCGGTTCTCCTCTTGCTACCTGCGACGATCGTTCGCTGCAGTACGGGAAGCCAGGATCCGTTTACCTTAAGGCATTCCCCTTTCTTATTCAAACTGTTCGCGTGCTTTTGTATTTCTACAGTTTCTCTGAACAAGCGCGTGTGATAGTGCTTCTCTACAGCCAGAACTTCCGTGTCGGCGAATTTTGTTACGTGGTCGGTCTCATTCACTGCGTGCTCTGCCACGGCCGATTTCTCCACCTGCCCCAACCTGCAATGTCGCTTATGCTCGTTGATACTAGAGCAGGACGAATATGTGAGCCGCAACACCTCAAACGAGAAATGCAACACCTCGAAACTGTCCTGAGGAGCAATGGATACTCCAAAAATTATATTAGAAGCGTAACAGTGCCAAACACTCGGCGAAGTAAGGAACCGGAAAAAGAAATGTCGGGTACGTCCTTTCTGCCATATATTCACAGAGTGACGGACAGAATCGGCCGTATATTGCGCAAAGATGATTTTCAAACCGACAAGGAAGATCAAAGACTGTCTTAGATCGGCGAAGGGGAAAAGAGACCCACTTGCAATGTCGGGAATATATCTTATACCATGCACATGCGGAAAAGTTTATGTCGGAATGACTGGACGATCAATTAACACCAGGATCAAAGAGCATTAGCGACATTGCAGGTTGGGGCAGGTGGAGAAATAGGCCGTGGCAGAGCACGCACTGAATGAGACCGACCACGTAATAAAATTCGCCGACACGGAAGTTCTGGCTGTAGAGAAGCACAACAGTCCTAGGTTGCATCAACTTACAGGAAAGAAGATTCCTTGGGAATGGGATGAGGCGGCCGAATCCAAATGGAAAGCATTAAAATTCGCATTATTACAAGCACCTATCCTCTCACACCCTAATTTAGCAGAAGAGCTTTGCATAGTCACGGACAGTTCATACTCAGGTCTGGGTATCATGGTGTTCCAAGACTATGTACATGAAAGAAACAGGGTGTGGAAGACAATTGCGTTTCGTAGCAGAGTACTAGCCAAGAGTGAGAGGAATTACTCAGTAACCGGGTTAGAGGCGCTGGCTATTGTATGGGCGTTTGAAAAATTCAGATACCTTCTGTTTGGTCGCAAGACGAGGGTCTACACTGACCACAAGGCACTCGAGTTCCTGATGACTGCAAAGCTTAATCACAGGCGGCTCATTAGGTGGGCATCATATCTGCAGCAATACAATTTTTCGATAGAATATATCCCCGGCAGTCAGAACATTATTGCAGACGCCTTATCACGGTCACCGATCGGATTTGAGCACAACATGGAAGAAGATCTGGAGGAAGATCATTACTGCCTTTTCTATATGCAGAAAGCAGCCTTTGAAAATTTTATTACCTGTAGTATGCAGGACATCAAGAAGGAGCAAGACAAGGACCCTGCCCTAGTGTTATTGAAACAGAAATGGATAGACAGAAGACACGCCACCGTCAGGCAGTTCATCTTGCGGAAAGGCATAATTTTCCACCGAAATTATGCCAATGACACTGAATGGGGGATATGCATCCCTGAACACCTAACAAACAAGGTTATATGGCATACTCACCTCAGCTATCGACACTTCGGACCACGCAAGTGCAATCTCAAGCTAAGGACCATGTGTTACTTTCGAAACATGGAGCGTCGAATTCGGAGGGTACTGTCGGTGTGTAAAGACTGCCAAAAGGCTAAGTACAACACTGTGAGCATGCAGGCACCATTGTACCCAATCGTACCGACTAAATTAAGACAATTAGAGGCAACAGATTTGATGGGGCCTTTGCCAAGAACAAGAAGAGGATATACTTACGTATTAGTGTTTGTTGAACTAACGTCCAAATACGTTACCTTTACGCCACTGAAGAGGGCGACAGGACGAACTGTATCACGAGCCCTAATCCGGGATTTCCTACCACAGGTTGGTCATGTGAGTAGAATTATTTCTGATAACGGGCCACAGTTTAAGTCAAAAACATGGAGGGAGACGTTGCGTCGATGTAAAATGGATCCTATTTTTATATCTTCACACCATCCGAGCTCGAATGCTGCAGAATGGGTTATTAAGGAACTCGGAAACTTGTGCTTGTTGTACTGTAACAAACAGCACACGACATGGGACGTTTTCCTTAAAGACTTCCAGGAGGTGATCAATGAGGCACCCCATGGGATAACAAAATTGGCACCCATTACAGTACTGAAAAACCGGATTCCTAAGGACTTGATAACCGAAGTCGTAAACTTCTCACCAAGGGCGCGAACGCAGCACAGAGCCATAGTGGATTTGGCTCTCAAGAGGATACGCGCTGCAGCAGAGGTCAGGAAGAGACGTGCCGACATGGGAGCTTGTCTACGACACTTCCAAATTGGACAAAGGGTACTCGTGAAGTCTTTCCGACTCTCTAACAAACAAAAAATGAAATGCCAAAAATTCTATTCTGTTTACAACGGCCCGTACCGTATAAGGAGAGCAGCTCACCTCAATGCTTATGACCCTCACATAAAGGAGTTTGTGGAATACTAGTAGTGTAAGTGGTGTACATAGTAGAATGGGCAAATACATGAGCCTTGCTGTAGTAGTAGTGTAAGTGTTGTGCATAGTAGAATAGGCAAATACATGAACCTTTCTTCGGGGAACAATAATAGTTGCATTAATAGATTAAGACTGCTAAAGTATTAACACGCTGCGTTGTCTCGCATAAGAATTTACTGCTGCTATCCTTTTTTGTTTAAGTTCGCGACTTCCAATGTAGATGGAGTAGGAGACACTACCTTTCCATGAGCAATGTTTTTGTCCTTTCCTGTCTGGTGTCCATGTTGAGGGATAATGATGAGTGAGGAGATGTCGCACAAACGGGCGCATACAAGAACGTGCTCTTAGAAGCGTTCTAAGAAGTCGTAATACGCTCCATAGCGGCCACAACCAGTTCGTGAGACGTTCATACCAATGCTTGTAGGCACGCGTCAGAGCACTGCAAGATTGTGGTATATTGCGTAATTTCGAGGATGAATATGGGCAGTATAGTTTTTATAGTGATGCGCCAGCGTCGTTGTCTTGTAAGTCGGTGTGAACCTGTGAACGTTTGACTCCAATGGTGCCCTAGACGGTAGAAATGCGGGCATAAAGCCTACCATGCCAATGTGCTGGTTGGGGATTTAGCGTGCTGCTTGTGACTGTCACAGATGAGTAACCAAGGAATTATACTTGGAGATTGGTGAAATACTGTGTAGCTGGTGTGTGGTGGGCGACGGAATCCTCAACAGGAACCAGTCCTGGCTTGGTCATATTACATTGTCTCTGGAAAGGGGCGCTTTGATCGCGAAAACCGCATCACATAGAAAAAGAAGTTGCAATTATAAATTTATTGTCTTGTATAGCCATGGCTAACCCAGTCTCTGGAGTTTCAGTGAGGCATAGTGAGAACTCAGAGGCCATGTCGTACGGCGCGCACATCACTGTCCTCAATAGCTGCGAGCAGCGAGACATCTCAGCGTAACAGGAATTATGTAAGAGGGTTGTATAAGGTAAAAAAAAAAATAAATAAAAAAATAAAAGAGAGAGAGAGGGAGTACCATTTACTAGGATAAGTTAAACTTTAGGATTTAACAATAACTAGATCCTTAATATTGTGGTGGTTTTCTACCACAAGTGTTTGGCGTGCGCCTGTTGGGATGCTATTTTTCAGGTCACCAAACCACAGACCCGAGATGGAGGGACGACGGGCGAGCGAAAGTAGAATAGTTGCATGTTCTTTATAGCACAGTAAAACTTCGACCTGCATAATAACATAATTTAATCAAAAGACTTAGAATGTAGGTCGTTGGCAAATGGTAGTTAATTCTTGAGCATAGTAATATTAGTATGGGCCCGCACATTTAGTTGTTCATCCAGTATAGCGTCACATACCATGTACAGTAGTGAGATCGGTCTCTACACAAATATCAAGATAGATTATTTCCATGTCTAGATTAGATACACCAAGATTTTGTTATAATGATAGCCGTAGATTGATAACTATAAAATTAAAATAAGAGTGTCTGAAATGACAGACCATCAATGTATCGTTATGTATATTTATTATAACATAGGTCATGGGAAAAAGTTAGGCATAAGATTTTTGTCAGAACTGTGCAGATGACGGGAATCGTGGCAATGCAGAGGCCAGGCGGAGCAAAAACAAGAGGTCATCGGCTACCTGCGAGAAGGGGAGCGTTAGCGCACCACCTGACGAGAAGGGCGCGGGAGCGTCTGGTCCTACAAGCTGTCAGTCACCGGGCCCTATACCTGAGGGATTAGGCGGCAGGCAGCCCTCGCAGGGACACAAGCGAAAGTGTGGCTGGCCTTTGACACCGACACGCGATCAACACGCAACAGCCAGCTAGCTCTCCGAACGCGGCAGCCGTTTGGAGGGATTCCCTGCGGCAGACCACGTTGTCGTGAGTACACGAAGATCACATAAGGTGCGCCTCATGTGCCTCAGGACAGAAAGGGACGCTATATACTCACCTGTTTGAGTTTTTACAACTCACTAGCATTGGCCGATCTGCATACACAAAGCAGTATCATGCCACAAACTCTAACAAATGAATTGTCTCATTTCTAACTTCTCCTCTCATGTAGAGAGCAGTTGTAGCAATCGTCGCTTCTAGTTCGATCCTGTCTGGATGACCTCACACACTTGTGGAGTCACCCCACGTGCCATCATCCCACGTCGAACTGCAATATTGGGAAATGTAAAGTACTGTCCAGGGAGAGAAGAGATCTGGACTAGTGATGTATCCCAACTAGTAGACCCCAGAGACAATTAATCGACGTGAGGAGAGCCTATCACTATGTCTTCCTACTGTACTGCCGTGATCATATGCGTGGGTCTTGCTGCAATCTCAACAGTGTACTGCAGATGCTTCAGCACACCCTATTGCTGTTGCAACAACGTAGCAACAACAGCCAACGTTTAGCCCTATGTGATGTCAGTACTGTGGCCCCATCCCAAAAGACCCCCTCCGATGCTCAAGACATGGAACCACGTGCATCAATGCATATGACTCAACATACCAACCCCCTCAGAGAAACTAACGAATTTGTGTAGTGCTTCAAATATTTCCAGCAATGTGATTTAGTGCCTCATTCTCAGCACAGTTGTGAACATTGTGCAATGTGCAAGCACAACTTGACACCCCATGAACCTTGTTTTTTCTTCTTAAATTTCTTTCTCTAGTGTTGTTTTCGTAATGTATGTTATACCTTTTATGTGTTTGTGAATTTGCACTGTAATTCTTATGTCAGTGATAGAGTAGGGCGCACAAATTACAAATTACTGTATTGTTCTCTACACCATGTTCTTTCTGTATTCTGAATTTTTTTTGTTGTGTGTATGTAAACAGTGTGCCTGAGGTCCCCATAAACTGAAGCAGATACCACCACTGTCATTGTGAATGGACGATCAGTTCAGGGAACTTTTTGTAAAGGTTATTCTCGCTGCAGGGAGACAGAATGAATTGGAGGTTGTAATTAGATTCTGAAAGCTCACAAAGAGATTGTTAACTTAAATATTATCGTGTGTGTGATTGAGTTCAGGTTAGTTTAGTGATTGAAATTGTTGTAACACTTGGGCATTTAATTGCAGAGCACTCCAACTCTGATTGTAAAGAATAAACTGCCCCATATTTGGCTCACGTGCCCGGGCCATATTTAGAGCGTGAATGTCTGTGTGAATCGGTGTTTGGAAGGGGCTCCCTGGGTATGGATGTGTGATGTGAGTGTTAGAGTTCCATATTAAGAAGGTGAAGTTGGCTACATCATAAATAATCCTCCCTCTATGAGCTGCACTTTTCAGTTGCAGTGATTTTTTTTATAGAGTGCGGCATGTGGAGTTAGTTTGCAAGATTGTTCTTGGGCGATTGACTCACTACCTTGCTCCTAAGTGATCCAACCGCTCACCAATTACAATTTGAAATGGTGTAGGGGCTATGAGAGGGGGAAGAAGCCCCCTCTGACATTTCTATCTTACGATTTTCCTCTCTAATTGCATGCGGTGAAAAGTTGCTATTCCTTCACACGCGGACTTCCCAAGCAGCGTCTCTTGTTACCCGGGTGGTCCGGTGACAGTTGGGGTATGCTGATCTTGAAAGGGTAAGCCGACGGGTGTGAGGGAGTCGAGTGAATGCTTTCCAGATGCCGACATTGTAGAATAGAGGCGGAGACACGCTCGCAGGGGCCTGAAGTAGCAGATGGGCTAGAGGTTCCGTTACTTCGCAGAAACTTAGCGATAACACTTTCTGGCGGGTTACCAGCGAGGCGTGGGAATGACTTGTGTACCCAGGCAGTTTTGGCAGGCAAATTCCCGCGCTTTCTGCAAAATCGTAACTGTGATTGGCTTTCTCAGGGCATAGCTCCGTGACGTAGCAAAATCGGCGCAGAAATTGGCGCCAAGAATCTCCATTGGTGGAATGGTAGTGCTCTGGCAATAGAGTGGAATTTTCCGCCGGTTTTCGAGTTGCTGATTGGAACGGTTAACCACGGCCACTGTCATTGGGGTGGGAATGTTCTGTGTTCGGTTTGTACGGGTGTTCTTGTGGGGAGTCGGCTCTCGCCTTTCGGTCGGAGTAGGTTACAAGACTGAGCTCTCGCTGCTCTGGTCAGCCTGCCTTCCGTTGGCTGTCTAATATACTTTTATTTAATTGTAACTGTTTGACGAAGTTGCTGAAGTTCCGACTTCAATGTAACTTTCCGAGTACAGTTGGCAATTGAGCGTTCTGCGAACAAGAGGCCTATGTTGTCTGTCTTGAGCAGTTTTGGCTAAAGTTCACTGTATCGGAGTTACTGTGTGACTTCGCTTGTTAAAATCAATCACTGTACCATCAGTGGTTGTGTGGCGAGCCTTCTTCGTCTCCCTCAGAGGCGCATTTGTATTGCTAGGAAGTCTTTAGTCTGGAACAACCAGGCCAGGATAATTTGTTTCGGGCTATGCTCGCGATATTATCATCACCACGACGGGACGTCGAAGCAACCAGCCATTGCTCCCGGTATGCCAGATCGTGTCCGTGCTGTTAAGAAGACAGCTTGGTAATGTACGTCTGCAGCACCAGCAAAGCAGGCAATTTTGCTAGGTGATAATCCGAGCTCAGCAGAGCACGCCTTTTTGTCTTTTCTAACTTTGATCTCTCTTGGGTGTTCATTGTCTGAGTTCTCACTAATGTAGCAGCAATTAATGCTGGGTTGGCTGTGTGTCTCTCTTAAGACTTGAGTTGCAAGGAATTGGCTCCACATGCCACTTCGTCATAAATGTCACAATCTAGTTTAGGGACAACTTCACCTTCACAGCATTTATTTGAGTATCCAATTTGAGCCAATTTGATGTATTGTAAATGTTTCATGTGTTTTTGTTTATTATTTTGAGTTATAATAAATCATATTGTTATTTTGGACAGAACTTTCATTCTGTTAATCGGTAGAGCAACCCTGTCATTTCTCACTACGTTAATGAAACTTTCCTTTATTTAACTTATTTATCAAATGAAATTATTGCAGGTGCCAAACTCTTTTCTACTCCACTTGCAGGGTCGATTACAGTCAGTTCGCGTTTCTTTTTAATCCATGTGCAACAGCAAAAGTCGGACTTAGAATAGGGGGGGGGGGGGGGGCTTAGAGCATCAGTTACATATGTAGATTCTAGAACCATTTAGTGTTAAATACACTGCTAGCCCAGGCACCTCGCAAGCTTTTCTTCGTGAGCGAATACATACAACACGGAGAGACTTGGCAATAACGGATAAGGAACTTCTGGACATTTTGTATCAACTAAGTAGCAGAATGCATCGAGACGACTGGAAAAAGATCGACAGCATCACTCACAGGAGCATGCAGAACTAACTCGAGCGCTGCACCGAGCGACAGAAGAAAAAGTTTGAAAGATGCTGGACTCAGACAGACAAGGCGATTCCCGACATGTCACACACAGTGGTCAACCTCACTGAACGACAATTGACCGAAGAGGAAGTGTCTGTTCCTCAAAAAGGAGGGAATTTCGCTATCATCCCGAGAACTATACCTATGGAGGACATCATTGCCAACACCGAAGCAGCCATTCGGACCCTTCCTTGTGAATGGGCAGAGGAAATACACACTGAAACAGCCAGGATACTGCGCCGAGCAAAACCACCAGCTTGCAACCTGAAGAAAGAAGAGGTACAAGCCATTAAGAATCTCAACGCCGACAAGAGTATGTTGGTACTACCTACCGATAAGGGGAATGCGAGCGTCGTAATGAAGACCGAAGATTATGAGCAAAAGATCCGAAACCTATTAGATCCGACGACGTACCGAAAACTAAGCACAGATCCGACGCAGCGTATCACACGGAATACAAATCGATTAATCAAGGCGTCTTCTCTGCCGGCGGACATTCAGAGAAACCTGCGCAACACAGAAGCCCTACCACCTCGGCTGTATGGATTACCCAAGATCCATAAGAACAACGTTCCACTGAGACCGATCGTTAGCGCTCCTGGTTCACCGACATATAAACTGGCAAAACACTTGGCCTCTCTGCTCCAGCCACACGTGGGGAAGACCGACACATACATTAAGGACTCAGGACATTTCATTGAGAAGCTGAAGAAACTGAAACTTGCACCAAACGACATCCTGGTCAGCTTTGATGTTGTTTCGTTATTTACGAAAGTGCCACTCAGTGACGCTCTGGAGCACATCGGTTCCATTTTCCCGCAAGACATCAGAAAGCTCTTCCATGCAGGTCTCACCACGAGCAGTTTCACGTGGAATGGCGATTTCTACGAACAGGTGGAAGGCGTCGCCATGGGTAGTCCTCTCAGTCCAGTGGTGGCCAACTTCTTCATGGAACAATTCGAAGCACAGGCACTGGACTCGGCGACTTGCAAACCTAAGGTGTGGTACAGGTACGTCGATGATACCTTCGTGGTGTGGAGCCATGGTGAAGAACAGCTCGGTGACTTCCTAAGACACTTGAACAGCGTCCATGCCAACATAACATTTACCATGGAAGTAGAAAAGGACAAGAAACTGCCATTTCTAGATGTGCTGGTCACAAGGGACGGCGAAAACCTGGGATACAGCGTGTATCGAAAACCGACACACACGGACCGATACCTGCACAAACTGTCAAACCACCACCCGAGCGAAAAAAGAGGCATGATTAGTACGCTCGTAACGAGAGCAGGACGAATATGTGAGCCGCAACACCTCAAACGAGAAATGCAACACCTGGAAACTGTCCTGAGGAGCAATGGGTACTCTACAAATTGTATTAGAAGTGTAACAGAGCCAAACACTCGGCGAAGTAAGGAACCGGAAAAAGAAATGTCGGCTACGGCCTTTTTGCCATACATTCCCAGAGTGACGGATAGAATCAGCCGTATATTGCGCAAAGACGATTTTCAAACCGACAAGGAAGATCAAAGAGTGTCTTAGATCGTCGAAGGAGAAAAGAGACCCACTTGCAATCTCGGGAATATATCGAATACCATACACATGCGGAAAAGTTTATGTCGGAATGACTGGACGATCAATTAACACCAGGATCAAAGAGCATAAGCGACATTGCAGGTTGCGGCAGGTGGAGAAATAGGCCGTGGCAGAGCACGCACTGAATGAGACCGACCACGTAATAAAATTCGACGACACGGAAGTTCTGGCTCTAGAGAAGCACTATCACAAGTGCTTGTTCAGAGAAGCTGTAGAAATACAAAATCACGCGAACAGTTTGAACAAGAAAGAGGAAGGCCTTAAGGTAAACGAATCCTGGCTTCCCGTACTGCAGCGAACGACCGTCGCAGGTAGCAAGAGGAGAACCGCACCGGAAATGACCGCGGAGAAGCCCTCGGACGTTGGCGCGCCAGGTACATATAGTCTGCAGCCGCGAGCTCGGCTCCAGTTCACCACCGGCAATGGAGGGTGAAGCTTTGACAATGCCAGCCACTCGTGCTGGCGAAACGTCAGAAAAATCATTAGATGAACGTCGGCCGAAGAACCCGAGACAGAATCCAATAGGCAGTTTTTTTATAGAATTCACCACAATTACAAGCAGTTTTATATATTCTACTCTTTCCCAAAGCTGGAGTGCTATCTTTATCATTGGGTAATAGATGTCCAACAGTACTGTGCACATAAAATGATGTTTTTACATTCCTGGATTTAAGCTTTCTGGCTACATCCAGTGAGACCCCCTAAATACAGAACTGTGCACCATTTGTTCCGTTCCTCAGGCAGCCGGTGAAGAACATGGTAATGGAGAGCGTGAAATTGTTGATTCTGCTTTATGTACGTCATGGAGTCCACTAAGGTAAGATGATAGCCGTTGTTTGATGCTGTTTGTTTGACTGCACTTAATTCAAATTGTAAGTTGTCTTCATTCTAGTCGTGTGTATTAAACGATGTGTCATTGAGTGAAAGGCAGCACGTTTGTGGGTCACTGAGTGTTGAGAGTTGGTCAGTATTACATTTCTGTGGTGGTATGTGTCCTATAAATATTGAAAGTACGAATGCTATCACTATCTACGGTTAGATCTAAATAATTTATGCAGTTGCTCCTAAACTCCATTGTGAATTTTATACTGTTGTGTTTCGAATTTAGTTGCTTGAGGAATTTTTGAGGTTGCCGTAGCGTGCCTGTCCATAAGCATAACACATCATCAACATTCCTAAACCAGTTTCCAGCCTTGGAAGAGAATGAATTATTTTCCAAAAACTGTTTCAGAATGGTCCATGAAGATTTTAGGAAGGACTGGACTCAGATTGGGTTCCATAGCTAGACCATCCAACTGTTTGTACTGCCATTGAAAAACAAATAATTTAGTGTTAGACAACTTTGTGTAGCTTCCTTATGTCATCCGTGACAACCGGGCTAACCCCCTGATTTAACTAGTAAGTCTGTAAGAACGTTTGACACTCCTGAATAGTTATATTAGTGAGTAAGTTGCTAACATCAAAAGGAAACTTGGCACTATGGGGGACTTGCATGTCTTAACTTGTTCACTAAGTCATCTGAATTAAGGATACCATGACTACGTTTAAACTTGGTTTTGATCTTGATCAAGTCATTTAACTCTCTGGCTAATTTGTAACATGGAGCTGAGAATAAAAACACCATAGGATGAATTGGGATATTATGTTTATGGAGTTTCTATTGTTCCATCAGCTAATGAACAACAAGTATTAAACAATTTCAAGAAGAAAATGAATGAGAATAACGTTATAGTAGCTCGATCAGACAAAGAAAACGCTGTTGTCTTAATGAGCAAAGGTGGGTATGTTAACAAAGCGGAAGATTTCCTAAATGCCACCAACTTAAACCAGATACAGGAAGACCACATGCAATCCTATAATGATAAAGTTGGAAGTGTTATCAAACTATGTAAAGTATAATATTGGGCTGTGACGCCTACTTCCTCACCAACTTGAATCGTGAAGCTCCCGTATTTATGGCCTGCCCAAACTGCATGAAGATAACATCCTAATCCGTCCTGTGGTTTCGTCATTCTCAGCTCCATCACCTCTTCTTCTGAACAAATGCTCGTCGCTCTTAAGGTATGCATTTTAGAGCCCATGTTTACTACACAATTTTTGCTTGGTTTGGTCAAAACTACCTCCACCCAAAGTATGAAAAGCAAAAAGATTGGAGCAAAGAGGTTTGTTTTACAGTATCGAAGATGAAGAAGTTCGCATAGCCCGTAAGGGATACATTTTAGAGGCCATTTTTACTAGACTTTTTGTGTCGAATTATCGTTCCTCTCATGTCCCTGGATAGTGACCATTCCTCCTGAGACACCCTGAATGTCCGTAGTTCGATGTAAACATGCCTTGGTCATAGACAGCAATATGGGTTGAGTATTTACTTCTACATCGTGGGTAATACAGCGGAAGTCGAATGTGACGTTCAGTTTCCCTGAAGTGGGTTGCTACAGGCCTGTCATATTCGCCGGTGTAGATTTCTCCACACTCCCATTCCACCTCGTGCACACCTGAAGTGTGCAGAGAATCTATTTCTCTTAGGTGGAGCCTAGCAAATCCAAGATCTTGAAGGTGCTGTAGAAGATAGGGACACCAATCCTAGGTAATTGTTTACTCATTCTGTCAGTGACATTCTCCACTTATGGACAGCAAGTTGCTGGCTGCAGTTTTTCGATTTCCTGTCAGCAACATGCGTACGGTAGACCGAGCGCTACATTCGACTAGGGCAGCACAACAAATCTGCCATGACCGAACACCCGAAAGGCTGCAGCAAGTCAATAACATTATACGAAATCTGTGTACTTGTCAAAACAGCCAGTGGTGGTGAAATGCAGGATCAGAGGGGCTACTGAAAAATTAAAACACCCGAATAACATGAATAAAGCCTGCACCAAACTGGATGCCAGTCTTCAGAGTCCAACAGGCCGCACTAACAACAGAAGACGCGAGCGTTAACGGCGAGTAATTGGCGCCAAGCGGGCAACGTCCAGCATGTGGGAAACACGAACCCACACCCCACTCCCCGATGACTACCAATCACAGCACACACGGTAAGACGCAATAGACAACAGCATACACCCGCTCCCTCCAGCACAGTAACCTATTACAGTAAATTCTTCCATTCCTTCTGCTGCACGAGTCCATTTGTATCAACGGTTTATAAAATTAAGAAGCCATTTCATGCTCAGTAGAGCAGTCATGATCAAATTAAGTTACTCCGGACACCAAAATACACTAGAACACCCAAACGAGAACCACTATAACCGTGTCCAAAATGTTAGTTCCATCAGTAATATTTATTAGCAGTATCATATCCAGAGCCGGCCGTTGTGGCCGAGTGGTTCTAGGAACTTCAGTCTGGAACGGCGCGACCGCTACGGTCGCAGGTTCGAATCCTGCCTCGGGCATGGATGTGTGTGATGTCCTTAGAATAGTTAGGTTTAAGTAGTTCTAAGTTCAAGGGGACTGATGACCTCAGACGTTAAGTCCCATAGTGCTCAGAGCCATTTGAACCATTTTTTTCTGATGGGACTTAACTGCTAAGGTCATCAGTCCCTAAGCTTACACACCACTTAACCTAAATTATCCTAAGGACAAACACACACACTCATTTTCTGTTGACATTTTTCCGATAGGTGGATGCCAGTGAGCTGCAATATTATGAACTGTTTTGCATAGTCAACCTTAGTGTCCTATGAAATTTGTCACTTTCAGAGTTCTAAAATGGCTCCAAGCACTATGGGACTTAACATCTGAGGTCATCAGTCTCCTAGAACTGGAAACTACTTAAACCTAACTAACCTAAGGACATCATACACATCCATGCCCGAGGCAGGATTCGAACCTGCGACTGTTGCAGCAGCGCGGTTCCGTACTGAAGCGCCTAGAACCGCTCGGTCACAAAGGCCGGCTCAGAGCTCTATGTAACTGCACTGAAGTGCGTATAATCGAAACACTATTTCACGTCATGCAACTCAGAGCTTATTCAGAGTTTGTCCTAAGACACTTTCCATTATTTCGTATGACTTTGGTTGTATAGCAGAATTCCACAGAGCGTTACATTTTGGTGGCGGTTTGGGATGCATTTGGGTTAATGCTGTTTGATGATGTAAGTCACTACCGACCTATGGCTCCTTAGTTTGTTCACTCATTTTGTAGTTTTACAAATATGAGAGAATTGCGTGATTATATCAAGGAGCGCCCCAATTCATACATGTATGATGATGTGTCGTGGCTTGGACCGGGCGAGTGATTCTCTACCAGTGACGGATGTAGATGTAACAGAAGGAGTCAGCCCATTAGATAAACCTGCCATTTATTGTGGGACCTTAGTTTCTCTCGACATATATAATGTTCAAATAACTTACGTGAATGCAACCTGGTGATGTCGTCGACAACCGCCGATAATTCGACAAGAGCACACCCTGACATTTTCAAGGCAAAACTGCAGCACGTAAGTGCTGTGCAAGCGAATTTAAAAACTCTGTTTTCAGAGACAATTCGTAAAGATAACACAAACACTTACACACACACACACGCACACACACGCACACACACGCACACACACGCACACACACGCACACACACGCACACACACGCACACACACGCACACACACGCACACACACGCACACACACGCACACACACGCACACACACGCACACACACGCACACACACGCACACACACGCACACACACGCACACACACGCACACACGCACACACGCACACACGCACACACGCACACACGCACACACGCACACACACGCACACACGCACACACACACGCACACACACGCACACACACGCACACACACGCACACACACGCACACACACGCACACACACGCACACACACGCACACACACGCACACACACGCACACACACGCACACACACGCACACACACGCACACACACGCTCGTGCTCGCGCGCGCACACACATACACACTGTAAACACTGGCGGCACCACAAACCGATTTATGTAGCATTATCTCTGTCCCTATGTTTCTTGACAAGTGAGAGAGCAGGATTCCATGCAGAATTTAAACAAAAACCAGCAACTCTATTCATAAAGCTACTTGCTAATTTAATTTCAATAACTTCCTTAATAACAGTATCCTAGTAGCTCGAAGTGCATCCCAGAATCTTCGTGTCGTTATATTCCCCAGTATGGCCGATGCCACGACAATGATCTGCAATGGTGGATTGGCTCGGCTACTGTCAGCGCGTGTGTTGCTTATGCTCGGTACACTGGTTTTCGGCGCACACGCACGGTGTTGCTTCGGAATGGCTTTTCAACGGGTGGACCAGTACCTATCAACACAAAACGTAAGGGAAGGACTGCAAGAAGCCTGTCGACGTTGGCGGACTGAATTACCTGCATCGAAACTAGAAACGCGTACTTTCAATCCGAACTGTAACCAGACGTATGTGTAGGAGAACAGAGGCAAGAACCCATCCCGCCGCATTTGGCGCATTTAGCAACCGGGAATAATAAAGTTGAAGTGGCTGTGATCTTTAAAAGCGGCAACGTAAAACCTAATAATGAAGGCCCCTCAGGTGTGCAAATAAACTTTCAGACTTGAAAGGCAGGAGATGGACTTAAAATTCGTGTAGAAACGTTGTGCAGAGAACAATAGGTGTGGCGTGTGAAGATACTCGTATAGCCGGCTAAAATAGTTAGTGTGTACATCGGCGCAGTTCATGTAATGTCGCTGAATATTAACCACTTTTTTCATGGCATACACTGTGCAATAGTTAAAGAGATGCCGAAGAAATCCGATGACCGTTTGTAAATAACGTTATGACAGAAAACAAAAATTTATATTTCCATTTAGACTCGATGCTGGTAGGTGAAGTTGGTGTGGATTAACAACGATGTTAGTCGCCGAAAACTAGATCGGTGTTGGGAATTTTTCAAATTTTTATTGAAGATGATAGAGATTTCAAAGCTTTATATTGTTATCCTGAAATAAAGGATATTTTCAGGAGATGAAACAATGGGCTACAGTCTTTGGCACGTGTAAAACGTATTTTTTTATATATGAAAATAGCAAATCTTGCGAAAGCAAATAAACTTTCATATAAGATGCTTAAAAAGGAGAGACCCTTCTCAAAAATAAATAAAAAGTGGCAGAAAGTACATTTGGTTTATAAATGACAAGAAATTGGAGCAATAAATATCTTCGATGTCCGATTTATCTATTTTTCGTAACACATTTTATTCACAGACGCTGGACAAACGTTTTTTTTAAAAGTGCGAATGAATAATCTTTAGACTAAATATTTTTATTTGTTATTCAAAAATAACGAATAGTAAATGATGGAGTTAAAGATTGAGGGCAAGAGGCCAAGAGGAAGACCGAGAACAAGATGGATGATACAATAAACTTGAGTTTAAAGAGGAGAAACCTGCTATGGAACCAAATTGTGGAAGAAGAATGGTGGAAAGACCGAGTAAAGTGGCTAAGTACCATTGCTACCCCAACCCCACCAGATGTTGGAAAGAGGGGAAACGAAGATGATGATAATGAATTTATATCTGTATTAGCTATTAATAATTCTAATAAATTTTACCCTTCTCTCTCCACGAATCAGATAGGTGACACTACATTGGAATGCAACTGGTACACGTTTGTGTATATGTGAGCACAGTAACATACAGGTGAAATATTGTTACTACGTTATATGTCGTGTGACTAGGGCCTCCCGTCGTGTAGATCGTTCGCCTGGTGCAAATCTTTCGTTTTGACGTCACTTCGGTGACTTGCGCGTCGATAGGGATGAAATGATGATGATGATTAGGACAACACAACACCCAGTCCCTGAGCGGAGAAAATCTCCGACCCAGCCGGAAATCGAACCTGGGCCCTGAGGATTGACATTCTGTCGCTCTGACCACTCAGCTACCAGGGGCGGACGTTACTACGTTATAAACAGTGTTACAAATAGGAATATACTGTAATAATACAGCTAAACGAAACTCTGCCCAAACACGCCATGGAGCCCCAACGGTACCGACAGGACACTTTTTGCCATCCAGATTTGAATAATATGGATCCATCTTTGTCGGCTTCTTCCGAAACGAGTAGGATCGTACTGCTATTGTACTTCTGAAATGTGTGAACGTATATCAGCGGAGATCAGTTGAAATTAGTTCGACCTTTTATTATTCCGTGTATGGTTCCTTTGTTTTCTATCAAATGGTTCAAATGGCTCTGAGCACTATGGGACTTAACATCTATGGTCATCAGTCCCCTAGAACTTAGAACTACTTAAACCTAACTAACCTAAGGACAGCACACAACACCCAGCCATCACGAGGCAGAGAAAATCCCTGACCCCGCCGGGAATCGAACCCGAGAACCCGGGCGTGGGAAGCGAGAACGCTACCGCACGACCACGAGATGCGGGCTGTTTTCTATCGTTCAGGACAACAATTTGTTCTACCTTAACCCAGTATGACGCTCGAAATTAGAAGAGATCGCAGGAAGAAAAATGCGCACACGTTTCAGATTGATATGTTATAAATGTTTCCAGACTTTAGCCAAAACACACACACACACACACACACACACACACACACACAAGCAATACTTCTTTTTTTTAAATACGTATTTTCACCTGTCTCCTAACCATAAACGTCTTTTGGTTGAGAGGCAAAGTTACGCCACTCTGTACCATTTTCTCGCTTCGAAACTTCAGACGCTACCTCTGCTGAAACTCCCAAGTCTCTAGCGTAATAGATTTATATGACATTTCTTAGATCTTTATTACAAGCTGAAAAACAAATAAAATCCAACCTGACTTTCTGCAGCACACAGTTTCTCCGGAAGCTTAATTATGAACTATGGCTACTTCTAGCACCGACACCGACCAACGTGATTGCTGATTTCTTACTCGTTTCCACTATTTATGTAAGATCAGCTATAGATGTCAATCATAAATACGTAACAGATCGGCTGGGTCGGAGATTTTCTCCGCTCAGGGACTGGGTGTTGTGTTGTCTTAATCATCATTGCGTGAACATGGTGGGCATTAAATCTGTCGCTACTTCCAAACGCAGAATTTCAATTTGCTTCCAATACTCACGCTATAAAATTTTGCTATCAAACGTTTTGGCTAACATGCAGTCGTCTTATATGGCAGTAATACGTCGTGGAATCACAGAATGCTGAACAAGCAGAGCCTGAAAACGACCTTACGCCCTTATCAAAATCATAGGCAATAATACAGTGAAGCGAATAAGACGTTGTCCAGATTGTTAAAATTATGCGAATTCTGGAACGAAGACAAAAGTGTATATCCTAACCGTACGTTTTACCACCGAGACGTCAATATACCTCTCCCACCGAATGAGTTAAACTTACAGTGATTAATCAAACTCGAAAAATCTTTCCCATTAACTAGATGCTTTTATCGAGGCCTGTATATCAGTGATAAATTTCTCTCTCCGTCCCTCTGTTACGATCTACTCAAAATTCGTATCTTATTCGCTCCAATCGGGCCACTTCCATAACTTCTATTCATGGAAACTTTTACCATATGTTCTTAAGATGATATTCTCGGGGAGCTTCGAAAATTTTTTCGATATCGTTACCCATTATCGAATTCCAAGGGTTCAAAGTTACCGTACATTAGCAGAAAACAGCAACAAGGAGTTTCTAGCCGATTTTGCACATTGGGCCACAATAATCCAACAAATGGTTGAATTTTCATCTGTACATTCTTTACACATTCATCTAAAAACACTATTTTTTTATTTTCGAAAATCTGTAACTGTTATCAGGATACATCCGGAAAACAAAGATTTATGTGTACCAAAAGTACCAGTTGAGGGGCTAGCCATTTCTATAATTTCTGTACCTGGTAAATCATCGAAATTTTGAACATATCTTATTAAGCTGATGTATCTCGGGGAACTTTGAAACACGTTTCGAAAACATCTGTTACCGATACCCACATGTACAAAGTTGCCGCACTTGTGTACGTAAAGTATGCACATCCGGTCTGAGGCATAAATGTAGTTTTAGCTACCGCAGTGAATATCTGGCAACGGTTCTAGGACACAGCAGGGATTCTGAGGTCACTGAACTATGTTTTTAGTCACTAAGAAAACTTTATGGGCACCTCTCTCCTATACAAATATGCCCAAGGTGGTACTACAGTGGGAAATAATGACCCAAAAATGGTTTCAACATGCCTGAATTGTCTTAAAAAGACCACCAAAAATTATTTAAAACTGGAAAGACTGCAAATTCATTAAAATACTTATAATAACTTTTAACCCTTCTAAGACACAAATCATAAGCCGAGCGTTTCCGATGAACTGCGATCGATGAGCAAAGTACCCAGAAGAAAAAAAGTAAAGCAAGCGAGTTTGTGTTAACTTTATATTATGTGCACTTATTTGATATTTATATGTGTCGAAGTCTTAAATATGTCGAAGTATATAAATGAACTGTCGAAACTTTACTGGCCTATACAATTCGATTTGTATGAGCAACACATCCTTACGCAGCAGGGAAAAGAAGGGAACCAGCGGAAAAATGCTGCTGTAGGAACACAAAAAAGTCGAGTATGTTCCTCTTTAAAAGAATCTGACGGAAGAGTGGGGATCCAGCTGCAGGATCATTCTGCTCTCCTCACCAACAATTTTGCCATACAAAAATATTCATGCTTTTCTGTGCTGAAAGAGAGGAGCAGAGAGACAGTGACGGTGGAAGAGAGAGCAGAATGTGCCAGTGGGAGAGATAGAGAGACGAAGCAGTGATGGTGAGAGACAAAAAGTGGCAGTGAAAGAGAAAGATAGGTGGATGAAGACAATAGCAGTGATAGCCAAAGAGAGAAGAGATGTTGATGGTCAGTGAGTTAATACAGATGAGATCGTACATAGGCTCGGAGGCCTGATCCCCCCAGTCTGGCGAATTTCTACATGTAGGCGGAGGGCTCATTTTTGGACCGAAATTTTCAGCATATGGCTATCGGGAAAAAACAAGTAGGACTCCCGGAAAATTTGAGCTTCCAAGGTACAGTGGGGACAATGACAGTTGGAAGGAAAGACAAAAGGAGACAATGTAAGTGAGAGAGGAGACAGTGGCAGTGGGATATACTTTGAATCAATGGTAGAAGAGGGAGACAGTGGGAGAGAGGCATATATATAGCTTCAATGAGAGGGAGATTCTGGGAATGAAACCTTAACTACAGAGTCCGGGTAAGAGGATTTAGGATGTTCTGCTGTAAAAGAGCACGAGTACGTTCACATGTCAAAATTTTTGTTGAGGAAAACGGAATGAGGATTGAGGCAGCTGGTTTCAAACTTTTCTGTCAGTCTTATAAGAGGAACGTGTTCTCCTGTTTGTGCGCCGACAGGAGCAGTTTTGCGCTGGTGTTGTAATACTTGAATTGTAACGTGTACTAAATGGAGTGCCGGGTGCCTTGGTAATTCCGAAGATATGTATTGACAAGTAATGGAAACGAGCTGGCATACGTATCGTCGGTCTGTGACGCTGGTGTAAGTGTGTCCACTGGTACTCGCAGATAAACTAACAAAACGGACTTGTGTGGGTTCTTGCTGGGTTCGTGAGACGTGGGAGCTCTCACACGATGACAGTGTAACATTCTCGCAAAATATTATTGACGATGCTACATCTCTCCACATCTTCGATCCACCTCATTCAGTCTTTCCTAACTGGATATCCATCTGTAGCAGATTTATTTGATTGACCGGTGCAATACAGATGTAAAATTTCCTTAAAAAGTAGATTTTTAGGTGGGACAATAAATACTGTATTTGACAAGAAGTAACTACAGATCACACAATGTGTGCTTCCAAGAAAAATTCGTGCTATACTTTGACTCTGTAAAAATACTACACTCCTGGAAATGGAAAAAAGAACACATTGACACCGGTGTGTCAGACCCACCATACTTGCTCCGGACACTGCGAGAGGGCTGTACAAGCAATGATCACACTCACGGCACAGCGGACACACCAGGAACCGCGGTGTTGGCCGTCGAATGGCGCTAGCTGCGCAGCATTTGTGCACCGCCGCCGTCAGTGTCAGCCAGTTTGCCGTGGCATACGGAGCTCCATCGCAGTCTTTAACACTGGTAGCATGCCGCGACAGCGTGGACGTGAACCGTATGTGCAGTTGACGGACTTTGAGCGAGGGCGTATAGTGGGCATGCGGGAGGCCGGGTGGACGTACCGCCGAATTGCTCAACACGTGGGGCGTGAGGTCTCCACAGTACATCGATATTGTTGCCAGTGGTCGGCGGAAGGTGCACGTGCCCGTCGACCTGGGACCGGACCGCAGCGACGCACGGATGCACGCCAAGACCGTAGGATCCTACGCAGTGCCGTAGGGGACCGCACCGCCACTTCCCAGCAAATTAGGGACACTGTTGCTCCTGGGGTATCGGCGAGGACCATTCGCAACCGTCTCCATGAAGCTGGGCTACGGTCCCGCACACCGTTAGGCCGTCTTCCGCTCACGCCCCAACATCGTGCAGCCCGCCTCCAGTGGTGTCGCGACAGGCGTGAATGGAGGGACGAATGGAGACGTGTCGTCTTCAGCGATGAGAGTCGCTTCTGCCTTGGTGCCAATGATGGTCGTATACGTGTTTGGCGCCGTGCAGGTGAGCGCCACAATCAGGACTGCATACGACCGAGGCACACAGGGCCAACACCCGGCATCATGGTGTGGGGAGCGATCTCCTACACTGGCCGTACACCACTGGTGATCGTCGAGGGGACACTGAATAGTGCACAGTACATCCAAACCGTCATCGAACCCATCGTTCTACCATTCCTAGACCGGCAAGGGAACTTGCTGTTCCAACAGGACAATGCACGTCCGCATGTATCCCGTGCCACCCAACGTGCTCTAGAAGGAGTAAGTCAACTACCCTGGCCAGCAAGATCTCCGGATCTGTCCCCCATTGAGCATGTTTGGGACTGGATGAAGCGTCTGCACGTCCAGCACGAACGCTGGTCCAACTGAGGCGCCAGGTGGAAATGGCATGGCAAGCCGTTCCACAGGACTACATCCAGTATCTCTACGATAGTCTCCATGGGAGAATAGCAGCCTGCATTGCTGCGAAAGGTGGATACACACTGTACTAGCGCCGACATTGTGCATGCTCTGTTGCCTGTGTCTATGTGCCTGTGGTTCTGTCAGTGTGATCATGTGATGTATCTGACCCCAGGAATGTGTCAATAAAGTTTCCCCTTCCTGGGACAATGAATTCACGGTGTTCTTATTTCAATTTCCAGGAGTGTATATGCCAAAACATAAGGAACTGTTTCACAATGAAAGTTCGGGTATACTGTAATTTAGGACGAGTGAATGAAGGACCGCAGTATATTTCAGGGAGAGAGAGTGATATAAGATTATATATCAACAAAACAGCACACTTGTCACAGAAGCTATATACTCATGTCAGATGTCACATACAAAACAATGTGCGCATAAACAATGATACACCTGTAATAAATAATCGAAAATGTCTGTTGTCAAAATACTATGAGTGTTCAGAATAATTATCGTAATTTCATCAGAGGCAAACTACATGTAGAAACGGTAACAAACAAAATGATGTATGCGCGGTTATTCAGTAATTGTGCACACAATAGAGAAAGTCATCAAAAATAGCTTCATAAGTAGCAAATTCCATTTACGTGCAAAGGAACAACGAAAAATTATTGCAATCGTTAGTTTTTTATGTAAGAAATTGTTAACATTAACCAAGGATGATAAAATGTGGTAAAATATGTATGAAACAAATATTTAATATTTACTGACATAATAGACATAAAATTCGATTTCTCAAACTTATCTTTAAATGACTCTTCACAAAAATATTAAATTTTATCCTCTGTCTTGTACGTAATACATTCTTCCAACAAATATCAAGAAAATTAACATAACTTTCAGTGTTTCTAATTGAAAAGAACAGTACGTGTTAAGCACACTGTAAGACGAAAAACGACGCACCACTAAGGAACTATTCGAAAGGGACGGAAATGATTATAGTTTCATAAAAATTAGGTGATTTATTCAAGAGAACGAGCTTCACAAATTGAACAAGTCAGTAACACATTGGTTCCCTTCTGTCCCTTAAGCAAGCAGCTATTCGGCTTGACATTGATTGACAGAGTTATTGGATGTCGTCCTATCGTGGCAAATTCTGTCGTCATAATCCCGAGCTGGTTGGAGGGCCCTGCACATAGTGCTCCAAGCGCTCTCTACTGGGGAGAGATCTGGCGAGTTTGTTGGCCAACGTAGTGTTTGACAAACACGAAGACAAGCAGTAGAAATTTTCGTCGTGTCCTGGCGGATATTAGGCTGCTTAAATGTAAGCCCAGGATGGCTTGCCATGAATGGTAACAGAACTGGACGTAGAATATCGTCGACACCCCGCTGTGCTGCAAGGGTGTCCTGGATGACAACCGAAGGGCTGCTGCTATGAAAAGAAATGGTACCCCAGGCCATCACTCATGGTTGTCACGCTGTATGGCAGGTGACAGTCAAGTTGGTGTCCCAGCACTGTCCGGAGCGTCTCCAGACATTTACTCTGCCAAGCCGATTAACCGCTTGCATAACAGCCAGTGGTGGACCAACGCGTTATTGACCTGTTCAATTTCTAAAGCTCTTTCTCTTGATTAAATCATCCAATTTTTCTGAATTTGTAGTCATTTCTTTGCCTGTACATGTTCATCACCTCTACTGGTTTCCGTCCCATCCGAGTAATTCCTTCCTGTTGAGTCGTTTTGTTTTGTCTCAGAGTGTACTACATTCTTAACAAGAGAGCAAAGGAAAATTAATGTGCGTAAAATTCAGTATCATTAACAAGTCATAAAATTTGTAAAACTAAGCAATAATACTCCTAATAAACAAATGCATTAACTTTCACCGTATACAAAATAAAGGATAACCAAACATGTTTACAGTGAAAAATGTTGAAATTATAAGCAAATAAAGAATGTATGAATTGGTGCAGACACAAAACAGTATTACACAGTTCACATAAGTTCAAAATATGTGTAAACGTAAGTACCTTAGTATGATGATAACGTTATGGTACCCACAAATTCTCTTGTTAATCACACCCAACGTCAAACTTTATCGTTTTAAAAGTTCACCATAAGCTACGGGCGCGGTACCTTACTTATACAGTAAGTAGCGCTTAACGATTACAACTGAGGTGTCGCAGTGGCGTTTTATCTAATACATCAGACAGCATGTGTGTGTGCAGACTACCAGGCAGCGATTAGGGGCACTCCTGCACCACATGACAACATTGGTGGACGAGCATACTGCCGCCATGTTAATTCAGAGATACATTAGTTGGTACACCAGTATGGTGGAGTTTACGGCAGAGCCACGTCGAGTAGATAGCGTGCAGCAAAGCATGATAAACGTGTACTGGTATGGCTCAATCACGATGACAGTCAGCTCGGCAGCGCCACGTAACCGGCGCGCTCAAACTCTGGACATCGCCTGTACTGACATAAAGTTACTGGAATGTCCCACTTGTTTACATATCGTGTTGCAGTACTCAAGTAGTCGTTATGAGAAGTCCCCACATCCCGCCGACACATTGTCTGCAGCCTGAACAACAGGAAGAATGCACAGTAATATCATGCAGGGCACTATCTGCACCGCTCACGCGGTCGACTCTGTAGACTCTCGTCACACATAAAAATATATTTCCAGGAGCGTCGTCAATATTAGTATAGAGCTTAGTTGCACCACCGAAGTCACAGCCTCATTTCACCTATTCAATAAAAGACCATACAAGCACTACAAACATGAAAGTTCTCTGTCACGAAAGGTCACATCTTTCTTACAAGTTATCACTTTGAGTATTCTCAACTAGTCTATTGCACACTAATAGCAATACACACTATGATATTTACTTCCATGTCTGGATGAATAGGCTACAGCCATCCGAAATTAATTCGAAATACATTCGTTGAATGTGAATATCTTGACATGAGCTGTGTTAGATTGCTATACAATACGACTTTCAGCTTATTATCAGGAGTTCTTCTCATTATACATCTGTAAATACGCAGTTATTTCCTATTCCCCTTCCAGTCTCTTTGTCTCTTTCCATTTTCACAGTTGGCATACAGCATTCTTCTTTTACTTGTCATTGTGCTACCTTAAATTCTTTAGTTCCAACTGAATCCTTCTCTGGAATTTCAGCTGAGATCAACTCTCGCTCCTTCCCACACTTAACATGAATTAGTGGATTAAGTGCTTGTTTTGCCAATAATTAGACATAGGAAGGGCGACCCAAAGTCCGTCACTACTAAAACATCACTAATTCACGTAATAATGTAAGTGGAGAGGTAAAAATTGAGATACGTGTCTGAATAGACATGGGGTTTTATTGAAACAAATGCAAAAGCTGGCCAATAGATGTTGGACAGCAACACGTCAGTGAAAAATGGGAATGAGCGTTTGGCGTCATTGGCCGGGAGGCCCCTTGGGGGGCAGGTCTTATTACATTCGACGCCACATTGGGCGACCTGCGCGCCGGATGGGGATGAACAGAGAATACCTAGGCTGGCTCATAAACACCTGCTGGAAGGTACGACTTGTAGACAGGATGGCACTCCAACCCATGCTGCTACACACGAGAAGGACCTCATGCACACATCGTCTGGTGAGGATCGCGTGATGAGTCCGTCATGCCTTGCCTCCCAGGTCTCCAGACTTCAGTTCGTGTGATTATTGGTTATGGTATGATTTAAAGTCGCAAGTCTACCGCGATCGACCGACCTCATTGAGGATGCCAAAGGACGGCATTGGACGGCAGTTTCTCAGCATATCTACTGACAAGCTGTACAGCGCTGTTGACAACGTCGTCGCTCGGCTACCGGTGTTGTTGATGAATGATGGTTGACAAGTTGAGTATTTGTTATAAAGAACATTGTCTTTGCTAAAAGGTGTTACGGTAATTATTGCTCTTTGAACATATGAAGTGCAATCTGTCGATCATTTTGTGCAATTTTTTCTTGTTTCCAATAAAGCTCCATGCCATTTCAAGCATGAGTGTCAATTTTTACCTCTCTACCTACGCTATTCCGCGAAGTATTGAAATTTAAATATTAACGGACTTTTGAGTCACCCTGTACTTGCCTAGGAATATTGCTAAAATTATACAGATGTGGCAACATTGTCCGCTCTTTGTTTCCCTCATGCGGACGCCAGTAAGTGTGTATAACGCGCAGATATCAATTTTATCTGCCTCAATAAGAATACCTGAAACCTAACTTTAAACTGCTTTAAAAAATCTATCGTATGTAATTGTTTCTTCCAAGCGAGCTCTGTTCCTATCAAACGGTCGATTATTACACTGGACTAGCAGTTTTCAGTAGAACTCTATGGAATTAAGGAGTCAATGTAGTCTCCTGTCATACTTCGATCAATAACGGCATTCCACTTTGACTTCCATTTCAAAATCAGAACAACGTCTCTGCATGCTAGAAACCAATTTGTCTACCGAATTTTTCAGTTTTTATTGCATAATATTATAGCAACAATAATGGCATCTGAAAATTTGAAATTCGATTCAGCAATCAAGTGGACATTCTGCCAAGTCACATTAATGCGCCCATCGCCTATGTTCCACGTCTACGTGCAGTAACGACAGACGGCAGGTGCCAGCACTAGCAGTGGACGGTATACTAAGCTTGGTCCGGAAAGGACGGCGGGGAGACGTGGAAAGATGTGCAGAAATGGAACGACTTGTCTGACGTCCAGAGGGGACCAATCATTGGCTTTCGGGCCAAGGGTGGAAGAATTTCCGAAAGGGCAAGTTTGTAAGCCATGCAGCAGTGGATGAAGTGTACTGTGCGTGGAAAAACGGTGCTATCCGAAACCGGCGCCTAGGAAACTGTGGTGCACTATGGGTCCCAGATGACAGGTGAACGACGGCTGCGGGAATTTGTATGGGCGAACAGACGTGCAACTGTTGAGCAAATGACCGGTCAGATGAACCAAGGGGCTACCAACAGGGGCTCCTCAACTATTGTTCCACAAACGTTGCTGCGTATGGACCTCCAGAGCAGGTGCCTTGATCATGTACCTATGCTGACTGTTGTTCATCGGCGACGAAGGTTGGAAGCGCTCGCCACTATCGCAACTGGACTCCACTAGGTGACGACAGGTGGCCTTTTCAGGCCAACCACGTTTCATACTCCAACGGACAGGTAGCTGTTGGGGTGTATGACGTGAAAGGAAACACCCTGCAACAATCATCGGAAGGGTCCAAGTCGTGGGGCATCCCCTGGATGATATCATTCTGGGAGGCACACTGGATGTGTCCACACTTGGAGACCATGTCAGCCCCTACATGCAGTTTGTTTTCCTTGGCACAATGGCATCTACCAGCAGGACAATGCAATGTGTCACACAACTTGCAGTATACGGGCATGGCTTGAAGAGTAAGAGTTTGCGCCATGGATCCCCAGCCGAGAAACCTAGCACAGCTGGCCATGGAACTGGAGTCTGTATGGCTGCACATGTCTGTTGGTACCTTCTAGAACCTCATTGACTCCCTTCCTGCACATCTGGCAGCAGTCTGCGCTGCAAAAGGTGGTTATTCACTCTTTTGACAGTTGGTTACATTAATATGACTGGAAAGTGTGTAAATTATTTTTTTCTGAATATGTGAATAACTGTCGCATCTCGTCCTTTAACTCGTAATTCATTTGCTTTAATTTTTGGAAGTTTTTACGTATCTCTTTCAAATATTATATAAGATAATAATTATTATCAGCATACTAGTCTCTAGAAATATTCAGTACAGCATCTTGATTCATCGCACTGAATCTGTCACCGCCTTAACAACCTGCATGGGTACTACATGATGTATTCCTGTTTGTTTTACTGTTGCTGTGATAGTGTTTGGGTTCTGGTATACTGTTGCCAAATTAATTACTTAAACGTAAATGTCCACTAATTTGTTGTAACAGACACAAACCATAAAATCAATTTCAAGTTAAACACAAACGGATCTGTCCTGACAGAGACCTAATCCAATACACAATACAGCCATTTCCCCAAAGTAAATATTTTCCAGTGTTAAGTCCATTACTAACATCACTGAGTAAGAGTGGATTCAATGGCTACTACCCTCGTGGGCTGTTTTCTGCAGACTCCTAGTTCCAGACTGGCTGCTTTTAACACCCGATCTGGATGTGAACTCCACATGAAATGCCGTTTACACGCTAGGGTGTGAGTTAAATAGCAGTGTGGACTGATACTGAGTTCACCTTGCTGTACCCAAGTCCACATGCCACTGTGATATAAGAATGGGCTACCTGGAAGGGGTAATGGTATGGGAAACAACATTCCGCCTCCCTCAATGGAGAGAGGCAAAGCCTCTTCTTCTTTAGTAGCTACTGTGGTTGATGGACGACGAGCACGTCCTTAGTGGCCTCAATGCTGTCCCTGTCGGGCTCTGCGTCCGACGGTGCTGGTGGTGGCACGGCGTCGGCGCTGTTAGGTTGCTGCGGTTCTGTCGCTTCCATTTTCCCTTCCTGGGGAGAAGCGCTGCCATCACCTGGAACGGAAACAGGGCTACTATACCAGCACATTGGGCGCAGCTGTCAAGGCTGCTGTGTTCACATTTCTTGTCGCACTTGACTATGCAAATCAGCACACTTACCACCGCAATGGAGAAGACAGCCAGTAACAAATATGACTGCAGGCAACGCCGTTTCATTGACATCTTAGGGCATATGACAGCCATCCATACCAGCTTCTGGGCCTGGCCACCTACACCAGTAACGTCACCATCTCAACTGTTCAATTTCCGCCGGCCGCGGTAGTCTAGCGGTTCAGGCGCTCAGTCCGGAACCGCGCGACTGCTACGGTTGCAGGTTCGAATCCTGCCTCGGGCATGGATGTGTATGATGTCCTTAGGTTAGTTAGGTTTAAGTAGTTCTAGGGGACTGATGACCACAGATGTTAAGTCCCATAGTGCTCAGAGCCATTTGAACCATTTGTTCAATTTCCATGCTTAGCAAACATCCTGACCATAGGGATGATCGCTAATCAAATTACTTATTTTTATTAGAATTACAGTGTATATACGGTATTATAAATATTCAGATAGTTATAATGATCATCAGTCAGCCATAGTGCCAGTAGTGTCAGCGTCGTCGTAACTGCCGTCTGCTTCACGTCTGCTGTGCAGCGAGCTACCTTAATTTAAGTATTAACTGTATTTTTCTTACTTGTCACTTCTTCCGTGTGTTTTTGCTTTTAGGAAGCTTTAATTGTCGAATGCTAGTAATAGTGTTCCATATATTTCGTGCTTGTTTTGAATACAGTCAGAGAGAGTCTCCTTAGTCAGCCATAGTGCCAGTAGTGCTAGTGTCTGTTTTCAATACAGTCCAAAGACAGGTAGTGCTATTTTCATTGTTTTCTACAAGAAGTGGCTAGCAACCACAGTTTAGTCAACAATCAGCCGCCTTTAGTGAATTAGCAGTCTAGTTAAAAGTTTATTAACTCTCTACAGTCAATTGATTTCTTAGAATGGATAGGATGTGTGACTGCTGTGTACGGACGCAGGAGGAGCTGGCCACTGTTCGCGAACAGCTGAACGTGTTGACGGCCGCGGTCAGCCGTCTTCAGGCTGCTGCCTCGGAGTGTAGCGGCAGTGGGGAGTCTGGTGCGTCGCATGGTACACCCCAGGTGTTACATGCTTCACCCACTGTCCCTGCTGTCGAGACATCTTCGCGGGTACCGGGCGCGGTTGGGCCACCCTCTCCCCAAGGGGAGCAGCGGGTTCAGCGGCGTTCGCGGCGCACGAGGCGGAGCGTCAACGTGGAGGCTGGCTGTGTGGCATCGCCCGCTCTGCCTGTGAGTGGACATATGGCTGCTCTTTCAGCAAGGTCCGAGCAGGCACACGGGGGGAGGGGTTTATTAGTTATTGGGAGCTCCAACGTTACGCGGGTGATGGAGCCCCTTAGGGAAATAGCGGAAAGGTCGAGGAAGAAGGCCAGTGTTCACTCTGTCAGCCTGCCGGGGGGTCTCATCCGAGATGTGGAGGAGGCCCTGCCGGCGACGATGGGTTGGAATCAGAGCTAACTATTTGTAGTATTGTTCCCAAAACCGATCGCAGTCCTCTGGTTTGGAGCCGAGTGGAAGGCTTAAACCAGAGGCTCAGACGATTCTGCGGAGATCAGGGGTGCAAATTTCTCGACCTCCGCTATCGGGTGGAGAAATGTAGGGTCCCCCTGAATAGGTCAGGCGTGCACTACACGCCGGAAGCGGCTACAAGGGTAGCGGAGTACGTGTGGAGTGCACATGGGGGTTTCTTAGGTTAGAGAATTCCCTCCCTAGGCCCGACAAGACGCCTCCTGACACGCGGCAAGGTAGGAGTAGGCAAAATGCAACAGGGAATAACGATATTAATGTGCTAATAGTAAACTGCAGGAGCGTCTATAGAAAGGTCCCAGAACTGTTCTCAATAATAGACGGTCACGATGGCCATATAGTACTAGGGACAGAAAGTTGGCTGGAACCAGACGTAAACAGTAATGAAATCCTGAACTCAGATTGGAATGTATACCGCAGAGACAGGCTGGACAGTGAAGGGGGAGGCGTGTTTATAGCGATAAGAAGTGCAATAGTATCGAAGGAAATTGACGGAGGTCCGAAATGTGAAATAATTTGGGTGAAGGTCACGGTTAAAGCAGGCTCAGACATGGTAATTGGATGTCTCTATAGGTCCCCTGGCTCAGCAGCTGTTGTAGCTGAGCACCTGAAGGATAATTTGGAAAATATTTCGAGTAGATTTCCCCACCATGTTATAGTTCTGGGTGGAGATTTTAATTTGCCGGATATAGACTGGGAGACTCAAACGTTCATAACGGGTGGCAGGGACAAAGAACCCAGTGAAATTTTTTTAAGTGCTTTATCTGAAAACTACCTTGAGCAGTGAAACAGAGAACCGACTCGTGGTGATAACATATTAGATCTTCTGGTGACAAACAGACCCGAACTATTTGAAACAGTTAACGCAGAACAGGGAATCAGCGATCATAAAGTGGTTACTGCGTCGATGATTTCAGCCGTGAATAGAAATATTAAAAAAAGGTAGGAAGATTTTTCTGTTTAGCAAAAGTGACAAAAAGCAGATTACAGAGTACCTGATGGCTCAACACAAAAGTTTTGTCTCAAGTACAGATAGTGTTGAGGATCAGTGGACAAAGTTCAAAACCATCGTACAATATGCGTTAGATGAGTATGTGCCAAGCAAGATCGTAAGAGATGGAAAAGAGCCACCGTGGTACAACAACCGATTTAGAAAACTGCTGCGGAAGCAAAGGGAACTTCACAGCAAACATAAACATAGCCAAAGCCTTGCAGACAAACAAAAATTACGCGAAGCGAAATGTAGTGTGAGGAGGACTATGCGAGAGGTGTTCAATGAATTCGAAAGTAAAGTTATAAGTACTGACTTGGCAGAAAATCCTAAGAAATTTTGGTCTTATGTCAAAGCGCTAGGTGGATCAAAACAAAATGTCCAGACACACTGTGACCAATATGGTACTGAAACAGAGGATGACAGACTAAAGGCCGAAATACTAAATGTCTTTTTCCAAAGCTGTTTCACAGAGGAAGACTGTGTAAGTAGGCTGATTATGTTTTCTTATTGGCAACGTTACGTAGCTCTCTGTATAAAAATCACTGGCTGTGCTGTGTGCAGTCTGTGGCTAGTTTGCATTGTTGTCTGCCATTGTAGTGTTGGGCAGCTGGATGTTAACAGCGCGTAGCGTTACGCAGTTGGAGGTGAGCCGCCAGCAGTGGTGGAGGTGGCGAGAGAAATGGCGGAGTTTTGAAATTTGTAACACTGGATGTCATGAACTGCTATGTATATTATGATTTTCAACACTGTTAAGGTAAATACAATGTTTGTTCTGTATTAAAATCTTTCATTTGCTAACTATGCCTATCAGTAGTTATTGCCTTCAGTAGTTTGAATCTCTTAATTAGCTGGCAGTAGTGGAGCTCGCTGTATTGCAGTAGTTTGAGTAACGAAGATTTTTGTGAGGTAAGTGATTTGTGAAACGTATAGGTTAATTTAGTCAGGGCCATTCTCTTGTAGCGATTATTGAAAGTCAGATTGCGTTGCGCTAAAAATATTGTGTGTCAGTTTAAGCACAGTCATGAACAATTTTTCTAAGGGGACGTTTCAACTGCACTGTAGTTCATTCTCTAGATTGCCACACAGATGACAAAATGGTAGATATCGAAATAGACAACAGAGGGATAGAGAAACAATTAAAATCGCTCAAAAGAGGAAAGGCCGCTGGACCTGATGGGATACCAGTCCAATTTTACAAAGAGTACGCGAAGGAACTTGCCCCCCTTCTTGCAGCGGTGTACCATAGGTATCTAGAAGAGCGTAGCGTTCCAAAGCATTGGAAAATGGCACAGGTCATCCCCGTTTTCAGGAAGAGACGTCGAACAGATGTGCAGAACTATAGACCTATATCTCTAACGTCGATCAGTAGTAGAATTTGGGAACACGTATTACGTTCGAGTATAATGACTTTTCTGGAGACTAGAAATCTGTTCTGTAGGAATCAACATGGGTTTCGAAAAAGACGATCATGTGAAACCCAGCTCGCGCTATTCGTCCACGAGACTCAGAGGATCATAGACAGGGGTTCACAGGTAGATGCCGTGTTTCTTGACTTCCGCAAGGCGTTCGATACAGTTCCCCACAGTCGGTTAATGCACAAAGTAAGAGCATATGGACTATCAGACCAATTGTGTGATTGGATTGAAGAGTTCCTAGATAACAGAACGCAGCATGTCATTCTCAATGGAGAGAAGTCTTCCGAAGTAAGAGTGATTTCAGGTATGCCGCAGGGGAGTGTCATAGGACCGTTGCTATTCACAATATACACAAACGACCTTGTGGATGACAACGGAAGTTCACTGAGGCTTTTTGCAGATGATGCTGTGGTATATCGAGAGGTTGTAACAATGGAAAATTGTACTGAAATGTAGGAGGATCTGCAGCGAATTGACGCATGGTGCAGGGCATGGCAATTGAATCTCAATGCAGACAAGTGTAATGTGCTGCGAATACATAGAAAGATAGATCCCTTATCATTTAGCTACAAGAGGACAGAGGAACTGTAACACGTCAGGTGTGTCGGGACGTCATTTTGCACCAGTATGTCCGCCTTTTCAGGGGTACAGTGGGCCCCAACTTCCTCCTGATGGATGATAACGCACGGCCCCATCGAAAAGGCATCGTGTAGGAGTACCTTGAAACAGAAGATATCAGGCGAATGGAGTGGTCTACCTGTTCTCCAGACCTAAGCCCCATCGAGCACGTCTGGGATGTTCTCGGTCGACGTATCTTTCTTTTTCTTTTTTTTATTGTTCCGTGGGACCAAATTAAGGAGTAGTCACCATGGTCATGGAACGAGTCAATACATGAAATTATAACACGATAGTAGAAACAGATAAAATGAAATGCAAGAAACGTATTCAGGCGACAATTCGTAAGTTTAAATAAAGAAAATCAACAATGTAACACTGGAATTTGCTTAATTTTTCAGCTCTTTCAGAAGCTCCTCGACAGAATAGAAGGAGTGAGCCATAAGGAAACTCTTCAGTTTGGACTTAAAAGCGTTTGGGCTACTGCTAAGATTTTTGAGTTCTTGTGGTAGCTTATTGAAAATGGATGCAGCAGAATATTGCACTCCTCTCTGCACAAGAGTCAAGGAAGTGCATTCCACATGCAGATTTGATTTCTGCCTAGTATTAACTGAGTGAAAGCTGTTAACTCTTGGTAATAAGCTAATATTGCCAACAACAAGCGACATTAAAGAAAATATATACTGTGAGGGCAATGTCAGAATTCCCAGACTATTGAATAGGGGTCGATAAGAGGTTCTCGAACTTACACCACATATAGCTCGAACAGCCCGATTTGGAGCCAAAAATACCCTTTTTGAATCAGAAGAATTACCCAAAAAATAATACGATATGACATAAGCGTATGAAAACATGCAAAATAGACTACTTTTCGTGTTGAACTGTCACTTATTTCAGATACTGTTCTAATAGTAAATAAAGCAGCATTTAGTTTCTGAACAAGATCCTGAACATGGGCTTTCCACAACAGCTTACTATCTATCCGAACGCCTAGGAACTTGAACTGTTCCGTCTCGCTTATAATATGCCCATTCTGTCTTATCAAAATATCAGTTCTTGTTGAATTGTGAGTTAGAAACTGTAAAAACTGAGTCTTACTGTAATTTAGCATCAAATTATTTTCCACAAGCCACGAACTTATTTCATGTACTATATTATCTGATAATGTTTCAGTATTACACACAAGATCATTCACTACCAAGCTGGTGTGATCAGCAAACAGAAATATTTTTTAATCACCTGTAATACTAGAAGGCATATCATTTATATAAATAAGAAACAGCAGCGGCCCCAGCACCGACTCGTGGGGAACGGCCCCTTAACAGTGCCCCATTGGGACTGAACATCGCTACCACTCTCAATATTGCGGATAATTACCTTCTGCTTTCTGTTCTTAAAGTAAGAGGCGAACTAATTGTAAGCTACTCCCCTTACTCCATAATGGTTCAACTTCTGCAGTAAAATTTTGTGGTCAACACAGTCAAAAGCCTTCGTTAAATCAAAGAAAACACCTAGGGTTCGCAACCTTTTATTTAATCCGTCCAAAACCTCACAGAGCAAAGAGAATGTAGCATTCTTAGTTGTTAAGCCATTTCTAAAACCAAACTGTACATTTGACAGCAAATTATGTGAATTTAAACGCTCCAGTAACCTTGTATATACAACCTTCTCGATAACTTTAGCAAACACCGATGGCATAGAAATAGGTCTATAATTGTCAACATTATCCCTGTCGCCCTATTTATAAAGTGGCTTCACTACCGAGTACTTTAATCGGTCAGGAAACTGACCACTCCCAAAGAAAAAGTTACAGATATGACTAAGTACTGGGCTAACATACATAGAACAATACTTCAGTATTCTGCTAGATACCCCGCCATATCCATGAGAGTTTTGGTCTTTAGTGATCTAATTATTAACTCAATCTCCCTCTTGTCAGTATCATGGAGGAGCATTTCAGGTAACAGTCTCGGAACACTTTTTTCTACGAGCGCTAAATGACTCCCTGTTGGGACTACGTTTCTATTTAGTTCACCTGGTATATTCAGAAAGTGATTATTAAATACTGTACATATATGCGACTTATCAGTAACACGGACATTCCCATTACGCACTGATTCTATATCCTTGACCTGTCTTGCAGACCAGCCACTTTCTTTACGACTCACCATATGGTTTTAGTTTTATCCTGAGACTTAGCTATTCTATCTGCATACCACACACTTTTTCCCTTCCTACTAACTTTTTTAAGCACCTTACAATACTTTTTATAATGGGCTGCTGCATTTAGATTTTGACTGTTTGTAACGTTTTGATATAATTGCCACTTTGTTCTACAGGATATTCTTATCCCCCTAGTCAGCCACCCAGGCTGCCTGTTTGTGCTAGTACCCTGTTTTGAATGTTCTAACGGAAAGCAACTTTCAAAGAGCACGAGAAAAGTCTTGAGGAAAGCATTATATTTATCGTCTACTGTATCAGCACTATAAACATGTTGCCACTCTTGTTCCTTGATAAGGTTTACAAAGGTCTCTACAGCAACTGGATCAGCTTTCCTAAGAAGTTGATAACTATATTTAACATGTGTTGCAGCACAAAAATCTTTTAGAGTTAAAACTTGTGCATCATGATCCGAAAGGCCATTCACTTTTTTGCTAACAGAATGCCCTTCTACTAATGAGGAATGAACAAAAATGTTGTCTGTGGTTGTTCTACTGTTCCCTTGGATTCTCGTTGGAAAGAATACGGTTTGAATAAGACTATATGAATTAAGGAGGTCAACCAGCATCCTTTTCCTTGCATAGTCACTTATACAATTAATACTGAAGTCACCACATATAACTAATTTTTTTGTATTTCCTTTAAAGTGAACCAAGAACCTCCTCTAGCTTTAGCAAAAATGTTGTGAAATCGGAGTCTGGGGATCTATAAATAACAACAGTTAGAAGTTTAACTACACTAAATTTAACCACACCTGTACAACATTCAAACACCTTTTCAGTGCAGCACTTTGAAACATCAATTGACTCAAATGGGATACCGTTTTTCACATACATGGCTACTCCCCCACACCGCAAAGAGCTCCTAGAAAAGCTGCCAGCCAACCTGTGTACTGGTAAAGGAAGTCTCTGAATTATCTCCGTATTTAAGAAGTGATCAGATATACCAATAATTTTAGAGTCAACATCTATAAGCAGTTCACTAACTTTATCTCTAATACCTTGTATATTTTGATGAAATATACTAATTTCCTCATTACTCGGATACCTAAGATTTGTCGAAAGTGGTTTCTTTGTTAGAGAGACTTCCCTTAAGCAGGAATACCTATCAGCTGACTTCATCTAAAAAAGGTGCAGCTCTAACACCCACTAGTACAGGAATTTTTCTATGAGTGATCCCACCACCCCCACCTATGCTGTCACCTATAAGCTTTGCCAACCTCCCCTTTCCATACTTGTTGAGGTGCAGGCCATGTCTAGTGAAACCCGTCCTGCTGATAGACTCCACCGACACCACTGAAATGTGACTCATGCCTTCCGTCATCAGTGCACCCCCAAGTCTCATGTTATTACGCTTGACGGCTGTGTTAAGATGAGGCCGATCGTGACGCTGAAACAGTTCCACGAAATGCACATTCGTGTTGCCAGTCTGAGTGGCTATCTTTTCCAGGTCACCATCTATGTCATACTCCCCATCCCTATCAATACTATTACCAGCCCCACCCACAATCACTACCTGATCCTCTTTAGTAAAATCCCTACATAACACCCCTATGTTAACAGTCACCTGAGCCAATCCTGCATTAGGCTTCACAATGCTGGTGACCTGGTACTCACTCCCTAACACTTCCTGCAACTGCTGGCCTACACCTCTACCATGAGAACTACCTAACAGCAGAACCTTCTTCTTTCTCTTAGACTTCGCAACTGTCCTAGATACCGTAACTGCTGAGGTCTACTGCATACTTCCTACATCTACAGCTACTAGAGATTCCTCTCCACTAGACTGACAGTTGGTCAAATCTATTGCAAACACGAATCGTAAAACTATCTGAAAATCTCCTTCTCCTAGAAGATCTCTTGCCAACAACCAGCTCCCATTCCGCAACCCCCTCCTCCCTCCTCATCCTATCTAGCTCCTCCCGTGCGTTTTTCAACTGCACCTGAAGGGCACAGATCTTACGCTCCTGCTCCTCTATCAACTTACTCTTACTACATAACTTGCAGTTCCAGGAGAGGATCTCACCAGAATGCCCACTGGCTTCCCCACTGCATTCCCCCCAGTGAAAATACTTCGAACAAGTCTCACACCGCAATCCACTACTCACGAAGCTACGGCAAAGCCCACACTTCTCATTCATGGTAAAATTTTACAGTTATTGAAACAAGAAAACTACTTTATCTAAGTTCCGCTAGTACAATAAGAATATGTTGAAAAACTGACTACAATAATCACAAACTTACTCTACAAGGGAGGTAACTAATATTATTAATAGTATTAATCAACAGCAAATGAGAATATAACAAAAGACTTACACAGAAAGAAAATCAAACGTCTAATGCATAGTAACTAAACTGAAAACAGTTCCCAAAACATTTTTCTGAAAAAATTTCACCATGAAACACCAAGAACACCGGCTGAAGACTACTAAAGTTCCTAAATAAACCACTATACACGAACAATTAATTAGTACTTAGCTTTCGATGCGCCGCTACAGCTGCAACTGGTCAGCGCGGAATGTAAACACAGGTAAGAGGTTAAGTTGCTCGATACGAAACACTCGTAAATATCAGGTCACACACAAGAAAGGCGGAGATGAATGAAGAAACCACTAATAAGTCACCTGTATAGTAAATATTATCACAAAACCGTTAAAATATGTATCTGAAACCTAAAAATATAAGAAAACTTAGAGAGCGATCTCACACGCAGTCACGCGCGTATGACGTCACACCAAAGACCCACGTCTCAAACCCCTACGACACTTCAGGAGCTCCGACAGGCACTGGTGCAAGAATGGGAGGCTATACCCCAGCAGCTGCTCGACCACCTGATCCAGAGTATGCCAAACCGTTGTGCGGCCTGTGTACGTGTGCATGGTGATCATATTCCATAATTGATGTCGGGGTACATGCGCAGGAAACAGTGGCGTTTTGTAGCACATGTGTTTCGGGACGGTTTTCTCAACTTATCACCAATACCGTGGACTTACAGATCTGTCTCGTGTGTATTTCCTAAGTGCCTATGCTATTAGAGCCAGTTTTGTGTAGTTCCACGTTGTGTGACACCACATTCTGCAGTTATCCTTAATTTATGAGCATGAGTAGTTTCAGCTGCACACGAGTCTTCTTCCAATCTAAGATACAAAATTCGACATGAGAATACAGCAGGGTACAACAGCTTTTTTATAGGAATCACATTACAGATCCAAAATACAAAACTGAACATAAAGTTGTAGCAAATTACAGAAGTATATGTGGAATTACATGATACGTACCATAAAAACATTCTGAATAAGTGTAATTGCCATGACGACTCGCCGCTTCCATAAAATCTTTTTTGAAACTGACAACTCTGTACAGAACAAAGGTAAAATAACATTACATCTTCATAACCAATCAAATAGAACAAAGATCACAAAACTGAAAAACAAATTTACATTAAGCTGAGGAAGAGGTCGTGAGAATAAGAGAATATTTAATATCAATGAAAACTATTCACTAGAATGAACAAATATGTATATAAGGTATCATCTTATCTCAGGCGTTATGCCGCTAAAACTTAGTAACTTACAGTTTAATCAGTATTCGAATTATTTCATAGCAGAGCGCATCATGAGTATGGTACCACAATGTGGTATATGAGAATAGTACCGCAGTTGATAACCATTGTGAAGATCAAGAAAAACGACGTTTGAAACGCACATTGTGTAGCCACGTGTGGCCAGTACTGCACTGAAGAGAGGACTGACGGCCACTAAGTTCGATTAGCTGCTTGGGGTGATGATCTCTAGGAGGCATAAAGTTCAAATGGCTCTGAGCACTATGGGACTTAACATATAAGGTCATCACACATCCATGCCCGAGGCAGGATTCGAACCTGCGACCGTAGCAGATCGCGGTTCCGGACTGAAGCGCCTAGAACCGCTAGGCCACAGCGGCCGGCTGGCATAAGGAGTCGACTATATAACTTACGTAAAATTTTAATATTCGAGTAAAATTTAAAAGGGATACAGGATATAAATGTATCTCCAACAAAATTACAAACAGTAGTACAGTTCATCTTATAACTGAACAAATGGGGCGTTAACTGGTAACGACATGATATGACAGCAAGCGCCTGCTAAAATTATATAAACTAAGAGATCCAATTTCCTGTAGTATTCCACTAAACTAGTAATTTACAAAGTTTACCGGCCATATCCACAGCCTCAAGGTTTTTAAACAGTAGATTACATGTGTAAAATAAAATTTTAAGAACATCGTTAACATACAACATTATGAACCATAACTAAGATCGCAATAATCGTGCCGCAATGTTCGTCATAATGACGATACTAAGTAATAAAAAATTAGTCAATTACTGAAAAAGACTATCGTTCCTGTCCATATACGTATACAGATGTACACTGTTACATGTCGTCCTAGGTAATAGTATATTCACATTGATTTCCTATCGTGTACCTGTTATAACCTAGACCTTCAGGTAACCTTACTATCTATGCCTTGAGTGACAACTTGATAGACTTGTACGAGTGCTAGCTGGTGACAGCATATACAATGTATTCACAAATTTTATATAACTGTAGTAGTTAATAAATGCAAACAGGTGTTCTAATAATAATTACACTGTGATTTACTCTGAAATAACTGCCAATAACCGCCTCAAATAACCAAAATATTCCTGACAAACTCATGTACGTTATGTACACTACGGAGATACCGGGAGATACTATTATATTGTTTCTTAGACAGACTAATTAATCTTATTGGCTTATGGACAACGTTACCACCTACAACTAGACGACTGTTAAGACTCATTTTCACAGCTGCATTCTGCATAACACTTAATTACGTGCTTTGAAAGTTTTTGCCCTTGAGAATGGGAATGTTAACCTTGTGGTGGAGTGTGTTGCGATACTAATTGCAATAAATACACTGAAGAGCCAAAGAAACTGGTACACTTGCCGAATATCATGTAGGGCCTCCGCGAGCACGCAGAAGTGCCGCAGCACGACGTGGCAAGGACTCGACTAATGTCTGAAGTAGTGCTGGAGAGAATTGACACCATGAATCCTGCAGGGCTGTCTATAAATCCGTAAGAGTACGATGGGGTGAAAAAGTCATTTTGAATAGCACGTTGCATGGTATCCCAGATACGCTCGAGCGGAAGTGTTTAAACTCAGAAGAGTGTTCCTGGAACCACTCTGTAGCAATTCTGGACATGCGGGGTGTCGCATTGCCCAAGCCCATCAGAATGCACAATGGACATATTCACTGTAGACTCGTGAAATGGTCGTACGGGAAAATCTCCACTTCATGACTACCTCGGAGATGCTGTGTTCCATCTTTCGGGCGCCGACTGTAATACCACGTTCTAACTCACTTAAATCTTCATAACCTGCCATTGAAGCAGCAGTAACCGATCTAATAACTGCGCCAGACACTTGTTTTATATAAGCGTTGCCGACCACAGTGCCGTATTCTACCCGTTTGCATATCATACCTATACCAGTTTCTTCGGTACTTCATTGTATATAGATATATTTCAGTGATTGAACGTCGAGCAACAGTACATCTATCTCTCGAAGAGATACTTCTACTGTTTCCTGAGGTATAAGATTAAGGTAAATTCCACTGACCGAGGTTTTGAAACCTTTATGTATGGACTTGTTAGGAAGCTAGTTACTGAGCTATACGCAGTTTTATTACTCTTATAATACATCATTTATATCATCACACATTTCTTATCCTTTTTCTTTTCGGTAACTGAATAAGCTGTTATGGCAACAGTTCGTTGTGTCACTGTTATGCCAAATCCTGCCGAATTTGCTGCTGCAGATACAGTTCGATGCACCAGAGCCACACTCCGAACACGGTGATCTTCCCTCTCGGTAGTGCCATGTGGCCGTCTGAGCCCGTTTATGTAGCAACCGTCGTTCTCGTGACCATTGATGCCAGCAGTCATGTACAGTGGCTACATTTCAACCAAGTCTTTCTGCAGTATCACAAAAAGGACATCCAGCTTCTCGTACCCCTTTTACACAACCTCGTTCAAACTCAGTGAGGTGTTCATAATGGGCGACTCCTTGAATAACTTCAACTCACCACGACCAATCTCAAACACTTCCAACGCTCACGACCGTTACAGCATGTATTTAAAGCAAATCTGATTTACATCCTCATAGTGGCAGTACTAGCGTCACTCACATCGACTGGCGCGAAATTTAAACAGACCTTACCTTTCAGATGTAGAAATACGCCTACCAACTTCCGCTTACATCGCCCAGCTCGTTCTTGGTGTTACAATTGTTTATTCCGTCAGCGTAATGTTAGTAGGCTCTTATTGTCATGTCATGTCAATACCAGTTGAAGCCCTGTTGGTACAGTAATAAGATAAGTTGTACCGAGGTTTGTAATTTTGTTATAAAAACACTTATATCTTGTCTATTTTTTAAATTTTATTGGAATATTAGAATTTTACGCATGTTTGTGCGGTGTCGGCTAGTATCGACAGTGGCGCAAGAAGTTTCGACCACCGTAGAGATACTGCACAGCAAATCGGTATCACGAGGTGCCAATGAGATGCAAGGAAGAAGCCGTGACTCCCGTAGTTCCGAGCCGCGACCGCTGCGCCTCTGCCCTGAAATAGCGTCGCCAGATGCCAGCAGGCAGTTCTGTTCGAGGTCGGATCCTGCCCACTTCCAGGAAGTTCCGCTCGGTGTATTGTCGTTGTGCTATCTACTCCCCGTGACAACCCGTGTCAAACGTCGGACCATTCTGAACTTGTATCATTTCGCCACTCAGTAATCGTGGCTCATTTACTGTGTCCTGAACCGCAAGTCAACGTGTGCAGTTTCATACCTTTAGCCGAGCCTGGCGAGCAAAGAAAAGTTCCGCTATAATTAATTATTACTTATTCAGAGAGTTCTAATTAACGGTAATATTACTAGCCACCTCATTGTCCAAGAAGTCGGATACAGTAGTACATAGTCGACTTCTGACGCCATCTAGCGATGATCGCCTCAAGCAGCTAATCGAACTTAGCGGCCGATAGTTACTTCTTGAATGCGGTATTTCAAACATACACTTACAAAATGTGCTTTTCAAATGTTGTTTTTCTGGATCGTTCTAATAGTTATCAACGACAGCATAACGCTCATATACCACATTGTAATAACATAATCAGGATGATCTCTGCGATGAGGTAATACAAATACTAATTAAATTGTCAATTACCATGTTTTAGCGGGATAAAGTCGTACACAAGACAATACCTCCTACGTATTTATTCTTTCTGGTGGATAGTTCTGATTGATGTAAATATTCTCTTATTCTCACGGCCCCTTTCTTATCTTAATGTATATATTTTTCAGTTTTATGATACTTGTTCTATTTGGTTAGTTATGAACAATATAAAGTTCAAATGGCTCTGAGCACTATGAGACTCAACTTATGAGGTCATCAGTCCCCTAGAACTCAGATCTACTTAAACCTAACTAACCTCGGGACATCACACACATCCATGCCCGAGGCAGGATTCGAACCTGCGACCACAGCGATCTCACGGTTCCAGACTGTAGCACCTAGAACCGCTCGGCCACTCCGGCCGGCAACAATATAAAGTTATTTTATCCCCGCTCTGTATGGATGTTGTCAGTTTTTAAAAAGATCTTAAGGAAGTGGTGAGCCGTCATGGCAATTACACTAATCAAGAATCTTTTTATGGTGCATATCCTGCAATTTTTTATACACTTCTGTACTTTGCTATAATTTTATGTGCAGTTTTGTATTTTGGATCTGTAATGTGCTTCCTGTAAAAAAGCTATTGTACCTCGCTGCATTCTCATGTGCAATTTTGTAACTTAGATCTGAAGATAACCCTTGTGTAGCTGAAACTACTCACCAAAATAAAAAATTATTTTTCATCTTGATACCAAGGATGTTAAAATCTTAACATAAAAACTCGGTACTCCAGTTGGTAATTGTCGTGCTTCGTAAAAAGCAAACTCTACGAGCTAACTGAAAGCATTGAAACTCAAATCGTTATAGGTACTGAAAGTTGTCTAAATCTGGAGATACATTTAGCTGTCATTTTTAGAAAGGACCTAACGATATTCAGAATAGTTAGTTTAAACACAGTTGATGGTAGAGTGTATATTGCCGTCAGGAGTAGTTTACTTTGTAAGAAAACTAAAGTAGATATTTCCTGTGAGTTAGTATGGATAGAGGTTACACTTGACAACCGGGATAAATCAGTAAAAGGTTCATTTCAATCGCCCCTACTCCAGTGATCCAAATGGAAATGAGCGTTTGGCGTCTTTGGCGGGGAGGTCCCTTGCCAGGCAGGTCCGGCCGCCTTGGTGCAGGTCTTATTACATTCGACCCCACATTTGGCGACCTGCGCGCCGGAGGGGAATGACAACGCAACACCCAGTCCCTGAGCGGAGAATATCTCCGACCTTGCCGGGAATCGAACCCGGGCCCGTAGGACGGCAATCCGTCACGCTGACCATTCAGCTATCGGGGGAGACACTCCACTGATGCAATTGAAGAAGAGTTCAAAGGAAAGTTGTGTCTCATTTCAGTTAGGTACCCCACCCATACAACTGTACACTATGTGCTGAAATGTATCCTGACACCTGGCTGAAAAAACTTACAAGTTATTGGCGCCCTCCATCGGTAATGCTGGAATTCAATATGGTGTTGGCCCACCCTTAGCCTTGATGATAGCTTCCATTCTCGCTGGCGTACTTTCAGTCACGTGCTGGAAGGTTTCGTGGGGAATAGCAGCCCGTTCTTCATGGAGTGCTGCACTGAGAAAAGATATCGATGTCGGTCGATGAGGCCTGGCACGAAGTCGGTGTTCCAAAACATCACAAAAGTATTCTATAGGATTCAGGTCAGGACTCTGTGCAGGCCAGTCCATTTCAGGGACGTTATTGTCGTGTAACCACTCGACCACAGGCCGTGGATTATGAACAGGTGCAACCGCCATCCCCGAATCGCTCTTCAACAGTGGGAAACAGAAAGGTGCTTAAAACATCACTGTTGGCCTGTGCTGTGATAAGTGCCACTCAAAACAACAAGGGCGGCAAAATACGACCATACCATAACGCAACCGCCTCCGAATTTTACTGTTGGCACTATACACGTTGCCAAATGACGTTCACCGGGCATTCGCCATACCCACCCTCTGCCATCGGATCGCCACCTTGTGTACCGTGATTCGTCACCGCACACAACGTTTTTCAACCCTTCAATCGTCCAATGTTTACACTCCTTACACCAAGCAAGGCGTCGTTTGGCATTTACCTGCGTGATGTGTGGCTTATGAGAAACCGCTCGACAATGAAGTCCAGGTTTCCTCACCTCCCGCATAACTGTCTTAGTACTTGCAGTGGCTACTGATGCAGTTCGTAATTTCTGTGTGATGGTCTGGATAAATGTTTGCCATTACACACTACGGCCCTCTTCAACTGACGGCGGTCTCTGTCAGTCAACAGACGAGGTCGGCCTGTACGCTTTTGTGCTGTACGTGTTCCTTCACGTTTTCACTTCACTATCACATTGGAAACAGTGAACCTAGGGATGTTTAGGAGTGTGGCAATCTCGCGTACAGACGCATGACACAAGTGACAATCATCTGACTGCGTTCGAAGTCCGTGAGTTCCGTGGAACGCCCCATTCAGCTCTCTCAGGATGCCTAATGACTACTCAGGTCGCTGATATTGATTACCTGGCAGTAGGTGGCAGCACAATGCACCTAATATGAAAAACGTATGTTTTTGGAGGTGTCCGGATACTTTTGACTACATAATGTACTTGGAGGTAGTAGATGATCACTTCTGGTAATGGGCAGGAATTCACTGACATTAACATCAGCATCTGCCATTCTGACATCATAAGATTTGGACAATTGCACGAACGCCATTACATCATTGGTCCTCAAATTCTCTAATCATTGTGTTACTGCCCTGCCCTGACAAGTCCAACCCTATCATCTGCCACCTGACCCTCCCACCCTTTGTAACTCTGTGCACCTCTGCTCGTCGATGTCATCGTGTAGTCTGCCAATGGCATACAAGGTCAGCTCCCCAAACTTATATCAGTTTTAATTTTTATACTTCAATTGCATGTCGGTCAAATTTTCTGTCTGTATTATGCCCAGTATGAAACGACACCAGCAGCAGCAGTGATCAGCTGTGAAGAAGAAGACTACCAGTAAGTATTTTGTCTATCTGTCTCTAGTTATTATTAATGTTATTATTATGTGTTTTGATATATTTTGGGCTTTGTTATTATTGTTACAAATGAGGACATGCAGGTGTGGCTTTCTGAACTACAGGAGCAGCAGGAGCAGCAACAGCAGAAGCAACAGCAGCAGTAGCAGTTACTGTCCCAACCATCTGGACCTGGTGTTGTTCGACTGTGTTGTAGCACAGCCATAGCAGCCACCAGAATTTGAGTCTCATCTAAATTCTTGCAAATTACTGCTATTCACCAATACATACAATTTGATAGCAAGTGGATCTAAATATGTGAATGTAGGCCTAAATCCCCACAATGCTTTTAATGTGGTGATTGAGATGGAGAACGTTCATAGTCTTCGTAGTGCAGTATGCATGGTGCAAATGAGACTAACTGTGTAATAGAATAGAGTTCATGGAGGCAAAGGTGACGACTGACTACAACTCCTCTCGTATTCGAATTAACATTGGCATGTTAAAAGGTAAGATGTAATCTGAAGATGCAGTCACGTACATTAAACATTCAAGAGTGGTGAATTTAAAAATCCTGTACAATGCGTTACTGATGTGGAAGACAGACTGAGTCACTGGTGTCCTTGTATTAGACCTGCATACTCAGACATTATTGACTATTTGTGTTTGAAGTGTGTGAATGTAAATTGGTTAGAACAGTGTATAAATGCACCAAGATATGCTTCTGAAAAGTCTGTAAGCATAAAATCTGTGGAGACTGAATTTGCTGAATGTAATTGCACCTATAGGCCTGAATGTGATTCAAGGCATGTAGGAAAGAACAATTTGGACAATAATGTATAACTGAGTGGTTGTGTGTCTTATATGCAGGATGTTAGAGGTATAAGTGCATCTGTTTTTATTTGCTACTGATGAGAGTGTATTGAACAACATTACATCACTATTTACATGATTGCAGACTAACAATTATAGCTATTAGGAGAACAATGTTTTCATACGGATTAGTACCTCCAAATACATGTGGCAACTACTATTTCCATGGGCAGCAGGTCAGATGTCGAAGTGTGAAGATATGGCCTCAAATTGATTACTCTATAGTGACAAGTGTAGTTCATTCAGTGGTGCAGTTATTAGCCTACTGTACAGAAAACCTCAGGTAGTAAATTATCCGACGTGTTTGCAGGGAGACTGTTCGATGCTGAGAGAAATCAACTAATACACGGTAGTGGGTTTGTGTTAGTGTACCAATGATCATGACATCTGCAACTATGCCACTAATATAATAACAATAATAATAGTAATATACAGTTTATAAGTACACATAGTGTGCAGTCATTCACAGGCGTATGCACATACACACACAACTATGACAAACACTTCATCTAGCTATTACACACACACGCGCACACACACACACACACACACACACACACACACACACACACACACACACACACACACACTTTCACTCGAGTGGATAGTGTGAAAATGGGAGGGTCCTGACCTCATCTGCATATATAAAGCGTTTCTCATCATGACATTACAGACTAACTTTCAGTGGCAGTGCAGTATTCCCCTCACGTCATCTAGACCAGACACCATATGTGGAGATGAATCATTAGTGTGCATACACTCCTTGTAGCCTTTGATCGTAAGAGCCTGTGAGGCCACACAGTGCATACGCTTAGACTATATTTAGATGACAATTGCATCTATACAGTATGCATGCATTTCTGATCTGAACCCCTACAATCTCCACACTCAGTCAGCCGTGTGACTAATATTTCATCAGGCCAAAAACCTCCTTGTTCTGAGGTGTCACGCCAAAAGGATTACCTGTTGCGTATCCAAATGTATGGAATTCCTCAGGACTGTACCTAATTACTTCATATGTATCAAAAAATAGTTCAAATGGCTCTGAGCACTATGGGACTTTACATCTATGGTCATCAGTCCCCTAGAACTTAGAACTACTTAAACCTAACTAACCTAAGGATATCACAACACCTAGTCATCACGAGGCAGAGAAAATCCCTGACCCCGCCGGAAATCGAACCCGGGAACCCGGGCGTGGGAAGCGAGAACGCTACCGCACGACCACGAGCTGCGGACAACATATGGATCACAGCCTTTCACCCAGTAGAGGAAACTGCATATATCTGTATGAAGTAACTTCAGGCCGCGAAGTTTGGTTTTGCAGACTCGTAGTAGATTCGTTACATGTGGTGTCTGTGGAGGTCCAGAACACACGTACTAATATAGACTGGCTTCGTGAACTCCAGTGAAACCTTAGGCATCTCCACAGTGACTAGTCCTCTTTTAAAGATTGTAGCCCACTAAAAATTTGGCCTGGTGATGCAATATCTTGTGCCGTAATACCCATTCCAGTGGTAAACTAAACGAATTTCCTGCTGGTTTCTAAAATTCTCCATGATTTTGCCAAAAACTTAGTTATTCAATAATTTGTAAAAATATTATTCAAAATTACATTGTGAGAGCCCTCTTTTATGTCTTGACATCAATGTACTCCTTTAGCCAGGAAAGCTAGTAGAAGTCAATTCCACAGGTGATTCTAAGTCGTTACTTGCGGCGTTGCTGGAGGTGTCTACAGTAGAGAATATATCTCTGCTTATTCCCTAGCATTGTCATCATCTTGGTGACGGGACTCTTTTACGGGACTATGTGGTCTGGACACAGCAGTTAGTCACTTTGCGTGTCATGTAAATTGGCAGGATATTCCAGATATGCCTCCAAGAGAAATTCCAGACCAGTTTCAGCAGCCAGACGACAAATCTTTTCTCCCAATCTGACGATTTCATCAGAACCCTCCAAACAGCACAGTTTGCCACATGGCATGCCTCTAGAGATATTTTACATTCAAGTAAAGGATATTACTTGAGTCCTCAGATGGTCTGTGCTCCTCCTCACTCATTCACTGGTTACTCGCCTTGGTGTATTTGTGAATGCACTGGCAAAAACCCCAACGATTCCCACTTTCGAAAAACGGAAATGTATCAACGTCAGTCAATAGTTAGATGCTGATATGTGCCATTTTTAACATAGCGTGTCTTGAAATCCCTGGTGCTGTTTACAAGAATGTAGGATCCATAGTGTATGTTCCAAGCCATACACTTTGGAATCTCTCAGGAACGTCACAGAGCAACCACACATCTACCTCCATGTACAGTTTAGCATATCCCTCTATGACAGAGATGTTGAGCTCCCTCCAAACATTCACCACATGGTTATACTCTACATACATTACGGCAGTGATGATGATGATGTTCTAGGTCGATGGGGTCGCTCGACATTATGGTCATCAGAGCTCTGACGAAAAAAAAAATGGGTTCAAATGGCTCTGAGCACTATGCGACTCAACTTCTGAGGTCATCAGTCGCCTAGAACTTAGAACTAATTAAACCTAACTAACCTAAGGACATCACACACACCCATGCCCGAGGCAGGATTCGAACCTGCGACCGTAGCGGTCACGCGGTTCCAGACTGAAGCGCCTTTAACCGCACGGCCACACCGGCCGGCGAACGTCTGACGAAAAGTCAGCATGGAAATCTCATGGGTGAGGAAGAAGGCTGTCCCTCATTTCGGCAGTGCCTGTGAGTTTATTGATAAATGACGGGTATGTGTCGTGGCACTTGGTACTTCAAGTTACATGGATTGTGAGCAGCACCACAGAAGTTCCCTGTTAGATGATGGTAGTCTCTCAATGGAGTTTCCACTTTTCTGTCGTATACCAGCTCACAAAAATGACATTCTGCTACCTGCTTGCATACGACATCATTCCCCTGTAATAATAATAATGTTGTGTGGCTAGGGCCTCCCGTCAGGTAGACCGTTCTCCTGGTGCAAGTCATTTGATTTTATGCCACTTCGGCGACTTGCGTGTCGATGGGGATGAAATTATGATGATTAGGTCAACACAACACCCAGTCCCTGAGCGGAGAAAATCTCCGACCCAGCCGGGAATCGAACCCGGGCCCTGAGGATTTACAGTCCGTCGCACTGACCACTCAGCTACCGGGGGCGGACATTCCCCTGTGATTTGGTAAATAGAATATTTATAGCATAAAGACCATCAACACCTGACAAAAGTCTTTTATGACTCATTATCCTCCACATCCACCACTGCTGCACGCGTAAAAGCGTGCCGAGCTACAAATGCCTCAGATGACACCACTGGCATCACCTCATCGAGCCTCATCGCACCAGCCAATGCATACCACACTAAAGGACCTGCATCACTCAAAGGTACCACACAACAACGTCGCATCCTGTCAACCCCCTTCCCACAACCATCCTTCCCTCCAACAGCCATTAAACAACCAACAGATCGAAAAAACACCGATAACAATTCCTCATCCACACAAAAAAACACAAATTGATTCCGACAACATCCGACGTTTGGACACAACTCCTGCCCCTGTAACACCTTCTCCTACCATCCATACCTTTGTCATTCCCAACCCAGGTCAGAAAATCCTCAAAAGCAAATCATTCATCCTCGAAATCAAAAAATACCTACCAAGCCTCCACGTCCAACAAATCATCCCTTCAAAAGATTCTGTATTACCTATGTCTCTCAGCCCCAACTGCCTCAGTGACCCTTTCTTCAAAATTCCTGCTATTATCTTCGGTTACAAAGTCCCTGAAAGACCTATTACCACAATACCCCGCGCCACACAACGCCGACATCCCCGTAGTCATCCCACCTTCACCACAATGATCGGTAAAGTCAACGTCGAGATCACAGATGATGACACAGTATCCAAACTGAGCAACAACCGGAATATAGAAGTTCAAAAAACCCTTCAAATCAACAATGATCATGGTCCCTTAAGTCATCCATGCATTTACTGAATTTGCCACCACCAGAGACCTTCTCCTTAAAGAGGGAGCCCTGATACATCACCACAGCCACAAGACTGAACCCCCTAAATCCCATCCCCAGTCCTATCACTGCCAAAACTGTGTTCTATACAGTGACCACCTATCCACAGAGTGTAAAAACTCACCTACCTGTCGACATTGCAATGTCTTCAGTTTCCTTAAATGTGGTCCTACACTAGCTTCCCCTCCTACCTGCAACACCTGCAATGAAACCCACGCCGTCTATTCTGTGAAATTCAAAGCCAAGCCCGAACCAACCAAACAGGAACTCACTGTCCCAATCCATCCCACTGATACCCCAATTGATCCTAGCATTTCCCTCCAGCCTACTCCACCGATGAAAACATCATCAAATTCATATCTGTTGTTCTCCAAAACATTCATACATTCCAGCGTACTCACATCCTTCAACGAATCTTCGTTGCTACCTGCTCCATCCCTCATGTCAACACTCAAGCCGCCTAATCACACAACCAGGTCCATTTCTTCTTCACCCACCTCAACGCCCTAGTTTAAGGTTTTTCTAGCCCTAATGCACACATACCACCGCTACTTTCCTAGTAATTGTGCAACAGCAGTACAAAATCTTGTACCACAGCACATGTACCCTGTCCTCCAGTTAATTTAATGCATACCCTGTCCCAACACCATTTGCATAGCCTTAGTCTTAATTAAACATTCCTCCAACCATGTCACACCTCTCCCTATATCCTCCACCTTCCCCTAGCCAGAGGTGGAGCTACAATTGACCACCACTAGAACATCATTGTGTTTCCACAACCATCATGCAATATTCCCACTGGACACTTTATCCTTATCCTCTTTTTACAAATCATAACCGTTACCTGTGCCACCATCAACATCTGATCTCATCACACTTTCCCCTATGACTTCCTCACCGTCATAGATCATAGCTTTTCCCCCTACATTACAGCTGTTGACCTTCCCCGCAGTACTCTGGCAGTGGCATCAGTTTACAGACTCCTTGCAAGCTGACGTTGTTCACATCCCACAACACACCTAAAACCAACACTATCTCCGATGTTGTCCTAGCATCTCCCAACCTTCTTGGACGTCTTACTGCAGTGGTCCTCGATGAGACTGGAAGTGACCACCTACCTGTATTCCTCACAATCTCCTACACACAACCTCATCCTTGCGGACCCATCTTAATCACCTTCCAAGAGTTTTGCAGAACTTCTCCCATTCCAACTGGAATGCCCACTGGTAATCCATAGAAAGCCAAGCTGGAAGCTACTCCACGACCTTCCAATAACATGACGTTATCCCTCATGCTACATACTGCAGTAGACATTGTCAGACGCTAAATGCACCCACAATCCTACCAAGACCATATATCCTCACTAACCCACCCTCCCTCACAAGCTTTTCTGCTCCTCTGAGAATCCCTACTGCATTTACCACTCCTCCTTCCATAGTCCTGACGGGGATACAGTCACACACCACCGGAAAATACACGTACATATCAGTAATTTGTTAAATGCATATATATATATATATATATATATATATATATATATATATGTGTGTGTGTGTTTACAGTCTACGTAAGTATTGTATGCAGATCGTTGGTATTTGTGTGTGTGAGTGATTCACTACGTTTCGAAGACTATCTGACGTTACACGAATAAAAGAAAAAAATAAGAAGAAACACACATCATCTACATGTTTAGTCGTGTTACAGCTCTCCTCTTGTAAAGCTTTATGTCGAGGTGGTTGGTCATATTTATTACGATACTTCACAGCTGAGTGACTCACTGTGCGTTGTTTGAGAAATTTGCTGTGAATTACGAGTGTGAATTGGGACTGCTAATCTGAGGGAGACAGCAATTGGCGATCGGACGTTTTCTTCATATTTCGAAATGCGTCCCACAACGATCTATAGAAGTATTTTGAAATCTCATGCTTGCGTCTACAATAAATTTCTGAACCCCATTGAAGAAGATCGTCCACACGTCTTTATGATCTTCAGTAGGTCTAAATCCTCTTCTCGCGAGTGGAGATTGATTTACCAGTCTACTGCATAATTTCAATGTGCCCAAACACCACCACGCAGAGAATCGTGTCCGCATATTCTTTTTCACAAGGAAATCAAGAAGCTATATAAGAGTCATTTACTGCGCTGCAGCAAAACGGACTTTATAAAAACGAAGTGAAGATTCATCCCTTTACTCTGTACAGAAATAGTTGAAAACCACAGGTTCTGGACTCGCATGTTTTTTTTCGAAATGCTGTGGTTCTGAAAACATTCCATGCAATTGGATGTTACTTAGGTTACTTGCATATCCCTAATCAGATATCAAACTGGGAATGGGTAGCTACAGTGTAACGTGGAACCTGATCCACGTTCTGTTTCTGGCGCATCTCTGGGTTTAATCGCAGAGTGAAAAATATTGAGGAACCTGACGCTCGATTCTACAACTTTCAAGGTTTTAATCAAACTCTCCATCGCAACACCGTTTCTCCGGCTACGAATAATCTCTGCTGATCCCTCGAGTTATGGCAGCTGTTCGGTAGACGGCTGTAGCACTTTTCACAGATTAATTTTAATTCATCATCAAGCCGACAATTTGTACGAAATGTTAGTAACTTGCATACAAGAACCTCCTTCGTGAATCAGTGTATCGACTAATGATAGCTGCATCAAAAATCCTACAGCAACCTGAAATTAGACTACACATACAGACGGACTCTAGGTCCCGACTTCAGAGAGAGAAAGAGAGAGAGAGAGAGAGAGAGAGAGAGAGAGAAGAGAAGATGCTACAAGTCTCGTCTATACGCCTCATACTCGAGTTCTCACCATCATCAAATGGAACACGTCCTCTCACCCTCCCCCCCCCCCCCTCTACACCTATTCCCCATTACCTACAGTATCCTCTCCCACAACAGCGGTAACCCATAGATCTGTCTCATCCCCAGCTCACCCTATATTTTCTGTTTCAGCCATGACTCATCATCTTCCACATCTACAAATGCTGCACACATAACAGCCTGCCGAGCTGCAGCTGCCTCAGATGACATCATGGCATCACCTCATTAAGCCTCATCGCTTGTGTGTGTATGTACGTGTGTGTATATAATATCACATGATATTTCTTGACTGCTGTGATGTGCATGTTTTATATTTGCTTCATGACCTGGAATTGCCATCTCTGTGAGCATTGTTTGGAGGCAAGCTTTTGCACCTCGAATGCTGTGAGCACCATTGGTGTCAACAACATAATTGTAGGAGCTGTTGTTGAAGTAGCAATCGTTGCCCTACGCCTCATGAGTTGATGTGTGTCTGTCGAATCGCCATGGCTCATCATCATCTATTCTAGGCCTGTCTGGCTATCATCCTCAGCCATGCAGGAGCAGCTCCACAGCTTGCGTTGTTAATGAACACCAGATAAATCACACAGCTGCGTTATATAATTCTGTGGTTGCTGATGCTTTCAAGTACAGGAACTTTCAGTCCCGTATTGATTAAACCAATGTGGAGTATCGAGGTCTGGCTACCTTCCTTCATGTTTGCTGAGCAGTGTGAGAAAATGAGCTCCCTGAAATCATCATGGTCAGCTGTGTGTCCTGCCATCAGCTGCAAAGCTCTTCTCTACTGTGTGCCGACAAATCACCTTCCAAAAGAAGGCAGTAATGCTGAAGATAAAAGCATCGTCTAAATTTCAGGGAAGGATAGCGTGATATCACAGAGACAGTCAATTGCTTGGCGGTATGGAAGTTTTACCAAGAGCTTCATACTGAGCCATTTTTCTGATATGAAGGGAAGATCGTCTGGTAGAGCACTCAGCGATATATTCCACTTTGACACATTCTCGCCACATGTTTATGATTTTGTTTCATCCACATTCCAAAAGAAATTGGCGTTAAACACGCGTATATTAATGTCCATTGATGTTTACGTCTCGATGTAGACGAGAAAAAACAAGTCAGAAGATGTGAAGGATAAGGTAGTTCGGCTCCTCTACTTTTCCAAAGTAGCTGGTCAGCGTCCCTAATATGTAGGTTAATTGTTTTTCTCTTAAGGTGAGAAGCATCATTACATCTAGGTTGAGAACACGTCCCAACTACATTCTACCCAACAGAGCAAAAAAAGGGGAATAAATAACATTTTTGCCAGAGGTGCCTCAACTCATTTACTTAGCTTGAGTATTTAGAAAGACATCCGAATGACTGCTCGAGCCAGGGGCAGATACATGTGCAAATGCACACTAGGAATAGAAAGTTCTTAAAGTTTAAGATCGCCCAACAGTAGGAACACTGACCCTTTCATGTACGTTCTTGCTCTGAGTGCTTACTAGTTCCTTTGATGCGCTGTGTCTCTCATACTACCTTCACAGAATGACATACGTATGCAGCAGTGGATCAAATTGTGTGCTCACAGGATTCCAGTCTCAACAAATTCAAATCATACATTAGGGATAATCCTGCATTAATCTGGTTAGGGATATGCAAGTATCCTAAGTAACATCCAATTGCATGGAATGTTTTCAGAACCACATCATTTCGAAAAAAACATGCGAGTCCAGAATCTTGCAGGATTATCCCTAATGTATGATTTGAATTTGTTGTGTCATCATCTGTGATCTCGACGTTGACTTTACTGATCATTGTGGTGAAGGTGGGATGACTACGGGGATGTCGGCGTTGTGTGGCGCGGGGTATTGTGGTAATAGGTCTTTCAGGGACTTTGTAATCAAAGATAATAGCAGGAATTTTGAAGAAAAGGTCACTGAGGCAGTTGGGGCTGAGAGACATAGGTAATACAGAATCTTTTGTAGGGATGATTTGTTGGACGTGGAGGCTTGGTAGGTATTTTTTGATTTCGAGGATGAATGATTTGCTTTTGAGGATTTTCTGACCTGGGTTGGGAATGACAAAGGTATGGATGGTAGGAGAAGGTGTTACAGGGGCAGGAGTTGTGTCCTAACGTCGGATGTTGTCGGAATCAATTTGTGTTTTTTTGTGTGGATGAGGAATTGTTATCGGTGTTTTTTCGATCTGTTGGTTGTTTAATGGCTGTTGTAGGGAAGGATGGTTGTGGGAAGGGGGTTGACAGGATGTGACGTTGTTGTGTGGTACCTTTGAGTGATGCAGGTCCTTTAGTGTGGTATGCATTGGCTGGTGCGATGAGGCTCGATGAGGTGATGCCAGTGGTGTCATCTGAGGCATTTGTAGCTCGGCACGCTTTTACGCGTGCAGCAGTGGTGGATGTGGAGGATAATGAGTCATGGCTGAAATAGAAAATGTAAGGGGGGATTCAGAAATTTCTTGTAGATACATACATGAGATTTCGAAACACTTCTGTAGATGTTTGATGGACGCGTTTCGAAACATGACAATGTCAGAGTGCCAATTTCTGCTTTCATCTGATTAGCAGTCGCATTTCATACGAGTCATTCGCTGAAAATTTTTCGAACATCGTCCAGTGAGTTACTCAGCTTTGAAGTATCGTAATAAGTATAACCAATACAACCATCTACTCATAAGACTGTGATGTGCGACACACTGTGTACTAGGCTTTAAGAGAGGAGTGCTGTAACATGAGCTCAACATGTAGATGATGCACGTTTTCTTCTTATTTTTTATTTTATTTCTGACGCGTCAGTTAGCCTTCTATACATACTGAATCACTCACACACACAAATACCCAAGACCCGCATACAATATCTACATTGATTGTAAACGTGTTACATACATCATGATGTGCTCCCATCATTGCTTTGAGATGTCCTCCAAACGCGAATTCAATACGGGATATATAAGATTCCTACCTCCAGACAACTTTCCCTGTGTGTGCTGCTTACATCGCGTGTTTTATGAAAGTGACGATATTCACTAACTTGACGTTGCTCTCTGAATTTTATTCCTGTCCCCAAACAAAATACACAACTTAAGTCATGTGGTCACAGATACTTTCCCGTGAAGAGGAAAGGTGATGTGCTCGAGTTTTGGTGCGGCACACAATTTTTAATCTTCCACCAACTTTGAATGTGCTCTTATGTTTTCCTCCTCCCAGAAAGTTTTCGAAGGAAAACGGAAAATTATATCTTTAGATGCTACTAATGAAACTGAAATTGCAGTAATGAAAAGGTTCAAAGGAAGTGAGAGGGGGTTAGGGGGGAAGAGGAGATGGACAGAGGGATGGGAGGAATTGGACACAGAGAGTGGTAAGTTGGAGATGGATCGGAGAGGGGGCAGAAAGATATGGAGAGGCAAGTCTGGCTTTAGGAGTGGAGCGGTGGGGGCGCTCGCTGTGTTTTGCTTCTTTGACACACACACAGCCTGCCTTGTTTGCTTTCTGAACTTAGACTCCGCTTGCTTGTGAGCAGCATCATATCCAACCGCTTCAAGAAAGCCACAACTGATTCACCTTTAACAATGGATATACACGACCAAAAGTGCTGGAAGTAGAACGCTTCCTCTGTGATGAGACAAAGATGCCACCATCGGGCATACTGGGAATACACTTTTCCGTTCTTAGTAATGTCATATATGTCGATATCGTTGACAATACGGCGTGTGGACTAACTCATTTCAGCCTTCCAGCCCTTCGGCATGGTTCACGCTCGCATCGCAAAAGACTGGATGCAGTTCCGTATGTACCCCATTTTGAACGGGTGCGTCAGATCCCGATTGATCTTCGTTATCATGTGCCGTCCTGTTTAAGCATCAGAGGGTGTCGCGCGGTCGTTATATACGACGGTCAACTCAAGTCCTGTTTTGGGAGTGGCAAGTAGGATCATCTCCATTCGGAATGCCTGCAACAGCGTATCACTCGACTGCTGGCCGCTATGACGCCAAGAGAGGCTCCAGCAACCGTATTGCCTGTCACTTACATGGGGCGCTCGGTCGGCGACCAACAGAGACATGTCATAAGTGACACACCCATCCGCAGAGCCTGACGGAATGGAGACGCCTGCGGCCCACCCTCCTCCTACCACATCGACCCCTGCCAACAGTGTGGCGGACACTTCTATTTAACTTTCAACATTTATCGTTCCTAAGACTGCTTTTGTGCCGGAACGTCGAGAATACCTCCCGTCGTCCGATAATGAAGGTCGAGTGCGCGACCAGCGCTCACCAAAGAAGCACAAACGGCGGCGTCGCACGAAATCTGGCGGAGACACCTCGCCTCCCATCCGTGATTGGTTATACCTCGGTGACTGCTCAAGATGAAGGGGACAACGACGTTGCTTTTGCAGATGGACCAGCAGTGACCAGTGCAGTGCCTAAGCAAACTGACGATGTGGAAAAACTTCGTATCACTGGCGGCTCGGCTGTCCTACCGCCGTCATCGGCTGTGTATGCGATAGATCGTATGGACACATATGAAGCGCGGACAACATCGGCATGGAGTAACGACATCGAGAACGCACTGGACCCCGCGCAGGTGCTTGCGACACCCGCGACCTATCTGTAAACGCGTGGCCGTGGATTCCAGGGACACCTTGCGAGCGGCGCTAGCGGTTGCCCCCCTTCTGCTGTTTACCGGCTGGATTCAACCATGCGGCGGGCCACAGCTTCAGATGTACCGAGTGGCTATGACTTACATCAACAACATTAGTACTCGGGTGAATTTCCATCTTCTGCTGGAAATGATTTGGCCCTCCTACACTGACACCGCGCTGCTTCCAGGGCTGCACTTGGCCACCTTGCCGAATGTGGCCGGTTACGCCTTTACACCTCTCCTGGTGCCGACATTGAAGCCGAAGCAGCCACGTATGTTCACGAGAGCATATTATTTGAACACATGGACGTGCCATCAACGAGGGGTATGGTACTTACCGTTATGGGAATCCACACTGCAAATGTGTATGCCCCATCTGGTTTTGGCTGTAGAAGGGACGGAGCTTGATTTCACTCTGAGGGAATCGTTCCCCTCTTTTTTCGCCGCAACGAACATTGTCAGCTTTACGGCGACTTCAATTGTCTTTTACTTTGGAAGGACCAACGACCACCCTTCAACCCCTGCCAGAAACTTTGCTTTGCCGTTCGCGACCTTTCCGTCTGTGACACATGTGAGATTCGACATGGCGATGCACAAGGCTACACATATTAGATGGGCCACTCTGTTAGTCGCTTGGATGGGATTTCTGTTTCGCAGGGGCTCGTCGGTGCTATCCAAGATGTAGAACGCTGGCTCTTGGCGTTCTCGGACCACTGTGCAGACGTCAGTACCATCCTCCTCCAATGGTAGACAGTGTGGTGCAATCGTCTGCTGTGGAAGTTAAACAGCACACACCTTAACAATCCTGACTGCTGGCGGCGTGTAGCGGTGTTCTGGATAGTGGGTGATCGCCAGCTTCCAGCATATACGACGACGATGGCTTGATGGCTGGAGTGCGCCAAGCCTGCAATACCGTGAGCCTTGATGCAGTTTGGCACGGAGATATCTGCATGGAATCGCCATACAATATTTTCTACCGCCGCACGGGATTAGCCGAGCGGTCTAAGGCGCTACAGTCAATGACTGTGCGGCTGATCCTGGCGGAGGTTCGAGTTCTCCCTCGGGCATGGGTGTGTGTGTTTGTCCTTAGGATAATTTCGGTTAAGTAGTGTGTAAGCTTAGGGACTGACGACCTTAGCAATTAAGTCCCATAAGATTTCACTCACATTTTAACATTTTTATTTTCTACTTCACTGTGCTTCGTGACCATAATACGCAAGCAGCCTCTCTGACCATTCAGATGGATTGCAACAGGATCAAGGCTCACACAGTTGCACAGACCCGTCGCAGATTGCAGGAGTTGTCGTGAGGACTCGCCATCAAGATACGGTGAGGCAGGAAGACCCCTCAATGCACCACATCGTGATTGACAGGAAGCACTGCTGACCACAATTGTCACTCGTGGGGAACACTTAGCCACCAACCAGGTAAATAACATGACTGGCTTTGTGGAACATTTGCGCCATATCTACCAGTGCGAGCAACATGATGTTCATGACTTGTCGATTGTTTTGTCTCACATCAGTCGCACCATCTCCAGTATCCAAGCAGAAGCCCTGGTGGAGGACATCACCTGTAATGACGTCAAGGTTGTGATATCTTAGGGTGCTCCAAATGGTTCAAATGGCTCTGAGCACTATGGGACTTAACATCTATGGTCATCAGTCCCCTAGAACTTAGAACTACTTAAACCTAACTAACCTAAGGACAGCACACAACACCCAGCCATCACGAGGCAGAGAAAATCCCTGACCCCGCCGGGAATCGAACCCGGGAACCCGGGCGTGGGAAGCGAGAACGCTACCGCACGACCACGAGATGCGGGCTAGGGTGCTCCAAACAAGTCGCCTGGTTCGGGTGGTCTTCCTGAGGAATTTTTCCAGGCTTTCCAGGACTCGGCTGCAATGTTCGGCAAACTGTTGACGATAGCTACCACAGTTCCACCGCCATTAGTCGAATGAATTATCATCCCAATTCACAAGCCATCGCAGGGTAATGCAGTTGCCCATTATGCCCCCTAAACTTAACCAAAGCTAGCTACTAGATATTTGCACATTTTTTTGCAACACGATACCGTCGGATCCTTCCGAGTATAATATCCATAATATCCACAGAACAAACAACGCCAGGTGGATCTGTCAGTGCCCAGATGGCCACTGTTCAATATCATGATGTGATTGCTCTAGCAGCAACGTGCAATCTCCGTGCAGCACTGGTGGCTATCAATTTTGACAGCGCTTTTGATTGGGTATGACATAGTTACCGCTTTGCTGTCATGGAGCGAGCGGATGGGCTTCTCGGCCCCCTTCACTGGTACCCTACGACATCACTACGTCAGCGCCGGCTTCCTTGTCCAGACTAATGGTTGTATCACTGGATCGGTACCAATACACCATCCCTTACGACGGAGAAGCCGACTATCGATGCTCCTCTGTGTTCCTGCTCTGGAGTCATTATTGGGAGTCTCATGGCGCACTTGACAGGATTCACACTGCGGCAATACATGTTTATTGTCATGCCTATGCAGACGAACTGTTGCTGCTGGTGGATCATGGGAAGCGACCACAAGCATACTTGATCTGATGTCCATGTGGCAAACAGTTCTTTGGGAGTTGCCAAATCTACAGTGATGCTAACTGGCCACACTCACACGAGAGGAACAAGGTCCCGCAAACCTGTCCGATCTCCCGCGAGCCGGTCGGCCGCAAACAGCGATGACCTCTGCAATGTTCTAAAGTGTGGACATTCTAATTCGAAGTGATCGACGGATCACAAACACCTCGCTACACTACTGAACATCTCAGTTGTTAGTGCTGGCACACTCGCCCATCAGTTGGGGTACTCAAAGGTGGCACTCTCAAGAAATTGAAGAAACAACTTCAGCGTCGTCACGAAAATGCAAACGAATTTCTGCTTCTCCATGACAACGCAAGGCGTAACGCAAGTCTACGCACCCGAGAACAGCTGGCAGAACTTCATTGTTCTTCTCCATCCACCCTACACCCTTGATCTCGCGCCTTCCTACTTCCATCTGTCTGACCCGGTAAATGTAGCTCTCCGCTGGAAGCATTGCGTGAATGATTGGGAGGTTACTGATGCAGCAAGACGTTGATTCCTACGTCGACCAGTAAAGTGAAACCATGAAGTAATATAGGCCCTCCCAGTGAAATTTTGTAAGCCAGTCGCATCGAACTGAGATTAAAGCGAAAAGTAGGGTTTTGTTGCCAAAATAGTGGAGAATAATATGGTGTTTTGGAATCCAGAATAAAACCAACCTGCTTTCAGAAAAAAAGTGTTGCGTTACTTATTGAACACCCCTCGTATTTATCCCACTCAGAAACAATTGCCGACTCAAATATTACTACTCAATTCAGTTATCTTTCTTAGTATAAACTCAGTTTTAAGGGAAAAAAAAATGGTTCAAATGGCTGAGCACTATGGGACTTAACATCTATGGTCATCAGTCCCCTAGCACTTAGAACTACTTAAACCTAACTAACCTAAGGACATCACACAACACCCAGTCATCACGAGGCAGAGATAATCCCTGACCCCGCCGGGAATCGAACCCGGGAACCCGGGCGTGGGAAGCGAGAACGCTACCGCACGACCACGAGCTGCGGAAAGTTTTAAGGAAAATTTTAAAATCACCTACTGTTTAGTTTTTGTCCATTTCTCGTATCTGAGAAATACACACAACGCGACTGTACACCATGCGTCCCTACGCTTCAACAACTACTGCTAAATTTCGTGTCTCTCATTGTGAATGTTCGAAAGAATTTAATTTACTGTTGTTTAGTGACACAATCAGGTTGGAGAAAAGCGGGCTATGAATGTCAAATGTTGCTGTGTGGCAGTAACAGTCAGAGTGGCCCATAGTGCTTCTCAGTCGCGGCTGGAATGCTGATTATTCTTAGTGTTTTACTGTCTATGGTAACACATATCGCTAAAACGAATATCGCAAAAGAGAAATTTGTGAGCACTCTGTCGAACAGGCACGTAAAATTCTGCTTTAAAAATTATTTTGTAACGGGAAACAAACCGATGTCTGAACGTGGCATGAAAGACGTGATGAGCAGTATTTGTTTGGAGTGACTGCAGCTACATACGCAAAAATGAAATTGCAAATGTCTGTCTAAACACCACGGAAAATGCGCCTGACGACTTTACTACGAACACCCTGTATACCATCTTTTGTGACTATAATAAAAGTATTTCGCTTTATTTTAAAGCATTTCCAGAGGTCACTATAACAGTGTGGTTTTCATCACAGATATGTTTATCCAGATCGTAATAAAACTAAAAAATACGAGCAATAAGATTAGTTCAGTACTGTTTACTAGTAGTAATTTAAAGCATGAGAACAGTGTAGTGAAGGAGACGCTACCTCAGCCACAAAAACAGAACAAAAGACGATGGCATTATCCGAAGTCAAACAAAATCAAGAAGTATAAGTGGATCTATACAATATAAAAACGAAAATATAGTCCGTGTCAGTGAAGTACGGTGTACTAAAATCGAACACCTGATTGTAACAAAAATTTTAGGAATAAAATCGTGGAAAAAACTATGTATAACAATTGTAATTTAATATTAACGTGTTTGTTTGCATGTCGTTTAAATGTAGTGGTTTAAAACATAAAACAACCAAAGATGATTTTAAATATGACGAAATATGTTTGGTCTGATTAATACTTTTATTATAATCGCAAAAGACAGTATACACATCCTATACTACTTGTATAACTGACTGGCATGTCAGTTCGCCAGTGCATTCGTGTTGCAAAGATATATTGTAAGAAGTTTTTAGTATTTGTACTTAAAGCGAAGAGGGGCAGCAGCCTATTCAGCAGTTGCAGGGGAAACAGTTTATATGATTGACTAATCTGGCCTTCTAACATCAACCAAAACGACCTTGCTGTGCTGGTACTGCGAACGACTGAAAGGAAGGGGAAAGTACTGCCGTAATTCTTCCCGAGCACATGCAGCTCTACTGCATGCCTAAATTATGATGGCATCCTCTTGCGTAAAATATTCCGGAGGTAAAATAGTCCCCCATTCGGATCTCCGGGAGGGGACTACTCAGGAGGACGGCGTTATCAGAAGAAACAAAACTGACGTTTTACGATCCCAGCATGGAAAGTCAGATCCGTTAATCGGGCTGGTAGGTTAGAAAATTTAAAAAGGGAAATGGATAGGTTGAAGTTAGGTATGGTGGGAATTAGTGAAGTTCGGTGGCAGGAAGAACAGGACTTCTGGGTAAGTGAATACGGTGTTACGAATACAAAATCAAATAGGGGTAATGAAGGAGTGGGTTTAATAATGCAAAAAAATAGGAACGCGGATTAGCTACTACGAACAACATAGTGAACGCATTATTGTAGCCAAGATAGACACGAAGCCCACATCCACCACAGTAGTACAAGTTCATACGGCAACTAGTTCAACATATGATGAAGAGATTAAAGAAATGTATGATGCATAAAAGAAATTATTCACTTAGTTAAGGGAGCCGAAAATTTAATAGTTATGGAGGACTGGAATTCAGTAGTAGGAGAAGGAAGAGAAGGTACAGTAGTAGGTGAAAATGGAATGGGGATAAGGAATGAAAGAGGAGGCCGCGTGGTAGAGTTTTGCACAGAGCATAATTTAATGATAGCTAACACTTTCTTCAAGAGTCATTAAAGAAGGCTGTGTACTTGGAAGAGACCTGGAGACACCGGAAGGTTTCTCACTGATTATATAATGAAAGATATTTCCAGGGACCGATGTCTACTCTGACCACAATTTACTGGTTATGAAATGGAGATTAAAACTGAAGAAACCACAAAAAATAGGGGTTTAAAAAGATGGGACGTGAATAAACTGAAAGAACCAGATTCTGTAGAACGTTTCAGAGGGAGCATTAGGGAATGATTGACAAAAGCAGGGGAACGGAATACTGTATAAGAAAAATGGGTAGTTATGAGAGATGAAACAGCGAACGCAGCAGAGGATCAAGAAGGTAAAAAGACGAGGGCTAGTACAAATCCTTGGGTAACACACGAGATAATTAATCTAACTGGTGAAAGGAGGAAATATAAAAATGCAGTAAATAAAGCAGGCAAAATGGAATACAAACATCTAGAAATTGATAACGGTAGGAAGTGCAAAATGGCAAAGTAGGAATGGCTAGAGGACAAATGTATAGATGTAGTAGCATATACCACTAGAGGTAACATAAATACCGCCTACAGGAAAATTAAAGAGACCTTTGGAGAAAAGAGAATCACTTATATGAATATGAAGAGCTCAGATGGAAAACCAGTCCTCAGCAACGACGGCAAAGCGGAAAGCTGGAAGGAGTATACAGAAGATCAATACAAGGGAGATATACTTGACAGCAATATTACGGAAATAGAAGAGGACATAGATGAAGACGAGATGGAAGATATGATACAGTACGAAGAATTAGAAAAAAATGGTTCAAATGGCTCTGAGCCCTATGGGACTTAACGTCTGAGGTCATCAGTCCCCTAGAACTTAGAACTACTTAAACCTAACTAACCTAAGGATATCACACACATCCATGCCCGAGGCAGGATTCGAACCCGCGACTGTAGTGGTCGCGCGGTTCCGGACTGTAGCCCCTAGAACCGCTCGGCCACCTCGGCCGGCGAAGAATTAGACAGCGCACTGAAAGATCTAAGTCACAACACGTCCCCAGGCGTAGACGGCCTTCCGTTAGAACTACTGATAGCCTTGGGAGAACGAGCCGCGACGAAACTCTTCCCTCTGATGAGTTATCTGTATGAGACAGGTGAAATACCCTCAGTCTTCAAGAAGAATGTAGTCATTCTATTCCAAAGAAAGCAGTCGCTGACAGGTGAGAAAATTATCAAACTATCACTTTAATAAGTCAGGGCTGCAGTATACCTTTACACGAATCTTTTACTGAAGAATGGGAAGACTGATAGAAGCCGACCTCGGAGAATATTTGTTTGGATTACGGAGAAGTGCGGGAACACGTGAGGCAGTACGGACCCTACGACTTCTCATAGAAGATACGTTAAGGGAAGGCAAACCACGTTTATAGCATTTGTAGACTTATAGAAAGCTTTTGATAATATTTACTGGAATACTCTCTTTCAAATTCTAAAGGAGGTAGGAGTAAAATACATGGAGCAAAAGAGTATTTACAATTTGTACAGAAACCAGTTGGCAGTTATACTAGTTAAGAGGCACGAAAGGGGAGCAGTGATCGAGAAGGGAGACAGGGTTGTAGCCTATCCACAATGTTATTCAATCTTCATGTTGAGCATTCAGTAAGCCGGCCTTTGTGGCCGTGCGGTTCTAGGCGCTACAGTCTGGAACCGCGTGACCGCTACGGTCGCAGGTTCGAATCCTGCCTCGGGCATGGATGTGTGTGATGTCCTTAGGTTAGTTAGGTTTAAGTAGTTCTAAGTTCTAGGGGACTGATGACCACAGATCTTAATTCCCATAGTGCTCAGAGCCATGAGCATGCAGTAAAGGAAAGAAATGAAAAATTTGGATTAGGAATTAAAGCCCAGGGAGAAGTTATAAGAACTTTGAGGTTTGCGGATGACATTGTAATTCTGTCAGATACAGTAAAAGATTTGGAAGAGCCGTTGAAAGGAAACGGAAAGTGATTTGAAAGGAGGATATAAGATGAACATCAATAAAAACAAAATTAGGATAATGGAATATAGTCGAATTAAATTATGTGATGCTGACGGAATTAGATTAGGAAGTGAGCAACTTAAATTATTAGATGAGTTTTCTATTTGGGCAGCAAAATATCTGGTGATGGTCGCAGTGGAGAGGATGTGAAATGTAGACTAGCAATGGCAAGAAAAGCGTTGATGAAGAACACAAATTTATTAACATCGAGTGTAGATTTAAGGTTCAAAATGGTTCAAATGTCTCTGAGCACTATGGGACTTAACTTCTGAGGTCATCAGTCCCCTAGAACTTAGAACTACTTAAACCTAACTAACCTAACTAACCTAACTAACCGTAGCGGTCGCGCGGTTCCAGACTGTAGCGCCTAGAACCGCTCGGCCACTCCGGCCGGCTATAGATTTAAGGGCCAGGATGTATTTTCTGAAAGTCTTTGTATGGAGTGTAGCCATGTATGGAAGTGAAACATGCACGATAAACAGTTTAGACAGTATGAGAACAGAAACTTTCGGAATGTGGTGCTAGTACTGAACAAAACTGGGGAGAAGTGAAATTTGTGGTAAAACCTGACTAGAAGAGGGGATCGGTTGGTAGGACACATTCTGAGACATCAAGGGGTCACCAATTTAGTACTGGAGGGAAGCGTGTGGGGTAGAAATCGCAGAGGGAGACCAAGAGATGAGTGCAGTAAGCAGATTCAGAAGGATGTAGGTTACAGTAGTTACTCGGAGATGAGGAGGCTTGCACAGGATAGAGTAGCGTGAAGAGCTGCATGAAACCAGTCTTTGGACTGAAGACCACAACAACAAAACTTAAAGCAGCTGGCAATAATAAGTTTCCAGGCTGAATCTGTAGTATATTGTACGATGGTATGGGACTTCTTCTCACTTAAACCAGTGTTGAGTGTGTTAAAAGAAGTGAATGATAGATAACCTAAAGGAAGACTCCTTTAACCGTAACTGAATCTTCGGTGACTGATGTTTCAGCTTGACAGGACCTATGGTTGATTCTGCACATACGCAACACGAATGTGAATGCAAATTCATTCAGTGACAATACAAATTTTTATGACTAGCCCACCGCGAGTCTGAACCACGCCCGGTGGTGTTGAGGGCACGTACCACGGCAATAAAATTACATAAACGGAGCAGTGGTGAAATGGATATCATTCTAGTGCCGTTACCAGCAACAAATGGGCCAATATGCTGACATAAGCAATCTGATAAAGGGCTGTTTCTTATGTCTAGGCGCCTGGGAATGAGCATTTCGGAAACGGCGAAGCATCCTGTCGTGGAAATCTGTGCAAAGTGGCTGAAAGGGCGGTGAAACCACTAGCAGGCGACAAGGTGCTGGACAGAATGTGAAGGTCGAGACTTGTGCCCGTAAAGCTGGATAGCCGACGCTGTGTGGCACATCCAACGACAGAGTACAATGTTGGTGCACGCAAAAGGATTTCGTAGCACACCGTTCAGCTCAGGAAAAGACGCCCCCTATGTGTTCCATGCTGACCCAATGACATCGTTGCACCGTGCACGGGATCATCAAGACGGCTGTGGGTCAATGGAAATGTGTCGCCTAGTCGAATGAATCACGTTTCTTGTTAGACCAGGTCGAGGTTTGTGCCGACATACGCCGTCATCCAGGGAAACAATTGCTCGAAACACGCAGCGCACGCACGCCAATGCGGGCAAATTTTTTCTATGCGGGACATTCATCTGGCCCTCCATGGGACCTGTGGTAGGGATTATAGACACCACGCAGCTGCTCACTGTGTAATCGTTACTGAGGACCACCTGCATCCCTTAAAGCTTGATTTCTTTCCTGACGGCGATGGCATATTCCAAAAGATGAACAGTCTGTCCCACAAGGCTAGAACAGTGCTGTAGTGGTAAATGCAGGGCCAGCCAAACGCTGCACAGTGTGCACGTGTGCGACAGCGAGCGACAGCGACATCTGTTATTAGGCATGTGTCCTAAATGAACGGCGGCGGCTCCTGTTCCCTGTTTATGTGGTACAAGCAAGAGCGCAACATACCCAGTCTCGTTTACCCCTGGTGACCGTAACTTTAACAGAGAAGTACTGAGAAATGGCAGGTACTGTGAAAAAGCAAAGAACGGAAGATCTATGTTCTCGGTCGTTTTGCTCAAGCATCAGTGATGAAAATCTCCCGCAACTGCTTGCGTTTGTCAATGAGCCGTGCTTTTGTGCCCGATGTTAGCTATATCATTTCTCATGACCAGTGATAAACGTGTTTGGATTTATTCCTTTCATAATTAAAAATTATTGTTTACTAACTAACTGTGCACTGTTGCCTCATTCTGCTCCATGTTACATTATTATAAGGAAAATTGGTCATTAAACCGATTGTTGTATACTTACATTTACGTTCTTTTTTTAAAAAAAAGAATGTGTGAAGGGCTACGCTCAGCTGAAGTCGATAAAACATAACATTCATCTAATTGTCGGTTATTGTGCAGATTTCAGACGGAACTGATGAAAGATATAGCAATAATGGTACAGGTCATCATCGAGAGGTCTGCGGTTGTCATTCTGTTCAGAGGTCAGTGAGACAGAAATTATGTAGGTATAACTCAGGGCACCGAGAACTAGTTATAGGAAACCTTGCATTAGTTTAATGTTAGTTGAAATCATGACTAAGGTTCGTTGGAAGTCGCTAAGTGCTCTCTTTCTTAAATACTAGATCAAAAACACTACGCGTATTTACGTGCCGTCAGTCAAGGTGCCTTAATAAAAACCCACGGTTGTTAACTGTATTACTTGTCTTACTGGGTTAAACTGTTAACATAAAAGTAGATGTCTCAATGAGTAGACTGTGACAGTATTTTAAATGTTTAATACGCGAAATACTTTCCCATGGTTGGCTTGCAAGCTGTGGAAAGAGCACTAGAATGCGCCGGTACAGAGTATCTCAGCAAGTGGATAAAGCGACATCTGTGCGTAGAAACATGCACTACATGAACGCTGGCGGCTGCGGTGTGCACGCTGTGACCCGGAAGTTGCACATGTGCAGGAGCACCGCACGCGTGCAGAATTTCTGGCCGGCCCTGGGTTAATGGATCGTGATTGTGAACTCACGTCGATGACATACCTACAAAATTCGCCAGATCTGAGCCCCATGGAACACGTCTGGGTTGTTACTGCAGCCTAGTAGCCACGCCCACAAACCAACGACTCGTAATTTACGGGAACTGCGTTACATTCGGGCAGACATCAGGAGCCACATAGACCCGGAAACCTATCAAGGACTTTCCGAATTCGTGCCAAGAACAACTGCTACCATACTGCATTACAGTGGTAGACAAACAGGCTCTTAAGGGATCATAAAGTTTTGGCACATCACTGTAATTATGCAGATGTAAAGCATGAGTAATAATGTTACACTCGAATGTGTGTGGGATGTAGCTACCAGCCTCACGCACCTTTGAAGAGAGTTACCCGTTATTGTATTTTAATGCCCACTTTCTACCTGACCAATGGAAATTTAATTGGATTTTCTACAAAAAGTGAGTACTCACATTTCTCACGACCTCGTTATTGGCAGCTAAGAAAAATTTGGCTCTACAATTTCCTTACAACGTATTTGAAAATAGGAATCTGTGTGAGAAAGGGTAGAAGTATTACAGATTCAGAATGCTTCTTTCCTTGTAACAAGACACACCATGTTGGTTTTATTTTCATAGTACACTGGACAGTTGTGGATATAGAATAAGTGTTCCTGTTGTTATGAGAACTATACTAATTCCTCTCTTTTTGAACCAGAGCTGAATTCTTTCTTGTTCTTTTTTTATTCCTCTCAGGTTGTTTGCTGTTTACTGGTAAGTAAATTACTGTCTTTTAACATTCTTACCGATATATTCCAATCCTTATAATGTTGTTTTATAGATTTTACTTAACTAATGGCCAGACTAAAGGCCAGTTAACAGTTAACAGAGGGATGCCGTGCATAAAAATTTTAGACTCGAAAGGTAATGTAAAGAAGCTACGTACGAGTGTACGGTGACGTTTAATTCAATTGACGTCACGGTTGCACTCCTGGGCGTGGGCATTGTTTGGAGAGGTGGGGTTCATTTGCGTAAATTGAGTGGTCTGACTGCTCATCAGATGAAATGCCGCGAGAGGGTCGCTGCCTGCGCCAGTACACACCCCGCTAAATGCACACAGTGCACTGTGCTTAGTGAATCGCCGCTGTCCTCTTCTCCCCTTGTTACGTTAATTGCTTCTTCTAATTGGCGCATTGTGCAAGCTGTTGTTTTCTATGCTGTTGTTACGACACTCCATTTAGACGACATCGATTGCTTAGGAGCATGTGTCCCACGCGTTCACAGTAATTTATTCATTACCTATGCATCAAACGTTGCTGTAAAAGAATCTCCATTTAATCACCTTTTTTGCTTCTTTCTGTGTAGTATCACGATTTACCACAGTGCGATTACACCTGATTCCATTACAAGTCTGTTACATTTTAGTTAAAGAAAACTTATTATGAAATATGCAAGTTGAAGTTTTTAGTGATAACTTCTACTGTTCCTTAAACATTGCTTGATTTCAACGAAAATGCAATTTTCCATTTAGTCCAAGACCAGTAATTTTGTTTTGATTCACTAGTTTGAAAGGAATCTGCTAGCGACAGTAAAAACAACATTGTCAAGTCACTTTAATGAGACCACCTGTCAAAAGTGTGAAAAACCACCTTTTGCATGCAGGAAGAGAGTCAGTGACGTTCTGAAACGTATCGACAGGGACGTGGAGCCACGCCGACTTCAGTGCCGTGGCTACCTGCGCTAGGTTTCTCAGCTGAGGATCCATGACGCGAACAGACCGATAGACGTGATCCGACAGCTTCTCGTTTAGGTTTAAATCCGGAGAGTTTGGTGGCCAGGGCAATACGGCACACTCAGCCTGGTGCTCTTCCAACCGTGCATGTATACTGTGAGCCGCGTTCTCCTGCTGGTAGCTACTATGGTGCCAAGGAAAAAAAAAAACTGCATGTTGGCGTGGAAGTGTTCGCCGAGGATAGGAGTTTGTTTTCAGACGTTTCACGCGTACACGCCAATGGCATTTTGTCCGATGGAGCATAAAACGTCATTCTTACGGAAAAGCCACCTGTCACTGCTCAGTGGGCATCCAGCTCAGGTACAGCCGTGCAAATTCTAGATTTCGTCGCCTATGAACAGCAGTCAGAATGGGTGCATGAACCAGGAGCCTGCCGCAGTGGCCCACATGCAGCAACGTTCGCTGAACAGTTATTCAGGAAACGCTTTTGTTAGTCATCTGGGCAGTCAGTACTCGACAATTGCACGCCTGTTCGCCAGCACACATCTCCACAGCCATCGATCATCCCTGACATCTACGGCTCGTGGTACAGCACTGTTGCTTCGGGCCGGTTCTGGATAACGCCATTTAGTCATGCACGGTATACTTTAACTACGGGTGCACGCGAACTGCTTAGAAACTTAGCGTTTTCGGAAATGATTTCATCCTTGGCCCGAAAGCCAATGATCATGGCCTTTTGGAATCAGATAAATCACTCCGTTTCCGCATTACAGCGTCTGCACTGTATTGTTTGTTGGTTGGTTTGTTTGTATGTAATTCATACAAATCTAGAGTTTTCTTGAGATCTTGATGAAATTTTGCACATTTTACCATTAAGACATGAGGAAGATCGCTGTCTACATGAGATTTCGTAATCTGACTTCAGACACTTGCGTATATGTAGCCTATGTAACATATAAAGGGGAAAGATTGCTACGAAAAATCTAAAAATTCCTGGCCAATTTACTTCAAATTTCTACACGATTCCCTATGAATATTTGGGCGGAAATAGGCTATATATGTTTTTAATACGCACAATACATAATTCGCACTTTGTGTGGCCGGTATTAAATATCCTGGACAACGTCGGGCACTGTGGTCACTACTTTATACATAGCCTCCATTGCTAGAGCAACCATGAATGATTATTGCACGTTGACGTCGCACATAGGCGGTGGTCACATTAATGTGACTGGACCGTGTATGATTACATACAAACCTTGCTAGAAATTCGAATGTACATCCACTTTATTCCATTTTATTTGTACACTTATGAAGTTGGTTTAGCTAGTGTTACACAAATTCCATTCTTTCATCACTAATACATGATTTATGGAAATCATAATAATGATGAGTTCGCTAAATTCGATAATACTCAAAGTATATAAAAATACATTAAAAATTAAATAATAAATTAATTATATCTTCATTCTACTAAAAGTGATCGCTGTTGCTTTGCCCACATCGCTTATTCTGTACTGCCTTGCCACATTTGCTTACAGCACTGGCAGGTATAGTTTACTCGTGCCTTCTACTGTGTAAAACCAATATTAGCATGGCATCTGGAGGTCGAAGTAGCAACAGCCAACCGCAGCGGATCTGGATCTGCTCCCAAAATGGAGCAACCTCGAACCGAGTCTGTTTGATAAGGGAGTCAAATTGACATTTGTAACGTAAGCTCTCACTACTAAAATCTCAATCTGACACTACTCAAAAATGGAGCTTTGAGAGGCTGCCTGGAACACTTTTCTAACTATTTTACCACGAAATTTGTAAAAAAAATGGTACCTCTCTTTACGACTCAAAAACTTCACCAATGCTCGCACTGAGTGCGCTTAATTTTAACTGATGCTTTTATGATCTTAGTTCAACCACACTGATAAAAGTTCGTACGTTGGGAATTTTAATTCACCGCTGAAGAAACTGCAATACTTACTCTCATACACGTACAACGATGGCAAACCTTTGGGTTAATATTTCATCACCACAGTCAGAACGGTCATTTATAGAATACAGTCTGTGAAGTACTAAACTGTTACAACCAGCATTCCACATCCTGCCTTACGTTGCCACCAACAGTTATATCTTGTGTGAAGCGTTGAATCTGCGATGGTCATCTGCACGTTATTCGTTCACTTCCGAATGGAATGAAAGCAAGTTCCAACAAATTACGTTTCACCATAAATTTTATAAGAAATTTTCAAATATGGAACACTGGATAACGCAATCTGATTTCCAAAATAAATTTTAGATAACTTTCGCTAATGCAATGGGAACGTTTCCTGTGAAGCAATTCTAAGTATCGCAGATTGATTATTACATATACACGCTGCCAAAAAAAAAGCCAAACATGTAACGAACCTTGCCTTATAGGCTCGATTTGTGCAGGGTAAACGTACTAGTCATCTGTTATAAATATCAGTTACGAATTACTAATCAGCTAAATGTGATACACTTGAAAATTACCAAACTGCAACACATCTCAAGATCTGCGTGACGGCGTCCTTGCCTGATTGTTGAAAAATCTTACGAAAGATAGTATATGTGGCCACCGTAAAGGTAATAGACGCTTTAGTATGAAAACAAACCACACATAACAATGGAGTTAGGTCCCACGAGGCAACATCGTATTAATATGAATCAACAAAAACACGTAGCTATATGGGCGGGCAAAGGAAATGCTGTACTAAAATACAGTTTGATTGAATGTCCCTATTACTGGCTTACACGGGTTGCAGAGAGGTCTTAGTAGATTAATTTGTGATGAGCAACGTATGACCGGAAATGTACCGTTTGCGTATGAAATAAGATTGAAGATCGGACCAATTTCAAATCACGCCTTCACGGTACAAACACAACCTGAGAAGACGCCGCCGTCGTCTGATCCTGTTGTAATTGTCACATCACTTAACACCTTTCTTCCGACTACAACAACGGCTGCGAGAAACTGGTATGTTCGAAACTAGGAGGTTTGACTGGTGCTCCACGGACGAGCTGCACTATCAATTTTGAAGAGGACGTCCTTCTCAGGTAGAAGAGAACCTTGGAACAAGTACTCGAAACATTGTCCACGACATGTTCTATTTGGCATAGGTCAGAGCTCATTGTTTCTGCTGTGTACGTACCGTGAAGAGGGATATTTGAAAGTTATCGGATCTTCAAACCGATTTTAGATCCAAACGGTACTTTTCCGGACATTAGTTCCTTACAGAAATTTTATCTACTAGATACTCTCTACAACCACTAGAAGCCTGTAATAGGAATTTTGAATCAACCAGTGCACATACTAAAACCTGAGAAATTGAGTGTTATAACGTTCGAAATAGTATTACAGAAATATTGTGGTCCCACACTAATAATATAGCTCATGATCACAAAAGATGCACAAGTTTATAACTTAATTAATCGACGGATAACAGCCATAATGAAAGCTAAAAATTGTTTCCTGCGCCTTTTACGGGAGAGAGAGGCAGACAGATGTAATAACCTATTTCTATTAACAAATCGAAAATTCATATCTAGATATTGCCAGTCAATTTGCGCACGTGGATTATAACAGTTCAGAAAACAATAACGAAGTCACGTAACAGGTCGTAAATTCGTGATACGAGAAGTTACTTTGAATGAATGTTATTCGAAAATATGCTTGTAACACGAAAACGTTGAACGGTTCGCCAAGGAATGGAATAACTAGCGCATGCAGAAAGCACCAATCTTACCCAACTATACAAAATTGCATGCTGGAGTACCGAAACAACCCTCCTCTACATCTAAACTACACCTAAGCAGGACCCAGAAGCGAGTATGTAACTCCGACCAGAGCACGTGGGTACAGCTAAATTTGGTGGCCTGCACATTCATTGACTCACTCCCGCCAGAGTTCCTGAACTGACTATTATGTGACTCATGAAATGGCACAGAAATCTTTGCTTCTGGCCTATCTACTCAAAAGACACGATATACTTCGAAAACAAAGAACTGAGATATACATACTGATGTGTTGGCAAATGTGCCAACACCTTGTAGATAAAGGAGGCCGAAATGCACGCTATCTAACGCAGATGGGCGTGAATTCTGGAACAGGATAAGTAGTGAATGCTAATAAGAAAAGTATGCAGCTCCTCGAATACTTAACTTTATTCCATCCTTGTGGTACAGCGCTCTTGATAATACAAATAAGACTATCTTCAGATACGGTTAATGGCGCCTTGCTAGGTCGTAGTCATGGACTTAGCTGAAGGCTATTCCAACTGTCTCCCGGCAAATGAGAGAAAGGCTTCGTCAGTGTAGTCGCTAGCAAAGTCGTCGTACAACTGGGGCGAGTGCTAGTCCGTATCTCGAGACCTGCCTTGTGGTGGCGCTCGGTCTGCGATCACACAGTGGCGACACGCGGGTCCGACATGTACTAAATGGACCGCGGCCGATTTAAGCTACCACCTAGCAAGTGTGGTGTCTAGCGGTGACACCACACATACTAACATGGAGCATTTGAAATTATGAAACAGGATAGACTACATGGTGCTGACGTGTTGCATTTACTGCCTCACTCTGTAGAAGAATCGCACAGAACGCTGCTCGTTCATGTAGCAAAACGAGAAATTCGTGTGAGTATTTCGTGAGCCTTCCTCCAATTTACCTATCATTCGCTTTTTTTAACACAATGAAGTAAGATACATGAATATACATTCATAGATTATCCACATGAAATCACGAAAATTTGATGATGTTATCGAATACACACATGAATCTATATATAGTGACGTTCATATTAAAATCTGAAAATTGATAATGTAATAAAATAACTAAGTCCTTGTCCTTTAAACTACTTTAAAGACAAATATTGTGACCAAAGTAGTATTTTAAGCAAGGAAAGGATGACAAAACATGAGTGGTACTGTCAAAGAGATGCTGACTCTTCAGTCCTCAAAAAAATGAATTAAAACAAGAGCATTGCGTCGACTAAGTCCGTTATGTAAACAAAACAAAATACTTTAAAAACAGGTGAATAACTGATCAATAGTAGTATTGACAAAAGCTATTCTAACGTCTCACTTCTTAGAAAAAGTAAATGACGAAATAAGAATAGCGTACTGACCAAGCGTTATGTAAATAAAACATTTAAGTCTGGTCACACAACTTTCCTAGAAAAGGAGACAAAGTATAGTTATTCCACTTCCATGGGATCTGTTCCTTAGAACAGGCAATGGCACACGCTTAGCACACGGTTTTCGGTGGGTATGAGATACAGGGACGTCTTCAACTCTTGTAGCAGACATCAGAGAGCTGTAATTCGGAGGGCCATTTAGAGATGGGATATGTCTATCACCTGACCGGAATGAGGTGATCCCGCAATGAGATTAAGCATAGCACGGTGAACTACCATTCTGTGGTGTCATTCGTGGGCAGTGTCATACTGTCCATTCGAGGAATAACACTGTGACCGTTGAGGACTCGTCTCGCTACGTCTCACTTCCTTAGTGAGTGATGTCAGCATCGAGTCGAGCCTGGTCTGCCACCCCGCATAGACGAGCAGGTTCCTTCAGCGGTCCCAAAAACGTTAATGCTAGATGAGAACATTATGGGTTGCATAGCGTGACTATTGTTCATTGTTGCTCACTGACCTGCTTGTTTGCACCCCAACAGCTAGCTGATTTGAATATTTACTCAGGTTTCTGGCTAGTATGTTGCCCATGTGTGCCTGTTTCTCGGCCGAAAGCTCATTTCTCCTTTGACACATACGTGTTCTCGTGGTTCCCTTAATCTCTCTCTCCTCTCCTACAAGTGACATAAATACACGAAAAGAATGAGTAGAGTGTTTAGCCTATCCAGTTAATGTTTCAACGAAATAGTGCACAAATACAATATGGTAGACACCACGCAATCGTTCATAATATGATTGTCGAGCAGCTTTCTAACATTAGAATATGAATGTTAAGAACTGCATTACGTGATACACAGCTATAACGGTATATTTTATTGCAGACTATCGATTTGGGTCTAGGATCAGATTATCATCGCGTCCAAAAATCATTTCAGCTATTCATTTGCGACAATGGACAGTTCAGTCGGCTTTTGAACTCGATGATATTCTGATCGTAGACCAAAATCGATCGTCTCGAATAAAGTATACCGTTACAGTTGCGAATTACGTAATGCGACCCCTAATATTGATCAAAACTGTACAATACCACTTCTATAAATCGTTAAAATATGATTTTACAATATTGATGCAATTTAAAATAAAAGTACATTTCATGGTTGGACACAGGTGATAACATACGCATATGTGCCCAAACAATGGTAGATGGCATCAGTCATTATATGTTGTATACAGGACGAATTTCTTAATTCATAAAGATCGCAATGACACAATAATATACTGTTTAACATCTGTGGACTAGTATTACATTCTACTTTAACTCAGTCGTGGAAGTTTCTCACAACCCCAGCAATATATACAACTTGATTTAATCTAAATTACAGGGCCTTACTTAAAACGCAATAATAGTACACCTACACTTACAGCTATACTCTGCAAACTTGTGTTAAGTGCATGGCAGAGGTTACTGTGGTGTCACCGCCAGACACCACATTTGCTAGGTGGTAGCCTATAAATCGGCCGCGATCCGTTAATATACGTCGGACCCGCGTGTCGCCAATATCAGTGATTGCAGACCGAGCGCCGCCACACCGCAGGTCTAGTCTAGAGACACTCCCTAGCACTCGCCCCAGTTATACAGCCGACTTTGCTAGCGATGGTTCACTGTCTACATACGCTCTCATTTGCAGAGACGACAGTTTAGCATAGCCTTCAGCTACGTCATTTGCTACGACCTAGCAAGGCGCCATATTCAGTTACTATGAATGTATTCTGAACAGATAATATTGTGAATCATGTACCAAGAGCGACGTTCATCATTAATGGATTAAAGTTAAGTATCAAACTAATTACGTCCGCTTTCTGAATTCTAATTCCTTGTCATGTTCCAGACCTCACGTCAGTATAGTCCTTCCCTCCTCACGCCAGCCTGCGTGAGCTAAAACGCGTGCATTTCGGCCTCCAGTTGTAACACGGTGTTGGCTCTTCTGCCAACACAACAGTCACATCCCCACTGTACCAGTTATTAGGTATTTTTCCAGTTCCATTCACGTATACATCTCAGGAAGAATGATGGTTTAAATGCTTCCGTGCGTTCTTGAATTAATCTAATACTGTCCTCACGGTCCCTATGGGAGCGGTACGTAGGCGACTGTAGTATATTCCTAGACTCAACATTTAAAGGTAATTTTTGAAATTACATAAGAAAGACGTCTCAGGATCTTCACCAGTCTGCCAGTTCAGATTCTTTAGCATCTCTGTGGCGCTCTCCCATGGATCAAACAAACCTGTGACCATTCGTGCTACCGAGCGAGGTGGCGCAGTGGTTAGCACACTGGACTCGCATTCGGGAGGACGACGGTTCAGTCCCGTCTCCAGCCATCCTGATTTAGATTTTCCGTGATTTCCCTAAATCGTTTCAGGCAAATGCCGGGATGGTTCCTTTGAAAGGGCACGGCCGATTTCCTTCCCAATCCTTCCCTAACCCGAGCTTGCGCTCCGTCTCTAATGACGTCGTTGTCGACGGGACGTTAAACACTAACCACCACCACCACCACCACCATTCGTGCAGCCTTTGTCTGCATACGTTCAATGTCACCTGTTAGTCCTATTTGGCACAGGTCCCACACACTTGAGCAATATTTTAGGATGGGTCCCACGAGTGACTTGTAGGCAGTCTCTTTTATAGAGTGACTCCATTTTCCGAGTATGGTATAAATAAACTGAAGTCTACTACCTCTTTTACCCACGACTAAGCCCATGTAGTCGTTCCATTGCATATCCCTAAAAAGTATTATACACAGCTATTTGTATGAATTGACCGAATCCAACTGCACTCACTGATACTATACGCATCGGATACTACACTTTTTCGTTTTGTGAAGAGCACAGTTTTACATTTCCGAATATTTAGAGCAAGTTGCCAACATCTGCCTCACTTTGATATCTTACCAAGATCTGACTGAATATTTATTGCAGTGTCTTCCAGGCAGTACTTCTTTGTAGATGACTGCATCATCTGCAGAATGCCTGACGTTACTATTAATATTGTCTGCAACGTCATCAATATACAACATGAGCGTCAACGATCACAACATACTTCCCTGATACACCAGAAGTTACTTCTACATCTGACGATGACTCTCCACCCACAATAAGTTACTGCGTCATGCCTACAATCCAGTCACAAATTTGCTAGGTAACCCATAAATCGTACTTTTTGTAATAAGCTTAGATGTCTTACTGAGTCAAATGCTTCAGGGAAATAATCAAATACTGCATCTAACTGACTGCCATGATCCAAATCTTTCAGGATGTCATGTGAGAAAATTGCATGTCGGGTTCCATATGCTCGATGTTTTCGGAATTCATGCTGGCTGGCATGGAGGCGTTTGAGCTCAGAATATAAGATTCTACAACAATCGATGTCAAGGATATCGGACGATAGTTATGTGGATCTCTTGTGCTACCCTTCATGTAGACGATATGACTTGTGCCTTCTTCCAACTACTAAACAAGGTTTTTTTGTTCGAGGAATCTACGATAGATTATAGTTAAAATAGAGGTTAACTCAGACGCAAGTTATGTAGAGAAGCTGATAGGGGTTTCATCGGGCTCTGGAGCTTTGTCCAGTTTTAACGTTTTTTGCTGTTTCTCAACGTCACTGACACTAATATCAAATTCATTCGTCTTTTCAGTGGTACGAGAATTGAACTGGGGCAGTTCCCCTTGCTTTTCGATTGTGAAATAAGATTTGAAAACGGAGTTAGGCATTTCTGCTATTACTTTACTACCCTCAATTTCAGTTACTGTCTCATCCACTTGAGACTGGACACTAACTGTAGTGCCCCTAAGAGCCTTTAAATATGACCAGGATATCTTTGGGTTTTGTAAAAGATCATTAGACAAAATACTGCTACGGTAGTCACAGAAGGCTTCACGCATTGGGCTCTTGCCAGTCAAACGCGTTCCGTACAGTATCTACCTGTTTATAGCCCTGCTCTTGGTGTAACAACGGCTATGCAGTTATCTCTATTTGTTTAGAAGTTTCTTCACAGTGACTGTATACTAAGGAGAGGCCCCCTCATTCTTAACTGCTCTACTAGATACATATACAGGGTGTTACAAAAAGGCACGGCCAAACTTTCAGGAAACATTTCTCACACACAAATAAAGAAAAGATGTTATGTGGACATGTGTCCGGAAACGCTTAATTTCCATGTTAGAGCTCATTTTAGTTTCTTCCACCTACCCTCAATGGAGCACGTTCTCATGATTTCATACGGGATACTCTACCTGTGCTGCTAGAACATGTGCCTTTACAAGTACGACACAACATGTGGTTCATGCGCGATGGAGCTACTGCACAGTTCAGTCGAAGTGTTCGTACGCTTCTCAACAACAGATTCGGTGACCGATGGATTGGTAGAGGCGGACCAATTCCATGGAATCCACGCTCTCCTGACTTCAACCCTCTTCACTTTCAATTATGGAGGAATTTGAAAGCTTTTGTCTACGCAATCCCGGTACCAAATGTAGAGACTCTTCGTGCTCGTATTGTGGACGGCTGTGATACAATACGCCATTCTCCAGGGCTGCATCAGCGCAGCAGGGATTCCATGCGACGGAGGGTGGATGCATATATCCTCGATAACGTAGGACATTTTGAACATTTCCTGTAACAAAGTGTTTGAAGTCATGCTGGTACGTTCTGTTGCTGTGTGTCCATTCCATGATTAAAGTGATTTGAGGAGAAGTAATAAAATGAGCTCTAACATGGAAAGTAAGCGTTTCCGGATACATGACTATATAACATATTTTCTTTCTCTGTGTGTGAGGAATGTTTCCTGAAAGTTTGGCCGTACCTTTTTGTAACACCCTGTAGATTCAGTGGACGGTTAACTGTTCTTTTAAACTTGGCCATAGCATGTCCCTGTGCTAAAAGTTTCAAGTTCCTCATTGAGATATGGTTAATGCTCTTTTATATAGTTTACTGTATATATATATATATATATATATATATATATATATATATATATATATATATATAATTCTGCTACCGATCTCTATTTGTTACCATTGTTACCGTTAGATCTAGAATATTTCCGTGATGTGTGGGGTTTCGGCCGGCCGGGGTGGACGAGCGGTTCTAGGCGCTACAGTCTAGAACCGCGTGGCCGCTTGGTTAGGTTTAAGTAGCTCTAAGTTCTAGGGGACTGATGACCTCAGAAGTTAAGTCCCATAGTGCTCAGAGCCATTTGAACCATTTGTGGGGCTTCGAACCATCTGTTCTCGTCAGAGAAGGTGTAAGGTTTCCCACCCTTGTTACGTACCCTTAGCTCACAAAAATAAATTATAATTCAAATGGTCAGGATGAATAGGGTACTAAATGAAATATTGCTCTTTTCATACTTAGCTTATTACAAAGCAAACACGTGAATTCTCAGAATTAGCATACAGATGAAATTACAAAAAAACAAACACGAAACAAAATACACAGTGAAAGATGATGTTTGTGCCTGACAAAGTTATTAAAGGGGAAGAGGGTCAAGCTACAACGATTCTGCCCTCAAGGTAGAAACAACAATGCTTTCTGACTATGAGGTACTGACCGAGATTGTGAACCGCTAGCTGAACGTCAGTATGACATACGTTTGTTGAAATACAGAGTTGCAGGTCAGACTGACTCACTGCAGTGAAGACAAACTCCTCAAACAAAAACTGCTTATAAGCCCGGGCTGCAAGCGAAAAAACCCAGACTGTTCTCCGTGGCAGCTCTCTGCCAATTTGCGGAGCCTACAGTGTACCTCGGCCAAATTGCCCAGACCGTCCTCTACGGTGGACATCCACCGAATCCCACGAAACTCTCTCCTCTCTTCCCTCCTCGACACCAAATCCACGTGCAGACGCCAAAAACTGTCCCCTCCAATGGCCAAGCTGCTCGCGCCGATTGCGCTAATGGCGTACTTATAACACAGCGCCAGAACTTACGCCTAGACACAGCATAGTGGTATTCTTCCAGTGAGAAAGTTTGTCAGCAAAATCTATGCTCTCCACCACTAAACTTGGAACCAGAGAAACGCACGCGCATTGTACACCTCTCCTTCCCAGAACCATCATACAGCTCGGCGCTCGTCTGTCAGTCACACACCTGAGGTGGACAATATGCCTCCAGAATGCAGGCCTCTGTCCACCGTGCTGCTGAAGACTGGGCCGCCCTCGTTCGTCGACTTTATGGAGAGAGGCGGCCATTTACGCTCACAAGTAAAGCGGTCACACATTTGTGGAAACCTGGCTGCTTTCCTGGAAAAGCCTATGGCTGTTTCTTTGACTTCTGACACCTTGGTGGTCCCAATGCCGTCCATAGTGACGAAGAAAAAAATTTGGTGCCACAACCATTATTGCTAGTGGCAAACAAATCTGTCATTCCTTGTCGTACCTGCAATTACTCATCTTGATGGCTTGCTTTGCCAATGGTGGTTGGATGATTAGGTTAGTTGAGGTAGCCCAAATGACCTTTTTTCCTGCTAAAATTTTCCCTCCATTTCCTTGGGGAGGTGAAGGGGATGGAGAGGGACTAGGTGGTTTGGTTAGTAGAGGTAGCTCAAATTACCTATTGTAACGCCAAAATTCGAACTTCCCGCCATGACGTCATTGCGATGTTGCCACATCTATCGCCGCCATCTTTGATCAGCCATCTTGAATAAATCTGAAAACAATGCAACGTGGGGTGACACTCTCTTTGTCCCAGTAGTGATCTATACACACCTGATATGAAAATTCCCACCCATATCTCAAGTTCATCTGACACAGAAGATCACTACATAGAAAACACCCATAGATGTGATCGGTAGTCAGAATTTCTGAGGCACAAAACAGAAATCACAATTCTCCATCATATTACTACTGTCACACAATGTCCCTGGAAATCAGGGTCACAACAGAAAAATTATTAAGCAACAGATTTTATAAGGGAAGTATCTGTGCTAAACTGTCCATACTTAAACTGTTCTGAAAAACACTTGCATATTCTCATCAGCTGTCATATGTAATGGCAGCACAGAGCGTTTGACAAAGTGCCTTAAAAAGACAGAAAATTATGAAAGAGAAAATTATACAAAAGAACAAACATGACACACATCCATGAAAAATTACTAATACTTAACTCCCACACTATAGCATAAACACTATGCACGTTGCTCAGCAATCATTATATGGAAATAAACTGTACAAATGCATCAAATATTTAACATACAGATATAGAAGAAGCAATCAATAAAACATGATAACTGTTTAAATTGTTTTATAAAGAGAGAAAAATACCGCTGTAGGTGAACGAGAGAAAACACAAATATAGATGATTTACAAAAAAATGTTCATAAATGGTAAAGAGATTCCTGAAATATATCCATCCAAGGGGACCCAATATAAAGTCTACACTTGATAGGATTTAACTTATAAACAGTTACAATTTCCTGTAGAGCTGGATATTGTACACCTTACTGTTCAGATTATGCCTGATAAGAACTAACTCTGTCAGCAGGTCATCCATTGAAGGCCTAAAACACCTTGTCAGACCTTTAACACAAGCTCAGAAAAGTTTCAACAAGTTTCACATTAATTTTTATACCGTATTTTCAGATATGGAACCCTTAATAGCACAAACTGACTTCCAAAATTTAGGTACCGTAACGACACGGTATAACCTTTGCAAGTGCAGTGGGGCTCTTCTTCGTGAAGCATTTACAACCAGCAGAGACTGGATATTGTATATGTTACGAACAATGAAATAAAGTGGGAAATAACATTATTTCTCACATAGTAACATGATATCCCATTGCGCCTCTACATGCCTATGTAAAACGTTTTTGACCAGGAATTGATGGACAAGTAAGTGACCAAATAGCTTAGGGAATTCTTGTATACTTAGCGTGACATTGAAATTTCTTAACTCATTGTCTGGACAGTGAGATTAATGGTCAACTGCTAAATGGGCATTGTTGACGGATAAAGAACTAACCAAATGTTATGTCAAATATACTGTTTTTTTTCAAACACTTTCAAGCACGACACTTCCTTTTGGGTGTATACGAGTTGTGTTTTCTTAGTTGTTTTTTTTACTTAAACTTCCATGCTACTATCTTTTATTTGTTTTCACAACGTAAATTTCCCACACACTACGAATTACCCAAAACTTTCAGCTCACGACTTCACTATTATTCCTTTTATACTAATTTGGAATGACATCTCCTACAAACCTGTGATCCTGATATAGGCCTGCTGTTAGCAGAAGTTGTGTCCCTTTCACTTAGTCCTGAGCCTCCTCCCGCTTCCAGTGCCTCCTTCAGCTCCAAAATTTTTCAGTACGGTGACTGATTTCTGATATGGTGTATTTATGCCTTAATATTCCTGAAGGAGTACCTAAGATAACAATAAATAGACTTGTATAGGGACCCTCATTAATGTATATTCGCACAAAACCTTTATTGTAAATTTGGTATATTATAGTGTAAAACTAGTTTCAAACTTACTTCATACATACCGGACAGTGCTATTATTTTATATTCTTTATTCACTAAACCCGTTTTAAAAAGAAGTTGTGATTTAACTTGTACTTATAGAGCTTCTACATGCCATTATCAACTTCTATGATCACAGCCAGTATATTTCGAGGAGGCCCTTAAGTACAGTCCACATCTGCAGTGGGGATACATACAGTTGTTCCTTTGTTAATTGGTGGAAATTTTCTTGATGAGAGCCTCATCATTTTAGTTGGTTGTTTCTACAAACATTCCCGAGAGTTCTGCGTTTCACTTTTTTTCTCTCCTATGTCATGAATGAGAGATCTGTCAAAATCAACTGAGCCACTTGCAGCATTCGAAGATTCAGAAACAGTTATCACTAAAAAAATTGTAACGCAATGTTCAGATGTTAGTATGGCATATGGCAGCATATGCTGTAACGTAAATAAAACGTAAGTTAAAAATCTGCTAGCCTAGAGCATTTGTTATGACCGTCTGTATGTCATTTACGTTTGCTCCATCATTGTTTCCTACTTACTTGTTCTCCTCTCCATGATTATAAAAAAAAGTCTCAATCTCCTCTTCTCTAGGTACGTTAGGAACTTCTTAATGAGAATTTCCAGCCGATAACAACCGAGCTCTTGAAAAACATCCAGACATAGCTTCATACGACAATCGAAGAATTACTACACATTAACAAGGACGTGAACGTTTTCCTTGCAGAAAAAATATTAAGTATACAGACAATATTTTATGGGCATCTCTCTTAAATGTAGGTCTAGTTTATGAAAAATCGTTAGCTGAATGGAAAGTTCAGTTTTTCTGAAACTAATGAACTGCAATTGCATAGGCCAGTTTGGAGTCTACTTTGCTGCGCCCAGGCACCTCACATTTCTTCAGTACCCCAGTTCGCACTCTGCGTCGAAACCTGGTTTTGGCTATTTCTTGTTTTACCATGGATGATTTTAATTTCATTCCACATGGTGTGTACTTCAGTTAATATGAAGTTTACAAACTCTGGTCCGTTATCATAATGCAAGATTACAGAAGCCCCGAAAGATGTATAAATATCAAGTAAGTTAATGGCGGTTTCTTCTACACACATACTTTTTAATGATTTAAAAATAATGAATTTTGCCGGATGGTTTTGGTAAACAATTATAAAACGAAAGTCCTTTTATCTTTGCGATCCCATATCAATCAAGTTGACATGCACACGAGAGCAAGAATCAGAAGGCGGCATAGATTTTCTAACTCTCCGTTTTCGTTTTCAAATAACTTGATTTCCTTTGGCAGTGCACACATAGACGTAAATAAATCATTATACTTTACTTGGTGATGTTACAATATTTTTTCTTTAGGTCAGATGCCATTCTATTTCTTCCGCCTTGACCCATTTGAGGAACGTGTTGCGTGAAGAATCTTAAATAATTAGTCATTTATAACATAATAAAGTCATCATGTGCAAAATAGACCTTGTCATCTGCTTATCTACCATGTGGAATGGAGACCACAGCTTTATCAAACTTCGTATGCATATCATTTCCCATATTACACAATTTTGCTACCAAACCGTATACACAATACACTAAAAAATCCCATTAATACAAATAGAACGCAACTGACGCATTACAAGTACGTATTTACACAAAATGCACGAACGTCATTATTTTGTTATATTGTGCATTGTCGTCACATTCCTTTTTGTTTTAAAATCAGGGCAGTGTTTCCCTTTCTTGAATGCGCCCCATGTTGTTAGTCATTTATAACATAATAAAGTCATCATGTGCAAAATAGACCTTGTCATCTGCTTATCTACCATGTGGAATGGAGACCACAGCTTTATCAAACTTCGTATGCATATCATTTCCCATATTACACAATTTTGCTACCAAACCGTATACACAATACACTAAAAAATCCCATTAATACAAATAGAACGCAACTGACGCATTACAAGTACGTATTTACACAAAATGCACGAACGTCATTATTTTGTTATATTGTGCATTGTCGTCACATTCCTTTTTGTTTTAAAATCAGGGCAGTGTTTCCCTTTCTTGAATGCGCCCCATGTTGTGTTGTCGAAAGTGGTTATTCGCTACACATCAACCAAGGAGACTCGGAAAATTGCGGAATATCCCGAACAATATTTTTCTAAATATATTCGCCCAGGTAGCCTAGACATCGTTGTTTACGTCCTTGAATTCACGTTATTGCAAATCCAAAGTGAACTACATCGTTACTTACGGCCTTGAACGACGTTTCCCGTATTAACTTCATTGTGCGTGGCATATATGTGCTGCATACACGAAGACCATATACGTAATATTTTTGCCTTATAGGCTCGATCAGTGCAGGGTAAACGTGCCCCCCATCTGTTATAGGTATAATTTACGAATTATTAAATAAAGAGTTTAGTGGATCTGAAAAATACCAAATTGCTACTACTCCAACTTGCATGTGAGGACCTATATCACGGCCTCCTTTCCTGATCGCCGAAAATTAGAAAGGTAGCAGGCGCGTGCATTGCAAAAGCGAATTGGCACTTTGGTTTCAAATCAAACCACACAGGAAAATGGAATCAGGTACCATGAGGCAACCTCATATCAGTATGAACGAACAAAGCTACATGATTATATCTGTGGACAAAGGAAATGCTGTACTGCAATAAATATACATAATAAAATCACAGAAAATGAATGTTATAATTGCATTGATTAACTGTTCCGACGGTTCTTGGTAGAATATTTTACACATTACGAATGAAACACACACAACACTGGTGTAATATTGTACAGTATTTATTATTTGTTTCACGAACGAGTTTTCGGCTGTTACACAATTTTTATTATTTGTTTCATGAACTGATTTTCGGCTGTTAGAAGCCATCGTGATGATAGCGTCACTGCCGAAAACCGGTTCATGAAACAAACAACAAAAATTGCAGCATATTTCATCAGTGTTGTGTATGTTTCATTTATGACGTAAGTTATAATGTTCAAAACAGTATTACAGATATGACAGTCCCACGCGAATAATAAAGCTAAAGTTTAAAATTGGTGAAAAAGTTCTCAAATAATGTAATCACCCAATAATATTCATAATGAATGCTATAAATTGTTTCCTGCTCGTTTTACGAGAGACAGAAGTCATAACTCATTTATGTTCACGAACGGAAAACTTATCACTGGATTTCGTCACCCAGATGTGCACATGGATTCTAATAGTTCACAGAGGAATACTGGAGTCACATACAAATTGCCACATATGTGATACGAGATTTTATTTTGAAAAAACATAATTTGAAAATATACCTGGAACACTAGAACCGTGAATCCAAATGAATGAAGAGGCTAGCGACTGCATCAAGCAGAAATCTTACGCAATTGTACTAAACAACCTGCTGAAATACTGAAACACAACCATCTTCCTCTAGAACGACCCAGAAGCACATGAGTAACTTACTCCTTTTACAGTATGACGGTACAACTCAATTTGACGGCCTGCGCTCTCATTGGCTTATCCTGGCGAATGTTCCTGTACTGATTAACATGTGACCCGCAAAGCAGAGAAGAGATCTTAGCCGCTTGCCTACTGATTTTCCCAAATCTTTGGATTGGACTCGGAGGAGATGTGTCGAGGCCGGCTCGTTCGTCAGACTTGACGCCTCTGAATTTTTTAAAGTGGGGATTCGTAGAAGACATTGTTTATAAAGACGTTCTAACTACGCCTGTTAGAGAGAACTGTCAGAGCATGTGCTTCGATAAGTGCCGAAGTGATAACGTATACCACTCAAACCATGATAAGAAGATTGCAGCACTGCATTGATAACAATGGTCATCACTTCGAACACATTCTGTAAATGGACGTTCATGCCACCTTTCTGTTCTTCGTTGATCTTCAAAGACCTTACTGCTACACATCATTGGATTCGCCTCGATAGCCGCTATCAGAAAATAAGTACCAAACTACAGTATCTCATTAAAAAAAACTAGGTTGACCTTCATATCTCTGACGCGACCCCATTTAGCATCAAAAAGCCAACGTCATATTATGGCCCCCGTTATGCAACTTTTGTCCCACGAACTTTTCTGCTTCTATAATAGTTCCGGAGTTATTTTGGTGACAATAGTTAGTAACTCACCCTGTATGTAAATTGAGTTGTTTTATTGTATTTATGTTCTCGTCTTTCATTTTAGCCAATCATATAACACTTAGTAACTCAAAATATGCTCTTGCTGGATAGCACTTTCTTCCTTTGTCCCCTTCAATTACTCTGGTATGCAAGCTAATAAAATTATCTGCCTCTGTCTCAGAGATCAGCAGAGTAGCTTGGTGTGACACGAAGAGTAGCTTGTCGTGACACGAATCCTTCAAGTTACTGAACATGCATTAGATGTTTACTCCAGGGTAAAGCTGGGAAGAATAATGAAGGAATGAAAGTGCATATTCTGAATAGAACGCCAGTAGTGTTACAGAAAAACGTATGGTTAATAGTAGTACATATGGCATGAAACAATTTCGAAAATATACAATTAGAATACGAATATACAAAGTGAAAAATGAAACAAAACTGACAAAACTTGTTCGTCAACAACGAACTAGTCAACAGAGGATAGGCTCACCCGTAGCTGACACACACGCTTCGCTGTGATGTGGTATGGTCTATGCTAGCTACGATTTGGTTCAAAGGTCGGTGTCGCTATCGAGCAAAGTGTAGCACGATGCAGCATGCTACCCTACATAGAGAGTAATGGACAGATCTACATCTACATCTACTTACACACACCGCAGGCCATCATACAGTGCGTGTGGGACCACTACTAGTTATTACCTTCCCTGTTCCAATCACCAATAGAGCGAGGGAGAAATGACTGTTTCTGAATAAGCACTAACCGCGTATCCTATCTTCATGCTCCTTACATTATATGTTTGTTGGCGGCAGTAGAATCATTCTTCAGTCAGCTTCAAATGCCGGTTCTCTATATTTTCTCAATAGAGTTGCTAGAAAAGAACATCGCCTGCATTTCAGGGATTACCCTTTTGTGTTCCCGAAGCATCTCTGTAACACTTGCGTTTTCTGCGAATCTACCGGAAACAAATCTAGCAGCCAGACTTAAAAGTGCTTCGCACCATCCTTTAATCCGGCCTGGTACTGATCTAAACCACTCGAGCAGCACTGAAGACTAGGTCGCACTAGTGTCCTATATTCTCTCTCCTTTACAGATGAACTACAATTTCCGAAAACTCTCCCAATAACCTTAAGTCGACCTTTTGTCTATCCCACCAGAGTACTCAAATACTCATTCCGTTTCATATCGTATCTTCATATTACGTCCAGATATTCAAACGACGTGACCGTGTCAAACAGGACACAACTATATCTGTATCCGAACATTACGGGTTTGTTTTTCCTACTCATCCACATTAACTTACGTCTTTCTACATTTAGAGCTAGCTGCTATTCATCGCAAAAGCTAGAAATTTGTCGAAGTCCTCCTAGAGTTACCCAACTTCGACAACTTACCCTACACCACAGCTTCATCAGCAAACAACCACAGATTGCTGCCTGCCAGATCATTTATGTATATAGAAAATAATAGCGGTCCTATTAAACTTCCATGGGGCACTCCTTAAGATACCCTTATCTTCTGATAAACACTCGCCATCCAGCACAACACAGTGGGTTCTACTACTTAAGATGTCTTCGAGCCACTCACATATCTGGGAACCTCTTCCATATGCTCGTACCTTCGTTAATAGTCTGCAGTGCTGCACTATGTCGAATGCTTTTCGGAAATCTAGAAATATGCCATCTGCCTGTTTCCCTGTATCCGTAGTTCGCAATATAAGGAAATTTGTGTATGCCAAATCTTCTATTATTAACCATACGTTTTTCTGCAACAATACTGACGTTTTACTCCGGATACGCATTCCAATTACTTCATTATTCTTCTCAGCATTGCCCTGCAGTGAGCATCTAATGCAGGGGCTAGCTGAGCTTCGCACCAGCGATGCTTTCTACAACCGTGCAGTTTCGTACACAGAAACTTTACCGTCTCAAGTATATTTATTATATTCGAACTGAAAATACGTTCAAGATTTCTGTAGCAAACCGATGTTACGGACATTGGTTTGTAGTTTTTCGGGTCCCTTTTTTTACCCTTCCTGTATACAGAAGACAACTGCGCCTTTTTCGAGTCGTTTGCGAGTTTACGCTGGGCGAGAGATTCGCGATAAATGCCGACAATGTAAGGGCCCAATGCCGCAGAGTACAATTCGTAACACCGAACTGGAATTCCATTTGGACCTGGCGACTCATTTGGCTGAACTCTTTCAGTTGTTCCCCTACGGTATGCTTGTAGCTACAAGCTCTAAAATATACTGAAGAGCGAAAGAAACTAGTACACCTGCCTAATATCGTGTAGGGCCCCCGTGGGCACGAAGAAGTGCCGCAAAACGACGTACCATTGACTCTACTGATGTCTGAAATACTGCTGGAGGGAATTGACACCATGAATCCTGAAGGGCTGTCCATGAATCCGTAAGACTACGAGGGAGCGCAGATCTCTTCTGAACAGCACGTTGCAAGGCATCCCAAATACGCTCAATAATGTTCGTGACTGGAGAGTTTGGTGGCCAGCGGATGTGTTTAAACTCAGATGAATGTTCTTGCAGCCACTCTGTAGCTATTCTTGACGTGTGGGGTGTCGTATTGTCCTTCTGGAATTTCCCAAGTCCGTCTGAATGTACAATGGATATGAATGGATGCAGGTGATCAGGCAGGATGATTACGTACGTGTCACCTATCAGAGTCGTACCTGAGTCCCCAGCTGACATGCAGGGTCCATGGATTCATGAGGTTGTCTCTATACCCGTATACGTACATTCGCTCGGTACTACTGGGAACGAGATTAGTCCGACCAAGCAATATGTTTCCAGTCATCAACAGTCCAATGTCGGTGTTGACGGGCCCCGGCGAGGCGCAAAGATTTACGTCGTGCAGCCATCAAGGGTTCATGACTGGGCCTTTGGCTCCGAAAGCCCATATCGATGACGTTTCGTTGAATGGTTCGCACGCTGTTACTTGTTGATGGTCCAGCACTGAAATCTGCAGCAATTTGCAGAAGGGTTGCACTTATGTCTCGGTGAACGATTCTGTTCAGTCGTCGTTGGTCCGGTTCTTGCAGGATCTTTTTCTGGACGCAACAATATCTGATATTTGATGTTTTACCGGATTCCTGATATTCACGGTACACTCGTGAAATGGTCGCACGTTAAAATCCCCACTTCACTACTGCCTCGAAGATGCTGAGACATCGGTTACTGCTGACATTGTAGCCGCAGTAACCAATCTAACAACTGCGCCATGCACTTTTTGTCTTAAATAGGCGTCGCCAACCGCTGTGCCGTCTTCTGCCTGTTTATATATCTCTGAATTTGAATATGCACGCCTATACCAGTTTCTTTGGCGCTTTAATGTATATCCATTGCGTGTCGATTGCCGAACTCGATGTTCAAGATGTTTGTGGAAAACGTACTCAAAGGTACTTCTTAAGAGTGTCTGGGTGTACCCCTACGATGAATCCATAGACTCCCAGTCTATACTCGGTAGGTTATAGTCATTCCCAACTAGTTTTCCGTGATCCATACACTTATGTGCTACTGATTGTAGACTTTCTAAGAATTACGATACTTTATAACTATCACAGCGCAATCAGGTGGCCATAAAAATATAATGGGGATCAAATTATGATCATTAGTACAACACACTACCCAGTTCCTGAGCGGAGAAAATCACCGACCCACCCGGGAATAGAAGCCAGGTCCTCAGGATTGACATTCTGTCGCGCTGACCACTCATCTACCGGGGGCGGACACTTCTGCCTTAATAGGGAAAATGTTTTTCCTAACTGTAGTTAACACTCCCCCTTCTATGGTGTCTCTAATCTGTCTTTCCTATATACGTTCCGTGACTCGCTGTGTATCTCAGAAGTTTCTACTCCGGGTTTTAACCAACTTTCGGTCCCAAGAATAATTTGATGGCGAGAACTTTCCTGGAGGAGACTATATTCGAGCACTTGATTATGAGTACTTCCACGATTTACTGGTAACATTGTGACAGTCGAAGTGTCTTTCCACTTAATGCGGTCTGATTCCACTGTCTGCACACCGAAAGTCAGTGTTCATCAGAAAACCTCACACTATCGACAAGTATGAAAAACACACATGCACACTCCACAAGTACTCTCCTAACCGAGTACCTGCTTCCTTTGTATAGTGCACTCCTGACCTATCAATGGGAGCCCTACAATTCCCCACCAGATAACGCAGGTACAGAAATCTACAGCCAAGACTATCACAGAGTCGATGAAGCATTTGGATGAGACGCCCAACTCGGCTCCAAACCAAAGAAATGGTTCAAATGGTTCTGAGCACTATGGGACTTCACATCTGAGGTCATCAGTCCTCTAGAACTTAGAACTACTTAAACCTAACTGACCTAAGGACATCACACACATCCATGCCCGAGGCAGGATTGGAATCTGCGACCGTAGCGGTTGCGCAGTTCCAGACTGAAGCGCCTAGAACCGCTCGGCCACACCGGCCGGCGAACTTTTCGGGATCCTTGTTGTTCATATTAAATACTCGTTTATTACTCGGTCCAGTCACATTAATGTGAACACCTGTCCAAAGCTTCAGTTACCACCTTTTGCAGAGCGAGACATTCAGGACGCTTTTCAGTGAAGTTCTGAAAGATACCCACAAGGACGTGGGGCCATGCCGACTCCAGTGCCGTGTCGAGCTGCACTAGGTCCATAGGCTGATGATCCATGGCACGAACTGTTCGACAGAGGTTGAATCACATATTGTAAGTTAGGATAAATCCAGAGAATTTGGCGGCGAGTAAACTCATTCTGGTGCTCTTCGAATCACGCATATACACTGCGATCTGTGTGACACTTTGCGTTGTCCTGCTGGTGGAACCCATCGTACCGAGGAAAAACAAACTGTATGGAATGGGGAACATAGTCCCCAAGGGTAGACGCATACCTGTATTAATAAACTGATCTTCCTCAATGGACATCACCCAGGAAATGACACGGATACATTCCCCAGAGCAAAAGTTCCGTCCTTACGCCTGGAGCCTTATGGTTATTATTCCAGGGTCACACACGCCAGTAGCCATTTTTCCGATGGAATATAAAGTGTGACTCATCTGGAAAGGCCACGTGTCGCCACTCTGTGGACGCCCAATTACGGTTTGGTCCTGAGAATTCCAGCCTTCGATGGCGACGAACAGCAGTGAGTGTGGGTGCATGAACCTGTTACCTGATGCAGAGGCCCATACGCAGCAACGTTCACCGAACGGTTGATGAGGAGACACTGTCGGTAGTCCCTTGGTTCATTTGAGTGGCAATTCGCTCACCATTTGCACGTCTGTAACCCGTACACATGTCAGCAACCGTCAATCACCTTTTCATCGATGCCCCGTGATGCACCACATTTGCCTCGGCGCCACTTTTTGATAGCGCCATCTTGCCATCCATGGTATACTTTAACCAGTGCGGCACGCCAATAGTTTACAAACTCAGTCATTTCGGAAATGCTTCCGCCCTTGGCCTGAAAGCCGATTATCATGAGCTTTTGGACGCCAGGTAAATCACTCGATCTCCGCATTACGATAACGACTTCACTGTTTTCTGCGTCATCCCGCCACGCTTACGTACGCTCCGATGATAGTGCAGCCACCTCAGTGCGTGAGTGGTTATCGCACACTGACGCCGAACATAGTTCGTGGTCACGTTAATGTGACTGGACTATGTATGAATCCGAACGTTTGTGTATGTTAGTACGTTTATTACTCCTTCATGCTGAAATGGCTGGATGTATTTGGATGATATTTGTATTGGAAATAGCTTACACCCTGAATTAACACAGACGCTGCCTTATATATACCTACCTATTAAAGGGCTGGGGAAGGGAGTGAAAAAGATGTGTTGTCCACGACTCGCGATTACCCATTCTTCATTCACCCAATATTTGAGAATGAAAGCGCTTACTGACTTGCTACAAATTATGTTTAATTTTAAACTTTTATGAATCTTTTTCTCACTGATATCTCCAACAAGATGATGAAAGGAAAATGGTTTATCGCTTACTACATTTTCGCTGTTCATGCAGTAAAATTTTCCGCATAAAGTATGACTTTCTAATTTAATTTTTGATAGCGCCATCTTGCCATCCATGGTATACTTTAACCATTGCGGCACGCCAATAGTTTACAAACTCAGTCATTTCGGAAATGCTTCCGCCCTTGGCCTGAAAGCCAATTATCATGCGGTTTTGGACGCCAGGTAAATTATTGTATTCGCGACACATTGTGCAGACAGTATTCACATATACCACTGAGTGTACCAGCAATATTATACCACTATATGACACATAGTTCAGGATACATGATGTTATAAACACTTAGATGCATGGAAAACTGCCGCATTATTTATGGCGTTTTAATTTATTACTAACTCTATTCGCAACACATTCGGAAGACAGTATCCACACGAGCGACGGAATGTACCAAGAAATATAACATGATACGATATGTGGTTCGGGAGATATGACACCATAAACTCTCGATAAGTGAAAAACTGCTGTATCATGCATGACGTTCTGATTTCTTACTTATTTACTACTAACCCTATTCACGTCACATTTCGCAGACATTAGCCACATACATCACCGATTGTACCTACAAAAGACATCGTACAACACATAGTTTAGGGGATACGACGTCATAAAATTGAACTTCGTGAAAATGAAATTTTAGGGTGAAATTCAATAGATATTCTGGTGAAATATGTGTAACGTTACTTGTGAAAGATGTTAAATACACGTGAAATATGTTTAACATGCTCGTACGCCGGCGAAGCAACAGGTAAAATGGTCATCCTAAACCCCTGAATGTTTTCAACCAAATATGGTTCCCATTTTAGTTACAATCTCATAGTCGCCGACGAGGTCACCTTAGGCAGTGTAGAACCGCAGTTCATCACAGAACACAACGCAGTGCCATTCATCAACAGTCCATGTTTACCAGTCACAGTACCACACCAAATGCAGCCGTTCATGTTTCTGTGTTAATGGCAACCAACACATACGATGCTAATTGCCTGGACCACGCGCGGTTAGTCACTAATCAATCGTGCAGGATGAGACAGAATGTTGCAGGGACTTCCTAACTTATTATCGGATGGCGGGTGCAGACGTCAAATGGTTACAGTGTGTTCGGTGCACAATACATCCACCCCCTCTTGCGGTGTTAGGACGTGGTTGACCAGAACCTTGACGAATATGCCTGCCGTCATGTTCCCACGCAATCTAACATCGGTCCACTGTCACTTTAATGGACCACATATTCGGAAATAACAGCATTCTATGAGCAAGCCTAATGGAGACCCACAATGAGGCCCATTTTAAACATTGCTATTGATCATGTGTACATGTAGGAATTTACAAGGACATCCTACGAAGTCTTCTGGGTGCTTCGCGTTTTTGCCAGGAAGTACATATTTGAATAAATATCATTAGGACTACGATGGGGCATCTGCTGCACAAATTATGTGATTAGAGCCATATTGTCCTTGGTAGCATATAAATAAGGACTGCATTTGCAGAACCCACACTGTGTCGTCAGCACGTGTGCACGCGCGTGCGCGTACATACACTCTCACACACACACACACGCACCCCCCCCCCCCCCCACACACACACAAGCACGCACACGCACACATATAAACGCATATTTTAATCTCGCAACAGCAGTCCAGTATTTTAGTTTGTTCCTATTTTGTACAAAGCACAATGTACTCTCAAATTACGTGTCAAAATGTTATTGTTCGATTTATTTATAACAACAGGTCAGGTTTTTTCTGTGGCAAAATCTGACTGTTGTTCGGTCTCTGTACTCACTTTATAAAAGCAGCAAGGAACCCTCAAATGAAGTGCTACAATTTGTTCCACGTATAAGCTGTCTGTATTAATTGTCAAAATATATAAAGATTAGTTCTACAATAGAACAAAACACGTGTGGCTCACTTATTGGCACTACTGGTGTAACTTACAGGTTAACGTACTCTCAACGCCAAAAGCCGACTATGGTTTCATCTTTCTACCCCACTTGGCGATGGGCACAATGAACCCTCAAATTCAGTACCACAATGTTATTTCACGTCTCACACACAACACCATAGAGTTAAGTCATAATATCGGAGACTGTAGAGGTCTTTAATTTGGTGCTTCACTTAAACTGCATGTTTTCGTAATACACAAATGTAACTACAAAAAGCACCAATTTCGCCATGTTACCTTTGGAAACAAATAAATCATTATGATGGCTAATTGGCTTGCTACTGTCAAAGAAACACATAAAATGAACTGCAACATCATGAAGTTTCACTACACGAACTCTTGCAAAATGCGTGCTTTTCCCGAAATTCTAGTGGCCTTTGCCCATAGAACTTTATGTTTACTGCTATAGGAAACAACTGATCGTTACACGTTGTTATTCGATCACTGTTATAATCTGCAAATATATATCTCGTTACTTGATGCACAATCTCAAAATTATCACACTTAAATACAATGAAATCATCCATTTTCAGCAGATCCTGATTGGAATAAAGGTTTATAAATAGATTCTTCGAATATCGTCTAGTGTAGTAAAAATGCTTGGATCGATCACTTTCTGCGAATAGACCTACTCCAGCATATGGCCTCTTTCCACTGCATTTACAACACATGCTGATATATTCTGTTCCCCTGTCACATCCATATTTCCCCAAATACCGCGTTTAACGTAATTTGTAAGCCTTGTTTGCACATCTACAATTGCTTGTTCTTTTAGCAATACTCAGTAATAGGGAATGGTTTGAATCTGTTAGTACATCGCTTCGTTTTTGGTTTAAAGATCTTCTGCATGACGTTATTTGTATGAATCAGTTAAAATTTGTCAGACGGAACATAATTTATAATTTTTCTTTGTCCTGATGGCCAGGAATCTTTCTTCTTTTTTTTTTTTTTTTTTTTTTTTGTACACTACTCAGCTTTCAGGTCATCTAATTGTTCCCTGTAGACAAATTGTGAGACATTGTTAAACACTACGCAACAACTGTTTTACAATGAATCTGAAAGTTTACAACTCATAGAAATGACTAGCACAGAGTATGGCAGGGCACATTGTAAATACTGTTCGGTGGTGATTAGTAATCACAGGCAGTCTTTCACTGTGTCACACACGCCAATCATTCTGCAGTTATAAATCATAGCGCCCAATCTGGTAGCTGCATGTACTTTAGTCAAGGAAGACTCATAGACACATATCAAGGACACGTCATAAAATATGGTTACCGATACCTTTGTTCACTCCTGGGCCTGTTATGTGACATACATATTTGTTATGAGTCGTCATTCTCGAGTTGGAACTCATCCACAAAAACTGTTCTTTCCAGCTATATTACCTTTGTTCTCAGTTACACTGCTGTATCTTTTGTGGTCTTCTTGCAGTGGTCTGAGTAAAGGAATCCCAAATCTACATTTTGTTAACATTTCTAACAAAATATTGCATTGCATGCAGCTTCATAAGGTAATAGTCATCTACATGTAGCTGCTCCCATATTCCAGGCAGCTCATCCTTAAGCACAACCATTTTAACGTCAGCCAATTCCACTTTTTATGGTATAGCCACGGAATATTTAGATTTTCTAGAAATAGTTTGCATTTCTTCCTTTCAGATTTTTTCAATATTCCTCTTGCTGTTGCATTGCCAGTCCCGTGTAGGACAGCTATTGGCTTCTCACCGATGCCGTATCTCGTACAGATCAAATTTGAGAATTTACCTCGAAGACTGTCGTCTCTCTATTTGTGTCCGCAGTCCACTTGATCACAAATTTTAAGAATCATAATGCTGTAACAGAACGGTTCTATTGTCAGTATACGTTATTATAAAGTTTGCTTGCTCAAGAATTTGCCATTTACAGCGTAATTTATGTTACTGACGTTAGTAAGAAGGTTTTCCAAGTTCTCCAGTAACATCATGCTTTCACTTCCGGTTGTATCTCTTAAATTTTAAAGCCTACTGGGTGCTGCCCTTTGGGTGAGACCAATAGTTCAGGATCACAAAATTCAGGGGCCATAGAAACGCATATAACGGAAACCTGATCGTGCACTCCTGTACATACATAATTTTGTTCAAAAAAATGGTTCAAATGGCTCTGAGCACTATGGGACTCAACTTCTGTGGTCATAAGTCCCCTAGAACTTAGGACTACTTAAACCTAACTAACCTAAGGACATCACACACATCCATGCCCGAGGCAGGATTCGAATCTGCAACCGTAGCGGTCGTGCGGTTCCAGACTGTAGCGCCTTTAACCGCTCGGCCACTCTGGCCGGCCCATAATTTTGTGATCTCGACATTTTGCATCTATCAACTGAAAAGTCATTTGCATAGTTGAAAGCTGATAGAATGACTACGTTTAACCATCATTCGTTTGCTGAAGCGATAAAAGTAAAATTGTATAGGGAAATTCCACTAGAATAGGGGGAAGAGTCAGCTGTGTTTCTGGCTTCATGTGACGATACAATGATGTTTTCTTGACGTCAGAGATTATGTTCCGTGATTGGTTGACAGAAGCACACCAAGCATCTACCATGTTTATCTAAGCGATTACGAAGCTAACACGTCGTATTTGGTCCTTACTGTATATATAATTGCATATTACGAGAATATGCATTTAAGCAATACAACGCAGTAAAGATAACTCCAAAACTCCACATTTTTACTAAAGTGATGATAAATCTGACGTTGGTGGCTAAGCATGTCATAGATCGAATCTTCGACATTGCTCTTGGTATTATGTGGTGCTTTGTTGTGATAAGGAGAGGAGATACAGTCTGTAAATTTGCAGACAGCCCTGACACCATAGTTCGGATTAGTAAATGTAGCATCCTTCCTCAGTACGGTAACCACAAGCCGCTCGTATTGAATCATACACCTAAATAGGAACTTTCCCGAAATGCAGCAAATATAATGTCAGTCCATTGAGTCAGTTATATTTTGACAGTATAGAACATAGTGCATTGTCTTCATCTCCTCTGAAGTGGTCATACGTGAGGTTAAGCATTAAAATTTTCGTAGTTATACTTGCGTATTACGAATACATGCAGTTTAAGTTATACATCACAATAAAGACCTCTCCAGTGTTGGAACGGCTGAGTCAGGTTTTGGCACTGAGTATACGTTAACGTGTAAGTTACACAGGTAGTACGAATAAGAGACCCACGTGTATATTTGTACTGTTACACGCTGCCGGAAAAAAAAACACAACACCCTCAAGAACCATGTCCAGTGGGACCACGGCATAATACTAGTATTTTAATACTGCAGAGTTGTGGTGTTAGTGATTCATCTGTCGCAGTCATCGGCGATGATATGGCGCTCAGGAGACCTTGTTCACCCTCCGTTTTGACTCTGCAGGCAGTAGCTTTGCTGAATTTAAATGCGAGCAACGTTTACAACATTCATTCTAGGATACAACTATGCCCCGCCGACGAGCAATTACTCCTCTTAAACAGCTGCAGCCATTTAATTGTGGTAGCATTGTGAGCCTGCAAGAAGCTGCGTGGATGTATCGATAGATTGCTGCTCATGTTTTGCACAGTGCGTCGATGGGGTGCCTCTGCTTTCAACAGTGGTCTGTGGAACAAGATCATTCATTACACATTAACCAAAGAGACTCGGGGAATTACGAAATTGTCCAGACAATGTTGTTTTAAATGTCTTCCACCATGTTCCTGGGCAACGGTCTGGCCGCAGTGGATACACCGGTTCCCGTGAGAAGTTAAGCGCTGTTGGGCGTGGCCGGCACTTGGATGGGTGACCATCCAGCCGCCATGCGCTGTTGCCATTTTTCGGGGTGCACTCAGCCTCGTGGTGCCAGTTGAGGAGCTACTCGACCTAATAGTAGCGGCTTCGGTCAAGAATACCATCATAACGACCGGGAGAGCGGTGTGCTGACCCCACGCCCCTCCTATCCGCATCCTCCTCTGAGGATGACACGGCGGACGGATGGTCCCGGTAGGCCACTCGTGTCCTGAAAACGGTGTACTGTGCCACCACGTTTCTTTCAATTCACGTTATTGCCCTTCCAAAGTGATCAGTGTCGTTAATGACCGGCGTCGAACGACATTTCCCGTATTTAATTCATTGTCGGTCCATTTACATTACATCTACCTCAACATACATACTCCTCTAGTAACCATACGATGTGTGGCGGAGCGTACCCTACAGCACTAGTAGTCAAATCCTTTCCTGTTCCACTTGCAAACAGAGCGAGAGAGAAGCGACAGTCTGTTAGCCTCCATGTGAACCCTAACTTCTCGTATCTTATTTTCGTAGTCCTTACGTCAAATGTATGTTGGCTGCAGTAGAATCGTTCTGGAATCGGCTTCAAATCCCTTTTCTCTAAATTTGCTAAATAGTGTTCCTTGAGAAGAACGTCGCCCTCCGTCCAGGTATTCCCTTTTGTGTTCCCAAAGCATATTCGTAACATTTGTGTGTTGTTCGAAGCAAATGGTATCTAATCACGCAGCCCGCGTTTGAACTACTCCGATGACTTTGTAATTTTTCCTCATATCTACGTAATTCTGTAGCTCTCAATTCGTTCGAGCAATCAGTCATTCATGATAGGAAACACAGTCATGGCTCAGTCACTCAAAATGATTCTGAAATTTTACTTGTTAGAATGAAATCAGGCGATGATTCTTCTTCTCTGCAGGCTTGTGCTTCGCGGCAGTCTGCTAATCTGTACAAATAAAATGCCCCGTAATTTTGGGAGCGTTGTATAACCAATCGGGAAACCTCAGATCAAGCGGATATTTGGCTTTGATGAAGTTTAACCTTCCGAAGAAGTAATGGAGCTCTTGGATTATTAAATGCAGGTTCGTATCCAGTCTTTCGGAAGTTCCCTTCTGATTAACAACTACGCAAAATATCGATAGATATCATTAATTCTCAAATGTCAAATACACACCTTTGGTATGAAGGAGCAATCTATATATATTTCCATTTTAATCGTACAATTCTTATCAGTTATCTTCTGTGATAAATCTCAATAATCAGAATGCAGTTCTTCCAAACCAAGCTCAGGCTAATCGGCACGAAAACAATCTCCGAAGCTCCATCTCTTTTTTTTTCTAACAACCACCAGAGAGAGTACTACAAAGAATACTTATGCTCTCATGGCATAGCTATTGTATGAACTACTTTTCGCATGGATTCTGCGAGTATGAAGATAGAAAATTAGTAAACGTCATTCAAGGGTAGAATTGTATCAGAATAATTCATCGAACATAAAGAGATATTACAATTGCCCCTCGCAGCGAGCAAAGTTAATGATAATACACTTTGCGAGCTAACAGAGAAAATTTGTTGGGTTGTTTATTCAAAAGAGGAATATTTTGAATTAGTAGAATTTTACTATAGAGAGTATGGGAAACATGTTAAGACAATAAGTTACGAGAATACCTAAGCTGTAGCTTTTACATGTACCGAGGTATACCCGCATCCCGAGTACATAACCAGGGAAGATGTTGATTGGTGTAATTACGAAAAAGGTCTACCCATTTGGGAACTGGCCTTCACAGGGAAACCCTGGAAAACCCAGAAGAATAGACCTCAGCTCAGGTATTAAAGAAGATAGGAAAGCCTAAATCCAGTAGTTTTTAAATATATAGAAGCTCCATAGATTAGATCGAAGGAAAAGTGCCTCATAGCCAAAAAAATTTACAATATTGCTCAAAAAAAATTTTCAAAATTCTTCTTTCGACGATGTAGCCGGCGATCTCGTTGTGAAGTCGATGGAACAGGAACACTGGGTACGGACACCGGGTAGGCGACGTACAGCGTTTGGTGGAGGCGGCACGGAGGACAGGCGATGGCTTATGGTACAGGATAGAAGCTGGTAATGTGCCGTAGAAACAGGAAGATGATCTCAGGAACAGATGGTCAGGGACGTGAACATGAAACAGGTTTAAAGTGGAATAAGAAAAGGTTCTGACTGAATAAATCCCTGGAAGAGAGTGGATTAAGGCAACAAAGTATATATTTCATCGTTGAACTCAAAATCGGAGTGGATTCTTATATTCTTCCATCTGTACTAGACTGGAACATTTATCAGTCCTGTCAATCGCGAATTATTTTTTGTAGTCCTCAATACCAAAGTTGTTTTGCATTACAACTGCTGATTGTCCAAAACATTGCCAAATAGACTGTGGGCATTTAAATTTTGTTGTAGCTCATATCGAATGTATTCCTCTCAAAAAAAATTTTTTATCTAATCTTCGTTTCGTTATAGTACAGGTGGAAGTAGAGCATTGAATCTGTCTGAGGTATGCTTTCAATTACGAAATTATGGATAAAATTTAAGTTTACACTTGATGAAAAATTTTAAACATAGTCATATGACACTGACTCCACAAAAGGAATAACTTCTAGAAAAAAATGCTCTGAAAAATTTTCATTATTCTTATAATTAATTGATTTATAGATCCACTTGCAAATAAATATCATTAATGATGACGTATGTTCATTTAACAAATCATCCACTCGCAGAATCTTCTTCATCCTCTCATGAACCTTTACGGAAATACATTTCAACAATTATGTCCATAATATGAAACACACAAACTGCTATTCTTAAAATGTTAATTAAAATTCTTAAATTAATTCTCCTGGTAAAGAAGGCACAATGAAAAAATCTAAAAATTATAATAATTTTCTCTCGCGCAACCAGAGAGTTTCTTCAGTTGTTTGCAACAGTGACATTATCGACTGTTGCTTCATTTCACAGTTCATTTGTTTCCTTGCGCGAACAGCGCACATCATACACACAGCGTATTTACCTACATATCCCACACTGTTCAAGTTTCATACGCAATTATCACATAAGTGCCGTGTCTTGAGGAAATGTAGATGCACTTTCATTGTATATCACTGTGGCTTCTGCTCATAGTCCACACTTACAAACACTAGTAATTAACAAATTCTTCTGCTTATCTTAAAATTTTTGTGCTAAACTATCACAGGAGTAATCTCACTGTCTCTTAACCTATCACAGGAGTAATCTCACTGTCTCTTAACCTATCACGGGAGTAATCTCACTGTCTCTTAACCTATCACAGGAGCAATCTCACTGTCTCTTAACCTATCACAGGAGCAATCTCACTGTCTCTTAACCTATCACAGGAGCAATTTCATTGTCACTTACCCTCTAGACAGCATAAACTTCTTGATATTTATGTACACATTCGACTCATAGTCAAATTCCACTCTAAATTCTTCTCCATATTTGGTATCACAGATCTACGATCCTTCAAAAAATTTCTTAATATCATTATGCAGGAATAATCCCTTTATTCTTCTCGATTCGGGATATGCCAACAAGTATGATCCAGGATTTGGTATATTTACAATAACATATGGTCCGGTATAAATAAGATTCCATTTCTTTATGTTCTTCATCAGTTTCGAGGAATGGATGTGTCGCCTCAATAAAATCTTTTCTCCAAGATGAATCGTCTGAATCCGGTGAATCCGTTTATCATATGTCAATTTCCGTTGTATTGCCTTTTTAGTTAAATTGACAAGTGCGAGTCGAATCTTTTCCTCCCATTTTAAATTCTGGTCTTCTTACTTTGGCAGATGGTTTATCCAGAAGTTCTTTTCAATCTGACTAAACATAAGCTCTGTTGGAGTGAAGTTAGTTGAGGTATGTGTCAGATTATTAAATATTTGTTCAAATTCTGACAAATAATCAGCCCATGATGTTTGTTTACTGTGACAGTATGTACGCATAAATCGGTTTAATTCTCGGAAAACTCGTTCTATTGGACTACCTTGTGGATGGTAACATAATGCCAAAGTTTGTCGAATACCAAGTTGTGTTAATGTTTGCTTCCATTTAAATCCAGTAAAAATTCTGGCATTATCTGTAATTATGGATTTCGGTAAACCTACATGCGGAAGATAGTCACGCACCAATCTCACTACAACAGCTCTGGCAGTAGCACGCTTTAATGGACATAGTTTTACATATTTTGTAAACACGTCAAAGAATCCAACAATGAATTTGACTCCTCCTCTTGATCGTGGGAGAGGGCCGCAGATATCACACGAAATTAACGCCCTTGGCTCTCGTGGAATAATTGAATGCAGAACATGCTTACTACCTCTATTATCCGGTTTTGCCTTTTGACAGAGTAAACAGTTTTGTATTGTTTGGTGCACTTTTCTCTGAATATTCGGAAAATAACAGTATGCTCCTATTTTATTGGCACATTTAATTACACCAAAATGTCCCCATGATAAGTGGGTAAACCAAATTATTTTTTCCTCATATTCCTTCGGGATACATACACACCACCGTGGATTGTTGTCCTTCCCACATCTGAAGAGTAATACTCCATTTACTAATTTATAATGATCTAAACTAGCCCTTGAATTTTATTGTTCCTTTAGCTGAATTATCTTCTTCCATCGAGGGTCTTTTCGTTGTAAATTTCCCATATCTCTACAAAGATGTACATAATAAGTCTTGTAGATATTGTCCTGCAACAGTAATACTGGAAAATCCGAAGTATTTACTGATTCTATTTCCGGCGTTAAACCTTCTGGGGATCTTGACAGTGCATCCGCAATAATATTTTCTTTGCCAGACACATGAATAATTTTAAATTGGTACTGTTGTAGTGTCATTGTCCAACGTGACAGTCTAGGATGTAATAATTTACATGTTTGCAAAAAGGTTAGTGATTGATGGTCACAATACACAATCGTTTTCGAACCATATAAATAATAGTTAAACTTCTTGAATGCCCAGATAACCGCAAGTGCTTCAAGTTCTGTGGTCGTATAGGGTCTTTCACAGGGCGATAACACTCGACTAGCAAATGCTATCGGACAGAATGTTGGTACCCCTTTTATTTTCCTTATTTGGAAGAGACAAGCACCTAATCCAACATCCGATGAATCCGTGGACAGACAGAACTCACAATTCATATCAGGGTGATATAATAAGGATGCGTTAACGAGTTGGTATTTAATGTTTCGAAAAGCTAGTTCACATTCCTCAGTCCATTGCCATGCCACATCCTTCCGTAGAAGCCGGTTTAATGCCTCAGAATTCATGGCTTGAGTCTTTATGAAACGACGGAAGAACGAAGCCATACCTGCAAATCCCTTCAGCTGTCTTTTATTCCGTGGTGACGGAAAATTTCGAAATGCACTTATCTTCTTCTCGGTAGGCAGGATACCTTTCGCATCTATCATATGTCCTAAGAACTTAATTTGTGGTAAAGCAAAATGAGACTTTTGTAAGTTTACTGTAATTCCGGTTTTCCTGAAAACAGCAAAAATCCTTTCCAAAATATGCAAATGCTCTTTCCATGTTTTCATGGCTATTAATAAGTCGTCAACAAACACAGTTATACGACTACGCAATTCTGCTCCAAGAACATAATCCAACGCTGAAATAAATATTCCGGCACTAATATTAAGTCCGAACGGGACAACTCTAAATTGGTAACTTCTCCCAGCATAGATAAATGCGGTATATTTCCTAGATTCTTCATCCATTTGGACCTGCCAGTACGAACTTCTCAAATCAACACTAGTTAAGTACGAAACATCCTGGAAATTTTGAATTAATTCATCTATATTTTCCGGATGAGTTCTTACAGGTACTATTATTTTATTAATCTCTCTCGCATCCAGAACTAATCTTACGTTGCCTCCAGGTTTTGGAACGACTAAGAGTGGAGAACAATATGGACTAGTTGATGGCTCAATCAAGTTCCATTCTAACATTCTATTTATCTCCCTTTGAACAGATTGTTTTAACCGCTAGGGGATCGGATAGTGAGTGTAACAGTAAGTCTGATGTGGCTTCACTTGTAGGTGACAAATATACCCTTTAATAATTCCTGGTTTCTCATCAAAAATCTCTTCATATGCCTCTAACAAATAATGAAGCTGCTGCCTATGTTCTCCGGTAAGCTGATTTGATTCACTAGCTTTTATCATTGTTGTTTGGTTAAAGTCCTCCTGTTGTATCAAATCCTTTGAAAGCTCCTTCCAACGACCGTTTGTAGTGTCAATTAATTGAATTATGGCACCGCGACAATATTTCTCATGCACCGTTTCCTTTCTATTTAAATCCAGTGCCAGCTCTTCTCCATTTAATCTAAATTTAACTATTCCTTCCAAAAAATCAATCTGACAATCGTACTCCTGCATACTCCCAATACCAAGAATACAGTCCACTAATAACTTCTCCACTACAAGGAACGTGCATTTTATTGCTACATTTCCCATTTTCATCTCTAATTGTGTTTGTATTTTGACACTGGGAGAGCGTGCTCCAACAGCTCCGATGATTTTGCAGTTCTGTACCGGCAAAATTGGTACCTTCTTCTTCCTAATAATTCTCCGAAAAAGAGCGCCTGAGATGACATTGGCGGAAGCGGCGGTGTCTAATATCACATTCGTTGGAACTTGCTCTATTTCAACAAATACTTCCGATACCGGAACACTCGATCTGTCATTATGATACGTTATTAAATCCTTTGTTAACTCTTCAGTCAACAGCTCACCATCATTATATCTTAACAATTGTAATTTTACTGTTTCGCCCCTAACAGATCCCCTGACCGCTCCTCCGGGGCACGATGCGGTCATGTTTAGTTTGACTGATTGTTGGTCCGATTGGTATTTGTCTCTTCAGCTACTTCAGTGATTATCGGTTGTTGTGGTGAATTCTGTCTATGTTGTCTTGCTTGATTCGTGTAATTATTGTTGTTGTTCTGCTGGTGTTGGTAGAACTGTCCTGTGTTGCCATACATTGGATTATATCGATTAGAATTCCTACTGTTCCTAAAATAGCCCCTCGCTGCACCATTACTAAAGTTTCCATTATGGTAATAATTATTGTTTGCATTTTGTCCATTGGTAAGTCTCCTCGGAGAGTGTAGTTGGTTATGATTATTGTTACTGCTACCATTACTGCCATTCCCACTCGAGTTGCACCTCGGATTCGCTTCTATTGCTCTTCTTTGATATGACATTTCTCTTGCCCTTTCATTGTCCTCCTCAATTATATCAATACGATCAAGAGTAGTCATAAATGAGTCTATATCCTTATCATTTATATATAACAGCTGATTCCTTATACTGGTGGGTAGTCTGGACTTGAGTATTCTAAGTATATCCGGCAAAGGAATCGGTACATCCCAATACAAAGATTTATTAATGTATTTCTCAAAATATCTCTTTAGAGATCCTCTAGAAAATGAGAAAGGCTCAGGATATAATACTATCTGCCTAAGTCTTTCTTGTATTCAAGCAGACCAATATTTTGCTAGAAAAGCCTGCTCAAATTCTTTGTAACATTTACAAGAGGATGTTTGTTCGGATGCCCACAGTGCACCTGTTCCTTGTATATATCCAGATACAAAACTAATCTTTTGCCATTCTGTCCAAGATCGTGGAAATAGACCTCTGAAACTTCGAATAAAGACTACAGGATGAACATTCTTTTTGTCAGGGTTAAAGATTTGAAATTGTCTCTGTTTAATCATCTTTTCCTCAACGGTACTACGATTCCAAAAATCATCCTGTTCGTACTTTTCCCTGTGGCTATCCGTTATATCGAATCTATCTTGTGACGTTCCAGCTCTGTCTACATCGGATCTTGGCGTGGACGGAATGTCACGCACAGATTGAGAGTTTTGTTTAATACTTCTCGGTGTTTCTAAATCCTCCTGCGAGAGATTTAGTGATCTTTCGATATTTTCTTTCCAACGCGAGAATTCTTCGCCAAGTTGTTCTCGAACTTCCTTTAACCCTTTGTTGAAAATTTCTCCTCGGAACTATCTGAAATTGACTGTAAAGCTACTTTCACAGTTTCTTCTACGGTTTCCGAAGGAAAATTTTGCCGCTCTAATGTCATTTCTGAAAACTTTCCCGCAAGTACATTCATTCTATGTTTCACTGTCTCCTGTTTTTCCTTCACTTCGTCAAATTGCTTCTTTAGATTATCTTGGGATTCTATACTTTCTGGTATCATAGCTACGGAACACTGTATGTCCTCTTGAGCTTGTATTACTTGAGGAAACAGTTCTACTTGTTTTTGTATCGTGTCAATTTTTACGGATACATATTCGGTTAGTTCCGCTTTTAATTTACTATTATTTTCTTGGCATTGTTGGCGGACCTGCTCAATTTGAGCAATAAGATTCTGTTCCGTCCTTTCTGCCTGTTCTTTTATTTCCTGTGTCTGGGTACTTAATCTCTGATCTAATTCGGTAAAGGTTGCTCTTAACTGATTTTGTAATTCTGTTTGATTTTCGACTAATTGATTTTGGAGTTCATTTTGTACAACGGATAAGTCTCGTTTTACCTCCGCTAGGCCTTCGGCTAATAGAGACAACTGTTGCATAGTAACAACTAATGAATCAACAACAGTCTGATCAGCTGTTGTATGGAATGTTTTCTGAACCAGCGGGATTATTTATATTGCTACCGCTAGCCACAACAGTCTCAGAATTGCTATCCGTGGCCTCTGCTCCTGCGCAAACAGCTGAAGGCTGTTGCACTTCTCGTTGCTGATTCAATGACATTTTAAATGCCGCTCTAGTCAATACCATTAAATAACTGTCAATATCAGATTATAATCACTAAATACAGATTCAAATTTACTGTCGTAGACACACTTAACTTTCAAATTACTTCACAGATGGTTGTTGTTGTTGTGGTCTTCAGTCCTGAGACTGGTTTGATGCAGCTCTCCATGCTACTCTATCCTGTGCAAGCTTTTTCATCTCCCAGTACCTACTGCAACCTACATCCTTCTGAATCTGTTTAGTGTATTCATCTCTTGGTCTCCCTCTACGATTTTTACCCTCCACGCTGCCCTCCAATACTAAATTGGTGATCCCTTGATGCCTCAGAACATGTCCTACCAACCGATCCCTTCTTCTGGTCAAGTTGTGCCACAAACTTCTCTTCTCCCCAATCCTATTCAATACTTCCTCATTAGTTATGTGATCTACCCATCTAATCTTCAGCATTCTTCTGTAGAACCACATTTCGAAAGCTTCTATTCTCTTCTTGTCCAAACTATTTATCGTCCATGTTTCACTTCCATACATGGCTACACTCCATATGAATACTTTCAGAAATGACTTCCTGACACTTAAATCAATACTGGATGTTAACAAATTTCTCTTCTTCAGAAACGCTTTCCTTGCCATTGCCAGCCTACATTTTATATCCTCTCTACTTCGACCATCATCAGTTATTTTGCTCCCCAAATAGCAAAACTCCTTTACTACTTTAAGTGCCTCATTTCCTAATCTAATTCCCTCAGCATCACCTGACTTAATTAGACTACATTCCATTATCCTTGTTTTGCTTTTGTTGATGTTGATCTTATATCCTCCTTTCAAGACACTGTCCATTCCATTCAACTGCTCTTCCAAGTCCTTTGCTGTCTCTGACAGAATTACAATGTCATCGGCGAACCTCAAAGTTTTTATTTCTTCTCCATGAATTTTAATACCTACTCCGAATTTTTCTTTTGTTTCCTTTACTGCTTGCTCAATATACAGATTGAACAACATCGGGGAGAGGCTACAACCCTGTCTTACTCCCTTCCCAACCACTGCTTCCCTTTCATGTCCCTCGACTCTTATAACTGCCATCCGGTTTCTGTACAAATTGTAAATAGCCTTTCGCTCCCTGTATTTTACCCCTGCCACCTTCAGAATTTGAAAGAGAGTATTCCAGTCAACATTGTCAAAAGCTTTCTCTAAGTCTACAAATGCTAGAAACGTAGGTTTGCCTTTCCTTAATCGTTCTTCTAAGATAAGTCGTAAGGTCAGTATTGCCTCATGTGTTCCAGTGCTTCTACGGAATCCAAACTGATCTTCCCCGAGGTTGGCTTCTACTAGTTTTTCCATTCGTCTGTAAAGAATTCGTGTTAGTATTTTGCAGCTGTGACTTATTAAGCTGATAGTTCGGTAATTTTCACATCTGTCAACACCTGCTTTCTTTGGGATTGGAATTATTATATTCTTCTTGAAGTCTGAGGGTATTTCGCCTGTTTCATACATCTTGCTCACCAGATGGTAGAGTTTTGACAGGACTGGCTCTCCCACGGCCGTCAGTAGTTCCAATGGAATATTGTCTACTCCGGGGGCCTTGTTTCGACTCAGGTCTTTCAGTGCTCTGTCAAACTCTTCACGCAGTATCATATCTCCCATTTCATCTTCATCTACATCCTCTTCCATTTTCATAATATTGTCCTCAAGTACATCGCCCTTGTATAGACCCTCTATATACTCCTTCCACCTTTCTGCTTTCCCTTCTTTGCTTAGAACTGGGTTTCCATTTGAGCTCTTGATATTCATACAAGCCGTTCTCTTATCTCCAAAGGTCTCTTTAATTTTCCTGTAGGCGGTATCTATCTTACCCCTAGTGAGATAGGCCTCTACATCCTTACATTTGTCCTCTAGCCATCCCTGCTTAGCCATTTTGCACTTCCTGTCGATCTCATTTTTGAGACGTTTGTATTCCTTTTTGCCTGTTTCACTTACTGCATTTTTATATTTTCTCCTTTCATCAATTAAATTCAATATTTCTTCTGTTACCCAAGGATTTCTACTAGCCCTCGTCTTTTTACCTACTTGATCCTCTGCTGCCTTCACTACTTCATCCCTCAAAGCTACCCATTCTTCTTCTACTGTATTTATTTCCCCCATTCCTGTCAATTGCTCCCTTATGCTCTCCCTGAATCTCTGTACAACCTCTGGTTCTTTTAGTTTATCCAGGTCCCATCTCCTTAAATTCCCACCTTTTAGAAGTTTCTTCAGTTTTAATCTACAGGTCATAATCAATAGATTGTGGTCAGAGTCCACATCTGCCCCTGGAAATGTCTTACAATTTAAAACCTGGTTCCTAAATCTCTGTCTTACCATTATATAATCTATCTGATACCTTTTAGTATCTCCAGGGTTCTTCCATGTATACAACCTTCTTTCATGATTCTTAAACCAAGTGTTAGTTATGATTATGTTGTGCTCTGTGCAAAATTCGACCAGGCGGCTTCCTCTTTCATTTCTGTCCCCCAATCCATATTCACCTACTATGTTTCCTTCTTTCCCTTTTCCTACACTCGAATTCCAGTCACCCATGACTATTAAATTTTCGTCTCCCTTCACAATCTGAATAATTTCTTTTATTTCATCATACATTTCTTCAATTTCTTCGTCATCTGCAGAGCTAGTTGGCATATAAACTTGTACTACTGTAGTAGGCGTGGGCTTCGTATCTATCTTGGCCACAATAATGCGTTCACTATGCTGTTTGTAGTAGCTTACCCGCATTCCTATTTTCCTATTCATTATTAAACCTACTCCTGCATTACCCCTATTTGATTTTGTGTTTATAACCCTGTAGTCACCTGACCAGAAGTCTTGTTCCTCCTGCCACCGAACTTCACTAATTCCCACTATATCTAACTTCAACCTATCCATTTCCCTTTTTAAATTTTCTAACCTATCTGCCCGATTAAGGGATCTGACATTCCACGCTCCGATCCGTAGAACGCCAGTTTTCTTTCTCCTGATAACGACATCCTCCTGAGTAGTTCCCGCCCGGAGATCCGAATGGGGGACTATTTTACCTCCGGAATATTTTACCCAAGAGGACGCCATCATCATGTAATCATACAGTAAAGCTGCATGCCCTCGGGAAAAATTACGGCTGTAGTTTCCCCTTGCTTTCAGCCGTCACAGATGGTATAAAGTTCAATGTCCAGATACGAAAACTACACAATATACAGTTCTACAATCTAACTACTATCTGGAAAAAAGTTCTTTCTAAATTGATTTCAAACTATTTTAACTACAGGATAAAAGAAATTAGATTTCTCTGGCCTTGTTCTGTAGTCTCGGTGTTGTCCAATAGTTGAAATCCTTTCTTGGTATCAGCAATCTTTTACTATGGGCACCGAATCTCTCTTCAGATTAGTTACCTCTCGTTCTCGTTGGCTTTCATGAAACAAAAAATACATATATTATATAACAATCCAAGAGAGTCCTGTCACACTGGCGCCACCGTAATTTTTCCTCATATCTACGTTATTCTGTAGCTCTCAATTCGTTCGAGCAATCTATCATTCATGATAGGAAACACAGTCATAGCTCAGTCACTTAAAATGATTCTGAAATTTTACTTGTTAGAATGAAATCAGGCGATGATTCTTCTTCTCTGCAGACTCGTGCTTCGCGGCAGTCTGCTAATCTGTACAAATAAAATGCCTCGTAATTTTGGGAGCGTTGTATAACCAGTTGGGAAACCTCAGATCAAGCGGATATTTGGCTTTGATGAAGTTTAACCTTCCGAAGAAGTAATGGAGCTCTTTGATTATTAAATGCTGGTTGGTATCCAGTCTTTCGGAAGTTCCCTTCTGATTAACAACTACGCAAAATATCGATAGATATCATTAATTCTCAAATGTCAAATACACACCTTTGGTATGAAGGAGCAATCTATATATATTTCCTTTTTAATCGTACAGTTCGTATCAGTTATCTTCTGTGATAAATCTCAATAATCAGATTACAGTTCTTCCAAACCAAGCTCAGGCTAATCGGCACGAAAACAGTCTCCGAAGCTCCCTTTCTTTTTTTTTTTTCTAACAACCACCAGAGAGAGTACTACAAAGAATACTTATGTGCTCATGGCATAGCTATTGTATGAACTACTTTTCGCATGTATTCTGCGTGTATGAAGATAGAAAATTAGTAATCGTCATTCAAGGGTAGAATTGTACCAGAATAATTCATCGAATATAAAGAGATATTACAACTTCCTTCAAACTGACCTGGTACAGATTCCAATCACTCGAGCAGTAGTCAAGAGCAGGTCGCACTAGCGTTCTATATTCTGTCTCTTTTGACAGATGAACTACACTTTTTCTAAAGTTCTCCCAATAAACTTAAGTAGACCACTTCTCTACCCAAGCACAGTCCTCTAATACTCGTTCCATTTTATACCGCCCAGATGTTTAAACGATGTGACAGTGTTAAGCAGTACACAGCTAATGCTGTATCCGTACATTACGTATTTGTTTTTCCTACTTATCCACATTAACTTACATCTTTCTACATTTAGAGCTAACTGCCATTCATCATACCAACTAGAAACTTTCTCTAGGTTATCTTCTATCCTCCTACAGTTGCTCAACTTCGACAACTTACCGTACACCACAGCGTCATCATCAAATAACCGCATATTGCTGCCCAGCTCATCCGCCAGGTCGTTTATGTATATAGAAAATAATAGCAGTCCTATTAAACTTCCCTATGGCACTCCTGCCGATATCCTTGTCTCTGTGGAACACTCGCCGTCCAGAATAACACAATGGGCCCTGTTACTCAAGAAGTCTTCTATCCACTCCTTTATCTGGGAACCTCTTCCGTATGCACGTACCTTTGTTAAAAGTCTGCTGTGGGGCACCGGGTCAAATGTTTTCCGGAAATTAGGAAATATCGAAAGTGCCTGCTGTCCTTCATCCATAGTTCGCTGTATACCATGTGAGAAAAGGGCAAGCTGAATTTCGCACGGGTGGTGCTCTCTAAAACCGTGACGACTCGTGGCTACAACTTCCTCATACTCAAGAAAATTTAATAGATTTTAACTCAGAAAATGTTCAAGGATTCTGAAGAAAACCCATGTTATGGATATTGTCTATAATTCTGAGGACCCATTCTTTTACCCTTGTGATATATGGGAGTGACTTTCACTTTATTCCGGTCGTTTCGGACTTTCCGCTGGGAGAGAGATTCACGATAAACGTTAAGCACAAAACGAGGACAATACCGTAGAGTATTCCTTCTAAGACCCAACTGGGATTGCTTCCGGACCCACCTACTGAATTGGGATTGCTTCCGAACCTGCCTATTATTTGTTTTCAACACTTTCAGTTGTTTCTCTACGCCAGGGTTGCTTATTACTATGTCATCCATACGGGAGTTTGATCGATGTTCAAACGACAATATTTTGGTTCAATTCTTTTGCATGAACGATTTCTTAGACGCAAATTAAAATTTCGGGTTTTGTTTTGCTGTCTTCAACTCCCACACCAGACTGGTCAAGGAGTGAGTGGATGGAAGTCTTAGACCTACTTTTCTGATTTACATAGGGCCAGAATTTTCTTGGTTTCTCGCCCATATCTTTTGCTAAGGTATGTCGGTGGTAGTTCCTGTATGCTTTGCGCATAGATCTTTTCACAAACAACCGGATCTGAAAATGGTACAGTGTTGGTAGCCATGCACCAGATGAGATGCGTGAGTTTTGTGCTGCCGTACAGATAAGTGATTTAGACTGTAATAAAACTCAGTTTAGTTCAGGAAACTAGTTTAATACGTGTATTGGTGTGTTTTGCAAGCTTACTATTAAAGGTTTCACCAGACATACCAGTGTTGAGTTTGTGTCTGTTCTGAGACGCCATGACCGGCATCATTTAAACTGTCGCTAGAGTTAATTTGGAGTTTGAACGGATATATCTACATCTACATACATACTCCGCAACCCACCATAGGGTGCGTGGCGGACGGTACCTCGTACCCCAACTAGCATCTTCTCTCCTTGTTCCACTCCCAAACAGAACGAGGGAAAAATGACTACGTATATGCCTCTGTATGAGCCCTAATCTCTCTTATCTTATCTTTGTGGTCTTTCCGCGAAATGTAAGTTGGCGGCAATAAAATTGTACTGCAGTCAGCCTCAAATGCTAGTTCTCTAAATTTCCTCAGTAGCGATTCACGAAAGAACGCCTCCTATCCTCTAGAGACTCCTACCCGAGTTCCTGAAGCATTTCCGTAACATTCGCGTGAGGAACAAACCTACCAGTAACAAATCTAGCTGCCCGCCTCTGAATTGCTTCTATCTCCTCCATCAATCCGACCTGATAGGGATCCCAAAGGCTCGAGCAGTACTCAAGAATAGGTCGTATTAGTATTTTATAAGCGGTCTCCTTTACAGATGAACCACATCTTCCCAAAATTCTACCAATGAACCGAAGACGACTGTCCGCCTTCCCCACAACTGCCATTACATGCTTGTCCCACTTCATATCGCTCTGCAATGGTACGCCCAAATATTTAATCGACGTGACTGTGTCAAGCGCTACACTACTAATGGAGTATTCAAACATTACAGGATTCTTTTTCCTATTCATCTGCATTAATTTACATTTACATATATTTAGAGTTAGCTGCGATTCTTTACACCAATCACAAATCCTGTCCAAGTCATCTTGTATCCTCCTACAGTCACTCAACGACGACACCTTCCCGGACACCACAGCATCATCAGCAAACAGCCGCACATTGCTATCCACCCTATGCAAAAGATCATTTATGTAGATAGAAAACAGCGGACCTACCACACTTCCCTGGGGCACTCACCATCTAGGACAACGTACTGGGTTCTATTACTTAAGAAGTCTTCGAGCCACTCACATACTTGGGAACCAATCCCATATGCTCGTACTTTAGTTAGGAGTCTGCAGTGGGGCACCGAGTCAAACGCTTTCCTGAAGTCAAGGAATATGGCATCCGTCTGATACCCTTCATCCATGGTTCGCAAGATATTATGTGAAAAAAGTGCGAGTTGCGTTTCGCTGGAGCGATGCTTTCTAAAGCCATGCTGACACATGGACAGCAACCTCTCTGTCTCAAGGAAATTCATTATATTTGAACTGAGAATATGTTCGAGATTCCTGCAACAAACCAATGTTAAGGATATTGGTCTGTAATTTAGAGGATCCGTCCTTCTACCCTTCTTATATACAGGCATCACCTGCGCTTTTTTGCAGTCGCTAGGGACTTTACGTTGGGCAAGAGATTCGCGATAAATGCAAACTGAGTAAGGAGCCAATGCAGTAAAGTACTCTACTTGGGTCGGGTGAGGGGTCACATATTGGTTTGGTTCCTGTTGATTCTCTCAGTAAGTGAGATTTTACTAGACAGAGCCTACACCTCAACAGGAAAAGGGAAGGGTAAACTGACTGCGCTAATAGCAAGAAATGTAAGGGGGTGGGGGGGAGGCACTGCCGTGAGTGGTAATATACCAGTGGTGATAGGTGTTGGAGCAGCACCTTTTTTAGGATACGTAGGACAGGACGAAGTCAAGTTCTGATAGAAGTAAAGATTGAAACAAACCTTGAGTTTGAGGAAGAAATCAAACAGCATAATCCTGGCACATTGGATCAGCGAACACAGCTGTTGGTTAAAAATTTACAGCAATCAGCAGAAATTTTATTTCCACCCGATTTCATCTCGTTAAATGTGAAATACCAACTATCTTTAGTGCATCAAAATATTCGAGGATTTAGAAGTAAAATTAATGAACTACTTATGTGCATTGATGAATTACAGTCATCGAACCCAGTTGATATAATCTACCTCTCTGAACATCATGTGACCACTGGTATAGATTTGTTAAACCTTACAGAATTTAGGTCAGCCTCTTACTTCTGTAGACAAAATGTGGAGAAAGAAGGAGTTGCCACATTTGTTAAAAATAGTTTTAAATTTAAGAATATTTACATTAATAAATTTTGCTTAGAGCAGCACTTAGAAGCATTTGCAACAGAGATAGAATTTCATAATAGGTCCTTTATAGTAGTAGCCATACACAGAGCACCTTCAGGAAATTTCAACCTGTTTATAAACGGTCTTGAAGACTTATTATCTCATCTAAAATTAAAAAACAAAGAACTAGTGGTTGCTGGTGATTTTAATATAGATGTCCTGAAAAACACTGTCAGTGAACAGTTACTGAAATCAGTTACATTGTCATTTAATTTCATTTCTACTGTAAATTTCCCAACTAGGGTATACAATTGTTCTAAGACTGCCATTGATAATATCCTTACAGACAATTTTAGGCAACTAATCCACATTACAAAACCAGAAGTAAATCGGCTATCTGACCATGACATGCAACACCTAACATTAAATTTTGAAAATTGTCAGGGTAAAACATCCATCAGAACTGAGTACAGAAGGCCAATAAACAGTCAAAAACTGAGAAATTTAGAAGATTGCTCAAAGATATTAATTGAATGGATGTTTACAGCATCCAAGGCACAAATGAAAAATACAAAACACGCATTAATAAAGTTAGCATATTATTTGAAAATTGTTTCCCCCTGAAGGTATCTCAAATTAAGAAGAAGTCTAATAAGAAACCATGGATCACATAAGGGATAAAGATATCATGTGAGACAAAAAGGAAACTGTCTGATATGTACGGACAACATTGATACTAGCATTATAGCTCATTACAAAAATTACTGCAAAATACTGAAGAAGGTTATCCAGAAATCTTAACACCCGCATTATGAGAAGAAGATAAATACATCCAGCAATAACATAAAAACAATATGGGATATAGTTAAGTCAGACACAGGTAGGACCAGAAATAAGGAGGAACAAATAGCTCTAAAAATAAATGAAACCCTGGTAACAAACGCATGTTTGTCTCTGTTACTGATAGCATGGGGTTGTCAGTTTCAGTAAATAATCCAGTGGAATATCTGAGACCAATGCACACAAGCAATCTCAGTAAAACGGAATTGCCACTTACTTCACCCAGAGAAAAGTCCTTGAAATCAAAGCGCTCTAGTGGTTATGATAACATACCAACAAAGTTATTAAAAGAGTGTTAATGTGAGCTTAGTCATATGTTAAGTTATTTGTGTAATTAATCACATATCACAGGAACATTCCCGGACTGGCTTAAATATGCTGAAGTTATACCTCTCCACAAGAAAGAGGTCAAAGAAATGCCGTCAAATTACCGACCGATCTCACTTTTGCCAGGTAGTGTTCAAGCACCTACTTAAGCACCTTAGTGAAAATAATATACTGTCAAAGTCACAGTTTGGATTTGTTAAGGGTTCTGATATTGAGAAGGCTATTTAAATTTACAATGAAAATGTCCTTAATTCATTAGACAACAAATTAGAGGCGACTGGCATATTGTGTGACCTGTCAAAGGCTTTTGATTGTGTGAATCACAGCATTCTTTTAAGTAAATTAAAACATTATGGCATCACTGGTAGTGCTGCAAAGTGGTTTCAGTCATATCTTACTAACAGAAAACAAAGGGTGTCATTACATAACACTTCAGCAGTAGGCAATCAGACATCATCTGACTGGGAAGAAATTACATGTGGTGTTGCCCAAGGTTCCGTACTACGTCCACTACTTTTTCTTGTGTATATTAATGACCTGTCATCTGTTACATTACCATATGCTAAGTTTGTCCTATTTGCAGATGATGCAAAAATTGCAATAAACAGTAAATCAATTAATATAAATTTAGAAGGGGAAGCTAATGAAATTTTTACTGACGTTAATAAGTGGTTCATAGTCAATTCACTGTTATTAAACTTTGAAAAGACCCGCTATATGCAGTTCAGAACTTCTAAGAGATTTCCTTCTATTGTGTGTATAAAAGATGATGACATGGAAATAGGAGAAGTAGCGTGTGTAAAGTTCTTGGGATTACAACTTGATAATAAATTCAGTTGGGAGCGACATACTAACGAACTGTTAAAGTGCCTAAACAAGTCAGTGTTTGTAATGCGAATGATGTCAGACATAGGAGATATTAATATTAAAAAACTGGCATATTTTGCTTATTTTCACTCCATTATGTCATATGGTATGATATTTTGGGGTAACTGAACAAACCGAGAAAAATTTTTAGAGTACAGAAGCGTATAATAACAGTAATGTGTAGTGTAAATCCAAGAACATCATGTCGAAACCTGTTCAAAGAATTGGGCATACTAACCACAGCTTCTCAGTATACTTATTCCTCAATGAAATTTGTTGTAAATAATACATTTTTTTTCGAACTAACTGCTCAGTACACAGTATCAATACTAGGGATAAGAACAATATACATAAAGATTTAAAATCACTTACTCTTTCCCAGAAAGGAGTCCAGTGTTCAGCAACGCATATTTTCAATAAGTTACCAGCAATCATTAAGAGTTGAGTTTCAGACAAGGCACAATTCAAACATAATTTAAAAGAATTTTTGATGGCCAACTCCTTCTATTCCATCAATGAATTTCTCAACAAGTGCAGTACACCATTTTAATGAAAATTTATTATACTTTAATTTTTGACGATACTTGGTTGTAACAGCCAAGTAACTACCTACTGTGTGAATGATGGATGTATGGAAAGCAGATGTAAGTCTTAAGTCTGTAAACAGTAGAAGTTTAATTTTAAATCTTGTACATAATTTGACTGTTCTTAACTGAGGATCATTGAAATGAATAATTTACTTTAATTTCTGACAATACTTGGTTGTAATAGCCAAGTAACTAGCTACTGTGTGAATGATGGATTTAATGAAAGCAGATTTAAGTATTAAACCTGTAAATATTAGAAGTTTAATTTTAATTCGTGCACATAATTTTACTGTTTATTGAGTGAGGATTATTAAAATTAATGAAACTCAAGTTTTTCTAACTACATTTTTGTAATGTGTTTATCTGACATGTTCCACACGCAGGAGGATCCTATCTTTTGTGGGTCTATGGAATGCATAATTAATCTAATCTAACGGCTCTAAGTACTATGGAGAGCTACTTAAACCTAACTAACCTAAGAACATCAGAAACATCCAAGCCTGAGGCAAGATTCGAACCTGCGACCGTAGCAGCAGCGCGGTTCAGGACTGAAGCACCTAGAATCGCTCGGCCACAACGGCCTGCCGCCCGTATCTCTACTATTCTTAGCCTGTCGTAATTTGCGAGTTCACGTTTGAACTGGGAACCCCAACATTCACTTGGGCTACAGTACATGCACTTACAATGGTTTCAACGTCGTCCGCCAACGGATAGCTTAGTGGCATAGGTACCATAGTACCGTCTGTGTCTACCCTTGAATATGGCGATGTCACAGACGGAAGGCTTGATATGATGCAAACGTGTGAAGCAAGCAGGCAGCCATGCTACGGAGACACATTCGTGCTTCCTACAGTCAACTGAGAGAGTTTGAAAGGGTTCAAATTCTGGCCTTCCGAGTGGCAAGATGATCCTTTCGAAGAATTGCCACACAAGATGGACGTGCTGCGTCAGTTGTGCACCGGTGCCGATATCTGTGGTCACGTGAACACTTAACACCTGTAGACGAGGTTCTGGTCGTCCGCGCAGCATAGACGCCCGCCAGGTCGTCGTATTGTAAGGGTTAGCTATGGCGGTCGTACAACTACCGCATCCTAGATAAGAGGATTTGTGAGTCCAGGTGTGTCACCATGAGCTTTTACGAACCGGTTGTTAGCAGTGGGACTACGGGCACGCACAGTTTTAGCCTTTCTTCCATTCACACCATATCTTCGACGTGCACGGCTCGACTGGTGCCGTCAGAGGATCACTTAGAAGATGGAATGGAGCGCCGTGGTCTTCAGGGATGAAAACAGATTCTGCCTGCACGCAAGTTATGGTCGTTTGCGCATATGATGTAGACCTGGTGAGCGCTGTCTTGTAGAGTGGATTCGTTCATGAGACACTGGCCTCACCCCAGGCCTTATGATCTGGGGTACGATAAGCTACAGCTCTCGTTGGCCTTCGGTGTTTCTGGAGGGAGCGTTAACCAGCGCTCAGTGTGTGCAGAATATTGTTAGAACAGTTCTTTTGTTGTACTTGCAACAGGAAGGTGATGTGTTGTTCGAACAGGATAATCCTCAACCACAAACTGCCCATGCAACCAAACGTGGCCTGCAATACGTGCAGAAACGTTCCTGGCCAAAATAACTCCAGACTTGTCTGTGCACGTGTGGGATCGGTGGTACGAGAAGTGAATCATGCGACTTGTCTACCGAAACTTTTTACGAGCATAACGTATCCGAGGACAGTGTTCGCCATCTGTACTATAGACTGGATGCCAGTCAACGCCAACGTTGCAACCTGTGGAGACTACACGACGTACTAACATGGATGTTTCAACAGGGGTTGATGCCTGGTATCTCGGAACCGCTTGTAATATTGATATTTAAATGTAATCATTTGATTTGTTTCATATGCACTGTTGCAACCATAAATCTTCAGTTAATTGAAAACCTCTAAAAAGGTTTATTAATTTTTCCGGCAGTCTATATACACGGTGCTTACACAAAAATAAAATACGTAATGATTCTTACTTTGTCGGTTCGATTCACTCAGGAAAAATGTGCTTGCCATCAGTTACAGGTATCACTAAGAAATTATTAAACAACGTGATGTGGTGGATCTGAAAATCACCAAACTGCTATTCCAACCTGCCTCTGCCTATCTGTATCATGGCGTCCTTTCCTGATTCTAAAAATTTTTTATGAAAGATAGCAGGTGCGTTTTGCAAAAGCGAAGAGGGGTTTTGGTTTCAAAACAATCTCGACATGAAATTAGGGTTCAGTACGATGAGGCCACCTCCTCTCAATAAGAATGAACAAAGTCACATGACTATATAGATGGACAATGAAAACGCTCTACTGCAATAAAAATAAATACTAAAATCTTTGAAAATGAATGTTATAATGTTCAAAATAATATTACATAAATTGTAATCCCACATGGACAATACAGCTCATGAGTAAAATTGGTGAAAAAGTTAACAAATCATGTAATTACTCACGAATATTCATAAATAATGCTAAAATTGTTTCCTGTGCATTTTAAGAGAAAGAGAGATGATATAACCCAGTCCTATTCAAGCTTGGAAGAGTTATCACTGGATTTCGTCATCCAGTTGTTCACATGGACTCTAATAGTTCACAATGGAATGCTGAAGCCTCATACCAAATTGCCAAATATATGAGAATTTAGTTGGAAAGATATAGTTTGAAAATATACATCGACCACTAGAAACGTGAACAGATTCCTAATGACTGGGATGCCTAACGCTTGCAGAATGAGCTTACGCAATCGTACCAAACAGCATGCTGAAGTATTGAAACAGTAACAGCTTCCCCTACAACGTCTAAACTATGCATAAGCAGGAGCCAGAAGTACGCGTTTAGCTTCCTTCATTCAGGACCTATAGGTACAAATTAAGTGGGTGGCCAGCGCTCTCGTTGGTTAAGCTTGTTGAATGTTCCTGGACTGACTAAAATATGTGGAGCGTTCAATAAATAATGAATATCATTGTTTTTCTGAAAGGAGGTTGGTTTTACACCGTTGGTTTTACACCGTACTATTCCCCACTAGTTTGGCTACAAAGCCCTATTTTTCAACGTAATCTCCGTTCAGTGTGACGGTCCTTACGCAACCTTTCTGGGAGGGCCAACACGCCTGCATGGTACCACTCTACTGGTCGACGTCGGAGTCAACATCTTATTGCATCAGTACCCTCTCCATCACCAACGTACTGACGACCACGGAGAGCATCCTTCATTGGAACAAACAGGTGGCAGTCGGAAGGTGTAGATTAGATTAGATTAGATTGGATTAGATTAGTACTTGTTCCATAGATCATGAATACGACACTTCGTAATGATGTGGAACGTGTCAGGTTAATAAAAGGTGTCTATACAAGATATTACATTACACAAAATATTACATGACATTCAATTTTTTTTGTGAGTGTTGGGGAAATTACCCACTTACTATATCCAAAAATTTATCTAATGAGTAGAAGGAGTTGCCATTAAGAAATTCTTTTAATTTCCTTTTAAATGCTATATGGCTATCTGTCAGACTTTTGATGCTATTAGGTAAGTGACCAAAGACTTTTGTGGCAGCATAATTTACCCCCTTCTGAGCCAAAGTTAGATTTAACCTTGAGTAGTGAAGATCATCCTTTCTCCTAGTGTTGTGGCCATGTACACTGCTATTACTTTTGAATTCGTTCGGATTGTTAAAAACAAATTTCATAAGTGAATATATATATTGTGAGGCTATAGTGAAGATCTCTAGCTCTTTAAATAAGTGTCTGCAGGACGATCTTGGATGAGCTCCAGCAATTATTCTGATTATGAGTTACCCCAGAATATGATGCCATACGAAAGCAGAGAATGAAAATAGGCGTGGTTAGCTAATTTACTCAGATGTATATTTCCAAAATTTGCAATGACCCTAATAGCATAAGTAGCTGAACTCATACGTTTCAGCAGCACAGAGCAGAGAAGGATATAGAACGGCCTTCCCCACGGCGGAGGCCCGGCCGGCATGTGCTCGCCTGCCTCGCCCTCTGGGCATCTACCTGGCCCGCTGGGCACAGCCCGCGCTCCTGTTTCCTTCCCAATTTTTTGCTTACTACCTTATCTCAACTGATTTTCTGATCTCTAGTTGTTGGTTATTAACGTATTCATGGAGATGAACAAATAAACTAAATAATATAGGCGACGAGATAAAAAAACTGAAAAACAAATCAAATTGCATGGCATTACTTTCACTGAAAAACTTACTTTTTTAACACATACTATAACTGCTTGCTAATTTTATTACTTTCGGACGGCTATAAACATCCAAAATTACCTGTAGATTATTGTTATGTTTAATATATTCACAAAAGAAATAACGGAAAAAGCAAATAGGCTGTGCACAATTCTCTTTCATTGTCTCTCTGCACCATTCTCTTCCTAGAAATCATAACGCAAAGGCTGTTTTTTAATCCTAGCATAATTCAGCATTAATGTCTTATTAAATTGAACAATATATTTCTTGATTCTAATACTAAAATAAATTTTCCCAGTGCTGTCAATTATCCAATTTCTGTGATCGTCTTCCCCACCATTTGAGAAGTGTGGCGAGTCGACAAATAAATTGAAATTTGAGTACTGGTTGAGCAAACTATTGCAATAAAAGGTAAGATTGCTTTTTGGTCTCCCTTTCAATGTGCTTGTCTTAAAAATATTTTCACAAATCCTACATATGCGGTTCGCATCATACGAAGGCGGCACCAACCCCCCACGGTTTTTAATTGAAACCAAATTGACAGCTAAGTTCAAAGGCATATTTTCATTATGTCCACTGATTGCCACCAAACATTCTTCACATTTTATTTTCCGCCCTAGGCTCCGCCCAACGTATCCTCCAATGTATTCCACAACATCCATACTTAACGTGGAAAAACTGGCTCCATTGGTAAGAAGGGTTCATCTTCTTCATCACTTCCCCTTGAAACTTCTGCGTCCAACAAGCTTAATTTAGGCGTAGACACATTTATTTTATCTTCACTGCTTAATTTAGTTCCAATTCCAAGTCCCAAAAGGTCGATTTTATCAAGTGGTATTACATTTCCACCGCTAACATCACTTTCATGCAACTGCTTATGCACAATAATTTTCCTGAACAAGTGGCAAAACTCGTAAGCACTTGGGTTGTCGTTGTTTCCTCCTCTCCATCTGATATAGCAGAACAATCTCTCCAAATGGTCTTGACTTATTTTATACATGGGTATATATTTCAGCAACTTCTCCTCTTTTATAAGTCTGACATTCGTTCTGCGCATGCTGTTGATACATATCAGAAAATCCATAAAACCAATTTTACGGGGACCATTGAGTACTAATCTGCCGTTTTTTTCTTTTAGTTGCAGGATGTAAGTTGCTGCTCTCTGTAAAGTTAGACAAACATCAAGTTCAGTATTTTCATTTATTGCTTGTTTCAAATATTTTTCTCTAATGGTTCTGGAATTTAGTACATCAAATAAATCATTAAAAATATTTTCGAATTTGATAGTTCCATCACAGTCTTCGAAGCCTGAAATGTCTTTCATTTTACAATATTTCAGTGGATCCGCCACACTCCTACTAAGCAACTGAGCTGCTAGCTTGACTTCCATTTTTTGATTTTTGAACCAGACATGCTGATTTTTTATTTTATTAGCCACACTCATGTCTTCCATTTGTTTCAAATGTAACAGTTTATCGAAGACTTTCCAGCATATACCTCTCCCATCTGAGTCCACTAATTCTTGCAAGTCATGGATAGAATTGCGTACTAACTTTAGCACGTGTGATGGGTCGAAAAACACATTGACATGATGAGGTCCTGTTTCGAAATGCGTTACCAGCTGACTTGGGTCTTTGAAATTACAACCAAATTTTCCGAAAAACGCAAAATTGGATGAAGTACCATCACAGGTGACTGAGACGACTTTTATGTTTATGTCTGACAGAAGTTGCAAACACTGAGAAATCAGGCAATAAATTTGTTCGCTAGTGGTCCCTTTAATGTAGAAGTAACCCAGAGAAATTTTCCACAATGAACTGATGCACACGAGATGAATGACGAACACTTCCTTAGCAATTGGGGCTTCGTCGTCCGTATTTCCACATCCGAGGTCCATGTATCCATACAACTTTTTTTCATCCCAATCAATATGCTGTCGAATGGCCATTGAATCGAATATCAAACTGCACACAAGACCATGATGAAGTCTGCATTTTTCTTTCAGTACCCGGAAGACTTCTGAGCTGAAACCTGGTTCAGCATTGATGGAAGAAAACCACTTAGCAATTGTTCGTGGATGCGGCAGGCAAGTCTGAAAAGTGTGTTGTACAAAGTTGTAAGCCTTAGGAGAGAGGAAATGCAACGTCGTGGCGAAATTTCGTATGTAGTCATTGTACTATTTCTTCATGTTTGAGTTCACACGCTTTTCTGACTCTCTCTGCACAAGACACAATGATGTTGGAGAAATATTGCGCAACAAATCGCCGTGCTCTGACTGCATAAGAGTTTTTCTTTTTAGTTCGTTAACGATATCTGTTCAACTAGTCACTTTTAATTGCAGTCTCTTTTGTTTCAGTTTCATATTTCGCAGTTTTTTCCTAGATACATTTAGTTTTTGTTGGGTCTTTTCTAGTTTTTCTTTAGTTATCATTAAATCAGTTTTTGGTACTTTTTCGGGCACTGACGATGGAATAGGCGAAGTAACACGTTTGAGAACTCTTCTTACATTTGAAGCTGATGTTGATGGTTGTAGATGTGGTGGATGTGAGCTAAATATCGATGGGACTGCATCTTTTTTCAAATATCTTCGAAAAGGAGAAGAATTCTCGAAGTCTTCCTCGCTGAAATGACAGCTGCAGATACGGCTGTCAGTTGAATGTTTCCGGTTGTCTCTTCTGATCGCTCGAATCCATTTCTCCTTCAGTTCTGGATCGTTAGGAAAGCGGTGGAAATAAATTCTTCTCCTCCGGATATTTTCTTTTTGTTTCTACGGTTATTACAACCGTACGCCACACACATACCCATTCGAAAGCAGTAAAACTTTCGCGCACAACAGCAATATCTCACACAATAACAACTTGTCTCCTACTCTACACCGAACCAACACTGGACTGAACAACGAAAAGCTCTAGACTGCTTACCTGTTCGCATAAAGGAAGAAATTAGCGGTACCCAGACGGGAACCAGCGTGGTAGATGCCCAGGGAGGCGGGGTTACCTGGCACATCCCGCGCCGGTCGAAGGCCGCTCTATATCCTTCTATGCTCTGTGTTCAGCAGATCCTCAGTGTGTTTTTTCCAGTTCAACCCCTCATAAATGCATACACCTAGAAATTTTGAATAATCTACCTTAGCTACCAATTTATGATCGAAGTCTATATTTATTAATGGCGTCATTCCATTTACTGTGTGGAACTGTATATACAGTGTTTTGTCAAAGTTTAATGAGAGCTCATTTGCAGAGAACCACTTAATGATTTTCGGAAAAACATCGTTTACAATTTCACCAGTTAATTCTTGTCTGTTGGGTGTGATAACTATACTTGTATCATCGGCAAAAAGTACCAGCTTTGCATCTTAGTGAATATAGAATGGCAAGTCATTAATATATATTAAGAACAGCAGAGGACCCAAGACCGAACCTTGCGGCACCCCATTCTCGATTGTTCCCCAGTTTGAGAAATCACCAGTTTTTTGTATATTATGTGAACTGTTTATTTCAACTTTCAGCACTCTTCCAGTCACGTATGATTTAAACCATTTGAGCACTGTCCGATTCATACCACAGTACTTCAGCTTATCTGGAAGTATTCCATGATTTACACAATAAAAAGCCTTTGACAGATCACAAAAAATCCCAACGGGTGACTTCCGGTTACTCAGAGCATTTAATATTTCATTAGTGAAACTGTATCTAGCATTTTCCGTTGAAAAACCCTTCTGAAAACCAAACTGACATTTTGTTAAAACTTTATTTTTAAAAAAGTGTGAAGCTACTCTACAATACATTACATTTTCAATAATTTTGGATAAGGCAGTCAGAAGAGAGACATCAGACGTATCCCCTTTTTTATGCAGTGGTTTAACGATGGCACACTTGAGTCTATCTGGGAAAATACCCTGCTTCAGAGAGCTATTACATATGTGGCTAAGAATCCCACTTATTTCTTGGGAACAAGCTTTTATTGTCCTGCTGAAAATGCCATCAATTCCATGTGAGTTTTTATTCTTGAGAGAGTTTATTATCTTCCTAATTTCAGAAGAAGAGGTGAGTAGAATTTCAATTGTATCAAATGGTGTGGGTAAGGTCTCTTCCATTAACTGCCTTGTTTCTTCTAATGAACATTTAGATCCTATTTTCTCTAAAACATTTAAAAAAATGATTATTCAAAATGATTTCGACTTCCTGCTTGTTGTTTATCAAGTTTCCATTCGCTTTGATGGTGATTCCGTCATCCTGTACTCTTGGTTGCCCTGTCTCCCTTGTAATAATATTCCAAATTGTTTTGATTCTGTTATCAGAGGTATTAATTTCCGACATGATTCACATGCTTCTGGACTTTTTTATAACCTTTCTTAATGTAGCACAGTAGTTTTTATAATATTTGGCTGTTTCTGGGTCATTACTCTTTCTTGTTTTTAGATACAGCTCCCTTTTATGGTTACAAGATATTTTTATTCCATTAGTAAGCCAAGGTTTTTTGCATGATTCCTTATAATTAGATTTAACTACTTTCTTGGGGAAACAGTTTTCAAATTCTCTTACAAGTGTATAATGAAATAATTTATATTTTAAATTAGCATTGGGTTCCTTGTACACCTCATCCCAGTCTAACTGCTGAAGATTTTCTCTGAAATTTCTAATTGTTGAGTCATTAATTGAACGCACAACTTTGGGGGGTGGTTTTGAATTACTGAATGGAGCTATGTCATATACTGTAACTAGCTGAGCATCATGATCAGAAAGCCCATCTCATCAGGACAAGAATTTATGTTTTTAAGCCTATCTTGGTCTATAAAAGTGTTATCTATCAATGTGCTGCTGTCCTTTACTACCCGAGTAGGAAAATTAATGACAGATGACAAATTGAAAGAACCGAGCAAGACTTCCAGGTCATTCTTCCTATTACACTCTTTCACTGAATCAACATTGAAGTCTCCACAAATAATAATTTGCTTTTCCCTATCTGACAGATAGCACAACAAGGCATCCAAGTTTTCCAGGAATAAATGAAAGTTTCCTGAAGAGGACCTATATAATGTTACAATTATAAAAGAGCCCTCCTTCAGTTTAAGTTGACAGGCACATGCTTCTATATGTTGCTCTAGACAAAACTTTTTTGTATCGAAGCTTTCTACACAGTGATAACATTTGACGTATATGGCAACTCCTCCTCCCACCTTATTCTCTCTACTCATATGTGCAGCTAGTTTATAACCACTGATATTTACCTTTTCCATATCAGACACAATGCGATGCTCAGACAGGCATAGTATATCTATTACATTATCAGATTCAATGTCATCTAAACAAACCAGGAGCTCGCCTACTTTATTCTTCAACCCCGGAATATTTTGGTGAAAAATGGTAACATTATCTTTTACTTTATTTTTGTGAGAATCTACTTTTTCCTTTAATCCATCAATATTTTGGTTAAATATGGTAACATTATTATTTACCTTCCTGTTGTGAGATGTTTGTGAGTTTTGGACCTCTTTAACACCTGCCTGCCTGAATTTCTCATTGGACACTGATATTAGTCCAAAAAAGATGTACATCCATGAGTGCTAGTGTCCCCCCTTATGGATTTCGCTAACAACCCTGTCAGTTTACCCTTCCCTTTCCTATTGAGATGTAGGCCATGCCTTGTGAAATCCCCCTTATCAATAGCCTCGACAGGAACCAGTCCAATGTCTGACAGAGTGGCCGCCCACGCAACTGATTCAACTCCATATTTACCCTCCTGACAGAGCGGTTCAACTGGGGCTGATCATGCCGCAAGAAAGCAGGTATCAGCCCCACATTGGTATGGGTCGTTCCCGATGATATTTTCACCAGATCACACTCAATACTGTAGCCCTGATCCCTATCAATACTGTTTCCCACTCCACCCACTATCATCACATGATCCTGCTTTGTGAATCCCTTGCACAAGGAACCTATATCCTCTACCACCTGGCTAAGACCTGCACTTGGCTTGAAAAAGTTTGTGACCTCGTACCTGTCACCTAATTTTTCCTGCAAAATCTGGCCCACACCTCTTCCATGGGTGCTACCTAGCAACAGAACTATCCTCTTACTGTCTACTCTTTTTGAAACAGTTGGTTTCCTAGTGAGATTCTGTTTCATCTTAACTACATCTACTTCTACTGGAGACTCTTCCTTACTTAACTGTGGTAGCAAGGCAAATCTATTTGTTGTGCCAATTGGGTAACTGTCAGACACTGTCCTCTTTCTGTGGCCCCTGTTCCCAGCTACCACATCCCACCGCTGTTTGCCCTCCTCCCCCCTTAACCTCTTCAGTTCCTCCCTCGCTCTATCTAGATCAGCCTGAAAGGCTCTAATTTTCTCCTCCTGTTCAACAATAATCCTCTGTCTTGAGCAAACCTAGCAAAAGAATGGAAGAGTCTCGTTTGCTTCCCCAAATCCCACGCCGCTACAATTTCCCCAGTGTAAGCACCTGTCATAACAGCTGCACAAAACCCCTGAACTAACTTTCCTACTGCAGCTCACACGCTTAGTATCCATGGTAGTTTGGAAATTAGTTAAGAGATTTACTAAGTGATAACGATAATATATTAAATACAGATCCAAAAGGAGACTAAATATGTTTTGGAAACTAATATGTAAGTAAACTATTACCAAATGCACTTAAAATTGTGTTATAACGCTAAATATGCGCGATCAAAAATTAGGCCTATGCTGTTTTTTTCTAATAAAAATATCAAAATATAACAAGAATCAGTATTCAATCTTAAAATTTTTCCACTTGATAAAAAAATTTGGGATTTTTTTGTAATGTAAGTTTTGCAGTAGTTGAAATTAAAAAATTTTGGTGTCCGAAAATTACTAGGGACATAATACAAAATTATTGCTCCTCAATATGTTCTTTCAAAATAGTACCAAATCAGCTAGTTCATTCAAGTGAGTGACCAGTTCTGATTCAGTCTCTGAAAAGAACAGTTTTGCCCATCTCTTTTTGCTAAGTCAGTTACACCCTATGCCTCAAGTTGGCAGTACCAACAGTTCCATCAAGCCACATCAGCAATTCAGTTCCAATGCTACCAGTTGGCAGTACTAACAGTGTTCTCTCAGCCCACCATGCCGGCAGTTCGTCCTGGTGTTCACCAGCAGCAGGTCACACGTCACATGCTGGCAGCATCGGCTCATTAACATCCAACGTGTTCACGCTGCTGCCTAATACAGCTGTATGGTTCGATATGTAGGCGCATCACAGGAGAGGCATTTCTGTTTGTGTAGTTGTGTGAATATTCATCCAATGCACTCTAATTGAATTTTGGTTTTGTTAATAACCAATTATTCTTTTAAATTGTTTTTGATCATTCATCAGTATAAGGATATATCAAGGAAGCCTTACCTTAATCTTGGTCACAAACGTTAAATATATATTTTGTGTGTGGATGTATCTGTGAAGAAGCTCTGGCACAAATGCGATTACTTGCAGGAGAATGTATATCGTACGATAAGTTTAAGTCAGCCTTTTTGGCCAAATACTGGTTGAAGGCAAGCCAAAATAGATAAAGTTGAGTATACTAATGACAGAGACCTGCAGAAACTCAAGGATCCAATACACTACTTCAAAGAAGTGGTCTGCTTCACCAGTATTTGGACACATCATACGACAAGACAGAACAGATGCATATCTGGCTCACAAAGTTTCCGCATCAGAAACAAACAGGAATTACGATAGAGGGAAGGAGTATACATGATGTTGGAACATTTCAAGGTCTTATGCAAGACCTACAATCAAATAGATGTAAGAGGCGCAGGAGCCCACGCAGTTTCTGCAGAACAGTTTTTCGCTGCAACAATGTGAACCAGAAAATCAGAACTGCGGAAATAGGCATCCTCCAAGGTACGAAATTGCATCATGAAACTGACATGTGCAACATGGCTGTTGGTCACCACACTACAGACACAAGCAGAAATAGTAGAAATATGCAATCCAAATCCACAGTGAAACAGTAATGAGAGCGCGTTACAGACATACCAAGGGAAGGCACAAGGTTGCCCAGAGTCTTACTTATTGATTCTGATAAACTGCAGAAGACATTACTAGGAGAAGAGAATAATGAAGTAAACATTACTTACCCAATAAATGACACAGAGTGGTAAAGTGCATTTTAGTGTCAGGGAGTTAGATGTTTGAACGAACAAGTCCGGGTTGATTTCAAGTGTCACTCACATATATTTTCCACAAAAATTCTAGTTCTCCAGAATCTTGCAGTAGACGCTATCTTGGGACTCAAATTCTTGAAACAGTACCATGTACCCTATCATTTTAGGAAACGATTTATTTGGGTCAAATCTGAACATCAGGAGATCAAATTTAAATGCAGGAAACGTTCGGAAAGAGAGGGCAAAAAGTAACTGGGAGCATTCAGAGTGTTGCTTGTCTGTTAGCACTGACAACGCCACACAAACTCCGCTGCTCTCTGTCGTTAAGTGAAGGCCGTCGGCCACTCCGTTGTCCGTCATGCGAGGTGCCTGAAATTTGGTATTCTCGGCATACTTTGGACGATGTGGATCTCGGAATGTCAAATTTCCTGATGATTTCCGAAATCGAAGATCCGATGCGTCTAGCTCCAACTACAGTTCCGCGTTCAAAGTCTGTTAATTCCCGTCGTGCACCCATAATCACGTCTCGGAAACCTCTTCACATGAATCACCTGATTAGAATGAACTACCATTCCATACCTTGTGTACGCGATACTACTTCTAACTGTAACGTGCATATCGCAATCGTATGACTGCTGACTCCCCAGTGTAAGCGTGTAGTATCACGCCAACAGATGTGCGGCAGTGGTGCAATTACGAGCTTGTGCATAGTCATGTGAACAACCTGCTCGCAACTTAATGAGATAGCAATGAGGAGTAATTATATACGTAATATTACGCCGACAGATCATGCGTTTTGTATGTGGTACCCAGTGGGCATAGCGACACTGACAGGAAGTCGCTGGCATTGGCGCACAAACGTCGCGAGGCGCACCAGTCTATTACTTGAAACGTGCGCTGGAGTCGCACATGTGTTGCAGGCGCATCACTTGAGACATATGAAGGGCTTATTTCAATAGTGGTACAAGTCCATTACCTCCACTTTTCTGCCTATAATGCTTCTGCAATTAATGATGCAAACAAACAGAAAGTAAGGTTCATCTCTAGCAAGAAGCCATATCTTGAATATTCTGGTATCTCATCTGCAAATTTTTCAGCGCTCATTTAACTTTAGGACTCTGTATATCACAATGAACAAAAATGGACTTGTACCACTATTGAAATAAGCACTTCATAAGACGTGCGCAGGAGTGACTGCTGTGGTACCTTACAGACAATAACCGGTGCCGTGGTCCACATCTCATATGATAGTGTTAAAAGACATAGAGAAACACGTTAGGTGTGTAAAATAAAATGGGACATAGAGGAGAAGAAGGATGAGGTGTGTGCATCAGTTCACATATTGAATGACGGGGATTTTCCCAGTTCCCTAAGGCTTTTATGGTCCTAAGCTACAGGTGCCCTTCGACCGTTACCGCTTCCAGCGCCCAGCATTGTATAGAAGAGATATCTAAAATTATGTCTTCAACCCGTGATGAGCAGTATAGGCAAAATTTGGTGATGGCTGACAACGCCGCGACAAAGCTATACACCGCTACATTGTGTGCAGAGGTGGGTGACACCACCTCAACTGGTTGACACCGCTGGGATCAGCTTCACTCGTCTTGCAGTCTGCACTTCGCAATGAAGGTAGTGAGTGAAAATTATCTTTCTACCTTGTAACTAGCCTGTTTCATTGTATAATTTATTGGCCACGATAGAGCACAGAGACAGTCATTTCAGTCTAAGAGTAACTGATACACTATTGTGAATCCCCAGACACGTCACAGTTCGGAGGCAGTTGTCATGAAACTTTTTTGACACCTATCACGTGTTAATTTTGTAATATTTGTGGGCAAATTTTGTAATATTTGTGGGCACGACTTGCCACGCACTGAGGCTGTGCCAGTCAAATGTTTTGCTTGTCGACGGATTGTAATTGATGTAGCTGGGCTATGATGCGTCATTAGAATTAGTTCTTTTTGTATTGTGTATCTTTTACCTGGAACTTGGTGTTCACTTCATTTGTATTCTATAAAACTTTGGTAAGGCAGTAGTAGAGTACGCAACATGCCGATCGAAACACGCCCCGCTAATATATTTATTCTCTTGCCGCTATAGTGGATCAGGTTCTTAGATTACAAGCTGCCCTTGAGCAGAACAGTGGGGAGCTAGAACATTACAGAATCCAGGCAGAAGCACTGCTGGCCAACAAGAAACTGAGACCGAAACAATTTGAGGAAGTTAGTCACGCAGAGTGTATCCTCTCCTTCTATCGATCATGCAATAGCAAATGTAATAACACCTTTTCCTGGTGCGGCAACGGAAGACATAACTGAATTTCTCAGCGACGTTTTAGCTATAGCCAAGTTGGATGGTTGGTCTGACCAAACATATCTTCGTGCGGCCAGTTTACGACTGATTGAGGAAGAAACACGTTTGTCGCCTGTCACCAAATCTCGCGGGATTCATAAACAATTAGCTGATTGGTTACAGCAGAGGTATCGCAAACAGATCAGTACTTGCTTCATTAGGGAAAATTAAACATGTTAAATCAGAAGCACAGCTAGTCGGTCGAGTCATTCTCGTACGGGATCCGAAGACTCTGTGTTCAGACATATGAGCTGACACGAAATGAAGTGAATACGGTGTTCCGCAGAGAAGCTGAAAATAGGGCTCTAGATGTGTTTGTGCACTGCATTCCTGCCGAAAAGTCGCATAGGGTTTTAATGGAGAATCCGTCTGATTTGGGAGCGGCTACTAGAGTAGCTATGTATTTAAAGGAAATAGATATAGCGATCAAGAATCGTGGTGACCGTCACATGTTTGTTTTGGCAGCAAAGTGTCACAGGTATGGGTATAATGGGCATCTCCAAAATCAGTGTCGACAGCCAAAATGCTAAGAATGTGGACAGTGGGTCACAAAGCATGTGGAACGCAGAGCTAGGACACGAGACATTGGATCTCGGGAGAAGTGCTCGTTAAACACGAACGGAAACGTATCAGCGGCCGGAAGGCGTTCTCAATAAAATGTGATATTACACCGTTAGATGCAGAGACGGATTGAGGCTTGTGGGGTTTCGTCGGTAGCAAGAAAGATAGATTTTTATTATATGCAGGGACGCATATGTCACTCGACGCACTAGATCTCGTGTGTAGAAACAAAGTAGGAGCTCCTCGTTATCAACTGCGTAACAGAAATTAAGGATAACTTTTTGGAAACCCCATAAGTCCCACCCATGGCGACTCTTACGTTTGAAATTTGGCTCAAGGTGGGTACAGATTCCCCTGTAATGGGGCAAAAGCGTGGTGCCCTGCGACGCACCCTCAGGATTGGCGACGCTTCTAAAAGCACTTGCGAAAGAAAGGCCATAACTCAGACGTTCATGTGACGTGTAAGGTGGGTTAATGATGTCACACTGGCACCAAATTTCACCGAAAATCTGCTCAATGCCGCCGTAGACGTTTCACATGATCGGAAAGTCGTCGTACCTCCTTTTACCCACATTTCACCTCTTCTTCTGACGAATCTGCGATGGACATCAGAAGCACGATGTCCAGAATAGAAATCATGCGGTTTTCTTATGAGCGACCAAGGAAAACATTCCAGACACACCACCGCTTAGGACCGGCATAGAAAGGCCGTAGGGGGTGGCATAAAGGATGTCAATGAAACCACCCCTTTCCCTAGGGCACCGATTTACACAAATTTCGCGGTCGAAAACGATATTCCGATGTGCGAGAAGCAACAGGAGGACGTTCCTCAAAACGTTTGACACTGCTGACACCCTCGGGCCCTGAAACCTTCTCTAAGGAAATTGTGGGGCTACATCGTCATCGAACGTGATCGCACCAATTTGGAGTGCAGCTCCACAGCAATTTTTGCTCTCTTATACAGGTAGGGGCCACTAGAGACGGTTCAAAACCCAGACACCCAGACTACCCTACCTGGAGGCGCCTGATACTCTCGTACTTACTTATATATTTTGTGTCTATGTATATTTTTCAGCTATTTATTTTCACGACAAATCTTATATCATCGTAAGATGACGCCTGGATGAAAAAAAATTACAGCGTCTCTGTATTTTTGTATTTTGCTTCATTATCAAAATGGTTCAAACGGCTCTGAGCACTATGGGACTTAACATCTGTGGTCATCAGTACCCTAGAACTTAGAACTACTTAAACCTAACTAACCTAAGGACATCACACACATCCACGCCCGAGGCAGGATTCGAACCTGCGACTGTAGCAGTCGCGGGTCTCCGGACTGAGCGCCTAGAAGCGCGAGACCACCGCGGCGGGCGCTTCATTATCAGTAGCCCAACAGAATGAAGTATTATGTGGAAATTACGAGAGTAGTTATGACATACAATACTCCCTGCTATCTTTATCTCTTGGACCACGCCCGTATGTGCATTACGCAAAAGGTTTTAAACGTCTTAGACAAATTCGTCTTTGTCTCGAAATATGCCGAAATATACTGGCTGCAGCGATAGCTGCTGCCAGCATAGCGGACATCTTGATCAGTGGAATACCATGCGTAGTTGCATCTAGGTGAGAATGGAATAATGCGCACATGACGAGAAAGAGGTTCCACCTGCATGCATGCTTGTCCTTCCGTGTCAGGCAAACACAGGCACAAGGCGACTACGCGCAAGGCGCACAGGTGTAAATGCATTTTCAGTGGGTCCGTCACAGCATCTTGACCACACCAAGCTACAGGATATCTGACAGCAAAGGGAACTATATGAAGTTGACAGTATTAAAATAGCTTTATTTCAGCCTGCACGATTACTGCAAAAACCATAATGTGCTGGGGACCACCCACGTAGCAGAAACATCACGAAGGCGTGCCTACACGAATCCATCTGTGGGCTTACTGTTTTTGGGTTTAGTGACGGACCTTCTACTTGTAAAGCTGGAAGCACGTCAAAAATTTACGTGGTGCGACATATGATAACAACCCGTTGTTGTTTCAGGCGGTTATAGATCACACAAGGGAAAGAAATGTAATGCAGCTTTATCCCTGTCTCAGAGCTGGCGCCCGTGCGACGAGATCCAAGTGGCAGTAAATAAAACAACCTACTCATTTCTGAAAAGTAAATCGTCTGGGACTTGGAATCCGACCATCAGACTAAAAAACAGTGTCAAAGCAAAGACAACACTCTGCCATCAGTCTCCGAATGAGGCAGGAGAAGTATGCGTAAAATAGTCAGTAACACAATAATCCGGTGAGACAGTATCGGCACAGTGAGACAGTATCGTGTGGCTAAAGATTTATTCGGAGCCAGTCTTGGTACATATAATCTGAGGCAGGAAGAACCAATGCTGAAAATATTCCAGAGGGAAACATTTTTACGACCCACATGGGCGTACAGACCAAAGCCAGTAGAATTCCTACTATTAATTTTAGGAACATATTTCATAGACCTGCAGATTCGAAAGAGAGGAGCCATTTACTGACTACGAAGAAGAAGCATAGAGAAAGCGGGGAGAAAGAAGATACTAGACAGTAAAGATACAATAAAGAGACGGATGGACAAGGAGTGGCGACATAGGTGAGCATATATACACTCCTGGAAATGGAAAAAAGAACACATTGACACCGGTGTGTCAGACCCACCATACTTGCTCCGGACACTGCGAGAGGGCTGTACAAGCAATGATCACACGCACGGCACAGCGGACACACCAGGAACCGCGGTGTTAGCCGTCGAATGGCGCTAGCTGCGCAGCATTTGTGCACCGCCGCCGTCAGTGTCAGCCAGTTTGCCGTGGCATGCGGAGCTCCATCGCAGTCTTTAACACTGGTAGCATGCCGCGACAGCGTGGACGTGAACCGTATGTGCAGTTGACGGACTTTGAGCCAGGGCGTATAATGGGCATGCGGGAGGCCGGGTGGACGTACCGCCGAATTGCTCAACACGTGGGGCGTGAGGTCTCCACAGTACATCGATGTTGTCGCCAGTGGTCGGCGGAAGGTGCACGTGCCCGTCGACCTGGGACCGGACCGCAGCGACGCACGGATGCACGCCAAGACCGTAGGATCCTACGCAGTGCCGTAGGGGACCGCACCGCCACTTCCCAGCAAATTAGGGACACTGTTGCTCCTGGGGTATCGGCGAGGACCATTCGCAACCGTCTCCATGAAGCTGGGCTACGGTCCCGCACACCGTTAGGCCGTCTTCCGCTCACGCCCCAACATCGTGCAGCCCGCCTCCAGTGGTGTCGCGACAGGCGTGAATGGAGGGACGAATGGAGACGTGTCGTCTTCAGCGATGAGAGTCGCTTCTGCCTTGGTGTCAATGATGGTCGTATGCGTGTTTGGCGCCGTGCAGGTGAGCGCCACAATCAGGACTGCATACGACCGAGGCACACAGGGCCAACACCCGGCATCATGGTGTGGGGAGCGATCTCCTACACTGGCCGTACACCACTGGTGATCGTCGAGGGGACACTGAATAGTGCACGGTACATCCAAACCGTCATCGAACCCATCGTTCTACCATTCCTAGACCGGCAAGGGAACTTGCTGTTCCAACAGGCCAATGCACGTCCACATGTATCCCGTGCCACCCAACGTGCTCTAGAAGGTGTAAGTCAACTACCCTGGCCAGCAAGATCTCCGGATCCGTCCCCCATTGAGCATGTTTGGGACTGGATGAAGCGTCGTCTCACGCGGTCTGCACGTCCAGCACGAACGCTGGTCCAACTGAGGCGCCAGGTGGAAATGGCATGGCAAGCCAAGTCCACAGGACTACATCCAGCATCTCTACGATCGTCTCCATGGGAGAATAGCAGCCTGCATTGCTGCGAAAGGTGGATATACACTGTACTAGTGCCGACATTGTGCATGCTCTGTTGCCTGTGTCTATGTGCCTGTGGTTCTGTCAGTGTGATCATGTGATGTATCTGACCCCAGGAATGTGTCAATAAAGTTTCCCCTTCCTGGGACAATGAATTCACGGTGTTCTTATTTCAATTTCCAGGAGTGTATGTGTCAGCCATAGGGTACGTCCACGTCTGCAAAATGTTAAAGATCAAAACTGAAGCACTTTCTTCGCGCAAGCCCTCTTGACCACGTCATTTCGAGGCATTGGCTCTACTTATAGAGACTGAGGTGCAAAGTATGCCAGTTGTGTGTGTTGTGACATTAGAAGCCCGGAACACGTCATTCTACATTGTGAGCACAGATCCTGATTCTTGTCACAACTACGCCAGTTACCGATGTAACCCATCATTGGCTCTAGTATCCACAGTGGTAACCTATTCTTGTCTGTATATAATCGAAACCAATTTCATCAACACTTTCGTTTGTCAGCTCTCCACGGACATCAAGCAACGAAACGGCTCTTGTCAGATATTGTAACCCTAATCTGCAGTTCTAAACATTGCCTCTCAAATAAGGCACGTGTTCTTTCCAAAAAACTAAAAAATCAATACTACACTAGGCTATGGGGAGCCGTCGTCCCTTCTCTTTGGTCAAAATAAAATGTTTTTGCAGGGCAGTGACAAAATTCAACGTCATTCCTATGGTTTAAAAGAACTACACTTCTCAATAACAGGCTATATATACGGAGTTATTATTAAGTATCGTTCGGGGTTTCAGCTAATGGCTCCTCGATACTTTGAGACACATAGGAAAAAAAATGGTTCAAATGGCTCTGAGCACTATGGGACTTAACTTCTAAGGTCATCAGTCCCCTATAACTTAGAACTACTTAAACCTAATTAACCTAAGGACATCACACACATCCATGCCCGAGGCAGGATTCGAACCTGCGACCGTAGCGATCACGCGGTTCCAGACTGTAGCGCCTAGAACCGCACGGCCACACCGGCCGGCCGATACATAGGAAAAAGTCATAGGAAAAAGACATATATCTGCGGACAGAAAATCTCTCCAAGTTTCGGTTTGTAATGCGCGCCGTGGCGTAGTTGGAGAGTGCATCATTTGGTAGCAGGCGTGTCAGAACACGCTGAAAAATCATCCAATAAGTAATGTAGTATCGAATTAGTTCCCACTTGCAAATGGCAACTCAGAAAACAGATTTCCAAAGCGTGCTGTTTTCGCGTTTTCCCGGGCGGCAAGTAATAATGACTTCACTGAGTAGTAAAAACTTACGGAATACCGTTGCATTACAAACAGTACCCATATTGACACCCTGTAACTTCACTTAAATACTTGAGAAGGTGCTCTATCCCCTGAAAAGTGTCCATGTTCTGTATGGCCTGTAGTTTTCACTAAGATGCCTTCTGAAACCCTGAAGATACTTACGAATAACCCTTTATATAAACGACATAGTGGATGACATCGAAAGTTCCATGAGACTTTTCACAGATGATACTGCTGTACATCCATGCCCGAGGCAGGATTCGAACCTGCGACCGTAGCTGTCACGCGGTTCCAGACTGTAGCGCCTAGAACCGCACGGCCACACCGGCTAGAGAACTGTAGCAAAGGGCAGGAAAACCTGCAGAGGAGCGACGCTTGGTGAACAGATTAGCAGCTGATCCTCAACATAAAGAAGTGTAGCATATCGCTAGTAAATAGGCAGAGAGTCCATTAAAATATTGTTGCACGTCTGCAGAACGTTCAGTGATAGTAGTCACACCCATAAAATAACTGAGAGCATGAGTGCGAAGCGACATAAAGTGGAGGGAGCACATAAAGTTAATCACAGGAAAATAGATGCACCCGAGCCAGGATTCGAACCTGCGACCGTAGCGGTCGCACGGTTCCAGACTGTAGCGTCTAGAACCGTTCGGGCACCCCGGCCGGCCGATAGACAAAACAGAGAAGATCGAAAGGAGGACAGCACATCACGTCTGGTAAGTACAAAAGCTTCACGGGGTTTTTCATCCAACTCCTGTGACAGATGCTGCCAGGGAGGCATTGCGTACCATAACGTGGTTTGCTGTAAAAATTTCGACAGCGTATATTCATTAGAGGAGTCAACGAATATACTGCTCCCTCCCACTCTTATCTCACAAAACGACAATGGAGGTAAAATTAGAGGGATTCGAACTTACACGGATAAACCTAACAATCGTTCTTGTCTTGGACGATTTGCAACTGAAACAGGACGGGTGTAAGTGGCAGTGGTTTACGAAGTCCCGTACGCCACACAACATAAAAGGCTTTGCGGAGCATGGATGTAGGTATAGATGTTGCGGGCTGGTCGTGGGTAGCACTAACTAAATACTTTACAGAGAAAATTACTCAACGGAATCAATATATGTGTAATTTTAATCAGTCAGTAACAACAACAACAAAATATCAATGATAACACAAAGGGAACCTTAATGGACAACAATACTACATCACACACAATTTAAGAATCAACGCCGGCCACAACGCTGTATACCTAAGGCCTAAGCAATGACGTCAAAATGACTTCGACTTAAACCACACCTTGTACGGAGTAGACCAGTCAACAACCAAGAAATGGCACTCATCTACACTCCTGGAAATGGAAAAAAGAACACATTGACACCGGTGTGTCAGACCCACCATACTTGCTCCGGACACTGCGAGAGGGCTGTACAAGCAATGATCACACGCACGGCACAGCGGACACACCACGAACCGCGGTGTTGGCCGTCGAATGGCGCTAGCTGCGCAGCATTTGTGCACCGCCGCCGTCAGTGTCAGCCAGTTTGCCGTGGCATACGGAGCTCCATCGCAGTCTTTAACACTGGTAGCATGCCGCGACAGCGTGGACGTGAACCGTATGTGCAGTTGACGGACTTTGAGCGAGGGCGTATAGTGGGCATGCGGGAGGCCGGGTGGACGTACCGCCGAATTGCTCAACACGTGGGGCGTGAGGTCTCCACAGTACATCGATGTTGTCGCCAGTGGTCGGCGGAAGGTGCACGTGCCCATCGACCTGGGACCGGACCGCAGCGACGCACGGATGCACGCCAAGACCGTAGGATCCTACGCAGTGCCGTAGGGGACCGCACCGCCACTTCCCAGCAAATTAGGGACACTGTTGCTCCTGGGGTATCGGCGAGGACCATTCGCAACCGTCTCCATGAAGCTGGGCTACGGTCCCGCACACCGTTAGGCCGTCTTCCGCTCACGCCCCAACATCGTGCAGCCCGCCTCCAGTGGTGTCGCGACAGGCGTGAATGGAGGGACGAATGGAGACGTGTCGTCTTCAGCGATGAGAGTCGCTTCTGCCTTGGTGCCAATGATGGTCGTATGCGTGTTTGGCGCCGTGCAGGTGAGCGCCACAATCAGGACTGCATACGACCGAGGCACACAGGGCCAACACCCGGCATCATGGTGTGGGGAGCGATCTCCTACACTGGCCGTACACCACTGGTGATCGTCGAGGGGACACTGACTAGTGCACGGTACATCCAAACCGTCATCGAACCCATCGTTCTACCATTCCTAGACCGGCAAGGGAACTTGCTGTTCCAACAGGACAATGCACGTCCGCATGTATCCCGTGCCACCCAACGTGCTCTAGAAGGTGTAAGTCGACTACCCTGGCCAGCAAGATCTCCGGATCTGTCCCCCATTGAGCATGTTTGGGACTGGATGAAGCGTCGTCTCACGCGGTCTGCACGTCCAGCACGAACGCTGGTCCAACTGAGGCGCCAGGTGGAAATGGCATGGCAAGCCGTTCCACAGGACTACATCCAGCATCTCTACGATCGTCTCCATGGGAGAATAGCAACCTGCATTGCTGCGAAAGGTGGATATACACTGTACTAGTGCCGACATTGTGCATGCTCTGTTGCCTGTGTCTATGTGCCTGTGGTTCTGTCAATGTGATCATGTGATGTATCTGACCCCAGGAATGTGTCAATAAAGTTTCCCCTTCCTGGGACAATGAATTCACGGTGTTCTTATTTCAATTTCCAGGAGTGTAGTTCCGCACTATGCTCAGAGCAAATGCTCCGCAAGACAGCTGAAGACGTTTTATAAATTTTATCAATGAGTTTAATTACGTTTATATACAAGTTAAAAACTGTATGCATTTTTAGCTGTTGTTAATAATAAAGTAACAAACCATGAAACGGTAATTATTCGAACTAACATTTTTCTTGTTTTAAACTAATTGTTCAAATATAATTCTGAAGCTTCATAAATGAAATGAATCTAAACTGGAACATTGCATCAATGAAGATGCACGCCTACGCACGTCTGTGAACGTTTCCCCACTCATTCAAATCTCCGTCTCCATCCAGCTGAACCCCAACATCTACACAACTAACAGTCTATTGTGCCCATCACCTCATCCTGTCCACGCCAAGTTACTGAATAATTAACCTTGCAGCAACCCCAACACATTTCTCATTTCCAAGGTACCGCACTGTTGAGTGCTTCGCACCTGACATGACTTCTTTGCAATAGAAGATCGTAGAGGGGCTTTTATTTTTGACGTCCGATTTTCTTATTGCTCTTACTACCCCCAAAAATCTATTGTACTAAATAATGTTTTGTGGGTAATATGATCGCAATAAGAAGAGTAGTAGCCTTGCCCTTCGGCCTCTACACTAAGAAAAGGGAATTCTTCCAAAAATTCCTTTTGTTTTTATCTAGAAAGATATTTACAGAAACCGCAGATAACCTTATTACTTTCAAATTAATTACTACTTTCTCTGTATCAATTGTAATGTTACAATTCTTAACATTCTTGTGTACAACGTTGGTGATGTAAATATTTTCAGAAAACTCACATTTTCCGTTAAAAATCAATATTTCGTTATCGAATTCATATTTATGGTGATACTCACACAACTGAAAATGCTAACTGAATTATGGTCTCGTTGTTTTAGATAATTTGTAGCTGTACTCTGTTAGGTTCAAGCCACTTTCCGCCGGATGCGTTAAACGTTACAGGCTGTTAACAAGTTGTAGAGCATTGGCAAAATCTTCAGTTTCATACCACTGCAAAGGATCTACCATTAGAAATTTGTCATCCAAGTTCAGTCCATTAATACGAGTTAGTTAGTCTTATTTTATTATAAACAAGCAGTTTATCCCCAGTGTTGATGATCCGTGGGACTTTGTCTTATGATTATACTTCACTTTTCAGTGAAATGGCTATTTAAGTTTTTGCTTTCGGATGAAATAATGCCAAATCGACAGATTAAGGAGACAGATACCACAAACGATATTTCACCTTTTGCTCATCTTCGTTAGAAATATCTCTATGAAAAACTGATATTTATGAATTGTGAAAGAGTGGTGAAATCCTTATGCGGTAATCTGGCTGATGAGGGCAATGCAAATCTCGCAATTTGTATTTTCTTTGTATATTCATAATTAAAGTTAATCCTACAAAGTAAATATTATCTAGCTAATAATAACTTCTGCAATTCATTTTACATTATGAATAGTCTACAGAGCACGGGAAGATAATATAGAAACGTTGCTGTTGCCATAAAGGTTCAGTTAATTCTAAAAAATCGATATGTTTTTGTATATGCCTCTATTACCATATAAATCTGCTAATATTAATACGCAGCTTCGCAGTTCCTTGCCGGCATCCGTGCCACTTCCCAACAAGACATAACTTCTAATGTGACTTTTTACGCACAGCTCAATCTCACGCCATTAAAATTCAAACATTAAGTTTAGTGTGATAAATGGCAGATTGAATTCATTTCTAGCGAGAAATACCCGAACAATGAAATGTTCTTCCACAGAAGAACTAAGACGGAGTCATTGTACTTGCAGCGCCTGTGGCGTTCTCTCAAATGAAAGACTCTTGGAGTCCTCTGTTGGCGCTGTTTGGGTGGCAAGAAGGAACTAGTCGGTTTCATCAGCTTTCACTGTACCTGTCTTGGGATTACTTACTCGTAACGTAACACGATCAATTAGATCTGTTAAAGGGACTGAAATAAATAAACTGCCTAAATTGGTGAAAGAGAGAATTTTTCATGCGGGAAGAATATTTTGAGAAGCTGATAGTTTAGTTTTTTTCTGGGTTGTTTGATTTTGAAGGGTCAGGGGTACACCTTCTCCTTATCCTGCTGAGCCCAAATTCAGCACAGCTCATTTCCATATCGAACGGAACCAAAATGGACGCGAGCGGGTACGGGAGCGTTTGGAAGGAAAAAAGTTTGAAAAACTAGGGAAAGAAACGTAATGGCCACTTCCTTATATATTTTGCAATCATACAGTTTTCAAGTTTACTGTAGTTTTGATTACGTCTTATAATTGCGTAAGTTGATGGATGGAACCCAAGTAATTTTCAGAAAATAAATAAATAGCTTCGAGTGATCGATACAAGACATTATTATAATTTTCCCGGTTTTATTCTGTTGCTGATGTTAGTTTATACAAATTCTCTACAGATTCCAGGAACAGCGAGGTTCATAATTCAATACGTCGTTAATTTTTGCATTCCCATTCTTCGCAGAATAGGTGTGTGGTACCAAATATAAACATTTAAGAAACCTTCTCTTCGAACCTTAGTCGTTTCAAAGCATTGTAATCCTGTTGGTCCGAGTACTGGGATTCCTAGATTAAGAAGAGATTGACTTTCCATTGTATCATTCCAGTTATTTTGATGTGCGTGTGTTTCCATGGTAACTTACATATCCTATTGTAGACAGTTATTTCTATCTGATACAGAGAAAATAAATATCACATTAACAGGATGTACATCGAAAAGGTCACGCAGGGCTGAGTCACATTCCAGTTTGATCATATGGTCTGCCAAGCCAATATGGACATAAATGTGCCACACACATTTTGTCAAGTAAAAATTATTGAAGCTAGACATGGTTGACAGTCCTTTCAAAAAGACAGAAGCAAGAAAAAATCATGAAGCTCCTGCTGTAGCTAAAACTGAGTTTTTACGGCTCACATCTTAATCATAATTTACGACACTGCCCCTAACTTGTAACACTTAAAACGTAAACGGCAAGTCAAATTGCACCTGCATAGCAGGATTAATGTCTTTTCTCTGTAGCTCCGTAATGCGTAGAATCATATTAATTTCAGTTCAAGTTGTCTCCCGTTTATATATTTTCTCATTAATACTTAAACGCGCTCTCGCTTTATCTCGGCGAGCCTTTTCCTTTCTTTGCTCGCAGTGAGCGTCACAATTCTATGAGAAGAAACTTAATTCACACGTGCGTTGCTCGTCGCTAAATTGGCCCACAAAATTGTCTCAGAATCAACCTTCATGACTTCGAGGTTGGAACTTCTTGGGAGACAGAGACGAACGGTTTCTAATGGAGAAACGAACACTGGCTAACTGTTCGTGAAGGAGAAGGACGTGCTCAGATTCAGGACGAAAAGAGTAAAGTATAAACTTAGTCATTTTGGCAGTTAAAACAGATGTATTCGAACATTTATTTGTGATTTCATTGATATTCTTACCATATTAAAAGTTCTACCAATTCAGAAGATTAAATAGATATCAAACATTCACTTTAAGAGCATGTTCACAAATTATTCATTACATTGTAGTTAGTTTTATTAGTTAGTTACGGAGCATCATTAAAACAAATGTAACTGTGTTTTCAGACAGTGTTGAATGAAATGTATCCCACTGGCGATTGTGTAAAGAACCTAATCTAAATATCTGGACTGTAAAAGCAGCACTTCACACATCATCTCAGGCTACATCGTAACTTCTTTATACTGTACCTGCAGTAAGATAGCATCGAAATTCGGTAAGTCTTAGGACGAGATAATATATTTCCTGATGCATTTTCTCCAATGTCTGATGTTATTGACAAGAACAGAAATGCGCCGGGCTCTACAGGTGCGAAGGTATTATATCCACTCGGGTTAAAGGAGAAGTAAGTTATCTGCGAAGTGTGGCCCGGAAGTCGACGCGTACAAACCTCTGACGGCAATTCAATGTTGGTGAAACAGATAGTTGACTCTAAACACTGTCAATAGACATAATACCATTTTAATCTTCACAACGGCATCCTGTTTAGGAGGAGAGGAGAAGCAGATAAATGGAAATTGTGTTTTCCTTTTCAACATGCTGAAACTGTAGTTGATTTCATTCGCCAGAAACACTGTATGACCAGTAAATGCATTGCTAAAGCCCAACAACCAGCAGAAACAGAGAGAGAGAAATGTTGAGTAGTTTCTCTTCCACAAGAGGATAGGGCCACCCAGGGGCCCGAAATAGTGACATACAAATCCCCTTATTACGGTATGATCAACAGTAAGAACTAAATATTCCTTGGTTTGTAGCTGAATGCCTCCACAGTCAAAAGATTTTAGATACCCTATTAACTATTCTAAAATATAGAACTAACAGGAACGTAAACGTTGACAGAGAGTGATGCAAGTTATATATACCTGCTCCCAGATATAAGCAGAACGAAGCTGAGAGTACGAAGAGAAATCGTAAGTTTCACATTTCTATTAATCGTCGTCCCAGGCCCCCCCTCTTAGAATTCGGTTGATGGTTGCTGGAGTCTGTCGCAAAAATGGACTAAAATACTAAAGTGTGATAAACTGCCTTTGGCTAATTTCCGCAGTTCCTCAATGGTCAAGTGACTAGGACAAAGTGCCCCGAACTGCATGTGTAAGTGGGTGCACTGTAGTCAAGGCTGCATTTAGCACATTTCCGGTTTCTGGTGGAATCAGATAAATCCACAGGTAGCAGATCAATAAACAAAAAGTTCTCTCCTTCATAATCACGGTGGCGTGAGATCTCATATCGTCAAGTGTTCTATCCGTAGTTGGCAGCTCACAATCTGTGATACTGTCTGCTAGGATACCATCCTTGCAGGCCAAAGCATTTCGTAATATCCAGATTTTTAGGGAAGACCTGTTTTGCGTAAAGTATAAATAACTTTTCACCTCATACATGAGCTTGTACAGCGTTTCTACCATCGTTGTACAATCCCCATGGGTTAGGTTTAACTATTATGAGACGTAGTCGTCACTACGCTCTCCTGCCGGTGCCTGGTTGGTTTCGAATAGTAATCTCAGGGCAACGTCAAAATACAGAACATCTAAAATTGCATTTTTTTCAGGTATTCAGTGACGCTGTGTCACTCTTATACGTGCTCAAAGCTAACAAGGAGTCAGGTAGCGGTGGAATACGTAGTAAGCGGCTAATGATGTCAGGTCAGTAAGTCGAATTTTTCAAACGACTATGTAATCAAGACACTTGCACCTAATGCTACTTGTAAATCGTTGGGAACCTTAAGCCAGATAGACCATTCGCCGGGTGCAAGTCTTTCGATTTGATGCCATTTCGTCGATGGGGAGGAAATGATGATGATTAGAACAACACAACACACAGGCTCTGAGCGCAGAAAATCTCCTACCCAGCGGGCAATATGGTTGACGCCTGACATGAGTGCTGAATACAATATTAAAGCTGGCTAGTCAGTAATAAGAGACGCTCTGTGAAAAATGTTTAAGCAGCGTCTAGACACAATTTATACTTTCGCTATGTGAGGCTTCTATTAGGGGTTTAGTTCTTGAGCTCGACGGAGGTATAAATCAGATATCATTGATAAACATAGTGTGAATCATCAGGGTTACTTTGTGATAGAGGAAAGTGAACTTGGGAGACAATAAATAAGCATCTTGTATATGAATGTTTTACATGAGTGAAACGACGTATTAAATACAGTGGTAGGGCTCCGGGACGACTGCGGTTACGATACACGTTTTAGCAACACTGCCGTGCGAACTAGATTATGTAACATTAACAGATAAAAAAGTAGGAAAATCCACAGCAACCTCTGAAAATTAGTGTAATTTAAACAGCGATGACGGCTACATTCTTGCGTTTACGTGGCTTCAAGCCATCAAAGAAGTACCTAGCAGTCTTCCTAGAATATAAACATTTTTGAGGAAGCTGCATCGTCAACACAGTAACAATCCTATATTTTGTTGGTGCAATGTCTGTATTTGACAGACTGTAATTACAGTCCAATGTTCCTTGGGACACGTGCTCGCGTATAGCGGGAAATCCGGGTTAAAGTCCTGGTGCAGCACAAATTTTCGTTTGTTTCTAGTAAATTTTATAGCTGTGGTGGTACTGTGCTCACAGTTTGCCAACACATTTCATGAAGTACTATTTTAGTTTCTTATGTGATTTGATAACGTTCCACTAATCGTACTGCATGTTGTTAGCACCTAACACTTTTACTCATGTCCTACAAATGAGGGAATGAGAAATTGGACTCAGTAATTCTACTTCTTCAGAAAAAGTCCTGTAGAACATCATTCAACTTTGAAACGCGACCCTTACTTTCGGTAGTATTCAGTCACTGGTGGATACAAAAACACTTTATAACTAGATCCCAAAATAAGAATAATATCATCAAGTTTTTTGAAGAAGTGGAAGAGGAAAACGACACGGCCGACTCATCAAGAACATCACATTACAAGGGTTGCCCGGAAAGCAATGCACCACAATTTTTTCCTTCAACAGTTCTTTATTGAACATAATGATAATTCGACACGTGGAAGAATGGTATTTTATCTGCACACCCTATTTTTCCACGTGATCTCCAACCCGTTCTATGGCCTTCCTCCAGCGTGAAACAAGGGTGTGCATGCCCTGTCGTACCAATCCTTGTGCTGGTGGCGAAATCAGTGCTTCACTGTGTGAATCACCTCCTCATCGTCCTCAAAATTTCTTCCACAAATGGCATCCTTTAATGGCCCAAACAAGTGGAAGTCCGAGGGGGCTAGGTCAGGTGTGTCAGGTATGACAGCCGTAGATGGTCTCCCCGACCGCTGCAAATCATGGAGCGCTTCTGATGACCTCACCCCCTGTACTTATGTAGACAGCAGATGCTCCATAGATAATGCACAAGCGTTTGTGAATGTTCCCCACAGTTTCTTTCTCTGCAGTGAGAAATTCAATGATGGCACGTTGCTTGTAGCGTACATCACACATGACCGCAGACGCCACTTTGAAACTGTTCTGCAGATACGCTATCTATTGCAAGTGACGGAAATTTGGCTCGCTCACTCAGGAGACTTCACATAATACATACGTAGCGTTTCGCATTCGTAGCGTTGTTTTCGGCTGAGAAAAAAATGCGGTGCATTACTTTCTGGGCAACCCTCGTATGTAAACTAAATGTTTTACCTAATTTTGACATTTCTTTGTAGCATTAACGTAGGATACAAGGGAGATACTAGAGAAAAACAATCTGACATATGTAAGACCACGGTAAGGACAGTGTATGTGAAACAGTTAAGCTATAGCTAAAATACAGGTAGTGGTATCCCGTGTGAATGCGAGAAGCTTGCTGTTAATTTTGGAACCATATTTCCTGTTTCACAGATTCATCACTGGATTAACTTCAGTATTTTTGGTTGATAAATTTTATCAAGCAGGTAAAAAGACTAGAGCTAGCAGAAATCCTTGGGTAACACAACAGACATTTAATTTAATCGATGAAAGGAGAAAATACACTCCTGGAAATTGAAATAAGAACACCGTGAATTCATTGTCCCAGGAAGGGGAAACTTTATTGACACATTCCTGGGGTCAGATACATCACATGATCACACTGACAGAACCACAGGCACATAGACACAGGCAACAGATCATGCACAATGTCGGCACTAGTACAGTGTATATCCACCTTTCGCAGCAATGCAGGCTGCTATTCTCCCATGGAGACGATCGTAGAGATGCTGGATGTAGTCCTGTGGAACGGCTTGCCATGCCATTTCCACCTGGCGCCTCAGTTGGACCAGCGTTCGTGCTGGACGTGCAGACCGCGTGAGACGATGCTTCATCCAGTCCCAAACATGCTCAATGGGGGACGGATCCGGAGATCTTGCTGGCCAGGGTAGTTGACTTACACCTTCCAGAGCACGTTGGGTGGCACGGGATACATGCGGACGTGCATTGTCCTGTTGGAACAGCAAGTTCCCTTGCCGGTCTAGGAATGGTAGAACGATGGGTTCGATGACGGTTTGGATGTACCGTGCACTATTCAGTGTCCCCTCGACGATCACCAGTGGTGTACGGCCAGTGTAGGAGATCGCTCCCCACACCATGATGCCGGGTGTTGGCCCTGTGTGCCTCGGTCGTATGCAGTCCTGATTGTGGCGCTCACCTGCACGGCGCCAAACACGCATACGACCATCATTGGCACCAAGGCAGAAGCGACTCTCATCGCTGAAGACGACACGTCTCCATTCGTCCCTCCATTCACACCTGTCGCGACACCACTGGAGGCGGGCTGCACGATGTTGGGGCGTGAGCGGAAGACGGCCTAACGGTGTGCGGGACCGTAGCCCAGCTTCATGGAGACGGTTGCGAATGGTCCTCGCCGATACCCCAGGAGCAACAGTGTCCCTAATTTGCTGGGAAGTGGCGGTGCGGTCCCCTACGGCACTGCGTAGGATCCTACGGTCTTGGCGTGCATCCGTGCGTCGCTGCGGTCCGGTCCCAGGTCGACGGGCACGTGCACCTTCCGCCGACCACTGGCGACAACATCGATGTACTGTGGAGACCTCACGCCCCACGTGTTGAGCAATTCGGCGGTACGTCCACCCGGCCTCCCGCATGCCCACTATACGCCCTGGCTCAAAGTCCGTCAACTGCACATACGGTTCACGTCCACGCTGTCGCGGCATGCTACCAGTCTTAAAGACTGCGATGGAGCTCCGTATGCCACGGCAAACGGGCTGACACTGACGGCGGCGGTGCACAATGCTGCGCAGCTAGGGCCATTCGACGGCCAACACCGCGGTTCCTGGTGTGTCCGCTGTGCCGTGCGTGTGATCATTGCTTGTACAGCCCTCTCGCATTGTCCGGAGCAAGTATGGTGGGTCTGACACACTGGTGTTAATGTGTTCTTTTTTCCATTTCCAGGAGTGTATAAAAATGCAATAAATGAAGTAGACAAAAGGGAATAAAAACGTCTAAAAATGAGATCTTCAGGAAGTGGAAAATAGCTAAGCAGGAATGGCTAGAGGATAAATGTAAGAATGTAGAAGCATATATCACTAGGGTTAAGATAGATGCTGCCGACAGGAAAATTAGAGACCTTTGGAGAAAAGAGAACGACTTGTATGAATATCAAGAGCTCAGATGGAAAACCAGTACTAAGCAAAGAAGGGAAAGCAGAAAGGTGGAAGGAGTATAAAGAAGGTCTATCCAAGGGCGATGTACTTGAGGGCAATATTATGGAAATGGAAGAGGACGTAGAAAAAGATGAGAATGGAGACATGATACTGCGCGAAGAATTTGACAGAGCACTGAAATACTCCGGAAATAGACAATATTCCGTTACAACTACTGATAGCCTTGGGAGAGCGAGCCATGACAAAACTCTTCCATCTCGTGAGCAAGATGTATGAGACAAGCGAAATACCCTCGGACTTCAAGAAAAGGGCAAACCTACGTTTCTAGCATTTGTAGACTTGGAGAAAGCTTTTGAAAATCCAGAATGAGATTTTCACTCTGCAGCGGAGTGTGCGCTGATATGAAACTTCCTGGCAGATTAAAACTGTGTGCCCGACCGAGACTCGAACTAGGAACCTTTGCATTTCGCGGGCAAGTGCTCTACCATCTACGACGGGTAGGGCAGGGGTCGACACCCGAAGCCTGGCCATCCCGCCGCCACGCCCAAGCAACGTGTTCGAGTTCGGGGATCGAAGGATCAGGAAGAGGATGAAGTGGGTTTGTCGATGTTGTTTTATTTATTTATTTATTTAATTTTTATAGCTTTTTTCTGTTTCATTACAAAGAAAGATCCTACAACAGCCGTAGCCGAGCGTCCGAGTCGTCTTCTCGTCTGTTGGGAGGGGTTCCCCCCTATTCCGTCCGTAGAGGATCAATATGCTCCAGGATTATTCTTCGTTTTCAGCGTCTCATACCCGGAACGCCCCAGTGAGCAGGAGGATCCGCAGATAATGAACCTAAATAATTTGCGAAACGAGTTCTGTACTTCGGGTGGCGGCTGAAAGCTGCATGTGTCGTCATCAGTAGGGACCAAAAGTCGAGTGTGTCTTTGGGAGCATTGCAAAATATGTAGTATACGGCCATGCCTTTTAGCCAGGTAGCGGCGTTCGTTCTGGTTGATGGAAAGTATACGCCGTCGGGGCGCAATACGTCATTAGGGCAGACAGACTCCGGCAATCGCCGCAAGATTAACGCCAGCATGCGCTGCGTCAGTAGCCAGCACTCGCTGGTCGCGGCACACGTCAGACGGTGTGCATCCGAGTCAGCGACTGAGCATGTCGGACACAAGGGGTCGTCCGTCACATGTATGGAATGTAGCCTCTGACGAGTAGCGAACTTCCCATTCACAACCACGTACCACAATGAACGCACCGTCGTAGGTAGAAAAGGCGTGTGTACCGCTCGCCACACCGTGTTCCAGGCAACTTCGGGATGTCTGTGGGTGACCATATTTACAGGTTCCTGCTGTTGATAGAGGCGATAATAGTCTTTTGTGCTGGGCTTCCGTGTCGTCGGAAGTTCTGACCGTAAGTAGCTGAAGTCAATCAAGAACTCTCTGATGTAGGTGAGTGCCGATGAAATGTGTCCTACAGAAACCGGGGGACGCAGAGAGTGTGGTGCCACTTCCGCTATCAGGGTGCCAGTCAGAGTGGCGTGGGCAGAGGTCCACTTGCGACGCATAGTGTTGAGATAAAGCGATCGCGCACGGTTATATACATGAATTAAACCGATACCGCCCGCCCGCTGCGGCAGTGTCAGGGTGGCGTATCGGACTTTAAGAACCAGACCGGTGCTTACGAAATGTCCATATGCTGCTTGAAATTTGTCGCCCATCGTAGTCGTCAAGGGAAGGATATGCGCAAAATATTTCAGTTTTGAGACAAGATAGGTGTTGACATAACGTGTTCTGAGGAGCATATCCAAGCGACGCAGTTTGTTGTACTGCAGCAGAGCACGTGTCTGGTGTAGGAGCCGGCGGTATGTAGCCGCTGCCGTGCGGCGGACATTGCTATACAATTGCACTCCTAAACACTTGAGTACTGGCACCTTGTCAAAGGGCACCGCCGTTGTGTGGGAAAGCCCCCCTCCGACATCCATGTATTTTGTCTTCTTCACGTTGATGACGCTCCCAGCGACCGCCCCGTACTGGCGTAGCAACTGTAGGGCCATATGCATTTCATCCTCTGATCTGGCCAGGAACACCACGTCATCGGCGAATGCACCACAACGAAAGGTCACGTCCCGCAAGGAGATACCAGTTAATCTCTGACGTAGACCATGAAAAGTTGGTTCAAGCGCTGCAGCAAATAATATACCCGACAGGGGGCACCCTTGTCGCAGTTGACCGTCCAACAACACTGTGACCAGACTGATAACCGTTGACCACCATGTGGGAGCGCGCTCCGTGGACCAGTCGAAGGACCACCTGTGAAGACTCCGGAGAGAGGCCCATGTGTTGCAAAACTGCGCGTAAGAAGCCATGGTCGACGCGGTCGAATGCGTGGTCAAAATCTACGGCGACAAGGGCGCCTCGTATTTTGCAGGCCGCCGTCAAAGCAATTACGTCGCGGTATGCTCCTAACGCCGTATGAATGTTGCTGACACCACCTAAACATGTCTGATCGGTGTGGATGGCTGTCCCGATAGCGGTGTGGAGACGCGCGCGGAGGATACGGGTGAAGATCTTGTAGTCGTTGTTGAGGAGTGTGAGTGGGCGAAAGTCCTGCCACCTACAACCACCATTCCATTTCGGTACTGGGATCAAGATGCCTTCTGTGAATTCTGTGGGGTCAGTGAAATCAGGGCGGATCAGGTCTTGAAACATTTGGAGCCACTTGTCACCCATAAGGTGGTAAAAAGTGCGGTAGAATTCAAGGGGTAAACCGTCCGATCCAGGTGACTTGTTCGGTGCTCCACGTGCCAAGGCCGATGTCAGCTCGTCGGCTGTAATGGGCAACAGCAGACTATCATCGGGTGCCACGTCCCGAGGGGTGGGAAAATCGTGCAACAGCTCGTCATAATCACGTACGTTTCGCGGATCTTCCATGTACAAGGTCCCATAGTGTCTGGCGAACGTGTGCGCGAAGTCCGTTTGTGTCACTGAACGGCCGCCCTCCTCGGTGTTTACCGCCGTAATGTGCTGACGTTTGCGGTGGCGCCTCTCGTGCACAATGTGATACACTGACGCTGTTTCGTTGGGGATACAGTCTTGCACTCGCGCGCGGATGCGGACACCTTCTAGCTGGTCTGTCCTGATGCGAAGTAGACGAGCTTTGATGCGTTGTACGGACATCTGACGTTCGGGAGACGGCGGTTGCGTCGCCAGCTCACGTAACGCTGTATAGTAAAATTCCGATGTTGCCCTTTGCCAGTTCTATTTGTCACGCCCGTAGGCCATCAAGGTCTTTCGGAGTGCAGGTTTGACATATCCCAGCCACCACAGCAACGTGGAAGCATACATGGGCAGGCGCCTGATACATCGACGCCACGTGTCAGTGACTGCTCGCCGACACGCTTCCTCGCGAAGGAGGGAGGTGTTCAGCGTCCACAGGCCCCTGCTGCGTCTTGTGAGTTGTCGGGGTAAGGTGACAGTGCAGATGTACGCGAGATGGTCCATGAAGGCCGTCGGCCAGAGTTCTGCATCACGGATTGCTGTGCGGAGGGCACGGGAGACGTATATCCGGTCCAGACGACTGGCAGAATGGCTGGTAAAGTGCGTATATCCACTCTGGGTCCTATGATGTAAGAGCCATGTGTCGTGGACCGCGAGGTCACGTATCAATGCTTGTAGAGCCGGGCATGGGACGTAATGCGGTATCTGGTCCTCGGCCCGCAGAACACTGTTAAAATCGCCGCCCATTATGTAATGGTCCATACTTCCTTGCAAAAGTGGGGCTACCTCCTCCGAATAGAAGACATGCCTGTCACCACGGAGCGAATTACCGGAGGGAGCGTAGACGTTAATGAGGCGGACTGCGCCAAGTGTGAGTGCGATGCCTCGCCCGTTCGGCAAGTACGTCGCGTCCGTCGCGTCCGTCGCGTCTATGCCATCTCGGAGAAGGATGGCCGTTCCTCCTGCGCCATCACCTACGGGTAGGCTGTACGTGGTGTAGCCATATAGGTCTAAACGCAGCTCGGGACGGACCTCCTGGAGAAGGGCAATGTCCAAGTCTGCCGCTCTGATCATGTCGTGTAACATGCGGGTCTTGACAGTGGAGTGGACACCATTTACATTGACTGTTCCCACACGGTATGACTGAGACATATCAAGTGGCAGAGGCAGTGTGCCGGTGCAAGCCCACAGTGATCTCACACACCACACAGCCATCCATCAGCATGCTGTACATTACTGTGCCGTATGAGTCCCTGACTGGCAGAGCCATCCGGGCTCAATGTCAGCCATGGGCTCTGGTGGAGATATCGATGTTTGCTGTTCGTCATCTGCCTCCATATCGTCTGCCCAATCACCAAGAGGCGATTGTGATGTCATTGGGGGTTGGTCGCTTTCACAGGAGCCCACACCTTGGAAGTCGAAAAATGCGCCTCATTTTCTGGGCCACCATATTTAGGAGAGTGTTCCTTGTCTTCAGGCACCTTCTGGTGAATGATGCCACTGGAGTCCGTTGCAATTGTGGACGAGTCAACGAAGTCGATGTCTTCCACCGGCTTCACATCCCTGTCCTGTTCTTCAGCGGACAATCGCCTCTTCTTGTGTCGCTTGGGTGATTTTTGCTTTCGGGTCCGAGATTCGACATCCACTGGAGGGCGGGGCTCGACACAGTCTCGGTCGCTAGGAACCCCTGTGTCCGATCCCGACAGTGACGGTGGCTGGGTGCCCACGACGCTGCGGTGGGCAGAGGCTGTAGGAACCTCTGCACCGTTCGGCTGCGGCGTCGTCGACGGCGCTGACTCTCCAACGGAACTGGCAGCGGCTTGAGGAGGTAGCAGGTTTTGATCATCCATCACATCATGTCGTGCCGCCTCCACATATGTTAGCGGGAGAGAGGTCATAGTGGATCGTTGGGGAAGTTCATTGCGGGGCATCTGAACGAGGCGGTGCTGCAGACACTCAGTTCTAACATGGCCCTCCTGGCCACAGCCCGAGCAGGTCCTCGGTTGTCCATCATATATAACAAGTGCGCGGCCATCACCAACGAAAACATATGATGGAACGTGCTTCTTAAGTTCTATGCGCACTTGTCGTACGCCGTTAAGGACAGGGTACGTTTCGAATGTGTTCCATTTCTCCTCTGTGTGGCTCAGAACTGTGCCGTATGGCCGCAGCGCATCAACGACTAGGGTGGCAGGAACTTCGAACGGTAGTTCAAAGATGCGCACGGTACGGACCCCCAGACCAGCATGGTCAACTCCTACCACGCTCATGTTACCGTCTGCGTGACAGAAGCGAAAGCCGTTTGCAGATCGTTGGAGTACTCTGTCGCAGGCCGCTTCGTCAATCAGTTTGAGGTACACTGTGCTGGTTACAATAGACAGATGAATTCCTATCAGTTCTTGTGGTTCTATGTGCATGATGTCTCGTAGAAACCGTTCAATTTCATGGGCCTTCGGTCTCGTGTACGATGCGTTGAACGTTAGTTTGATTGTAGATTTTCGATATGAGAACGCCATGTCGGGTCGGTACAGGTACTATACGGCAATACAACGACGCGACCGCGCGCTAGCGGTTAAACAACGACACCTGCGGAGCACTGCCCGGCACGCCGAGCCCGTCCGCACGGTATCACGGCTGAAAGCCGACTGCCATCTGAGCTACCGAAGCACGACTCACGCCCCGTCCTCACAGCTTTATTTCTACTAGTATCTCGTCTCCTACCTTCCAAACTTTACAGAAGCTCTCCTGCGAACCTTGCAGAACTAGCACTCCTGAAAGAAAGGATATTACGGTGACATGGCTTAGCCACAGCTTGGGGGATGTTTCCAGAATGAGATTTTCACTCTGCAGCGGAGTGTGCGCACACAGTTTTAATCTGCCAGGAAGTTTCATATCAGCGCACACACCACTGCAGAGTGAAAATCTCATCTGGAAACATCCCCCAAGCTGTGGCTAAGCCATGTCTCCGCAATATCCTTTCTTTCAGGAGTGCTATTTCTGCAAGGTTCGCAGTAAAGCTGTGAGGACGGGGCGTGAGTCGTGCTTCGGTAGCTCAGATGGTAGAGCACTTGCCCACGAGAGGCAAAGGTCCCGAGTTCGAGTCTCTGTCGGGCACACAGTTTTAATCTGCCAGGAAGTTTCAGCTTTTGACAATGTTGAGTGGAATCCTAAAGGTGGCAGGGGTAAAATACAGGGAGCGAAAGGATATTTACAATTTGTACAGAAACCAGAAGGCAGTTATAAGAGCCGAGGGGCACGAAAAGGAAGCAGAGCAGCGGTTAAGAAGGGAGTGAGACAGGGTTGTAGCCTATCCCCGATTTTATTCAATCTGTATTTTGAACAAGCAGTAAAGGTAACAAAAGGAAAATTTGAACTAAGAATTAAAGTCCAGAGATAAAAGAAAAAACTTTGTGGTTTGCCAATGACATTGTAATTCCGTCAGACAACAAAGGACTTGGAAGAGCAGTTGAACAGAATGGATAGTATCTTGAAAACAGGATATAAGATGAACATCAGCAAAAGTAAAACGAAGATAATGGAATGTAGTCGAATTATATCAGGTGCTACTGAGGCATTTAGATTAGAAAATGAGACACTTAAAGAAGTAAATGAGTTTTGCTGTTTGGGAAGCAAAATAATTGATTATGGGCGAAGTAGAAAGAACATAAAATCTGCCAATGGTAAGAAAAGCATTTATGAGGAAGAGAAATTTGTTAACATGGAGATGAGGTACTGAAAAGAACTGGGGAGAAGAGAAATTCGTGGTACAATCTGATTAAAAGAAGGGATCGGCTGGTAGGACACATGCTGAGGCATCAAGGGATCACCAATTTAGTACTTGAGGGAAGCGTGAGGGCTAAAAATCGTAGAGGGAGACCAAGACCTGAATACAGTAAGCAGATTCAGATGGATGCAGGTTTCAGTAGTTACTCGAAGATGAAGAGGCCTGCACAGGATAGAGAAGCATTGAGTACTGCATCAAACGAGTCTTTGGACTGGAGACTACAGCAGTAGCAGCAACAATAAAAACAAGAACAACAACAAATGTTATCACGCATTTTCTAGTTAAGAAGGACCAAGTTCATTTCCTTAGAGGTTTAGCCTGACTCCGGTATTGACACATTTCGTGGATTATCTACAGTTTGTTAATATGCGATCACATGACGAAACCACTTTTCTACGTCAACCAGTAATAGGCTAATATATCCAAGACTTTTCTTCGCAACTAGTAAACTATAGCAGAATATTAGGATCCTTCTGCAGCATAGTCTGTGTTTGGCTAACTTTTAAGATGAGTGAGATCAGGTAACATTATTGCGGATGGTCGTCCAATGATTAACACACGAGACTGGTATTTGGGAGGATAGCAGCGAAAATTCTCTTCCGGCTCCTCAGTTTTAGGTTTTTCGGTGATTTCCCTAAATGGCTTAAGGCAAATTTTAACACACAGTTTGAGATTGTACGTCTGATGTAGGAATCCTAAAATGTCTCTACCGAACAAGCGACATCCCGAATGTGCGTATCATTAACATGGCCAGTTTTATGGTGTATCATTTTAGCTCAAATTTAAAACAGTTCTGCTTAAGGGAAAGTATGGGAAGTCAATAAATAAACCCCAGATGAACTTTACTATTCCCAGTTAAATCATTAATTGTGGAAACGAATAATAAATTACGGAAATTGAAGATAATTGCAGTTGGTATCTTCATTATAGTGAGAAGAAACGTGGACGCAAACGAAAATACGAATAAATTTTTCTGGTATAATCGTAACTCGGGTGCCAATGTTGGTAGTCTTCTTACAAGAGCCGGCCGAAGTGGCCGAGCGGTTCTAGGCGCTACAGTCTGGAACTGCAAGACCGCTACGGTCGCAGGTTCGAATCCTGCCTCGGGCATGGATGTGTGTGACGTCCTTAGGTTAGTTAGGTTTAAGTAGTTCTAAGTTCTAGGGGACTGATGACCTCAGAAGTTAAGTCCCATAGTGCTCAGAACCATTTGAACCATTTCATTTCTTACAAGAGACAGTGGAGTCTTCACTTATCGCCTCGAGCTCGACAGGAAAACAGCCCACGTTGGTAGAGTTCTGGACCAACAGTCTACAACGTTTTTTTTTCCTATTTTGAATAGCCCAAACCCCATCGGGAAAAAATCGGAAACTGTTCAGGAATATTTTCCGAGAATTTTTGGTATAATGCACCCATGGTCTCGGATGACTCGTTACTGAGCAAATGCATTTCGGTTGATTTCTTATCCCCATCAATTTTTGCATCTCTATTGCACTGGAAATATGTACACGACAGTGCAAATGTCAAAGATATGCGTTATGCAATAGCAATGCCAACTTTACTCTTCGCCCTCAAGCATGCCTTCAACACTGCTCGGTTGTGTCTCGGGTTTGTTTTTCCGGCAGTGTTAATTGTATGTTAACAGTAGTACACAGCAGTATGGATAGGTTTACAAATGTAAAGTTCGCCGATGTGCACCAATTGTATGTAACGGAAGAGCGGTACACGAACGCTATGCTGAGTTGTTCCGATAGCGACGGCAATCATAACACAGTACTTTTGCATCATCTGAGATTTGTTGCATTACTCGATGTTTAATCTTGTACGTTAAGATTTTTTTAAACTGAGAACATATTCTAATTACTTTCAATATTTGCTTAAGTCTGAGAGGTAAAGAATTTTTATTGGAAATTTATTGTAACTATTTACAATACTTCTTCATAAACAACATAGTTTATTTTGTTATCCACGATATGTACACTCCTGGAAATTGAAATAAGAACACCGTGAATTCATTGTCCCAGGAAGGGGAAACTTTATTGACACATTCCTGGGGTCAGATACATCACATGATCACACTGACAGAACCACAGGCACATAGACACAGGCAACAGAGCATGCACAATGTCGGCACTAGTACAGTGTATATCCACCTTTCGCAGCAATGCAGGCTGCTATTCTCCCATGGAGACGATCGTAGAGATGCTGGATGTAGTCCTGTGGACTTGGCTTGCCATGCCATTTCCACCTGGCGCCTCAGTTGGACCAGCGTTCGTGCTGGACGTGCAGACCGCGTGAGACGACGCTTCATCCAGTCCCAAACATGCTCAATGGGGGACAGATCCGGAGATCTTGCTGGCCAGGGTAGTTGACTTACACCTTCTAGAGCACATTGGGTGGCACGGGATACATGCGGACGTGCATTGTCCTGTTGGAACAGCAAGTTCCCTTGCCGGTCTAGGAATGGTAGAACGATGGGTTCGATGACGGTTTGGATGTACCGTGCACTATTCAGTGTCCCCTCGACGATCACCAGTGGTGTACGGCCAGTGTAGGAGATCGCTCCCCACACCATGATGCCGGGTGTTGGCCCTGTGTGCCTCGGTCGTATGCAGTCCTGATTGTGGCGCTCACCTGCACGGCGCCAAACACGCATACGACCATCATTGGCACCAAGGCAGAAGCGACTCTCATCGCTGAAGACGACACGTCTCCATTCGTCCCTCCATTCACGCCTGTCGCGACACCACTGGAGGCGGGCTGCACGATGTTGGGGCGTGAGCGGAAGACGGCCTAACGGTGTGCGGGACCGTAGCCCAGCTTCATGGAGACGGTTGCGAATGGTCCTCGCCGATACCCCAGGAGCAACAGTGTCCCTAATTTGCTGGGAAGTGGCTGTGCGGTCCCCTACGGCACTGCGTAGGATCCTACGGTCTTGGCGTGCATCCGTGCGTCGCTGCGGTCCGGTCCCAGGTCGACGGGCACGTGCACCTTCCGCCGACCACTGGCGACAACATCGATGTACTGTGGAGACCTCACGGCCCCGTGTTGAGCAATTCGGCGGTACGTCCACCCGGCCTCCCGCATGCCCACTATACGCCCTCGCTCAAAGTCCGTCAACTGCACATACGGTTCACGTCCACGTGTCGCGGCATGCTACCAGTCTTAAAGACTGCGATGGAGCTCCGTATGCCACGGCAAACTGGCTGACACTGACGGCGGCGGTGCACAAATGCTGCGCAGCTAGAGCCATTTGACGGCCAACACCGCGGTTCCTGGTGTGTCCGCTGTGCCGTGCGTGTGATCATTGCTTGTACAGCCCTCTCGCAGTGTCCGGAGCAAGTATGGTGGGTCTGACACACCGGTGTCAATGTGTTCCTTTTTCCATTTCCAGGAGTGTATATATATATATGAAACTGTATTTAATATTTTTTTTCTTAGTAAACTGATTACTGCTTCTAATATCTAAACGGTATACTCATTTAAATCTGGAGAGAAATAAAAAGTACATGAGACTCAAATTTTAGGTTACAACCACCAAGTTTTGAAAATGTAACTCAAGCAATTTTCTGAATGAGTAAATTAAGATATTTTTATTCACAGATATTCTCAACAATAATTAATAACCTGAAATAAAATTACTAAGTGGGACTACATTTCATTGAAGAAAATGACTAGTGATAAAGAAATCCATTATACGAAAATCATGTAGGATAAAGTACAAATACAAAAAGGGTTAAGAACTACATTTAAATAGCAAAGAACATATCATTCATACTCATTAGTAATCATAATGTACAAATCATGGAAATCAAATATCGGAATACAATATTTGGAGGATATGCATTTATATTTTCCAATAAACTATAACACAGCCCACCAGATTAAGTAAAGCTGCATTTAAACTTGTAATTATCGATTTGAGAGACGATACTGAAACTGCATCCACAGTTAATAAAGACTTCAGACCGTATCAATGGGAAGTTTCAAATTTTTAAATAGACCTATTGTTCTAGAGAAACATTTTTCATTTTGTAGAAAGTGTTTCTCGGGGTGTGTGAAGGCTCATACATTTCTAATTTTCGGTATCATACTTGAATACAGTTGGCATTGTGAATGTTTGATACAGATAAAATTAAAATATATAGCAAAATGTATAGAAGTGAATAATTATGCTAATACTCTTAAAACGCATCTATTTGCTAATTAGAAGGTGTAATTGGGATTGTCACAGTGTGCTATACGTTCATCGCTTTTGTTAAACTGTTTGAAAAATAATTTATTTTTACATATACTGTTCATCTTTTACAGTAACTGGGATGAAAAACAAGAGACTGATAATGAATTACGGAAATAAAGACAATGTCTGTTCAAAAAATTCGGAACATTCGTAATTTCGAGCCAATGGTCTGTTGCGAAATGCGGTTGGCATCGTCGCATAGGCCTGTGTTTAATGAGTAACTGCTGGATATTTCATTGTTGTATGTATGTTAGTTATTGTTCTGTACTGTATCGAGTAGAACGTTGTGTCGCACAGTTTGAGAATTTTGAGATGCAGAATTAGAGGAGCATAGCGTCTGCATTAAATTTTGCGTGGAACTCAAGAAAATCTTTGCAGAGACATAAAAATGATGCAGGAAGCTTACGTTGATGAGTGTTTAAGCCGCACTCTGTGTTATGAATGGTTTACACGGCTTATGAACGGCCGGACGGAAGCTATAAGTTCACCGTCGTTCAGGACGCCCTTCGACGTCTACCGACGAAGCTCATGTCAGGAACTACAACGAAGTTGTGCATGTCAATTGAAGACTGAGCGTCCGAGAGATTGAAAAACAATTTAGCGTTTAAGATGGATCATGTGGTGAAACCCTGACGCAGTATCTTGGAATGCATCGTGTTGCCGCCAAATTCGTCCCACGCCTCATGAGTCAAGACCAGAAAGTCTTTTAGCCTCGCAATCTATGAGGACATTTTGGATGGTGCAAATGAGAACGAGATGTTACTTAAGAAAATCATAACTGGTGATGAGACGTGGGTCTATGGTTATGATGTTGAGACCAAGGTTCAGTTTTCACAATGGATTGGGAAAGGTTCTCCAAGACCAAACCAAGCTCTTCAGGTCAGGTCAGGTCAAATGTCAAAGCCATTCTAATTGTTTTCTTTGACTTTGAGTGATTAGTTCATCATGAATTCATGTCACAGGGACAAACTGTTAATCGATGGTACTATCGGGGCGTGTTGCGACACCTGTGAGAAAATTTGAAAGCGGCCTAAAATGTGGCGAGACAATTCATAGTTCTTGTGTCACGATAACGCACCAGCACATTCACCCTTGTTGGTACTGACTACCGCCCAAAAAACGAAATTACTGTGATGCCTAATCCTCCGTACAATCCAGACCTGGCCCCAGTGGACTTCTTTTTATTTCCGAAGCTGAGAACCCAGTTGAAAGGACGATATAAAAGGAAATTCGCAGACCGTACTTCGTGCGATCTAGCAAGAGGCATACCAAGACTGCTTCCGGAAGTGGAAACAGCGTTGGGAGCGGTGTACCAATTGTGAAGGTCAGTATTTGGAAGGAGACCATGCACAATAAGTAAACGGGAGGGATAGAAAAATTTGGTGGACAAAGTTCCGGAATTTTTTCAACAGACCTTGTATACTGGCGAGAAGCCAGATGACCATTTCGTTTCTTCCCGCTGCTCGTTTCGCCTGTTTAAAGCTCAATCACCAGGTAGATTTCAGTCAATTGATGAGATGGTTCCGATGTGTGTAGTGAGGGCTTTATACATTGCAGGATGCTGAAACATTATAGGTATCATTAATGGGTGCGTTCTGGAGTATTCTGGAAAAAAGTTCCACTTTGTGCCACAAGGTGAAAATATAGCGCTGTAAGCAGTTATAATGTGAAGTGTTTCCGGTTTTGACGTCAGTATGCCGTCTGTCGCTTGGCGATGCATGTTTCTTTTCGAAAAACACTGATAAAATTTAGAGAATCAGCATTTGAAGTTTACTGCCGAATGATTCTACCGCCACCAACATCCATTGCGCACCAGGACCACGAAGAAAAGCTAAGAGAAATACGGAGGCATATAGATAGTCGTTTTTCCCTCGCTCTATTCGCGAGTGGAACAGGAAGGGAAATGACAAGTAGTGGTACAGGGTACCCTCCGCCGTGAACCCTATAGTGGCTTGCGGAGTATCTACGTAGATGTAGATTTCTTTTGTGAAGTGGCTGTTGGTGTAAAGGGCTAAGAAGGTACAAATTTTCCGTACGAAACGCAATGCCTATTGAGAAAAAAGGCAGTGCACTGCTGAGTAAAGTTGTCTTATCAGAACGGCAGCAATAGAAACACTGCATTACGGGGATATCGTGAAACAGCTGTAAAGAGCCCCCATGCCAGTAAATGGACTAAGGAATATCATCAGCAAATTTGAAGCAACAGATAAATTATGTGGTGCAGTTGGAAGAGGGAGGCGGCCCATTCACATGACAGTTGTTGATGAAGTTGCTGTAGCTATAGCCGACCGTGCAGCGCATGCCTCAATTTCTATAGTCAGTGCTCGAGATGTGTAACTGGAATTTTCTCTCCCCTGGCGCATTTGTACCCTGCTATTACCAAAAGATTCAGAATGTGCAGAAAATGAAGCCCCAAGTCACCGGTGTGACTTTACCCTTCGTTTCTTGGCACGTATGGAAATGGATGACATGTGGCCAGGCAATATTCTTTGGACGGTTGAGGCATATTTAACATTGCACGACGCTGTTAACGCACAGAACTGTCTCATACTGAGATCTACTCCGCTACATGAAGTGCAGGAATATCTACTGAGCTCAGCTTATGTCACTGTGTGATTTGGTTCCACAAGCTCCTTCATTCTCAGTCTGTTTTTCTGTGATGATGTGACAACTCACGGGCCTGTTAGGTGTACAGTGACACCTGCACGTTATAAGCACCACCGTGAGCAACACGCGATTCCAGCTTTGCAAGATGGGGCAACACCACATGTCGTTTGACAGGTGAAAGATTGGCTTCGAAAAACCATATGCAGCATGTTGCTGAGTCAGGAGACCATATTGAACACATCTCGTAACTTGTGGCCATATGCTAATAAACATGCCAGAACCAGAGTTATCATATGTTTGATCGTTCCTCCCCTTTAACTGCACCTATACCACATTATCATTGCTTATAGCGCCATGTTTTCACATTGTGAGAGAAAGTGAAACTGTTATTTCTTCAGCATACTCCGCGAGGAACCGATTAATGACCATACCTACGGTGTTTCAGCTTCCTGCAACGTATACAGACCGGACTGCAGCATTCGGAACATCGTCAGTTTAATTTCAATCACCCATATTTTGTGTATGTCTTCTGGGTAACATGTGGCACTGTCGAATAGCGGAAGATAGGACCAAAACAGTATTTTAGTATCAGGGGAGATCAAAAAGTTCAGGCATTTGTGATATGGGGACGTGCGTTATCATAAAGCAGCAAGGAACTTGGACCACTGTCCTACAACGGTGTTTTCGACATAAATGCTGCCCCCTACACATTCTTCATTCTCCGATTGATGTCTACTGGCGTTTGTCCTTCGGCAGCCAATGGGACGTAAACACGACAAGGAAATGAACACTTGCTCACTGGAGTATACACGTTTATATTACTGTTCATCTATGCAGTGAAAGTCCTCGGTAATACCTTGAACCTTGCACTAAAATAGTTTTTTCTGTTCTGTAACTGGACAGTGCCACAGGTTACCCAAATTAGTACATACAATACATGCAGGTCTTATTGACTGATATAAATTCGCCATGAATGAACCTGGTAATGGAGATATAACATTTCGAAACGCGTAGATGGAAGAAGGTAAATTGCAGGTGGTTACGGTAACTTGTAGTTTCAGAACATACTCATAACAGTCACGGTAAAGCCTAAGCTACAATGTTCGCACTTGAAACTACGTGACTTGACGCACACTTTAGGAGCCCCAGATGTTGTGCCTACATCAGCCCGCTGTCATCCACAGTTCTTCCAACTCCAGGCGGCGAAATTGAAAGGAGCTTTATGGGGATGCGTCTTTCCAAGTGGAGGTCCTGGGAATGTTCGTTGCTACAATGTGTCGGTTTTTTCCCCCAGAGATGCATTTTAGTTGTGATAGCAACAGGTAAATAAAAGGTAACGTCCCTTCTTTGAGCAAGACTTTCAGTAGTTTTATAATGCACTGGCTATGCTTCACAACAATATGAGACTATCATATAGCCTATGATACACTGTAAACAGGAACACGTAATTCCAATACGAGATTAGTTGGTTGCCAGAAGCGTTGTCCTCTCTAGAAGAATGACTGTCCTACTTTTTCAACCTTGATTTCTATTATTCTACCACAGAGCTCCCCACCATCACATTGTTCTAAGGTAAACCATGAAACGGTGCTCATTGACTGCCTCAAGACAGAACTACTGTTCATACCGAATTTTTTATGCGACTTGCGTTTCATTGAAGTTAATGCATAGTTATGACACCATTTCAAAATTATATTGCGTCGGGAAAGCTACTGCAGCATATACACTGAGGACCAAAGAAACTGTTACACCTGCTAATATCGTGTAGGGCCCCCGTGACCACGCAGATGTGTCCCAACACGACGTGGCATGGACTCGGCTAATGTGTGAAGTAGTGCTGGCTGGAATTGACACCATGAACCCTGCAGAGCTGTCCACAAATCCGTAAGAGTAGGACGGGGTAGAGATCTTTTCTCAACAGCACGTTTCAACGCGTCCCAGATATGCTCAATAATGGAGAGTTTGGTAACCAGCGGAAGTGTTTAAACTCAGAATAGTGTTCTGGGGCCACTCTGAAGCAATTCTCGACGTGTGGAGTGTCGCATTGTCCTGCTGGAATTGCCCAAGTCCGCCGGAATGCACAATGGGCATGAATGGATGCAGGTGATCAGACAGGATGCTTACGCACGTGTCACCTTTCAGAGTCGTATCTGGACGTATCAGGGGTCCCATATTACTCCAACTGCACACGCACCACACTATTACAGAGCCTCCATCAGATTGAACAGTTCCCTGCTGACATGCAGGGTCCATGGATTCATGAATTTATCTCCATACCCGTATGCGTCCATCCCCTCGATACAATTTGGAACAAGACTCGTCCGACCAGGCAACATGTTTCCTTCCAGTCATCAACAGTCCAATGTCGGTGTTGACTGGCCTGGACGAGGCGTAACGCGTTGTGTCGTGCAGTCATCAATGGTACACTAATGGGCCTTCGGCTCCGAAAGCCCATATCGATGATTTTCCGTTGAATGGTTCGCACGCTGACACTTGTTGATGGCACAGCATTGAAATCTGCAGCAATGTGAGGAAGAGTTGCACTTCTGTCACGTAGGACGATTCTCTTCAGTCATAGTTGGTCCCGTTCTTGCAGGATCTTTTTCCGGCTGCAGTGATATCGGAGATTAGATGTTTTACCGGATTCCTGCTATTCACGGTACACTCGTGAAATGGTCGTACGGGGAAATCCCCACCTCATCGCTATCTCGGAGATACTGTGTCTCACCGCTTGTGCGCCAACTATGACACCCTGTTAAAACTCACTTAAATCTCGATAACCTGCCGTTGTAGCAGCAGCAACAGATCTAACAACTCCGCCAGATACTTGTCTCCGTTGGCGCTGCCGACCGCAGTGCCATCTTCTGCCTGTTCACGTATCTTTGTATTTGAATACGGATACCTATTCCAATTTCTTTGGCGCTTCAGTGCATATCTAAAAACAGAAATTAGTAGTGCCTCGGATATCTGGAAGAAAGTGAATACCTACCGCACAGAGAAAATTAAAAACCTATACTTCGAAAAAATAGAAGTATCTTACTAATATTATAGGTATTTGAATATTCCTACTAGAAACAATTTACCAATTACAGCTTTAATATATATACGACTGAAATATATGTTAAAACTTAGACCACGCATCTTATTCAGCCTCGTCTTTCTAATACCTGAACCATCAAGGAGTTCACACAGTACAGAGAGAGAGAGAGAGAGAGAGAGAGAGAGAGAGAGAGAGAGAGATCTTGATTTACAGAGTATTTTCCTTCCTTTCGCAAGATAACGAGTTTCGTAACACATATATCTGATCTTCCCCTTATTAGTTTCATCGGATATTGAATTTTGGCCACGCAGGCTTTGCATAAATGGAAAGTCGATTACCGCCTTCCCCTTTGCAGCGGCACAGAATTTGTTCGTGTGCCAGTAAGACACCGTTCCCAGATGCCTCGGTTCCTTGTGTTGCGTGATGAAGGAAAAGAAAGTTTCATTTAAAGATTTCTGTTTCGTCCTCATTCTCGATGGCAATATCCTATAACGTAATAATAATTGTTACTGTCTCTCAAAAGACAATCGCTAAAAAAATTCATTTTTTTCCGAGAAGGAGATTTCTGCTACACTTACTGAAATAGAATGTAATACACCAAGAACACCTTGACCCACTGCTAAGGTCTTGATACTCCATGCCTTTGGGAACATTGACTAAAATTCCATCGTTATACGGGCTTCTTTCCCGTACAGAAAAAAAACCATCGCTACAGATGATTTGTAAGCACAAGGCTGTCGGGTGTGTGTAACTTTACTGGAACTTTCGTAATGGACATTTCAACACAGCATGCACGTGCGGCTTGTTGTCATCTTTCGGACTTTGAGAAAGGTGGAACTATTGGCATGAGAACTATGAAAGCATCGTACTGACAGGCAGTGCAGAGTGTTAGCTGTAATGAAATATCTACAGGACGAGTGATGATGTGGACTCGGAGCAGCGTAGCAAAAAGAGAAGGAGTGGATCCTTCCAAAGGGGCTGTATTGCAAGTATAGCATAGGATTGTTCGACTAACCCCAGCAAATATATGGGTGACAACAGGGGAATCATGCGCACAGGTTACGGGCATAGTGTCATTACGAACAGTCGGAACTGATTTTTGGGTTGAAATCTGGAGTCGCCCCGTGACGTTTATCGCTGACACCATACCATAGACACCAGAGACTTGCCTTTTGTGGAGCCAGAATAAATTGTGATCTGCAGCGATCGCGCTGAATCTCCATTCTGTTTAGGGGACTTCGACTGACGCCAATGTGTTCGTAGATGACCAGCTGAAAATAGGAGCAGCTACTTTCGAAATCCATACTCCTCTAACCCCAGGAATCGTAGTGTGAGGAGCTACTGGAGACAGCAGAACTGCTTTGGTAAAAGTTGATGTAAGGCTGAATGCTTGCTTGTATGTAGCAAGGATGGTAAACCACGTTACCGTATTATTTATGACTGGAGTGCCAAATGGCATGCAGTTCAAACAACAAATGCAATATGGAGTATACGAATCCTTCACTGGCCATCCTGACCCCCGATTTATCACCCACACAGCTCGTTTGTGATGCGATGGGAAGATGTGTATTTTCATTTGACCCTCCAGCCAACAATCCTCATGCACGGCCACAGCTTGTGTTTCACACATGGAAAAATACTCCTTAAGACGACATTCAGAGCAGTTTGCTTAAACACCACAGCGAATACAAGAGTGTACTCGTGACAGTAACGTCACACCTCGTCCTGAAGGGAGGAAGAAAGGAAGGAAGGAAGAAAGATTAGAACTGTACGTACCATGGACAACGAGGTGATTAGACGATTATATACAATAGATGATATATGGGTATAGGTTACAGGCAGGCGACACGAAAAAGTCTTAGGAGGTGGTACAAAGGGCATCAATGAAACCTCTCCTTTCCTTAGGACGTCAATTCCCATACATTACACGATCGAAAACGACAGTGTGATGAGCAACAGGACGATGTTCTTGACAACCAATGAGACCCCTGATACCCCCCACCCCCCACCCCTCCCCCGGAAGATTCAACCATCCTCTAAAGACATCGTGGGCCAGGAAATCCATTGAGCTTGATCGCACCCTTTCAGGGCGTAGTACGACCCAGTTTTTGCTGTGGTGTACAAGGTGGAACAACTAGGGACGATTAAAAACCTTTCGACGAAATTTGAACGCAGTCTGAAGCAACAAATGGTGCTTGTGCTTTACCAGCCGTCCTGTTTCGTGCCCTCCTGTGGCATGATCCCAGAAGGATGCTGCATTGACACTCCCATTAGTAAAACTTGGAATGATCCCTCTAAGATCCTCCAGTTGGGCAACACCTTTGTTGAGCTCATTGAAAATGTACCTATATAGAGATAAACTGTGACGTAGCCTGAGATGCTTGCAAACAGGCAGCCACATGACAGCCCTATGATTGTACATGCCTACTTGCAGGCGCAAAGCAGCAGCGTAGCCAGGCAGCTAGGACTCCTCTCACAGTTTGTCTCTGTAAATGTTCATTTTTAAAGTTCTCAGCTAAGGTAGGCGAGTGGCAACGTGGGTATTGCGGAGGGAAGCGGGGAGGGGTGGGGAGGGAGGGACTTGGAGGGTGTCTGCTTTATTCATGCATTTGCCAATTTCCCACCTCTCCGGGGTCGCGCCACGGGAGAGCGCGAAACAGGTTGTGTGAAAAAGCACAAATACAAAACAAAAACTGCGGTGCGATCACATTCACTGGGATTTCTGGCCCACGATATCCTGAGACAACAGTCTAATCGCCCGGAGGATATCAGCAGTGTCAAAGGTTCTCAAGAACGTCGTCCTGTTGCTCATCACATTGCAGACTGTCGTTTTCGGCCTCTAAATGTGTTGCAATCAACGCACCAAGGAAAGGGGTAATTTCATTGACGCCATATGTGCCATCCCCTGAGGCCTTTACGTGTAGATTCTGACCGGCGGTGTGTCTGAAATGTTATCCTCGGTCACCCATAGGGAAACAGCGTGATTTAAACGCTGGGTGTCACGGTTCTGACCTCTATCGCAGAGGCGTGAAAGGAAGGGGTGAAATTAGGGTAAGAGAGACTGTGACGACCTTCTGATCGTGTGACAGGTCCACGGTGGGGTTGGACAGAATTGTGGTGAAATTTGGTGCCAATGTGATATCGTTAACCCACTTTACATCTCACATGACCATCTGAGCTCTGACTCTTTTTCTTTTCTTTTTCTTTTCCGCATTTGACATCTTGCTGCTTAAAGAGTCGCCGAGAGTGATGGTGATGCTGTAGGGCTCCACGATTTTGCACCGTTACAAAGAAAGGTTATGGGCACCTTTGAGCCAAATTTCTAGAGAATCGAGAAGCAAATTGAAAATTAAGCACACGTTTGGAAACCAAGTAAGAGGGTTACTTGATAGAACATTGTTGATGAAAGAGGTTAGGCCTTCAGAGGTTAATCTCAGAAAATCGGAGATCCAAGTAATGGAAATTTCCTCGGAATATCTGAGCTTTTTAGTCACTATGATCTAGTTCGTGCAAAACACATTAGCATTATCTGAGACGAACAAGAAGCAGAAAAGATTTTACAAGTGTATTATCTGCACAGTTACACTTAGAACGAATTTATTTCTAGCTGTGCACATCAAGTTAGAAGTGTAATCTTTGCAGAGAGAGAAAATGTGAAGTAGTATTGAACTATTTGTGATGCAACTCCTCATTAAAATCATGCTGAACAGACAACATTCATCCTGCGTTACATTAACTTCAGTAAGGAAACTGATAAGTATTAGTTAAATGAACAGCTTTTGCACTTCGTAGATTTTAATCATGAAACAGGATTTGGTATTGCCGATTTAATGTGATCAACACGTGTGAAACTCTCGTTCCGTATCAGCGAATGCCACGCACAGGATTATGATAACAGGAGTAATGTGGGTGGGTCTCATAAAGGAGGTCAGACACATTTTCTTCAGTGGAATCCTCTTTGTGAAGCAGAAACTTTTATCAGATTGACTCACCAACTTGATAACCCGTTAAGTTACAGTTCACAGCGATGTGAAATTGATTAACAGTGTGTTGGAACTTCTTTACATTCCATGTGCCATTCCCGTTGGAGAGCTCCGGTTGACTCTGTAAGAAAAACTGCAGTTCACTTGTAAAAGGATGCCATTGCTACTGAAACTCTCTGTAACTTAAATTTGTCATCCGAAGCAAGTTCTGCTGTAAGAGTTGTTTCGGAGTATATGAAGTCATTCAGTTGTTTAATCATGTCATCAATTTTGCTAGAGTTGTTGGTATCAGTTGACTACAGAAGCAAATTTCTACAATCTCGAAATACTAAGATTGATGATGAAGTAAGAAACATTTAAACTTATTACATGACTTAAAATATTTTTTCTTAAGTTGGGTCACCATTCTCTCGGAGTATAAAGTTGTTGGCTATGCAATTTATATCAATCCTGAATTTCTGGAGGTGCCCACTAGGGAAAGTAAATCATTTCCTAATGAAACCAGGAATGAGGTGAGCAGTGTTTCATGTCATTATTGACAGCCTAGTATGTAACTTAATAACTTAACTTGAAGTGGAGATGTGAGATGAAACAATGGGTTATTATAGCAATACTCAAATACGACTGATGATTAGATAGCTGAGGCGTGCAAGTTATTTATCGGTGAATACTATAATGATGCCACAACAGATTTAGAAGAAAAAATTAATTATTTTAAGGCAATTGGTACTTCAAACTTCGAAGACACTTCTCTGGAACTACTAAACTCTTGAATAAGGTACACGGGCTTAAAATTTCATTCTTGTTTTCGAATGTATACGTAGCTTTGAGCATCTGTAGTTGAAGCAGAAAGGTTATTCAGCATTATGGCTCTTGTTAAAAATGGTCTAAGATCAGTTATGCATCAACAACTTCTAACAGATTTTTGGACCTTGGCAACTGAATCAAATTTGCCAAGGCAACTGCCTTTCATGGTGTGATTCAAACGTTTGCTGAACGAGTGGTTCACAAAGTGATAATGTTATAGAGAAATGCCCATTGCCGATTCAGTGACGTTTACGTGTGAGCACACTGATGTCTGTGTTTACTGTAATGTGTCGTCAAGCCAAGGAATGAACTGGGGCGCTCCATATCGCAGTATTACTTACACAAGACATTCGTCAATTTACAAATCAGTATGATACTCAGCCGTTTTTTTAAAACTGAAGTGAAAGTATAGCGAATCATTTCAAAAAAAGTGAATAGGAGAGTACATACATTTTACGAAAAAAAAAAAAAAAGAATGGTTCAAATGGCTCTGAGTACTATAGGACTTACTTCTAAGGTCATCAGTCCCCTAGAACTTAGAACTACTTAAACCTAACTAACCTAAGGACATCACACACATCCATGCCCGAGGCAGGATGCGGACCTGCTGCCGTAGCGGTCGCGCGGTTCCAGATCGTAGCGCCTAGAACCGCTCGACCACTCCGGCCGGCTACATTTTACAGTATTAGTTATTGAGCACGATATTACAGTGTCTGTGTTGTAATTTTCCTTCGGATATGCATGCATTGTAATTCTAAACAACATAGGAACTGCAATATCGTGTTTATCCGCCAATACCAGGCAACGATTTTCAATTAAAATGTCCTCACCCTGTGCGGGAATAACATAATCTGTACGAGTGTAGGTTGTGTCTCATGAACGACGTCATATGGAAGTTTGGATGTAGCCGTGAGTCGTGCACGGATAGCCTTCCACAGTCTGCCTTCAGCAGTGGTGATGCGAGCAGTCCGCAGCTCATTGTCGTGCGGTAGCGTTCTCGCTTCCCGCGCCCGGGTTCCCGGGTTCGATTCCCGGCGGGGTCAGGGATTTTCTCTGCCTCGTGATGACTGGGTGTTGTGTGCTGTCCTTAGGTTAGTTAGGTTAAAGTAGTTCTAAGTTCTAGGGGGCTGATGACCATAGATGTTAAGTCCCATAGTGCTCAGAGCCATTTGAACCATTTGAGGCGAGCACGTCTTGTTTGCATTCGCTTGTTGTGTTCCTTGTGAGCTTGCGCGCGTTTGTTTACTTCCGCGTAGTGGCTGTTTTCGTATGCGGATTCATCGACCATTATGGCGTTTTACTATCGCCAAGCCACAATTAAATTTACTTTTACTTTGAATGATGAGCGACCAAACGCTTATGAAGTCGAACGGTTTGTACAGAAAGAAATGCGTCCCCCACTGCAATATGTTCCCGGGATTCTTTTATCTGTCATTAGATCCACTGTGTATATCATGATAACGAATGAAGAGATGTGTGCCGCGGTCGTGCGGCGCCATTCTAACAATCTCAAGTTTCGATACTCTGATGGTCACATAGGGGCTGTCATGGTTGGCCATGCTGGTTGTGTACTCTGAACGTTGAGGGTTTTCGAACAGTAGTTTGAGGTGCTGTCGGACGTTGTGATGGTTACCTTTAAACCTTACAGCAACGGCGTCAGTCACGTTGCTGGTGTTTTGACTGTGGGAGGTGACTTCAACTCCACCCAGGCGCCCAGTGATCAGCTGCCACGTTACTCCCTTCACGGCAGCGCTAGAGGCCATTGTCCAGCACCTCAACTTTGTGGACTCTTGGGAGCATGTTCGTGGAGATCATCTTGGATTTACACATTTCACTAGTCATTCTTTCAGTCGTCTCGATCGTGTTTATATCTCCCGCTACATTGTCGATGGGGTGCAGGCTGCTGTAGTCTGGCCCGTTGCGCTCTCTGACCATGACGCCTATATCTCTACCGTCAGTCTCTGCCGTGAAAGGCTGTGGCGTGACTGGGGACCACGGAAACTCCACGTAATCCATCTTACTTCACCCAACTGGTCATCTAGACCCCGTGAACAGACAGTCGTCGACGCCATGACGCATATAAGTGTCTCCTGTCATGGTGATTCCTCTGCTCAATGCCTGCTATATACAAGGCCTTGATTGGTTACGGAAGGAAAATTGCGGCGGGGCGGCAACAAACCCAAGATTTCTACTTCACCATTCTCTGTCAATGTACACTCCTGGAAATTGAAATAAGAACACCGTGAATTCATTGTCCCAGGAAGGGGAAACTTTATTGACACATTCCTGGGGTCAGATACATCACATGATCACACTGACAGAACCACAGGCACATAGACACAGGCAACAGAGCATGCACAATGTCGGCACTAGTACAGTGTATATCCACCTTTCGCAGCAATGCAGGCTGCTATTCTCCCATGGAGACGATCGTAGAGATGCTGGATGTAGTCCTGTGGACTTGGCTTGCCATGCCATTTCCACCTGGCGCCTCAGTTGGCCCAGCGTTCGTGCTGGACGTGCAGACCGCGTGAGACGACGCTTCATCCAGTCCCAAACATGCTCAATGGGGGACAGATCCGGAGATCTTGCTGGCCAGGGTAGTTGACTTACACCTTCTAGAGCACGTTGGGTGGCACGGGATACATGCGGACGTGCATTGTCCTGTTGGAACAGCAAGTTCCCTTGCCGGTCTAGGAATGGTAGAACGATGGGTTCGATGACGGTTTGGATGTACCGTGCACTATTCAGTGTCCCCTCGACGATCACCAGTGGTGTACGGCCAGTGTAGGAGATCGCTCCCCACACCATGATGCCGGGTGTTGGCCCTGTGTGCCTCGGTCGTATGCAGTCCTGATTGTGGCGCTCACCTGCACGGCGCCAAACACGCATACGACCATCATTGGCACCAAGGCAGAAGCGACTCTCATCGCTGAAGACGACACGTCTCCATTCGTCCCTCCATTCACGCCTGTCGCGACACCACTGGAGGCGGGCTGCACGATGTTGGGGCGTGAGCGGAAGACGGCCTAACGGTGTGCGGGACCGTAGCCCAGCTTCATGGAGACGGTTGCGAATGGTCCTCGCCGATACCCCAGGAGCAACAGTGTCCCTAATTTGCTGGGAAGTGGCGGTGCGGTCCCCTACGGCACTGCGTAGGATCCTACGGTCTTGGCGTGCATCCGTGCGTCGCTGCGGTCCGGTCCCAGGTCGACGGGCACGTGCACCTTCCGCCGACCACTGGCAACAATATCGATGTACTGTGGAGACCTCACGCCCCACGTGTTGAGCAATTCGGCGGTACGTCCACCCGGCCTCCCGCATGCCCACTATACGCCCTCGCTCAAAGTCCGTCAACTGCACATACGGTTCACGTCCACGCTGTCGCGGCATGCTACCAGTGTTAAAGACTGCGATGGAGCTCCGTATGCCACGGCAAACTGGCTGACACTGACGGCGGCGGCGCACAAATGCTGCGCAGCTAGCGCCATTCGACGGCCAACACCGCGGTTCCTGGTGTGTCCGCTGTGCCGTGCGTGTGATCATTGCTTGTACAGCCCTCTCGCACTGTCCGGAGCAAGTATGGTGGGTCTGACACACCGGTGTCAATGTGTTCTTTTTTCCATTTCCAGGAGTGTACTATGGTGCCGTATTCGCCAGAGCGTCAGGCAATGGTGAATACTGCCACGGTACAGCTCACTGTCCTCACTCGATGCCACCTTGCAGGAGCCATGGTCAGGGTTCACACATACGATGGGTTAGCGCAGGAGGGTCCGTATATGTACCAGGTGATAGGAGAAAGGCACCACCGTCGGAGGACTTTGATTAATGTTCTTACGTCTAATGGTGGATGGCGCTTAGATACACAACGCGATATAGGGTCTGCCCTCCACGCACAGTATGTTACTCGTACTGTGCACAACGTAATCACTCTGTGGTGTCCCGACTTTCCTTTGGCTCGAGTCCTGGGTATGCAACGGTGGATCTGCTAGCTGACGTCACGGTCAATGAAGTCCATGACGCTATCAAGGCGGATGCTATGAACGACTCACCTGGCCCTGACGGCCTCTCATTAGAGTTTTATCAGACATTTCCACCCAATTGATGTCGACGTGGGCGGAAATTTGTCGAGACCTTACGTCGGATATTGTGCTGATCCCTGACAATTTTCTTAACTGTCTCCTCAGTCCCATCCACAAGCCTTGGGTTACATTACAGATATGTAATTATCGCGCCTTGACATTGCTCAACAGCGACACTTAGATCTTTACTTGGCTCTTGGCTGCAAGGCTGCAGTACATCGTTTCTACTGATGAAACCTCTTTGGGCGGTGCCAATAACATCCGCACTGCCCTCTGTCGCTATCGAGACATAATTGCTCCATCTCACACTCTTTGTGTGCTTGGGCTTATGACCACTCTTCAGTCCAGTCAAGCGTTTGTTCAGGTCGATGACAAATACTTGCTCCACAATATGGGATACCCTGATACCGCGGTCGATGTCCTAATGCATCTCTTTTGTGGACGTCCAGTGTACCTTACAATGGCCGTCTCACTCCTCCCATCTTGATCGGTTGCTCAGTGCATCAGGGCTACCCGCTCTCAGCATTGTTATATGCTTTCGCTGTGGCACTGTTGCTCTGTGGCCTCCATTAACACCTGCCTGGGATGTCTCCTGGTGGCCATGTCCTTCGTTGCACCACATATGCAGACGATCTCATTATTCTTCTTGGTAGTGATGCTGAGGTCAGAGAGTCCTTGGCATGGGTCCCCACCTACAGATAAACTTCTGTGGCTGCCTTAACTTTCGGAAACGAAGTGCCATGGCAATAAGTGCAGGGCTTCCTGAGGGCAGCGCTGATTCATTGCGTGTAGCTGCTGCTATCCGATGCTTAGTACTCGATTTTATAGGTGAACTGCAGTGTACGACTTCCCTCAACTGGCAGCCCCTAGTGTTCCAATTACGAGCTGGGCTCCTAGATCATTGTTTACGAGACACTGATTTTCTGCAATGGACACAATACGTAAAGGTATACAGGGTGATTCTAAGATCACTATATAGTGATATAGTAAGTCACTATACATTTCAGTGATATAATAACGGAATATTTGTTTCTTGCAGGTAGTACGACAGAATGCTAACCAGAGAAGAACGGATCGCTGTTGTGTGTGCTCGTCTTCGTGGAATGACGTATGAACAGGTGCGGACAGACTTTGCCCGTCGATTCCGGAAAACAGGCCCCACCATGCTTGCTATCAAGGCCCTCGTCAATAAATTCCAGCGTACTGGTAGTGTTGCAGATGAAGAACGTCCAGGGAGGCTGGACATAACGCCAGACACCATGCAAAGTGTGCAGGATGCGATGACACGTAGTCCTTCCGCATCTACCAGGAGACTTCGTAGGGAGATTGGTATTCCCCAAACCACTGTATGGAGAGTTCTTCGTTACAAGCTGCACAAACGTGCGTACCATATCCATGAGCTTCAATCGGAGGACTACGCAGTCAGACAAGCTATGTATCATGACCTGCTACAGGCTGTGGAAAATGATAATTTGATGCAAAATGTCTTGTTCAGTGATGAAGCTACATTTCATACCTGTGGACATGGGAACAGACACAACTGCAGGATCTGGACAGACGAACAACCAAGTGTGCTGAAGGAGTTGCATCGGGACACAACAAAAGCGAACGTGGTGTTAGGGATAACGAGGTCAACAGTGCACAGGTCCTTCTTCTTCGGAGAACAAACCGTTAGTGGAACCACATACCTAGAAACGTTGGAACAGATTTTGGAGCCCCAGTTGATATCTGATGGGATTATGGATACTGTGGTTTTTCAACAGGTTGGTGCACCACCCCATTTTGCCCTCGTTGTTCGGGATTATCTGAATCAAGTATTTTGCAGCAGATGGATTGGTCGTGTCTCTCCACGGATGTGGGCACCCCGCTCTCATGACTTGACACCCTTAGACTTTTGTGCATGGTGGTTTATCAAGTCTAAGGTATACCAGGTGAAGATCCGCACCACTGAACACTTAACACAGTGGATTCGAGCCGCAGCTGCTGAGATTACACTATATATGCTTGGGCAGGTTTTTCGGTCTACAGTGGAGCGCTGTAGGTGTGCCTAGACATGCAAGGTGATCACATTGAAATGTACTGAAATTATTCCCTATTGTAACATAAGTTGCAGTGCTAATGCATATTGGCTAATAAAATTTGTTTAAGTACAAAATGTATAGTGACTTTAGAATCACCCTGTATTTGGCGTCACATATCACCCACGTGGCACAGACACTCCCCACTCCACCTTCCATGGCCCACCACATGCTAGCAGCACTGGATTTGTACATTTGCCACGGCTTGTTCAAGATACGGTACGAGATCCTCGCCGTCTCGGAGTGCAGCAGTGGTTTCGGCTGTATCATGTCTAGAGCAATAACCCTTTTCGTAAGTTCTCAAATGATACTGCGGCACCGTTGTTCCACGTGCCTCACCAGCCTGTTGCTGTAGACTCTTGTACCACACTCTCTCTCAGCCCCTATTCTACTGTCGGACGTCCCACTGCCCTTCTCTTACTTCCGCCATTTTTTCCTCGAACTTAACTATGTCCATACTGTGCTACTGCTGGCGCACTTGATGTCCTCAAAGTCTATCAATGGCTTTCTCCACTGGAAGAAGATACCGAATGTTGTTGAAAGGAAGAATCCCCATGTCGACTGGCGAGCCGTATGGCGATCAGCGTGGGCTCTTTATCTTGCCACTGATGTCCAATCTGCATGGTACATTAAAGTCAGCGGGAAGCAAGTACGTCGGTCACGCCCGACTCCTCATCAGATACCTCTGGATATTTCCCACAAACGGAGACGAACTACGTGAAGTGGATTTGTGGGCACACAGCTCACTACTTTTTTGCTGATAGAGAGAAAAATGTCCTTGATTTTTGTCACTTTCTTAATGAACGACGACATTTTGCCGTTGTTCGGGGTAGCAAATACAGACAATTTTTCTCTAATAATCTTTCTAGTGTTTTTATTAACCCACCGTGGAGTATAGTGTTACTGCAATGGGAAGTCGATCCACACATAGTACAGATTATTTCTCTTAACACTGGAATGTTCTTCTCTGAGAAACTGAGTGTGGGGAACTGATGCTTCCTCCTCCTCGCGAAGTCAGCTTCCTGCTACGCTTGGTGACGCAAAAGAGAACGAAACTCTATGTAATTGGTGCGCTTTGTACCTCTACTACTTGTTCCCTACAGTTTCCTTGGTCTCTGGGTGAAACAACGGGACTTTGTGACTAGGCCTCGTTTAGCGAGCCCTGCCCACTTTTCCCGCGCCCCTCCCTTTGTGTGCTAGAAAGGATGCACTGAAAAAATTAAAAAAAAAACGCGTGGAAGGTCTTCTGTTCGATCCTGGGCACAAACTGTCTACGTTTTGCATATAGAGAGATATAAATGAATGATTTTTTTAAAAAAAGCGGTTAAGGCCACAGTTCGCGTAAAGCGGGAAATGTGGGGTTCTGGCCCCGGGGCCTTGCGGTTCTAGGCGCTGCAGTCTGGAACCGCGAGACCGCTACGGTCGCAGGTTCGAATCTTGCCTCGAGCATGGATGTGTGTGATGTCCTTAGGTTAGTTAGGTTTAACTAGTTCTAAGTTCTGGGGGACTAGTGACCTCAGAAGTTGAGTCCCATAATGCTCAGAGCCATTTGAACCATTTTTTTCTGGTCCCGGTCTAGCACAAATTTTCTCTGTCGTCATCCCACTATATACCTGATTGTTGTCAGTATTCACAACGCGAATACGTTTCATGTACATTACTGAGTAGCACCATAAATCGAACTTGTAAGTTAATCAGTTGTATCAGTTTTCTCTCTTGCCATGTAGGTCTTGCTCGAGCAATCGTCCAATTCCCTAATTCTGATGATCTTAGGTTCCTGATAATCGTCTTCATCACTAGTTTCCATTTCAATATTTATTGCTGTTCTTTCAGTCCCCTGGTCCATGAAAGCGCCATGGCGCTGGTATTATTTCTCGATTTATTTAGCTTTTGCACACTTATTCATGATTCATCTGATTGCTGTGTTAGTTCTTTCAATGCCACAGTGGGAAATTGGAGACATGGTTTACAAATACATTTTGCTTTACTTCATTCCAAACGGTTCTGACTGTAATAGAATATTATACATAGTGCATCATAATGTCTATCCCCAGCTTTGTGATACGAGGGCAGTTCAATAAGTAATGCAACACATTTTTTTTCTCGGCCAATTTTGGTTGAAAAAACCGGAAATTTCTTGTTGAATATTTTCAAACATTCCCGCTTCGTCTCGTATAGTTTCATTGACTTCCGACAGGTGGCAGCGCTGTAGGAGCTGCTAAAATGGCGTCTGTAACGGATGTGCGTTGCAAACAACGGACAGTGATCGAGTTTCTTTTGGCGGAAAACCAGGGCATCTCAGATATTCATAGGCGCTTGCAGAATGTCTACGGTGATCTGGCAGTGGACAAAAGCACGGTGAGTCGTTGGGCAAAGCGTGTGTCATCATCGCCGCAAGGTCAAGCAAGACTGTCTGATCTCCCGCGTGCGGGCCGGCCGTGCACAGCTGTGACTCCTGCAATGGCGGAGAGTGCGAACACACGCGTTCGAGATGATCGACGGATCACCATCAAACAACTCAGTGCTCAACTTGACATCTCTGTTGGTAGTGCTGTCACAATTGTTCACCAGTTGGGATATTCAAAGGTTTGTTCCCGCTGGGTCCCTCGTTGTCTAACCGAACACCATAAAGAGCAAAGGAGAACCATCTGTGCGGAATTGCTTGCTCGTCATGTGGCTGAGGGTGACAATTTCTTGTCAAAGATTGTTACAGGCGATGAAACATGGGTTCATCACTTCGAACCTGAAACAAAACGGCAATCAATGGAGTGGCGCCACACCCACTCCCCTACCAAGAAAAAGTTTAAAGCCATACCCTCAGCCAGTAAAGTCATGGCTACAGTCTTCCGGGACGCTGAAGGGGTTATTCTGTTCGATGTCCTTCCCCATGGTCAAACGATCAACTCTGAAGTGTATTGTGCTACTCTTCAGAAACTGAAGAAACGACTTCAGCGTGTTTGTAGGCACAAAAATCTGAACGAACTTCTCCTTCTTCATGACAACGCAAGACCTCACACAAGTCTTCGCACCCGAGAGGAGCTCACTAAACTTCAGTGGACTGTTCTTCCTCATGCACCCTACAGCCCCGATCTCTCACCGTCGGATTTCCATATGTTTGGCCCAATGAAGGACGGAATCCGTGGGAGGCACTACGCAGATGATGAAGAAGTTATTGATGCAGTACGACGTTGGCTCCGACATCGACCAGTGGAATGGTACCGTGCAGGCATACAGGACCTCATTTCAAGGTGGCGTAAGGCCGTAGCATTGAATGGAGATTACGTAGAAAAATAGAGTTGTGTAGCTAAAAGATTGGGAATAACCTGGTGTATTTCAATGCTGAATAAAACAACCCCTGTTTCAGAAAAAAAATGTGTTGCATTACTTATTGAACTGCCCTCGTATAATAGAGGACAAGAACTTAAACGTTTTTCTTAATAGAAAAATGTCTAGAAATGCATCATTTTGAAATAATACTGGTAGAAAAACCGTATATTGCAATAAAAATGGTCAGAAGACTTCATTGCAAAACTAGTGTGATATTTAGAGGAAGAACCCACGAATGTCATGTCACACAGCTGTGCTACAAACTGTTTCCTTTCTACGAAATTATTATAATGAAATCTACCGAAAATCGCAGTTCTATTTATTGATGTTACTTAAATTTGTAGCTACGGCAGCTTATTCTAATTTTGAGTGAAAATTAGAAATGTGAATATAGAAAATTTACTTGGAAAAAATATCTAAACGAGGTAGGTAATTTAACTTTCAGTGTCAGTTCGATCATTAGGAAAACTATCTCTCTACACTTTCATATAAAAACCTTGTTATGAATTTTAATACCCGAAACTAAGTAAACAAATTAACAAAAGGTATTTTGTTGCTTATAATACCAAACTGACCTTAGTAATTCTTTTTCTTTTTCATGGTAAGAATATTATCTGAAGCAAAAACATCTAAAATCTGAGTGATGAGTACTGGCTTTTTTATTGGAAACGAAGCATTTGCGGACACCGAGTTATTGACGGGCAATGTTCGCTTTCAAGTCCCCTGTGGTGTCGAAAAACTAGGCCCAGCTATTCCAATACACCTGTATATAAACTTCCTTCTCTGTGATGGAAGCATCGGCTTCCTAAATACGATGGCTATTCGGAAAGTAAGGTCCGATCGGGAGGAAACGGAAAGCACAGTGAGAATCCGATGAACTTTGCACAGATGTGTTGGGTAGTGTCTCTAGTATGCCCATCGATCGCGACACGTTGCCCAACAAGTTGTCTCTCCCGCCAAGAAAGACGGCCTAATGTGAGATTTCGCCTAATGTCATGCAGCCCACATAATGTAACTGTCATGCGTTTCCTACTTCATTGCAGTTATCGGCCGCACTCTGCAGGGGAAATGAAGATGCTCCTGCAGTGTTTTCGTTGGGAAGTGTTTTATCACCCACAATACGGCCCGTAGTTGACTCCCCCTGAGTTTCATCTCTGCACACATGAACCGCTGGCTACGAAGACAGCATTTTGCCACAGACAACGATCTGTAGACCAGCGTAGCCAACTGGCAGAAAGCAGAGGCGGCTGCCTTCCGTGACGAGGGTATTGGAAAGTTGGTACAACGCTACACAAATGTCTAAGCAGGAGCGGCGACTATACAGAGAAGTAGCTGGAAGGTAAAGCTAACTGTCGCAAATAAAACATTTTTTTAAATTTTAAAATGGCTTACATTTCGGGACAGAATAACCCTTGTACAGTGCAATGACATTTCACAGCCTATATAACTTCTTGAATGTTTACAGAATAACACTGCATGCAACATACAACCGGACTTAGTGGGGATAATACATGTGTGTATACTGCTGTGTGCTCTTATTCATTCTATTACATCATAGGCAACTTTCAATTAGGTCGAATTCCGATGGGAACGTCTCGTGCAACGTACAGTGCCATACTATAAATTGTATTCGTGAACATGTGTTTCTTGTTTAGTAAAAAAATACGTTTTGGCTATATGTCATCCCACTAAGTACTTTTTGTGTATTTCCAATATTCCCTGAGTTATGTTTCGTTTAAATCACGTCAAAGCTTCATTAAAATAACAATCCTGCCCAGAGCCCCGTGCTGCTCTCAGTGGCTGGCGTGCAGATGATTGAGCCTTTACCCTGCCGTACATTACCCCTCAACTTTGGTATGACCAAGCTCAACTTCCAGTTCTGGGCGTGTGACATACCTTGACCACATCTAAATAGGTTTAACCACCGTCTTCGGTTTGTAATACTTCATCGTAACGATGGAAAAACACTTTTAATGCATTCAGGTCTATAGTTGTAGATCCTATTCGAGTGGGATTCCGCTCCAAGCAGTCAGCATCATGGTTGACAATGTCTTCTCGCTGCTCAACAACGTCTGGGAAGTGTAATGCGGATTTCAACACACGTCATTTTCCTTACCGACGTCATTCCACAGTGCATACTCTTCGCCCTCTACCTTACGTCATAAGAGTGTCAGTACAGACCCAATTTGATCGTCTTGTGACCTGGGTCGTTCTGCACCAAACTATGTTGTATAAAGTGTGTGTTCTTTTTCGTTTCTTCCCAACAGTTTATTCTAAAGACTCATGCTCACATCAAGCAGGCACTAGGTGGTAAGCTTCATAACCACAGACCTCGACAGTGAAGTGTGGTCATGAAGACACCTGGAATTGCTACACACAGGTTGGCTAGACAGCTGGCGGACTTAATGATGCTAGCATTCCTGGCCGAGAGGCTAAGCTGTGTCAGGAGATGACGAAGAAAATTAGTACTGCTCTGTTGAGTGTAATATGTGCTGGTAGCCTGCCCCGCCACCCAAGTGATGGGAGCATCCAGGGTGCGGACCCCAGTGTATCATCTCGCAGGCAGCGTCTAGCGGTGGCGGGCGCCCAGTGGCTCGTGGCTCGGTAGCTGGGAGGGCTTCATTTCGACCCCCCCCCCCCCCCTGCCCATCACTGCTGCAGCTGGGCTCCCGGACAGGTGGTTCTGTCGGGATGATGGTCAAGTGGTGGTGGTCTTATGGTAGAGGCCTACACTACGTGGACGCTGAATCAGGGACTCGTTGATTCGATGCCCTGCCTGGCAGGACCGCCAGTTTTTAAATGCGCCAGATTAGGTTTGTTATGGTATAATTTACGTTACGCCTAAGTAGTCGATCGACATGGCTGCCTGGATTTGATATGAGGGTAGGTTAAATTGTTGTACAGTTGAATGCTAGGGGGCCCAGGCCTCATGGCACGTTGCAGTAGATCTGGCTAGGTGACCAGTACAAGTGATCCCAGGTACAAAGACGAGCAGCATTGTCGGAAATGAGTAAAACCCAAGGCCAGAAATGTGAATAGCTGCTCCTTGCATGGCCTTTGTGCATGAGCCAATGCTCCAAGACCTGGCAGAGTGTCAGACAAGATGAAAAATATATTCTTATGACTCTTCAAGAATCTATAATAATTCACAGTGAAGTATTAAAGTAAATATGAATACACCTGCGATCTCAAAAAGATGAGGCACATCCAGTGACACAACAACATTTCCATATCTCAAAAACTACAGAAGCTAATATTTCACACAGAATAAACATTTTTACAATAGACATCTTTTAAACGCTTCATGCGATTTCGACATACGATATCTCAAATGATAACATTGCACTATAGCTATCACCTCTGAAATCTATGTACCTATATCTATTTCATTTCTTCATTTATTACATTTTTTATATCTTCTAGTTATGCAATTTTTCGTCAGAACATCCTATCCTTCATAATTACACAGCAAATGAATACAGTATTAATACCTCACATTCTGTCATATTTGTGTATTTATGTAATGAACAGTTCAGTATTTTGCCAATAACTTTATTTAAATGCCAGTTACAACTAGTAATAGAAAATCATGGTGATTTAAGAAGTGGTCAGTAGCAAGTATTAGCTGACAGCACCAGTGTAGAAGAGAGCTAAAAGACGCTTCTGACAATCAGGCCTCAATAATTGTTTAAAGAATATTTAACATCGATGTAATGTCAGTTGTCATGAGCGCACTTGTGCAAGAACACCGGTTTATTTATTCATGGACAGACCTTTATTTATATTTATTATGAATGGTCTGAGTGTGAATGAATGTTTATAACAGTTCTTTATTTGAATATTATCATACAAAACATTAGTTTAGTCTGAGACGTGGTCAAGTTGAGTCAAATGGTGCCTGCAGAACGTAAGAAAGATACATTTTTGGTGGGAATATCCATCAGCTAATAGAAAAGCGAACATTAGCGGAACGCTATGGGAGTCTAGTGGAGACTGAGACTTTCTGGAGTGAAGAGCTCAAGGGAGCGATCCTGGGCGCTTTTACACGAGTTCTGGAAGGAGGCAGATCTGCTTGTCGTAATGAGTAGTATTCGAATGTGAAGGTGTTTGACTCTGGGCTATGAATACCCACTACCGTACTTCAACTTCTGAAGGGACTTAATACTTTCGAAGGTCTGAATGTGCTCCAGAGTAGGACTCTAACTTTTTCTGCTTGTATTATGAAACTTAGGATAGACAAAGTTTGAGTTACTATTCTTTGTATCATGTGTAATAATTTATAAATAATATTGTTGAACTTTGAAGGGTTTTGAGAGAGATAATACATAGTGTACTGCGATTACGAAATGGACTTTTTCTTGTCTGTGTGATTACAATTTCGTTAGCGAATTTTGCTGCCATTCTCCTAACATTCTCAACGTAACTTTATTGCATTTGATAAGGATATTTTCTGTCTGTATCTCAACTGAATATTGTAAAGACGCTTCCCATTTCTTTGAGATGTCCTTTCTTAAATAAACATTATTCAACATAATTCTCTTTCATCTACGTCAGTTGTAGACATTAGAATAGGACCCTTTTTATTAAATGATTCATTTTATTTTGTATTTGTGTGTATTTTATTCACTTGCAATTCTAGCCAATGCATAGACTACTTGATTGTTGTATCACAGCTACAGGTTATTATTTGCAACGAATTAGCTGGGGAACATGAAGACAGATATGCCCAGCTTGACCCCATGCCTCTATCGAGCTGTTATTTTTGAACAGAGCCATTCATAGCTCTAATACCTAAGTATGATTAACCGCAGGTTCCTTTTTCTATAAAAATTTACAGATTTTCAGATCAATTTTGTTTCATACTTGGCATATGCATATGTATTTTAGCCTATCCTATCAATTTCATGCCACTTTTGTGGCCTATCCTGCCAATTTGCCAATTTTACTGCTTATACTGCCATTTTACCAGTTTTGCAGACCAGCCTACCACTTTTCAAATGAATTGTGGTCCTCTCACCACAGAGTACAGACCTAGGGTTAACAGATGACTGTCTGAGATTTATAGGCCCTCGCAGCTCTTATCCAGGAGCATTGGGGCCTGATGGCTATTGGCTGGGAGCAAAGTTGGGAGAGGTGGCGGAAGGGGAGGGAGTGGAGTGGAGGGGAAGAGATGGAGGGGTAGATGGTGTGACCTTGAACATAACAATAACAACTGCCTCAACTGTAGACTGATACCAAATGTGACCTTGCTGATATCAGCTAATTTTGCGACCAGAACTCTCACTACCTTCCTACTAGTACTTGCTAAAATAAAGTATTATACATAGTTCATTCCAAGTGCCACCATGGATCCGCACCATTCGAAATACTTCATTAAGCTGCCATCCCTATTGAATGGACTTTCTAATGCAAGTAAGAATTCTCCAGTTTCAAGTGCATCTAATGTAAGTGCCATGTCTATCTCATTTTTCCCTTGAATGTCCTCTCATCCTGAGAATGGGTGCTTTCCACTATGAGATTGAAACACTATTTTCACATCGCACAAAAACCGTTTGAAAAGGAGTAGTTCTCTTTTCGTATCTCTCTCTCTCTCTCTCACTTTCTCTCATATATTGTCATCAACAAATTTGATAGGTGTGGAAATACTGGGCATTAGTTTTTTATTGTTTGGTCTTGGTCATGGAGTTTATATTTTCATTTCTGTCAGTGTACCAACACACACTCGCTCATGCAAACATACACCATAACCATATCACCAAGCTAAACATAGCGACCATGTGCACACACACACACGCACACACACACATACACACACACACACACACACACACACACACACACAAAACTCGCATTCCCATTTCCAAGTTACGAGTACAACAGCTTTCACCAGTTCGGCCTCATCTGTTCATTGCATTGGTGTTTTTGCCATGTCCATTCCAAGATTCCCCGACGTACAAACTATAATTTCTCAGATTGGAATGAGTTCATGCACTCACGTGAGTCGTGTGTACGACGACGGCCACCCTGAAATCTTGCAGGCTGGACAAGTCCGAAAACCCGCGCACCAATGGCAGTCATCGAGTATTTCTTTCCTCACTTTTCTATATAGTTTCAATTTCTTTTAGCACGTTTCTCCCATTGTTGTTCAAGTTTGAATATACCTTTACGACAGCATTCCGTTACAGGTTCCTGGAGACACTCATGTACTGTTTTCCGAACATCAGCCACCATCTTACTGTGGTGGTCTCGCATCTGTCACTCAACACAACAGAAAAGATGATAGTTGGAGGGTCTGAAGTACAACAGCTTTCCCACCGAAATGTTCTGGCCTTCTGTACAGTGACATGGTCAGTGTGACGACCGGTGTTATCCCGCTGCAGGATGAGCTTACCAGGCCGTTTAGCACACAGTGCACAACACAGGTCTAAAAATGTTTGTATATAGTGGGCAGCATTTTTGGTTTGACCGGGCTCAAGAAAATCCGTCAGAATGCTACCCTTTGCATCCCAGAAGACAGTGCCCATAACTTTCATTGCAGACGAAACTGTCATCGCTTTCTACTTTGATGGCGATTCGAAGTGGTGCCGTTCCACAGCCTGGCGTTCTGTTTAAGGCTCATAATCATGGAATCATCTTTCATCGCCAGCCAGAAACTCGTAAAAAATCATCAACTTCGTTTTGAATTCTCTGAAGAGTTTGAGTAATGGATCTTCTCTGAAGTTCGTGTTTTCAGTCAATAACGGTGAGACCAACTGGGCACAAGCTTTTCAGTAACCTAAGCTTTAAATCGTTTCTTGCACCGTACTTTATTTTGCTGCGTGTTTCGCAGCTATTTCTCTTACTGTGACAGTCCTGTCTTCACTAATGAGCTCACCAGTCCTTTCCTTGTCACCTTCCGTGGTGGCAGTTCGAGAGCGACCGCTAAGGGGCTCATCTTGCTTACTGTTCTTTCCATCTACGAAATGTTTCACCCAACTCCTAACACTGCTGGTGCAGACGCAGTGGGTTGCTCACAGCATTCTGTGTAGCCCTCGTATAACCCATACGCGAAAATGAACATTATTCAAGACCACACACATTAATTTTATCCTATCGCTCATATACCCGATCTTTTGTACTCTCTTTACAGTGCCTTCGCGACCTTATAAGGGCCATCAGACAAAACGTAGAACTATGCTGAGGGAAAGTGGCAGTTGTTAACTAGCTGTGATAGCTCTACAGATTCGTCGCAAGTGGCGCCATAAGCCAATGGCTAGCCAAGATGGCAACCATGCGTAAGAGGGAGGAAAGTCATAACGCTGGCTCCAGGCTTGTGCGGTCTCCATTTCTGCGATGGATTTTATAGTTACCCTGGCACTGGCAAGTTGCAAATCTGACTACTAGGTAACAGAAGTCAGAGCATGCTGTTATCTGGCACGGCGGCGGACTGCAATGTAATCGTTGACGAGAAACGAGACAAAACGAGTGAGTGAACAGTGTGAGTGAGTCGAGTGTGTGAAGTGATGCGCGGTGTCTCCAGCAGTTTTGTAGGCTACGTAGTGTGCCTTCATGGCTGAAAACATTAGCCGTGCTGCCAGCTCTACAGGGTAGCTGCTTTCCCTACCCTTAATATTACTCTGTGGTGTAAACAAGGATCTTTTTAGCCCTAAGTTTGCCATCCACAGACAGGACTCCAAAAATACGAAAATCATGTAAATGGAAGAGCGCCGTAAAGTTCAAGCGTCCAGGAATGTTGACGGGCGGCACCATCCAGCTGAAGGATTTTTGGGGTCCTGAAGGAACACATTCGTGGCCATCAGTTTGCTTCAAACAAAGAGGTGCATGCCTGGATACAATGATGTTTCTGTGGGTAACCGCAAAGTTTCCCTCAGACAAAATGGGATGGGGCTATATGAGCTGAGCCTAAAAAAACCGAATGGGTTAATGCCAATTGCTGTTTGTTTACGTGGTTCATTGGATATGCAAATGATCAACGTTGCTATAATTACTAGTGAAGTATATAAATCCAGACTACCAGAGTCGAAATAAATGAGTAACAGGAATAACAGGTACCCAAGAAAATGAAATTTTGACAGAAAATGTTTATCTGATCGCTACACTACTAAGGGCTAGTTGTACAGTCCCCAGTTAGCAGCCACTTAAGTTCTATTCTCGGAATAGCGCGGCAAACGCATTGTATGAACACGTAATAATGTCTGACCAGAGAATGAAAGAGGGCTAACTAAACCAGTGATTCTGGCAGGATTAGTGAAGTTAACCGGAAGTGAGTTTTGACAGTGGCAGGAATAGTTACAGAATTAGTGACAACAAGGTTGTATGTTAGAACGAGGGATGAGAAGAAACATAAATTATATGGAAGAATATGGCAGTTCCAAATTAATATAAAAATTTCATACTACTTCTACTTTTCGATCTCATCCTTAAAAAACTGGAGCATATAAATGAAATGTGAAACTATTTCCTAATTTAAGGCTTCTTGCTTGTAGTAGGCCTAATAGGCATTTGAAATTGGTACTTTATATTCTGTCATGTTATTTATGTAAATGAGGTAGACAAAAGTAACCATTTGTGCCAAAACAGTCTCGCTTATTTGGCGTGCGTTATAATTGCTGCAATGTTAGAAAGGCCTACTTTGTTTTATCGTGCTGACAGTGGCAAGATAGACGCAATCAAACCTAGAAACCACAGCAGTCTTCGGTACTATTTGTGTTCACAACATTTCCAGTATTAGAAAACGACATTTTGATTTTTCATGTAGCAAAACATTTGATGAACTTTGATGAGGTAATAAATGCTTTCACGAAAAGGAAAGCACACCTTGTACAGCAGTAGCAAGATTAGAAGGAAAAAATGCAGGGACCAAAGGATTTAAGAACTGTATACTGTCTTGCTTGTCTCTTGTCTTACTGGTTTTATGTTTCCTATATTTAGTTTTATGTCACACAAAAGAGGAAGTTATTAACTATCAGGCAAAAAAGAGTGCAAGTTAACCGGCCGACTGAGAGCAGGAGAGGCGCCACAGGACATTTCAATTTCCACTGTCCTGAATATAGGTTTGATGACCTCCATTACAAAATAAATACGTTTCAATTCCACAGAGCGAAATACCATGACGTGCGATAGAAGAATGCTGTGTGAATAGGCGTGACACTACACTTTGGCAGACTTAAAGACTAAATAACATGTCTTACATTTCCATGAACTTATATCTTACTTAATAAACTTTTCAGAAAGATGTGGGCTACAAAATTAACATGTTTTTGAAAAACCAACCTTTTTACAGTTTTTGACATCCTGTCTCAAATGCTCGAGAGGCTGTGGACCCCACTATCAAGTTTCTCACACGGTTCAGAAACGTCGAAGATCAGGAGCTGATGGTTGTGATATCTCTGTCTGATAGGCCATAACTTCCACTAAAGTAGGAAGCCTACAGCAACTCTTGGGACATACAGGGAACAATATGAACAATGTGTGGCATAGATCAGATATTTGTTTCACTAGTGTCATGCATTAAATGAAAATAAATGAATCAGGTGACATTAGAATTAAGTTATGTAGTCAACCAAGAATGTTCTAATTGAAATGATTGGTTTATTCAGTCAGTAGCTCTTTGAAATAATTAAAGGTGGTGTCCTACATTTTTACTAACATAATTTAATAAATTACAATATTTTAATAAGATAAATGAAATAATATTAATTAATCAATGCCAATATTATCTTAATACGTCTTAACACTTCTAATTAAAATAATTTAATCATATAATTATATCAATTAAAAGTTATAATTGTGTATATATATAATTCATATTACAATAAAAGTAATTTTGTACAAATACTATACTATATTATGGCATTGGATATTATTTGAATCGTTTATATTATTTGATTTTTCTTCAAAATTCATGGAATAAAATGATTATATGATAAAGATATTAATATATTTATTTATTTCAATACAAATTTCGTTTTTATGTTTCTTCATATACACTAGAGAACCATTTTTTGACATCATGAGCGTGTAATCAAATTTTTTTTGGGTTAAAATATTTACTTTATTTCCTTTAACTTTTTGTAATTTTTTGAGTTATTTGACTATATTTGAATAAAGATATTTTATTTGTTTTGTTCAAAAGTTTTATTATTGTTTAATTTATCACTTGGTCTGTTGTGTTAACTGCAGGTTTTGTTACATTAAACGTTAACTTTGGAGTAATTTGTTTTAATTATCAAGTAATTTTCGAGATGGCAATTGATTTAGTGTCAGTATAATTTGTTGCAACAGCTGCAATGATAATAACTGGTAAAAGTGAGAATTATTGGTTAAAGCAGTGGCTTGTAATGTAAGAGTTAATTACACCATTGTAATGGGAAATAATAATATCTTTTTATGTTTCTGAGAAAGTAATTGTGGTGTCACCGCCAGACACCACACTTGCTAGGTGGTAGCTTTAAATCGGCCGCGGTCCATTAGTACATGTCGAACCCGCGTGTCGCCACTGTGTGATCGCAGACCGAGTGCCACCACAAGGCAGGTCTCGAGATACGGAATAGCACTCGCCCCAGTTGTATGGACGACATTGCTAGCGACTACACGGACGAAGCATCGCTCATTAGCCGAGCAGATAGTTAGAATAGCCTTCAGCTAAGTCAAAGTCTACGACCTAGCAAGGCGCCATAGCAATTGATAGTTTGATAGTTATCGTATGAAATGTCTCATCAAGAACGCTGTATACAAATGGTGGATTAAAGTTAAGTATTCCAGCAGCTACGTACTTTTCTTTATAGCATTCATAAGTATCCTGTTTCAGACCATCACGTCCGCCTGCTTGCTTAATGGCTGCCTCCCTTAAATAATGTGCGTAGTGTTGGCAATCTGTCAACACTACAGATGGCGACGAGGATGGGATTAAAAGAGGATTTCGCGTTCGTATTGCTCTAATTTATGGCGCCGGCGTTACAAACCGCCTTCTTTCTCTTTGATTGATTTACTTGTGTCATGGATTCGCCACAATCTCCCGATGTACTGTCCGAATTTTAGCGCTTGCAGAATCAGCAGACGCAGGCGTTATTGGATGCCCTTGGACAGGTCGTCCAGGGTCAACGTGCACTGCAAACCGATGCGGCAGCCGCCGCTCCACTGCTACCGCAGCCACAACTCGCAGTTGCACCGCCTTTTAGGCCGTTTGACCCAGCTCAGGAGACATGGACTGAGTGGTCACGCCAATTTGGATTCCATCTCGCCGCCTACAGAATACAAGGTAATGAGCGGCAGCCTCACTTGTTATCCTGTGTAGGAGTGTCCACCTACCGTGTGATAGTGAAATTGTTTCCCCGACGCGAAGTAGCAACACTGTCCTACGAAGAAATTTTGTCGGCATTGGACGCCTATTTCAAAGAAACAGTCAATGTCGTTGCAAAAAGGTATACTTTCTTTCGTACAAAACGTACGGCCGGTCAGACTAATAGGGAGTGGGTTGCAACATTGCAAGGCCTTACAAGGGATTGTGCTTTTGAGTGTGAATGTGGACTCCCTTATTCAGATACAATGGTACGTGATGCAATAGCACAGAACGTTTCTGATGTTCGCATACGGGAACAGATTTTGAAACTCGTCAATCCCTCCCTTCAACAAGTGATAGACATATTGCATAGACAAGACACGCTTGACTTTGCTCAGGAATCATTTGCGACTTCGCCAGCCGTGTGTAACATTAACCGGCCCGCCGGGCGCGCTGCGCGGACAGGTAAACTGCCCTCGCGCACGTCCACGCAGCTGCCGCCATGCTCTAAACCAGGTGTGCCGCGCCAGCATATAAATGCAGTGAAATCATGCCCGCGGTGTGCTACTAGACATTCACGTGAAAATTGCCCGTCACGCCAAGCTATATGCTTTTTCTGTAATAAGAAAGGACATGTTCAAAGTGTTTGCCAGAAAAAGCTCAGATCAGACAATCACAACCATTCCAGGCCCTTTGCTTCGCGCCGGAATCGAACCAAGAATACTCAGGCTCGTGAACCTTAGCCCATGGACATTCATGTAGTTAATTCCACTCCGCCCAGTGCCACTCTCTCTAACAGTGACGGTTTTCGTCCCACAAAATGTGTGCGTCGACGTCGCCAGAAATCACGTCAATTAGCAAGTGATTCTGTACCAGTGTCTGTTCAAATTACACAAAACAGTCGCTCTTGTCGTCAACAGGACAATAAACTTTTTGTAGATTTGGACTTTAATGGCAAGGTCATACCATTCCAACTCGATACCGGAGCTGCAGTTTCATCGCTCAATCACGACACGTACAAACAACTGGGCAAACCTCTGTTGCGTGCCGCAACTGTTAAGCTCACTACATAGTCAGGACAGCAGATCCCTGTGTTAGGACAGTGCACTCTTCTTGCAACATACAAGGGACAAACAAAACTTGTGTCATTTTACGTTCTTCGTTCTTCTACTGCAGTGAACTTCTTTGGTTTAGATTTATTTCAGTTGTTTAACTTGTCTATTGTAAATCAGGTCCTATCAGTGAATCAGACTGTGCCTTCAGACAGTGTTTCTCGGCTATGTGAAGAATTTGCAGACATTTTTGCACCGGGCCTTGGTTGCGCTAAGAATTATGAAGCACATTTGGAACTGAAAGTAAACGCGCAACCGAAATTTTTCCGAGCGCGCAATGTTCCCCACGCATTGCGTGATGAGGTCACAAGAACATTAAACGATTTAGAATCACAGGGTGTAATTGAACGTGTGCAAGCTTCTCTCTGGGGCTCACCCTTAGTAATTTTGCCAAAACCTTCCGGAAAACTGAGACTTTGTGTGGACTTCAAGGCAACAGTGAATCCACAACTCGTATTGCAACTTTTCCCTTACCCCGCCCGGAAGATCTTTTTGATAAACTGTGCCCGGGTAAATACTTTTCGAAGTTGGACCTAGCAGATGCGTACTTGCAAATCCCAGTGGACGCCGAATCCCAGCGCGTCTTGGTGGTTAACACGCATCTTGGTTTGTACAGATTCAAAAGACTGCCATTCGGGTGTGCATCCGCCCCTGCATTGTTTCAGCAATATTTACAAACTGTTTGTGCGTCGGTCCCTACTGCTGCGAACTATCTGGACGATATTGTGATCTCCGGAAAGACAGCCGACGAGCATTTAGCACACCTACGAACATTATTTCAGGTGTTGCAACAAAATGGTCTTCGCTTACGGAAGGACAAATGTGTGTTTTTTGCTCGTGACTTACCATACCTGGGACATGTAATCAATGCCCAAGGCATACATCCGAGTCCAGAGCACCTCCGTGCCATACAAGATTTACCTTCGCCACAGAATTTGAAGCAGCTTCAGAGTGTGTTGGGTAAAATTAATTATTATCAGCGCTTTCTGCGCAATGCCTCTTCCATTTCAGCTCCGCTTCATCGCTTACGCCGTACAGGTGTTCCGTTCGTCTGGACGACAGAATGCGAACGCGCCTTTCGCCAGTTGAAATCGGCGTTGCTTTCTAATACTTGCCTTACGCCATTCGATCCCCAGAAACCCCTTTTGTTGATGGTAGATGCATCGGATTTCGGGATCGGTGCTGTGCTTGCGCACAAAGATGGATCGCATGATCGCCCTATAGCCTTTGCGTCCAAATCGCTCTCATCTGCGCAAAGAAATTATTCCCAGATAGAGAAAGAAGCTTTGGCTCTCATATTTGGTGTTACTAAGTTTCATGATTTCTTGTATGGTCGTCACTTTACCATCATCACAGACCACAAACCTTTGACGTCGCTTTTTCATCCGAACAAGCCTGTACCTCCGCGTACAGCGCAGAAATTCATTCGCTGGTCTATTTTCCTCTCGCAGTACCGCTACGATATCTTGTATCGGTCCACTGCTAAGCACGGAAACGCCGATGCGTTGTCCCGTTTGCCTGTTGCTGAGGATAAAGCATTCGATTCTTCCGAACTTGCTTGCATGTTCATTGATGCGGAAACCGATGAAGTGGTCGAATCGATTTCGATTGATTTTCGTCGTGTAGCTACAGCCACAGTTGCTGACCCTGTCCTTGCTACCGTTTTCCGTTTTGTTGCTACGCAATGGCCTTTGTCAAAGTCACGGATCGAGGATCCGTTGGTTCGCCGATTTTTTGCTTACAAGGAGAGACTTTTTGTTTGACGTGGTGTTTTGTTGTTGTGTTCTGATAATGATCAGTCCAGAGTCGTGGTCCCACGTTCGTTACAGTCCTCTGTCTTACGGCTTCTTCACCAAGGACATTGGGGTGTAGTCTTTGCATGGCCAAAAGCCACTTCCCCTTGGCAACGCTTGCACATAGATTTTTCTGGTCCATTCTGGAATGCTAGATGGTTGTTTGTGGTAGATGCCTTCAGTAATTTTCCTTTTGTTGTCTGGATGCCTTCCACGACGTCCTCTGCCACCATCCCAGCGTTGTCTGCTATCTTTTGCATTGAAGGTCTTCCGCAGACTATTGTTTCCGACAATGGCCCACAATTCATGTCCGCAGACTTTCAGTCATTCTGCCAGGCCAATGGTATTCAACATCTGACATCCGCGCCGTTTTCGCCTCAGTCAAACGGTGCTGCTGAACGATTGGTCCGGACTTTCAAGTCACGGATGTTGAAGTTGAAAGAGTCGCATTCTCGGGAGGACGCGTTGTTGCTCTTTTTGTCATCGTATCGCTCTCAGCCCCGAGATGGTCGCTCGCCGGCTGAGTTGCTCCACGGTCGTCCTCATCGAACCTTGATGTCTTTGCTGCACCCGCCGCATCAGGTTCCTATGCAGTGGCAGACTTCTGCTTTTGCTCCAGGCGACGTTGTATTCTATCGCAACTATCGAGGTTCACGGCGTTGGCTCGCAGGGCGCATTCTCCGCTGCCTCGGCCGCGCGATGTATTTGGTTTTTGGGGCCTCTGGTGAGGTGCGTCGGCATCTCAATCAGCTGCGCCTCTGTCGTCGCACGGGTTCTGCCGCTCCCCGTCTGCTTTCAGCGACGGTGCCGTCCGGTCAGCGCCCTGGGGACCCATCTACTGGCTCGCCTCATCCCCAGGTGTTACCGCCGATGCCTTCCATTTTGCCCCAAGGTGACGCGCCACCGCAGCCGCCGCCGCCGCCTGTTCTCCCGCCGGCGCCGCCCGCATTCGACGCTTCGCTGCAGCCGCCAAGCGCCTCCCTGGGTCACGCGCCGCCGATCGCTTTCCGTGACCAGCTGTCCTCCGCCATGGACCTCTTGCCCGCTCCGGACCACATGGCGTCTTCGCGCGTCGGATACCCCGACGCAATGGAGGTCGACCCTTCGGCCCCTCCTGTCTCTTTCCGGGCGCATACACTGCATGTTGACATGCACCCAGGACTAGGTTTTCAGGCGTTTCCTGGCTCCCCTCGGACCGAATGGCCGGGTGCGGGTGGCACAGCCTCGCCTGCTGTTAGGCTCCCCATCTCATCGCATACGTCACCATGGGGTCCTCCCCACGGCGGGCGGAAGCCTTATCACACGACCGTTCGCCGATTTGCGGGGGAGGAATGTGGTGTCACCGACAGACACCACACTTGCTAGGTGGTAGCTTTAAATCGGCCGCGGTCCATTAGTGCATGTCGGATCCGCGTGTCGCCACTGTGTGATCGCAGACCGAGCGCCACCACAAGGCGGGTCTCGAGATACGGAATAGCACTCGCCCCAGTTGTATGGACGACATTGCTAGCGACTACACGGACGAAGCATCGCTCATTAGCCGAGCAGATAGTTAGAATAGCCTTCAGCTAAGTCAAAGTCTACGACCTAGCAAGGCGCCATAGCAATTGATAGTTTGATAGTTATCGTATGAAATGTCTCATCAAGAACGCTGTATACAAATGGTGGATTAAAGTTAAGTATTCCAGCAAGTATGTACTTTTCTTTATAGCATTCATAAGTATCCTGTTTCAGACCATCAAGTCCGCCTGCTTGCTTAATGGCCGCCTGCCTTAAATAATGTGCGTAGTGTTGGCAATCTGTCAACACTACAGTAATAAACTAAGATTAGACTCTCTACTATGTTAAAACTGTATTGTACTTACTATTGTAATGCTACAATTTTAAATGTTCAGATGCTGTTCATAGTAGTGGGTTACAATAGATTTTTTTATAATGGATCTGATCTAGAAAACTATTAACAAAATATCAGAATTTCTTTTTTCAGTTAATTTAACTGATATTGGCTCTGAGGTGTGTGCAATCTACCTGTTGTTTTCATTGTTGATTATTCCACAAAAAAATGTGACTAAGTAGCTTCAATTTAGATAAGTCATAAGATAGTAGATATACTGGAAAGTGTCTGTAAGAAGAGCTTCAAGATATAGCCTATTAGTAAAGTACTATAGTTGCAATGGAAAGTTTTCTATACGATTCAGGATATCTTAATTATTAATTATGTCGTATTAAATAGTCATTTATTCTATTAATTAACAGAAATAATTTTATTCTATTTATATTGTCTGTGTATATTTTGTAGAACAGATACTTTTTATGATACTTTATTGGTAATGTAAGTGGTTTATGATATATTAATTTAAATTTATTAAAGTATATTTAGTTAGTTGTACCATTTGGTTGAGAGTTTATCAAAATTTTAGTATTTACTTACTTACCTCACTTTGGATTGATATAGAGGTGACTTATAGCTAACCTCTCATAATTATTCTTAAGTTCCAGAGTGAAATTTTCACCGTGCAGCGTAGTGTGTGCTGATATGAAACTTCGTGACAGATTACACCTGTGTAAAAGACGACGTACTCATGGAAGTTAAACTGTGTGGATGAGTTGTGATTTATGCTTAGGTAGCTTACTCAGCAGAGGATTTGCCTGTGAAAGGCAAAGATCCTGTGTTTGAGTTTAGGTCTGACATACAGCTTTAATCTACCAGAAAGTTTCTTATTGTTGAGCTGTTTGTGGAAATAAAATGGTACTCATTTTCAAAGATATCTATGTTTCATAAGGAAAACTTTAATTTTTATAGATAATAGGTTTTTATTTTATTGTTTAGATACAAATATTACTTTGTTATATGCTTCAGGAGGTTATTCAACAATATCTGATTATTTTAAAATTTAATACCAGGCTTTAAACCACTTATTTTAAGACTATGTTTTAGATCACTATTTTGAAATTTGATTTTAGAATTATTTTAGATGTTGGATTCAATTCTATAAACAGTGTAATAATAATAACAATAATAATAATGGAACTAGTGTAATTATTTTATTGTATTTGCTCTTGCTATTTTATTATAAGGAACTATGCAAAATAGATTTCCACCTTTTCTGAAACATGATCTCTTGATTCATACATTGAGGTCTGGTCCATTCACTCAGGAAAATTATGAAGGGTCATGGTATTTTCACTATTGAAACATAACATAATCGTTAGTATCTTAACTAGTGGCTGGAATTAATGGCTTGACAAGAAATCGACTGCCTTGTAATAATTTTCTGAATTTAATTTTTAAGTTAGAGGCTAGAATTAATCTTTGGGATGAGAGAACGTTATAGACCTCAACGTTTAATTTTACCTAGTTTTTAGATAGTCTTTCCACATTTAATTACAATGGTTTCTCTTGGTGACATTAAGCTCTTCATTTATTAAATCATTAATTTATGTTTCTCATGATGCCTAATGTGTGATCATAAGTTGAAGGTTCATTAAGGATAACAGCATAATTGCTTTAGTTTGTGATCTCTAAACTGGATTAAGGAACATTTTTGGTACAGGAAGCCAATAATCTCATCTGTTCAGCCTGTATAACATTACTTTAACTTTTTAATGTATTGATTTCCTTGGCTGTCCTGGCAATGTTTTATTATTTCATGTGAACATGTTGCCTTTCTTGTGTATTATTTTTTTTTATTTTCTTCAAGACAGGCTGTATAACTGTAATAATTGCTAGTTGGTCATCATATTCCAAATATACTTTATTAGGTTGTATACTTTCTGTAGCTGAGTTTATTTCACATGAAGCTAAATTAGCTGTGGTTTTATTATCTTTATTTACGTTAGTATGTAGGTTCAATGCATAAAATATAAATTATGAGCTTCATTACTGCTTTATTATTGTTTTTTCATTTGGGCTGAGCTCATGTTGCTTCATGTTTAGCCAAATCTAATGGTACAGCTTTTGATTTTGCTGAAGGAGAGTGTGAATTACTTTCATGGTTTACATTGAGTACACTGCTGGTGGTTTTAGTTTCATGTTTTATGGCAGAGTATACTACAATTCTATTTATGAGTATATTATTGGTTTTGGTCTGTGTAGGTGGTGGTTTTTATTCTTTTAATGTTTTAGTAAGCTTACTGTTAAATCTATTAGATTTTTCTGAATTCATTGAACCTTACCACAATTCCCTTCTGAACAATTTATGAAAGTTTGCTTTCAAGAACTTTTTACCTCTATGTTCAAATTTTTTATTTGATGCATTGGTTCTAAATATTTTATTCCTTTCATTTATTTATCGAAATATTTTGGGAGATAAAAAGTTAATTGAAAAGTTAAGACCCTTGTTTTTTCTTTCCAAAACATATGGTTTTCCTACAGTAATAAACTTACTTTATGTTTATTCCCATATTAACATACCTCATGGATTTTCTGTATGAGCATTAATTATGTAATATGTAAAATAAATTATGGTTTAGATTGGTCCTCCTATAATATAACGTTCTTTAACTATGCCATTTTTCCATTCTTGTTGATAATTGTACAGCAATGTCTATTATTCAAAATAGGATTTGATTAATAGGCTAAAAATGAATGCCCCTAAATGGTCTTTTATTATGAAATGGTAACACTATTAATATTCGTATTGCTAAAAATGATGTGATAACATATCCAAACTTATTTGGATTTAAAATATAAAACTGTGTAGATGAAAAGGAAGTACCATTGTAGTTGAATTTGGACTAATGTTACAAGTGGATTTGATTTACAAAATTGTAAAGATCTCCTAAAACACAAGGCGTAATTAAGCATAACGCAATTAATAATGATATTATTGATATGATTCTTGTGTGTTCTTGATTGTAAAGTATGGGTGGAATGGTTGTCTTTTCAGTATCTCCAATTATTCGTAGAGGGTTATTACATTCCTGTTTGGTGATGAAAACATAAATAGATTGCCGCTATAGCTGCAGTAATAATTGGTAACAGATAATGGAACTTACAAAGTCGATTGAAAGTAGCATTATCTAGAGCAAAACTCCATCATAATCCTTGAAATTTGTAATTACTGTTGTTCCTCAGAAATGTAAAACAAATCTGATGTTTGTAGAAGCTATAACTAAAATATCATTATTAAAATATTTATTAACATATGTATATACATATATGATCCATAATAAATTCTGTGTCCTTCACATAAATAAACATGAATGAAAAAGATAGAAACCCCATTACCATTGGTATTCGAATAATGTGACCATTATTTACATCTCAACAAATATGAACTCTTTTTAAAGGATATTTCAATATCTGATGTCTAAGGTAAAGCTGAAAAGTATCATGTTGCCATTAGAAACATTAAACATGAGTCTAACAACGATCCAAACTTTTTATCAAAGTGAAATATCTGTTGGTACTGCTAAGTCAGCTGAAAAGTTATTAATAACTTTATTTAGTATTTATTCGTTAGTGTGGTTACCTAATTTTATGGATGGACACTTGATCAATAATTGCAGAAAAAAATAACTAATAAAGGTCATTCCATTACTATTGTACTAATGATATATCTTATATTATTATATAATTATTTCTAAAATATTGCCATTTTTGATAATTGTATTGTTAATATTTGCAGATTGAGTACTTTTAAAAAGTCTATATAGATAATTATATCAAAAACAATTAATGTAAATATATTAATAATTTATATTCTTAAAGTAAAGACTACAGTGACAGATTATTGTTTAATTATTTTATTTGATGTAATTTTGTAACTTAGGTGAACAGTAAAAATGAAATTTATGACAATGAAAATGTTCTATTATTGTTACTGTTATTAGATTAGTAAGGAAGGTACCAAAATACTATCAAGCATTGTTGCCACTGTATGATATAGGTTAATAAAATTAGTAGTTATTACATTTGATACTAATATAATTATTATTTTAAACATTTCAGAAATTCGTTTATTAAAATATCGGTTTCACAGAGTGAGGATGATGAACTAGTCTACACCTGAAGTTTTAAAAGTGAAAACTATACTCATTTCCATTTTATGAAATTGGTATTTCCGTAACTTTTCTAACTAATGTTTATGTTTTCTATTTTTATCTCTTTTTAAGTATATTTTGCTCACGTTTATTTTTTTCCTCAAAAGTAAACATTTACTGATGGTTTTGTAAAGGTTAGAATAGAGTGTCCTGTATTTGTTTATATTAATTTTTAATATCCTTATTGAATTTGATTATGATTATTTTTTCCTTTTATTTTTCTGTTTCTTTCTTTTGTGTTTTGGGACTTTCTGTTTTAGTTTGAGTCATTTACTCTTATGGTGATGATTTCTTTAATTCTTTTGTACTGTCTTTATATTAAAGCATTTATTTATGAAAAATTAATGATCCCACATTGTTTGTTAGGTAATTGCTGACTGTTGGTTCAATTTTTGATATTTCTCTGAAGTTTTATTTCTATAGCTTGTATTTATTCTTATGCTGATTCTAATATAATTAGATATTATCTTGGTTTAATTAATTTTGTTTTACATTAATTTCGTTTGTTCTTTGAATAAGACCATCAGTAATTACTACTAGAGGTTCAGTTCATTCATCTTCTCATCATTCACATTTTTTAAATTTTTTTATTTTGATTTAATAATTGTGTTGTATTGCTCATTTCTAGATTACGTTTACTTTTCTAATGTTCTCAGTAGTTAGCTAGATTCCTACATTCCTTTTGATTTCAGGTTCTGGTTTTACTAGCCAGTGTTTGATTTCTTGTACTTTAGTTGGTAGATTAATGTTGTTAATATGCTAATACCCTATATTTTCCTTTATTATTTCTTTCCGGTTCTTAGTGTGTTTTGTTCTATATTTTTATATTTTTGATAAAATGTCAGTGTTTTACACTCATATTTGACTTTCAAAGGCTCATGTAAAGGCTCTTATTTTTGGTAGATTCATTCTTACAGGTGTGTCATTAATGTTTGGAGGATATAGTACTCTTTGTGTAAGAAGATTATTACTTGTTTCACTTTAAGGTACAGTTATTTTTAATTATCCTTAGTGTTAGGAGATGGTGTTACTTTTACATTTATTGGTTCTAGTGAAGTCCTTACTTGCATGTTCTTCTAATGTTCATATAGAAATGGTTATTTGTGGTTTAATAACTATAAACTGAAAAGGTTATATGGACTCATTTTCTTTAATAGTTACTCATAAAATATGTTCTTCTGGTTTATTTTGTTTATCAGATAGTATTTACAGGGTGTTTCAAAAATGACCGGTATATTTGAAATGGCAATAAAGATTAAACGAGCAGCGATAGAAATACACCGTTTGTTGCAATATGCTTGGGACAACAGTACATTTTCAGGCGGACAAACTTTCGAAATTACAGTAGTTACAATTTTCAACAACAGATGGCGCTGCAAGTGATGTGAAAGATATAGAAGACAACGCAGTGTGTGGGTGCGCCATTCTGTACGTCGTCTTTCTGCTGTAAGCGTGTGCTGTTCACAACGTGCAAGTGTGCTGTAGACAACATCATTTATTCCTTAGAACAGAGGATTTTTCTGGTGTTGGAATTCCACCGCCTAGAACACAGTGTTGTTGCAACAAGAAGAAGTTTTCAACGGAGGTTTAAAGTAACCAAAGGACCGAAAAGCGATACAATAAAGGATCTGTTTGAAAAATTTCAACGGACTGGGAACATGACGGATGAACGTGCTGGAAAGGTAGGGCGACCACAGAGGGCAACGCGCAGCTAGTGCAGCAGGTGATCCAACAGCGGCCTCGGGTTTCTGTTCGCCGTGTTGCAGCTGCGGTCCAAATGACGACAACATCCATGTATCGTCTCATGCGCCAGAGTTTACACCTCTATCCATACAAAATTCAAACGCGGCAACCCCTCAGCGCCGCTACCATTGCTGCACGAGAGACATTCGATAACGATATAGTGCATAGGATTGATGACGGCGATATGCATGGTGGCAGCACTTGGTTTACTGACGAAGCTTATTTTTACCTGGACGGCTTCGTCAATAAACAGAACTGGCGCATATGGGGAACCGAAAAGCCTCATGTTGCAGTCACATCGTCCCTGCATCCTCAAAAAGTACTGGTCTGGGCCGCCATTTCTTCCAAAGGAATCATTGGCCCATTATTCAGATCCGAAACGATTACTGCAACACGCTATCTGGACATTCTTCGTGAATTTGTGGCGGTACAGACTGCCTTAGACGACACTGCGAACACCTCGTGGTTTATGCAAGATGGTGCCCGGCCACATCGCACGGCCGACGTCTTTAATATCCTGAATGAATATTTCGATGATCGTGCGATTGCTTTGGGCTATCCGAAACATACAGGAGGCGGCGTGGATATGCCTCCCTATTCGCCAGACATGAACCCCTGTGACTTCTTTCTGTGGGGACACTTGAAAGACAAGGTGTACCGCCAGAATCCAGAAACAATTGAACAGCTGAAGCAGTACATCTCATCTGCATGTGAAGCCATTCCACCAGACACGTTGTCAAAGGTTTCGGGTAATTTCATTCAGAGACTACGCCATATTATTGCTATGCATGGTGGATATGTGGAAAATATCGTACTATAGAGTTTCCCAGACCGCAGCGCCATCTGTTGTTGAAAATTGTAACTACTGTAATTTCGAAAGTTTGTCTGCCTGAAAATGTACTGTTGTCCCAAGCATATTGCAACAAACAGTGTATTTCTATCGCTGCTCGTTTAGTTTTTATTGCCGTTTCAAATATACCGGTCATTTTTGAAACACCCTGTATGAATATGAAGGTTGAGAGACATTATTAATTAACAAGAGTACAATTAATCTTATACTTATTGTAGCTGTGTGATGATTCCTTTTCATGACTATCAAATATTTTTGTTCCTTCTGCTTTAAATTTCTTAAGTAAATTATGATCATTAAATAGAATTATGTCATCATCTTCTTTTAGACATTTGTTACCGATTTTATTATCTTGTTTGGAGATGTATTAATTTCATGTACATGTAAATAAATATATATATACAATTCTTGGCACTGATTTTATTATGCTTGTGTGTACACTTACTCCCTTGGTTATTCATGTGAGTATTATCTTTCATTTTTACATTGATTTCCTTTTAATGTTCTTTGTTTAAAGGGTGCCTAGTTTGTTGTTTAATGCGTTAAGTATTTTAGTTAAAAATATCGTTTTGTTGCATCAATGATATGAAGTTTCTCATGTTAGACTGTGTATTTTTTCTGTCTGTTCATTGAGTTTTTTCTATGTTTTTTAGGATTCTTATTTTTGTTGCAGGTGTTTACTATTTCATGTCTGATTATGGAGATTTTATTGAGTGAGAACGTTTTAATTTGGATGGTCTCACTCTGAAAATCACTTTAATTTTGGATTGAAAATCTCTTATTTTTTGTTGTTCTGTTAAATATATTTCTTCTTTAGTAATTGATTGTCGAGAGGATTATATGTCTAGTGAGAAAACAGGAATCGCTTTATTGTTCTTTTTTGATATTTAGTCTTTCAATAGGGCTTTAAATTATTAGTCCAAATTAAATAACAGTTTTATTAGGTTGGAGAGGCTTAGGATAAGTTTCATTTTGTTTAGTTATTTATTATCAAAATGTAAAATGTTCAAGTGCAGATATTTTAAGTGCCATATCAAACCGTAATGGTATGTTGCTATTTTAATTTCTGTCGACTGAGTATTAAATTTTCGTGCTTGAAATTATATTCATCATTATGATTTTATCTCTATTTTTTTGAGTAAAGTTTATTACTACAATAATTGTTTTAGCGTCTTTAACTAAGAAAGTTAAGATTATTTGTTCTACCTGACTTTCCACTGCCATGCCTTGTTAGATTCAGTTCATTCTTCTACTCCTGTTGCAATTTCCGTTTATTTGTTAATTTGCTATAGTCTGATACTTGATACTTGTAACTGTGGTTGGTTTTTGTTATTAATTAGTCTTATAACTATATTTATGGCAGGTATAGGTGCTAGTTTTGAATTGCAGTTAAAAAAGAATATTGCTCTTTTTACCTTAAGTCAACTTGTGTTAAGAATCCAAATTTGGCAATATGTTATCAAAGTCTTTACAATAATTTATAATTTAAAGATTTCCAGATGTTCGTTTTATAGGTTCTAATGTAAATTTTGGCACCTTTACCATCTGTTTGTTTCAAGAACTATTTGTGTGTTACATTTGTTTTTAGCTGGGTTTTAATCAGTGGATTTAACTACAGAGAGGATTTCTTTAAGATCCATTTTTATATTATTCTACTGGTTTAAAAGCTTCTTATTGTTTTACATTATTTCATTATTCACTATCTAGGGATTATCATTTTTATTTGAGATTATCTTTTGATGATGAGAGTTATTAGATTTCTTTTGGAGTAATTCGTTTAGTACTCATTGCTGTTTTCAGTGGTACACTTTTGTCTTGATAGATTTTTTCCTGATACTGATATACTTTCTTCACCTTATTGTTTAAAGGTTTAACGATCACCGTTGTTGTTTCCCATTCTCATTTGGGTTACATTCTTTGTAAGTTCGATTTTTCTTCCAATCTATTTTCATTGAATATGTTACCTTTTGCTAGATTTACTGGTTCTATATGAATTATACCTTTTCATTGAACTCAGTTTGATGGAAATTAGCCTTTAAAACTGAGTTATTATTCACCAAAGTGTTCTGAATATGGCTGAGGAAAATTCAAGGTTGTTAGTGTATATAGAGTTTGTTTACCTATATAATTAGTGTTATCCAAAGATGATATGATTGTTATTTTTACATTTTTATTTAACACTTGCTTTTTATGTTTATTTTAGTAATATATCTTTTTATAATACCTAAATAATTTATAATAAAAAAGTAACACTAAAAATATTAAGGAAATATTTTCATTTTTATGTAATATTTATAAACATAGCTACATTACTATCAGTGAAAACATAATGCTTTATTTAACTACATACATGTAACAAATGTTAACAGAAAGGAGCTGCTAATATAAGAAGTTAGCAGCTTTCATAATGGCTTCACATTTCATTAATTGTAACTTAATAGTTCAAGTATATTACTAACAATAACAGACATGTGTTTGGTTTCAATTAGTATACGATAAGGGTATCATTACAAAACTTCCATATTGAAACTGGGTCTACAAATTCACCCCTTATTAGAGGGAGGCTGTGCACTAAGAGGTCCAAAGGAACTGTTCACTAAGATGGACAGAAGAACTGAGGAATGAATTCTCTTTCATAGTTCCCTTCAATCGTGGCAGTCAACTTATATTTAGCAGGACTGGGAAACTTGGCCTCTTTCCCACAATGGCACTCAGCCTCAATCCTGTCTCAGTCTCCCCTTGCCAGATGTGTCCTTTTTCACATGACCACTCGTCACAGATCCACTGCCAGCTGCTCCTATTTCAGTATCGAGTTGCTGTCATTTCAGTCACTGCACTCGCCCATTCTAGTTCTGTATCAAACTGTTCTTGAACTCTGGACTTCTGGTTCTTTTCACATTCCATTTCAGAGTAATAAAAAGGTATTTTATAATTACATATATTAAGTAAAAGTTACATTCTATGTAATACATATATCTCTTATCATAATGGAAGGGTATATCAGTTTACTTCGTGAACTCAATAAACAGCAGAATGCATACTTACAACAAGGCAAGTCTTTCTGTTATTCATACGTTTCTTTGGTTTGGTTGACTTAAAAACTGATTTTTAAAATTACTTTTAATAAATTTCTTAAGGGGAGTTAGAAAGAAAAATGTTTTTTTCACATTTTTCGATTTTTAGCTCATTATGAAATCACTTATAAACTCATATGGGAAGTATTTTATTTTTTAAATATAATCTACATTGGTTGAAAACGTTAATTATTATGTGCACTACTTAAAGATCTAATAAAATTGGTATTTTTTTATATAGAAGGCAGTGGAATTCTATTTTATAAAGGTCATGTACAGAAAAGGATGAGCACCAGGTTGAGGAAGTTTAAACCAAGTTTGAGAGACAAGAAACTTTCTGATAGTACAACCATAAGAGGCAGGCTGACAGCCAAAATTATTGATGAATGGGATGGCCATTAGAAATAATACTGAGGTTTTGTTGAAAATGAAGCAGGCAGTATGGGCTACCTTCTTCCACAACTGATGAAAAACCAGTACATCACCTTTGCCATCCTGGACCTGATTCATGGTGCAATTACCACAATACCTAGTACTCAAACATTTCATACAGCAATAAACATTCCATCCCAGCCACAGTCATTGATATCATAAAACCTATTACAGAGACCTCACAAATCCTGGACTACTTAAGAAGTGCCTGCATGGTCAGACTCAAATCACAATGAATCACTGAATAATCGTATATGGACTTGCTTACCAAAAAACGTTTTTGTGGGAATGAAGACACTAAAGTCGAGGGGGGAGGTCAGTGATGCTGTTATTGCTTTTAATGATTTCAACATTGGTAGGGTGAAAGTGCTACAGAGTCCTTGGGCGAAGTGCATCAGAGCACTTGATCAGATGGACAAGGTTCACATTAATAAAGCAGACTATGTAGCACAGTTGGCCACTAAGGAGTCCAGAAACAATAAAAGAAGAAAAAACTTGGAAAAAGACCAACAGTATGGTGCAGGGTGCTTCTGAGTGACTAAAAATAAAAAATTAAACATATATTAAGTGAGTTACAGTCTCTCAAAACTTTAAAAGTCATTCCTGAAAATTTACATTTTCTGATGCATTTTTCCCTAAATCTCAGAAACCACTTCGACTACAGTATTCAAATTTTCAGGGAGTAATAACGTACATATCTTGAGTCTACTGAACTAAATGAATAACATTATGTTTCGAGTAATTACAATTATTTAGGATAACATACAAAAAAGTTCACAAAATTATAACTGTGTAATTAAAAAATTTTATTTCCGAAAGCAGTGGCTGAAATGCAATTATTGCAGTTCAGTAGACTAAGAACATACAGTTTAATGTCCTGTAAAAGTTTCATGTCAATGTTTACAGTAGTTCCTGAAATACCGGGAAGCCAAGCCACTAAATTTAACATCGTCGGGATAGGGCGTTCCAACTCCCTTTAATCTGTAGTGTAAGGAAATTCATATGAAAGTCACCATTTTCTTATTTTTTCATAAATACAATACATTTAGGGAGGCTCTAATTTTTAATTTTGGTTAATTCCAGTCTACACAAGCTATTAATTTGGTTTCTTTGTGAAGAAACAGTAACGTAAAAAGGCATCTTACACAGAAACGTTCCACAGTGCCTTTGGAGAGGATGGATTTTCGATCTAGATCTCCATTGTGAACATCTGGAGAAACAAATGATATGATGTGAATTGGATCTAGCCAGTGCTCCACTCCAGCCTATAGCACCTCACCCTCTGTTTCCTCTAGAAGAAGCGGAAATAATGAATCTGTCAGCAATGTTAATTCACTATCATCAAACAATCTGATCTGCAAGACACCAGCATTAGACACCATTGAACCCTTATCAATAAGAGGAGGATAGTCATCTTTGACAAATTTTGTGAACATTGTTAAGTCCTGCTCATTTTTTAAAAGCAAAGAAATCAATTGACAGTTTGTAAGGAATTTTATCCCTTCAGCACTGTGGAGGACAAAGAATTTAAGAAATTTGTTTCCCTACTCTCCCCCAATTACTAATGTCCAAGTAGGAAAATACTTTCGACCAGCTTGCTGCCACAACAATTCGATCAACTTCCTTGTAATTTCCAATTAAAACTGAATTCGACTTTAGCATTAGCTTTAACAACTGATGAGTTGACTTACTCCAAAAATGAAAGTTTTATTACGGTTACTGCAAACTGTATGATTATACGAATATGCCTCATTCGAGTGTATTGGGTTGCCTGGAATTTTCGCATTGGAAAACTGCTGAAAACATAGCTAATCTCCTAGAAAGAGAATCTACCATCTTGCGAAAACACAGAAAAATTTTGGCAGTTATAATTGACGATGGAGATAACATGGATGCTGCAGTCAAAATTTGTAAAAGGGCTCACATCCCTTGCTATGCCCACATTACCAATTTAATTGTCAAATCAGGTATAAAACCAACTGAAAGTGTGATGGAAAAGATTAAATCTCTTGTTTAATATTTCAAAAAAATTCACTTTCAGTGAATAAACCCAAGGAAACGCAGGTTCAAATGGATCTGCATATCCTAAAACTGAAGGAAAAAGTCCAACGCGATGGAACTTGCTTTTCGAAATACTAGTTCGTCTTTTTGGACCCAAGTTGTCCATGATTTCCACTTTAGCTGTTCTTGGAAATGATGGACATAAACTGACGCCAGAGAAGTGGGATATTATAGCACATTTAATTACATTACTTGAAATATTTTATGAAGTAACAAAATATATGAGCATTGAGCAAACTGTGTCGTTGCCCGAATCGCAACTTTCAACTTGGACGCTTTCAAAATTGAAACAGGAAGGTTCCCCATCCCCAGTAATAGTTGCATTGTCTGAGACAATGATCACAGCTGAACTTCTTAATATGCTGAATATTGCTGGCGAAACTAATTGATCCACAGTTTTAAAAAAAAAAATGTGATTCACAGCAGACAGCAGGAGACATACACAGATATTTGGTGTAATCATGAGTGAAGTTTCTTAGTTATTAGCATAAGAAAATGTTAATGGACCTATTTTGGTAACTCTCTCTTCAAATGTACGTTCATTATCATTGTCATCATCTTTTCCTTCATTAGCAAATTTTAACTTGTGGAAAACCTAACGGAAATAAACAGAAACTTACAATTCAAAGGCTATGGCTGCAATTGAAATGGACAAGTACATTACTGAGATGTTGCTCCTGAGAGATAGTGATCCCTTGTTGTAGTGGCAAGAAAGTAAACTCCTTTATCCACATCTACATTCATTGGCCCTAAATAGACTGTGCATATCAGAGAGTTCAGTACCTTCAGAGAGGATATTTTCAAAAGCAGGACAAACACTGGTTGAATAAAGGGTGTCGATTGAGGACATCAAAAGTTTCAGAAATTATTGTTATCAATGGCAATGTTTAAGTTTGTATTTATGTGTTCTACAAGCTGTTAAAAATCAGTTTATCTTAATAGCCCCCTGTACCATTTTCACAGTTCAAATTCTTTGGTAATCCTTTTGAGGAATTACAGGGCTTCATGGAGTTCATTCTAATATCCTTCTTATACCCTCGAGTCACAAATTTTTTTCTTCTATAGCTCGTGTTTCGAAAATTTCTGATCCCACCTGAGTTTAGAAAATGAAAAATATTTATTCAAATATTACAATTGTTATATTTTCTGCAATACTTTTGCGTTTGAAATTAATTTGTGTCATGAGAGAGAAACATTTGAGAATCGTAATTTTAAAAAGTTGCTTCTACAGTTTTTATCCACTATTGAAACACCTAGTGGTTGTAGGGTACAGTACTACTAGTCATGAATGTCCACAGAAATTTTTCCAGGAGGAGGACCAGGACTCAAGAATAGCCATCTTTGATATAAATTAATTTCTCACTTTTGAGATGTGTCATGCCACCAGAAATAATTGTTTGACACCACACAAAAAAAATCATAATCTCTCCAATAAATTATGAATATCCACACAGTATTCGTATTTCCTTAGCTAGGCTACCTTGATAGTGATGAGATAGGTATCATTCATGAATATCTTCTTCAAAGTAAACCTTCTGTGTTATTTGCATGAATCTGGATGTGCCACATTTTTGAAGTTTACAGTCTTAAGATTACATTTAACATGTATTCAAGAAAATCAGTAGCATGTTAGGAAATAAAACAGTAAAATATTTAGAAGCGCTACGTTTAGCTTGTTCCTATTATATGAAGATGACTTTGACAGGTAATTTGATTCCACAACAGTGATGAAATTCCTCATACCCAACTCCGCAACAATACTTCCAAGAAGGCAGTAAAGGAAGTCGCCATGGCACAAGAGAGTGGCTATTTTCCATTTTTTTGATCGAAGGTAACCAGCTTGTTCATTGATATGGAAGGCAGACTGACAAATCGAGTGTCTGGTGTCATATTTTGTAAAGAGAATACGGTAACTTCTATAGTATTATTTCGGTAGTACAGTGTGGCACACGAAAAACGAGCCCCGAGTACAAGACCGCCAATTATCACCTATTGTTTCGAAGCTGTTGCTTGCATTAGCTCATTTGTTATTACTTTACTGCCTAGTTACTACATCTTTATCTATTTGTTGTTGCTTCTGCCTGTGGCAGACAACAATTCGTCCATAACTGGCGAGCAACCTGTACTGGCGAGCTGTTTTTCATGCGCCACTCTACATTATTTCACTGTGATCGACGAAATAGCGGTACAAGTGGCAAAAAAATAGGTGTTGTAGAATCATGGAAATGTGTATGATAATTCTGTAATGAATAAAAGCTCTGTACTGCAGTCTCCAGAGCGGAGGCAAGTGGTCCTCTTAGCGTCCTCCATCATTCAGTCATCTACCCCACTAATTGTCAGTTTTTTTTTAAAATCATATACCAAGTACATGAAATGAAATGATTGTATGGCATATTTGGCCAGGAGGCCCCATACGGGAAGTTCGGCCGCCGTATTGCAAGTTCTTTTTAGTTGATACCACTTTGGTGACTTGCGATCAGTGATGATGAAATGATGATGAAGAACACACAACACTCAGTCATCATGAGGCAGAGAAAATCCCTAACCCCACCGGGAATCGAACCTGGGACCCGATGCGAGGGAAGCGAGAACGCTACAGCAAGTCCATGAGCTGTGGACATACCATGCACAAATGAATGGTGAACAAGTAAAAATGGACTGTTTCCAAAAAAGGACAATCACCAGTGAACTAGTTCCAAACGATGAACGAGTCTCTACCGCAAGACCACGAGCTGTGGACATACCATGCACAAATGAATGGTGAACAAGTAAAAATGAACAGTTTCCAAAAAAGAACAATCACCAGTGAACTAGTTCCAAACGATGAACGAGTCTGTCCGCCTCTACTTGTTATTTAATGTAACACTGATCGATTAATTAACAGTTTCTGAGTACAAACCAAATTTTGTATTTAATTACAGCCCTTCATTCTGCTCATTGTAGAACTCCTTGATTTCATTCATGCTTTGATCCTCCTAGAAGAACTAAGATGAAGAATTGTAATATTTAATATTTTCATGATGATTATAATTTGTAAAATTAATGTAATTTCACCATCAAACATTAAGTAGATTCCAGCCATTAAGAAGAATTGCAGAGAAATAGCTATGCATGCAGAACTTTTTGGAGCATGTCCACATTCAAATGGTGATCTTTGTCCTCAATAGTTACTTAATGGTTTTCAAATATTGTTGCAACAATTGTAACAGTAAAAATAATAACAGTCCCTGTAGATAGAATTAAGACTGTTTTTCTAGATTAATAATCAAGTTTTTTGATTGTAAGTCAGGTGTTCTATTTATACTAGGGAAACAATTACCTGTCTCCTAACTAAATTGAGATATATAGGAATAACCAAACTACATTTACAAAATGTTGGTATCATGCTGTTGCTTCAAATTCAAAGTGATGGTTTGGTCAGAATTGATTTATTGAGTGTTGAAGACAACATGTTCCAATAATTATGTGGAGTCAATGAAATCCTGTGGGAATGAAAAATGTTTATATATAAACTGCAATGGTAAAAGGTTCTTCTCATTATTCTAATGCCTCTAATATAGTGAAATAGTGTTCTAATAGTACCATATGCTGTAGATTTTGTAATGCTACAGTATGATTATATTCAATGAGTGTGTGATGTGCTCATGCTGCGATTACTCCTGATATAAGAGGAACTGCCACATTAAGAAACAGAATTTGATTGTGATTAAATGTTTGAATTGCTATTGATAGTCTTCATGTTCCAAATTCAGTAGTAGGTGCTATTCTTCTGCTAAATACAGCTCAAAGGAATGATACAAAGAACAGAACATAAGATACAATAAATAAAACTCTACCTGATTGGAATCCAATTGAAATGAATCCTCTATGTAATCCTTGATGTGTACCTTCTCAAACTACATCTCGTTATCATTGACTTATTATATAATTTAATTTCAAAGCCAATGATGATGAAGTTTATATTAAATAAACGGAATCGTTTTGCTAGTCCTGATACTAGAATTATTGCCCACAAAATAACTGATTTAAATTATATAGTCAACTTTCTGGAGGGACAGCCACAGCTCAGAGGCATTGTGAATAACAATGACAACACTCAGTACTCCACAACCATGCAAATTGTTATAAAAACTATAACAATTAAGATGTCAGAAACTATGTTTCCAAAGGCTGCATAGCTTTATGAAGGGTGTTACTTTTTGCAACTACCAGTTTCACACCAGTATAGACGCATCTTCAGGTTTATCTGTTTAGGATACAAGTCAATACATGAAATTTTTCAAGTACAGTAGTAGAAAAACAGAACTATAGTGCCGACATTCAAGAAGAACCAATGACAATTGCTCACAACAGTTATGTATCCATAATGTAAATGGATAATTACAGAGTCTCAGCTTTCAGGAAGCTATCCATGATAAGAGTCAAACTACATTAATGGGTTATCATAATAATATTCAGTACATCCAACTGATGCTTGTCAGAATGTCATGATTATTGATCGAACCGGACATAGAAAAAGTGGAGGAATAACAAATAATGAATGGGAGTGTACTATGAAGAGGAATAAAATACCTAAACCTCAGGTTAACTTTGATGCCTTCAGAATACGTATTTCTTTCTAATCATTTAAATCATTTCCATTTGTTTCTTTAAATATAATTCGAAAATTCTTTTCAATACTGTAAAGATAGTGAACCATTTTTTAGATGAACTGATATAGCTGATTTCTGTTAAGCAAGGTTTAGGTGCTCTTTAAACTGTATATTAAAATTTCGACCAGGCTGATCTATATATTTATGGGGGCAGTCACTGCAGGTAATCTCATAAACCCCACAGCCCTTATATTTATTGTGTTTGGCGTTTTAATTATACCTATATCTACTACTAACATTCTTTGGAATTTGGAATGACAGATATATATTTTTCTTTTCTGTCTTTTTTGCTAACTTTTTCTGATACACTACTTAGATATGGTACTCTGTGGTAGCTTGTCTTGACACTGTTTTGATCAGATGCTATGTAACATTGTTGCTGAACCAATAGTGTTCATTGAATGGACAGAATGAATGGACCTTTTTTATCAAGGACTTCTTCATAGATTTTCTCCACAAAACTGGTCGCTCTGGTCGCTCTGTCCATTGCATAAGGTAACATAACTAGATCAACTGAATGACTATAAAATCATCTATTAACTGAACACAATTAATCTGAATTACTGTAAGTTCCACATTTTAATATGGCGGAGTAATGCAGTATATTTAAGTTCTACAGAAAAAAGTTTCACCTTCTGTGATAAATATTCATAGGCTATGTGATCAGATTTATCACTGAAAAATAGAGCTTCACTATTAATTATCATTCTTCCCTTATCTTACTATAGTTGTATTATTGTTAACTACAGTAAGTGAAGCTTATGCTCTTAGTTATATGCTTCTTACTGCTTATTCAGATACTTCATGGACATTTAATTGAAACAATTTCAACAACAGTACTAGCTATTACCTAATTTTTTATTGTATTACCTTCATTGCAAATATCATATTTGACAACTCAGTAGCTGCAATAATGAAAATCAAGAGATGGATGTTTATGATACTAAAGTTATGAATATTCAGATTTCTTAGGTGTCGAATTTGATACTTACATACTTCAAGATGAAGATGTACAAAATCATGGGTTTTAGTTACTACATGTAGTTAACTGAACAGTTTTACCTGTCAACTCAGAAGTCAGAGCTCTAACTAGATTTTCACCAGATTTACACTCATGAACAGAAGCTAAGTTAGATGCCACACCCAGGTTATTGAACCAATAGCAATCACAAAAACTGATATGGCCTATTCTGTGGTCAATTTCCGGAAACTTGTGAGGCAAATCATGTGTTTATGCCATACATGTTGAAACATCAGATGACTAAAAGTAATTAATTGTCTATGAAACTAAAAAATAGCAAATTAATTCCTGCTTCCATTGGGGAATAATTAATAAAAATCCATCAAATACCACCACTTACATAATTTTCCCTATTTTCTATATTTTCTGCTACCTTAATTCTACTTCCTCAAACAGTTTTTTTTTCATTTAAACCAAAACTTATTAAAAGAGTGGGGAAAGAAACTATCAAATTAAAACTTAACCTAAAAATAATAGCAAATCGATTCTCAGCATTTGATCCATCAACTAACATATTTAAATTCTTAAGTTTAGCTAGAACATTGATAGCATTACTGTTAATCCACTTCACCATCACAAATTAACATTATCAGTAACAAACTAAAATTAGCCATACACAATGACTTTAAAACTCCATTATGACCAAAATAAGTTAATGGAACATCATTCACCTTTGTCTTAGTTTTTATTACAATGCTATTGATTAATTTTGCTGGACTATTTCCATACATGATGCATATGATATGTGTATCATGTATGCAATGACAATTAAGATTTATATTATTTGGATGAATTAATCACTAAGATCACATATTTATAGACCTAGAACCCCAAGGAACACCCTCTATATTAATGACATTTATAGTTCCAAATGAAACAGTTAGAAATTTTATCTGGCAGGAACGTTTGGACTACAACTAGGCATAATTCTTATTACTAGACACTTGTTGTTACTATTATTAGGAAATAGAGGACTCTCAGTCGCAAAAAATTTAATGTCACTACTAATTACTAAGCAAATACTGCTATTAATTTTAGATTCAGCAGTTGCAATAATTCAGGCTCTTCTCAATTTTAAGATCTCTGGTTTTTAGAGAAGTATAATAAACTTATGTTAACAACTCACTCAAACCATTGTAAATAATACTCAACGACCATTCAGATTACCGTAAAAATTAAAAAAAATAAAAGGTGAAGAATGAAAGTTAAATAACTGTATTAAGCTGATTTATTTGCAACAAATTGTTTCACACCAATATAGTTTCATTATCAGGTTTATTTCTCAAGAATATAAATCACTATGTGTAATTTTTTAAATGTTATAAATTCAGAACCATAATGTAGGCATTCAAAAAAACAATGACAAGTACTTACACTTTTGGTAAGTTATCCACAATAATATCAAATCACATAGGTGGGCTGAAATAATAAAATGCTTGTCAAATGTACAAAGCATGATTGCTGAATGAACCAGCCCTACAAAAAAGCGGTCATAAATACAAATAATGAATGGGACACTACTGTAAAGAGTGATAAAATGCCTAAAGATTGAAGTAGGAGAAGATCCAAAAGAATTAAAGAAATCATTACCATCAGACCAATAATTGAAACTAAAATAGAAGGGCTCCAGGCCCAACAAAGAACAGAAAAACAACAGAAAAGTATTACGAAAAAATGTAATAAAATTCAATAACAAAAACAGAAGTTAATATAAACATTGAGAGGGCTACATATACTAACCCCTACAAAACCAGCAATAAGTCAAGAGGATATGTTTTTGCTAAAATGGTGGAAGTCAATTTTGCATACTTCCATGCAATAAATTAGCAACAACAAATACTGCAAACAAAACAAATAGATTAATCTATCATTATTATGAAGGATATAAATAAAATCCAAATTGTTGATAAAATCTCGGAAATAAGTATAAAATGAGATTTTAGAATAATGAATTAAAGTGTAATGTTAAAGATAGCTGGCTTAAATCAAATTTTTATATATTAAAATAAACTAATTTCAGGTTAATAACTTTAAAGCTTAACCTCTGAAGAATCAAGTTAATATTTATATATGAAAAATTCAATGAAAACGATTTCACTCTGAAAAGTTAATTTTTTTCTGGAGAAACTAGATATCTCAGTAGACTACTACCATTCATTTTTACACTATGCATTAACTATAAGTTATTTGTATATCAACCTAATTCGAGGTAAGTACACAATTAGTAAAATCTTTGATAATCACTGAGACAAAAGGTGTAAAAAAATTTGTGTACTTCAATAAATTCAAGTAAGTTTTTCATAAACGACATTCATTTACAGTGAATTGTATTTCAAAAAATAAGTCTTCAAAATAAACTAAGACAACATAAACACAATATTATTTCTATTAAATAATAGAATTAAAAAAATTATGTAACCAAATTGCTAATGAAGATGTACAATTTCTACAGAAAAATTACAATCTAAGTGAAATATTCTACTAGTAAGTTATATCTTGAACGTCTTCCTAGATACACTTTACAGTAAATTTACTATATGACAACTTTTCTAATTTAAAGCGAGGATAAATTGTCAGTAACTTTTGCTAAGGTAATCATTAATGAGAGTGACAGGCTATGTGTGCACATCTCACAGCCACTATCAGTTAAATTAACTAAATTAAGTTGCTATTGAATCCTTCTTCATTAATTGTTTTTCACCATCAAATCCATTATAAGGAAAAATCTGTAGCAATCCACCTCCTCTAACTATAAGCTGCACCTTGAACTGAAATATTTTACAATTATGAGTCAAGAGAATTAAACATCTAAAAAGATTCTCTAATAATTGAGATAAAAAGACAAATAAATTAAATAGAGTCAATCATGTAATATCAGTCATGGGACAGGATCCTGTGAATGGAATGAATACCGCCAAATTCTTTGGGTTTAAAGACCTAAGCTAATAGTACCCCATTAAGTATAGCTAATGTTTATTAGTACTATTAGTTTATTATTTGATTTTCACAGATTCATAAAAACAGCCATAAAATTAACATTTCGCCTTACATATTTACAGTGGTGTCCAAAATTAACGTAAGAAATCGCTGTTTCCCCATTGCGTGTCTAACTCACGATATAGTCGTACTAAATGTCAACAGATGTCCGTACCACCGTGTTCTGTCAACAGAAAAACCACGCCAATCATGACGTCATGGCACCTATCAAATGGAGTTGTGTTTTTCAGGTAGTTCCACATCCACAATCGGTGTGTACAGAATCACAGACAGTGCAGTATGGCACAGAGAAAACGCACACCACACTCTGTGCCGTGGAGAGGCATAGGAAGAATGGAAGAGGGGCATTCGAAAACTCATGTAAGTCGATGGCTTCTCATGAATTGTGCTGTCGTTTCTCAGAAGTGGAGACAATTTATTAGAGACCGAAATTGTATCCCGAAGATAACAGCAGGGCTGACTAAGTATGACACCAGTAAGACAGGACCCTTATTTGTCTGTAAGGGCATGACGGTACAACCCTAGTACTGTCCAGCAACTGGCATTGGACCTCGCAGCATCCACTGAAAGTGTTGTATCAAGGCAAACGATGTAGAGAAGGCTTTGACAGAGTTGCTTTTATTGTCAGAGACATGCTGTATGTGTACCTCAGATGCGGCTTCACAGAAGGGAACGTCTAAAGGGGAATCATCAACATCATCAACATGCCACCTGGACGGTCAAAGAGTGGGCCTACATTCTTTTTACAGATGAGTCACGATTTAGTCTGGAGAGTGATGATCAATGGATTCCCATTGGAACAGAATGTGGAACACGATTTTAAGACCCTAACACTGTGGAAAAAGACTGATATCAAAGAAGATCGTTAATAGTGTTGGCAGGGATTGTGTTGACCACTCAGAAACCTCTTCATGAAATTGTATGAGTTTAATTGCTGTCAGGTATCATGACGAGGTCTTGAGACCTTACATAAAGTTGATGTGAGGGCTGTGCACCCAGACATGGTATTGACGGACGATAATTCTCGACCTCATAGGAAATGAGTGGTTGATGTTTTCTTGGAAGCGGAAGATACCGCAAACATGGCGATGGTTTCTCGCTCTCCTGACCTGATTCCCAAAGAGCATGTCTGGGATGCATTAGGGAGATGGGCTGCATTACACCAACACCCATCAACCACCACTCTCCAAGACTTGCGAGCAGCTCTACAAGAAGAATGGCCATTATTGCCTCAACGTGACTCTTGTGATGTTCACAGCATGTCCCATCGTTGTCTAACCTGTATTGCTGCAAGAGGTGGTCACACTCCATAATAAGGACATTAACCAGTTGTCGCAATGTGTGCACAAATCTGTTAAGATGTAAAAAACGAAGTATATTTTCATCTACTGTTATCCATGTTGCAGTTGTTTACATTCCATACTCTTTACATTCTCTCTATTTTGCTATGACCTGTTTTTACTGTTTTGTGGCAAAATAAAGGCAACCTTGCTGAATTTTCGTTTGTAGCCTTAATTTTGAACACCAGTGTAATTTATCTCTTAAATCATAGATAACTGTTTTAACCAATAATATGTATGTGTATCAGTCATATAAACATGGCTGCTGGGATGAATTATGCGATTACTAAATCAACTGCTAACTCAAAAATGACTTGATGATTAAATCAAACACTTATGTAAGGAACAAGTAGCCTAATAAAACTAGCAATTAATACTAAGAGAAAGTTAATAAATAAGGAAGTATATAACTATTGAGTATGCAAAAGATCCATTTAAACAAGTAGAGTAAATTAACTTATAAAATCACAGAAAGTTCAATGTAAGAAAGAAAAAATAATAAATTAAAAAAATTAGACAGCAGACTCAGCATCACCACTTCAACATCTTCATTACATGTAAGTAAAGATAAATGCAGAACTTGTGTTACTTCTTATCCTTAAGATATAATCTTTCTTTTCTAATAATAACCAGGATAGATTAATAATATTAATTATTTAAGTAACATAAACAATACTTCAGTGCAATATGTTATAAATATAAAATTACTTTCATTGTAATAATATACATATATATATATATATATATATATATATATATATATATATATATATATATTTATGTATACTAAGAAATTTAATTGACATAGTTAATTATTATAATTGAAATACTTGTTAAGTTAAGGTAATAATTCTATTAATCAAATTATTCTATTTTGTTTACCAAATTAAGTAATGTAAAAGACATAATTACATTTATGTAAATATTTTATTATCCATTAATTTCTGTCTCTCTAAAAAATCGATAGTTTCAACTTTTGATAAATATATATATATATAGTAAAATAGTCTATTACTATTAATGAAATAAAATTTAAAATGATATGTTAATTTATTTATATTAAGATAAAACAAAACTGAGAAATATATGCCTGTGAGCATATAATTAAATACATTACACAAAAAGTGTACATACACAAATTAAAAAAGCTTGAAGTTTTGTATTAAATAACAAATAATAGAGTGCCTGATTAAAAGATTTTCTTGATACAGTAAATCATGTGAATAATAATTCAGTATTACATAAGGTAGGCTTAAACGACTTCCTTTAGTATCAAAATGTTATGTGCATCATAAACCTTAATGTGATATGAAAAGGTAAACTACCTAAGGTATTGGGTTCATGTCCCATTTATAGAGATATCAGTCATATCCTTTTTAATGAGTAACATCTCTACAAAACTTCTCTTCCTATCAACATTACTGACAAGAACAGTCCTGTCCATCTTATTGATCTTTTGATGTGGAGTTTGAACAGGACTTGAGATGAACTTAGACATACTCTCATTGACACCCCATTAAAGAGAAGTAAAACTATTGTCACAAATGAATCTTCAATGAAATATTTTATTGTTCAAGCGGCAGCATCAACAATAATATTATTTTCAGTTTTATTGATTAAAAAGAAATATCCAGTAGGATGAGAGGGATAACTCATCCCATCCATAACAATGTGAATTAGAGTATTGTTAAACAATGGAGCAGTTCTATTCCACTTTCACATTCTGTAGTCATGGGATCATCAAGTTGAAATAACTGTTTAACATTAATAACATTACAGAAAATTGCTCCAGTAGTAGTGCTTTCATATTGTATCTTGTTAAGAACATTTATTGTAACTGTTACTACCTTAAGAATTATTGTTGGTCAATAGGAGATTTAAATCAAACATCATTACAAGTTCTAGTATGCCTATCAATTAGACACCTAGGACGAATAAGAAAATCATTATTTGACAGAGAAAAAAACTAATAACATTAATAATATTGTTATTGCACAAGCAAATAAATTTATTTTCTTATAAATCCATTCTACTTAGCAAGGAAAATAAAATCATAAACTGAATTCATAATATTTTTATCACTTTTATCCCTTTGTGGATCACCACCTTTTCTTGAATTTTTACTTAAATGAATTGTTAAACAATCTCTTATAGAAAACAGATCAATTAGAACTGGAACTGGGAGAATATCGAGGAGGATTTAGATCCTGGAGAAGCTGCCCAGAACAGATAATCACCTTGAAGTTAGTTATGGATGTCTACAAAAGAAGGCAAAAACAACTAGTCATAACCTTTGTAGATTTCAAAAAGGCGTATGATTGCATCCATAGATCTTCAATGATGAAAATATTAAGGAATTTTGGACTTCCTCCTAAATTAATAAAAATGATACAGTTAACCTTAACAAACACCAAATCCAAAGTAAAATTTAGAGGAGATATATCTGAACCATTTACGATTAAAACAGGGTTGAGACAGGGAGGTTGTTTATCACCATTGCTATTCAATTGTGCTCTTGAATATGTAATGAGAGAATTGTACAAGGAAAATCCTATGAATATTAAAATTGGAACTAAGAAAGATAAAATAAACCTAAATTGCTTGGGATTTGCTGATGACCTAGCATTACTAGCTAATAATATTCAGGAAGCCACGAAACAAATAACAAGCTTACAAAATATAGCACAAAAATTAGGACTCCAGATATCATTTGAAGAGACTGAAATAATGGTAACAGATCCACTTGTAATAGATCACATCACAGTGAACAATAGGGAAATTAAAATAGTGAAACAATTTAAATACCTGGGTGAAATTATAACACATAAATTGGACGAGAAACCTGCATGGCGAGCAAGAACTAATAAAATGATAAAAGCTCAAAAACTAACATGGTCTACATACAATAAAAAATGTCTATCAATTAAAACAAAATTAAAACATTACAAGACAGTGGTTCAACCAGAGGTTACATACGGAAGTGAAACTCTTTTTAAAATCACCGAGAAGAACAGAATTGACAAAATTTTAAAAGTAGAGAGAAGAATTGCTAGAACATGCATAAATAAGAAATATCAAAAAGTTGGGCAATGGCGGATAGTTCCAAATGAAGTGGTATACAGAGCACTGGAGCCCATCACTGATACTATATGAAAGAAAAGGATCTCTTTTTGTGGTCACATTCTGAGGACACCAGAAACCAGATTATCAAGGAAAATTATTGAGAAACTCTGGAATTTGAAACAACAAGGAGGATGGCTTAAGGAAATAAGAGAGGATATGGAAGAACTGGAAATAACTCTGGATGATTTGCAGAACAAAACGCCAAATTTAAAGAAGTTGAGGGACACAGAAATAAGATTTAAACCAAAAATTGACAAACGACATACAATGAAAAGGGTATTTACAGATAAGCAACGACTAAAAGCATCGGAACGAATGAAGAGATACTGGGCCACTCGGAAGGGGAAAATACCAAAGAAGAGGACCAGAAATGATTGACTGAAGTGGTCCAATGAGGCCGTAAAAGCAGAAGAAGAAGAAGAAAACACTGTAACAACTTAAAAAACAACAGTATTATTAACTACATTTTACCATTAGATGTGAATCAGGTTTTCATGCATTATTATATCATGCAGTGACAATTCATGTGCAATGAAAATTGAGTCTCAGGACTCAAGATTTCTACTTGCTATAACAGTTATAATTTGAACAATATGATTAATTTCACTACAATAAGGCCTTAAATAAGCTAATAATATTCAAAGTTATAATTAAAAGAATAATCCTTTAGGCTTTAGTACATTTTCACACCTACAGAATTTGTAGTCTAGAATCATAATTGAATATATGGCCAACTTACGGTAAGAGAGAAAATTCTCATAAGTAATTTCACTGTCTACCAACTGTAACTTCAGCCATCTTACCACAAAAATGATTATTCTAAAAAACCATAAGTATATTGGTGCTTTGAAACAGCTAATGATTTAGTGGCTATGTTTTTCAATGACACTTGACTTTCCTCTCAGAACAGCTATTCAAGCAGTTGCAACAAAAGTATACATTAGATACCAAGCTACACTTTGTCTGACATCCAGTGATGTATGGACAGAGAGTCTCTTTCTAGCTTGATCTCGTAACTCCCACTAAAATTCCCACTTCTACGAGATTTTATTGCAGATAACATGCTCTGGGATCTCATCAACTGGCCCCATAGATTGAGTTATTGAAAGCCTCATTGTGTCAGAAGACTTGTCTTCTTAATACTGATGGTGGCAAGTACTTAATCTCTACAGTAGGGACATTATCTACCATACACCTTACTTTATGCTCTCTTTCTCTCACAGAGGCTGCTCAATAGTGAGTAGTCAGTGAGGTAGGTCTGTCAGCTTGGCTTCAATGACAACATGTTCCATGCTGTAACAAAGAGTGTTACTTGGTAGTTAGTTTCAGACCCATGGCTATATGTTGGTTTAGATATGAATCATTTGCAGCGAGCCTTGCAGCCAAGGTCACTAGGGCAAAGGTATGAACAATAATTGAAGAGAGCAAGAAAAGGCCAGGTGAGGAAATGGTTTCACTAGATCTTCAAAGGCATCAGAAGCCAAATGGAAAATATATGGGAATCGCCGCAGGCCACTACAACGACTGTACTGAAGCAGGGATATTTCCTATCTCCACCTGGAACATCACATAGGAAATAGCAGTGTACTTCACTTCGCCACTGCCACAGAAAACCGACATGCGCTTTTCCGCCACCGTCTGACGTTAATGGAGTGGGGTGGGAAGAGTCCTCCAAGGAATACAACTACCTCTCTCTATGTAAGAGCTGGTTTGTGCGTTGTCCTAGGTCAAAGAGACTGCATGGGTAAGAATCGAATCCAGTAGACCATGTAGCATTACCTCAAAAAGAAAGGAAACAAAATCCTTGTATCGCTTTTTAACAACATGTGACTGACTGGAGACTGTCCCAGCAAGTATAGGTTGTCATTTTAGAACCCCTCGTGAAACCAGGGAAAGAACACATGTTGCCCAGTGGCTAGCATAGCATGGTATTCATTAGCCACACAGAAAAGACATTGGAACACACATTCAGCTAGTGTCATTCCTGCATCAGGAATTACATAGGCACTTCAAGTTTAGGTTTATGGCATATCATTCAGCCCTCGACAACCACGCCCTGTTAGAAGTTGGAATACTACAATCTTTCCTTATCTGACAGCATCTCACAGGTCCAGTGTCCAAACCTGAGAGGTTCAAATGGGTCAAATGGCTCTGAGCACTATGAGACTTAACTTCTGAGGTCATCAGTTCCCTAGAACTCAAAACTACTTAAACCTAACTAACCTATGGACATCGCACACATCCATGACCGAGGCATGATTCGAACCTGCGACCGTAGCGGTCGCGCGGTTCCAGACTGTAGTGCCTACAAGCGCTCAGCCACTCTGGCAATCCTGGGAGGGTCTACTTAGTGGGATAACATCCCCAAATAGCTCCACGACTGATTCTTTCTTTTTGTCTCGGTTCAGCGATGATCCATCACAGTGATTTGAGCAGTAGAATAATGTTCGTCGGTGATCTGCTTAAGCACAACTTTATGTGGTATTCTAATCAACAGTACTACAACCATAATTCAGTCTCCAATTCAAAGTTAATTGTTTGTGGACGGCTTTACTATATCTTGCTTCTCGTCCAACCCTGCAATTACTACTCGTCAGCTGCAGCTGATGATAAGGCATTTGGGAAATTTCCAGATGGTACAGGTATTACATATGCTTCAGAGAAAAGTGTTTGTATTAATTTCAGTATTACCAAACGTCCTTTTATGGGGACATTGTATGTGAAATTCGTTGAAATTCGACATTTTCTGTTTCTACTCGATAATGTGCTTTGGACTTTCCTGAACATTTTGGTATATAATTAATTGAAATCAGGCAATTGTGAGACCTTCAAATAATATTTTGAATGTTGATGTGTGACCGTGCAGCCCAATAATTATCGAAAATTGTAAGTTGGTGTCTTAAAAAGTTTCAAGATAATGGGCCACAAAATTCTATAATTTAACATTATCGGCATAGGACATGCAATGTCCCCTTAACCCACCCATTCTTAAAATGAAAGACACTGTTCTAAATTTTAAAAGTCTCGAGGGTTTCACGGTCTCACATTTGGATGTGGCTGAGTAGTTACCGCATCTGAAGAATATAAAGATCTAAAGACATTAATTATGTTAAAATATTCTGCAAAAGGTTGTGGGCAAGAGACAACATTTCTACTTCAGTTTTACAAGGCTTTTGTGTCAACATGGCTTTACTCTGAATGCATGGTTTATGTCTCAGCTGGTTCATCATTTAACTTAAAGCAATCAATGGTATTTACTTCGAAGAGATAAGCTTGGTAACAGGGTCGTATAAGACCGGTCTCACTCTCCAGCCTCTGTGTTGAGGATGGTGAGCTACCACTTTTCATCCCATGTCAAATCCTTATGATGTGACATGTATGCTGCCTGCTCCCAGTCCCACAGTTCACCGGCATTCTACGAGGTGCATTCAAGTTCTAAGGCCTCCAATTTCTTTTCTCCGGACTGGAAAGAGATAGAAATATGCACATTGTTTTAAAATGAGGCCGCATTCATTGTCAATACGTCCCAGAGATGGGAGCACCGTATGGCAGATGGAATTTTACCGCCAGCGGCGAGCATGAGAACTGTTTTAAATACTTAAAATGCCGACGTTTTCCTTAGTTGAACAGCGTGCAATCATTCGTTTTCTGAATTTGCGTGGCGTGAAACCAATTGAAATTCATTGACAGTTGAAGGAGACATGTGGTGATGGAGTTATGGATGTGTCGAAAGTGCGTTCGTGGGAGCGACAGCTTAATGAAGGCAGAACATCGTGTGACAACAAACCGAAACAACCTCGGGCTCGCACAAGCCGGTCTGACGACATGATCGAGAAAGTGGAGAGAATTGTTTTGGGGGATCGCCGAATGACTGTTGAACAGATCGCCTCCAGAGTTGGCATTTCTGTGGGTTCTGTACGCACAATCCTGCATGACGACCTGGAAATGCGAAAAGTGTCATCCAGGTGGGTGCCACGAATGCTGAAGGACGACCACATGGCTGCCCGTGTGGCATGTTGCCAAGCAATGTTGACGCGCAACGACAGCATGAATGGGACTTTCTTTTCGTCGATTGTGACAATGGATGAGACGTGGACGCCATTTTTCAATCCAGAAACAAAGCGCCAGTCAGCTCAATGGAAGCACACAGATTCACCGCCACCAAAAAAATTTCGGGTAACCGCCAGTGCTGAAAAAATGATGGTGTCCATGTTCTGGGACAGCGAGAGCGTAATCCTTACCCATTGCATTCCAAAGGGCACTACGGTAACAGGTGCATCCTATGAAAATGTTTTGAAGAACTAATTCCTTCCAGCACTGCAACAAAAACGGCGGGGAAGGGCTGCGCCTGTGCTGTTTCACCAAGACAACGCACCCGCACATCGAGCTTACGTTACGCAACAGTTTCTTCGTGATAACAACTTTGAAGTGATTCCTCATGCTCCCTACTCACCTGACCTGGCTCCTAGTGACTTTTGGCTTTTTCCAACAATGAAAGACATTCTCCGTGGCCGCACATTCACCAGCCGTCCTGCTATTGCCTCAGCGATTTTCCAGTGGTCAAAACAGACTCCTAAAGAAGCCTTCGCCGCTGCCATGGAATCATGGCGTCAGCGTTGTGAAAAATGTGTATGTGTGCAGGGCGATTACGTCGAGAAGTAACGTCAGTTTCATCGATTTCGGGTGAGTAGTTAATTAGAAAAAAAATCGGAGGCCTTAGAACTTGAATGCACCTCGTATACTGTGGTTCGCCCACCAACCGAGTAATTATGCACAAAAAAACACTAGCAACGAGGCCACTTGACGTTCGTGTGGAACAGGATGTAGTTGGAGTTCATTAAGAACGCATTACGAGGTTGAGGTCGTTCACACCCTTAATTGAAGAGTAGAGCAAGAAATTTTAATTTATCAGAGCACAGAAAGAATTCTATCCTGGAGTATGTTTTTAAATCTATGTTTTACAGCATTTTAACACAGCACTGCAATTACTGTGCAGTTTACATTTATATGTCTAAGTAAGTGATTACATCAGCTGCGTTGTGTTGTTTACTAAACATTCCACCGAATGAGGTGGCGCAGTGGTTAGCACAATCGATTCACATTCGGGATGATAACGGTTCAAACCCGCGTCCTGCGATCCTGATTTAGGTTTTCCGTGGTTTCCCCAAACCCCTTAAGGCAAATGCCAGGACAGTTCCTTCGAAAGGGCACAGTCACTTCACTAATCCGAGCTTGTGCTCTGTCTCTAATGACCTCGATATCGACGGGACGTTAAACACTATTCTTCTCTCCTCCTCCTCCCAAATATTTCTTCGAGATTGGCTTATCTAATAGATTCACAGTGTATGACGTTGAATTAAATGCGATATTGAAAGCGCTGGAGCAGACAAGATCATCCTCCAAAATCCCTCATCTGTATTGACTCCCTAAGTGTTCTTCACGCTATACATAACGTGTACCTATCGAAAAACAAATCCAGATGAGCGACGACTTCTTTTACACCCACAGATTCAGGGCAAGGAGGTGTCATTCTGCTCAGTACCAGGATATGTGGGCATTCGAAGTAATGAAGTAGCAGATGAAGTAGCTAATTAATAGTCGTCTTCCTTTCAAACATTAGGCAACTGCTTATTCTCAATTCACAAACAAAATCATTCCTGTCTTTCCCGAGCACTTCCAATATATCTTTTCCCATTCGTCTTCTAGTTTAGGACCTTCTGGAGAATTGTGTGACCTGTCATTCTCATGAGGTACTGTCTCAAATTTTCAAGATACTTTTTCATTTTTTCATTCAAGGTGCAAATATTTAATTCTGTTGAAGTACAGGATCCTGCGTCTCTCAGATTATTGTGGCGTTCCTACATCGAAACACTGAGCTGAAAGTACTTTTGACGCGCCTCCTCATAGTACAGAGTCCTCTAACGCATCGATTCCGCTTTCTGCGACACAACCTGCTATATCCACTAGTAACTAGATATCACCGCATGTGTCAGAACCCAGGATAGATATGGGTGAACCTGCAAAGTAGATGGACCACCCGCGAAAGAGAACACGATACGAAGAGGTAATCAAGCTAAACACGGCTGACTCATGATGGATAAGACACAGTTTAGAACGAACCGAATGAAAAATAGGCAACAACGAGGTGTAAAGCGAAAGACTTCCCCACAACGACGTTAACAGGCCAAGAACAAAGAGAGACGCAATCCGGAATGCGACCAGACAGAATAACCGAGTTGTAAGCAGGGTTGTTATCCAACAGTCCGTAGTACAGTGATGACATCAGAAGAAAGCACAGAAATGACGGACTATTCACTGGTTGGCCATATTTATACCAGCTAGGAGGAACACTATTGGCCACGTATTCATGTGGAGAGATCGGTGGTGCACTCGCTGCAGTGATACTGTGCTCTCTGTCAGCCATCTAGGCCCGTGCCCTCCAGCCAGCATTCAATTTCCGCGAAGCCTGATACCAGATCCGTCATACCGAAATAGCTGCATATGCGCGGAAACGCCACGGACGGCGCAGTGGGGGTGAACTGGGAGTAAGAGTGGAACTGGTTACTGTCGACTGCCGGCTACAGGAAGGGAGGGTGTCCAGCAGTGTTCATCAGGACATCGCTGGTGATGGGCGTGCTATGGGATGCAAAATGTATCGCCAGTGCAACATCTGGGAGTCGCTGGCAATGCCAAATTGGAGTCGCTTGTACTTACATAATCCAAAAGGCTTATTAGTGACAACGATTTTCTGCGATTCCTCATCTATGAGTAACTGGAGGTAAGCGTTGGCGTGGTCAGTCTTACAGTAGCATTCCCGCCCAACAGGGAATAGGATAAGTTTCAACCTGTGATTGGGCATTTATTTGTGACCTTGAAATCTCTACACAATAGTAGAGAAACATTGTGATTACTCATGATGACTACTGGATTGGCCCATCTACATCTACATCTACATGTTACTCTGCAAGTCACAATTTAGTGCCTGTTCCACTCTCGAAAAACGCGCAGGGAAAACGAACACTTAAATCTTTCTGTGCGAGCTCTGATTTGTATTATTTTATTATCATGATTGTTTTCCTCTACGTAGGTGGGCCCAACAAAATATTTTCGCACTAGAAGAGAAATTTGGATTGAAATTTCATGAGGAGATCCTACCGCAGTGAAAAATCCCTATGTTTTAATGACTACCACCTTCATTCGTGTATCATGTCTGTCGCACTCTCTCCTATATTGCGCAATAATACAAAACGAGTTGCCCTTCCTTGAACGTTTTCGATTTTCTTCGTCAATCCTATCTGATGCGGGTCCCACACCTCACAGCAATACTCCTGAAGAGAGCAGACAAGTGTAGTGTTAGTAGACCCTTTAGCAGACCTGTTACATTTTCGAAGTGTTTTATCAGTAAATCGCAGTCTTTGGTTTGCTTTCCCCACAAGACTTTCTATGTGATCATTCCAATTTACGTTATTCCTAATTGTAATCCAGTAATATTTAGTTGAGTTTGAAGCCATTAGATTTGTATGATTTATCGTGTAACTGAAATTTAGCGGATTGCTTTTAGTGTTCATGTGTATGGCTTCATACTTTTCATGATTTAGGGTCAATTGCAATTTTTTGTACCATTCAGATATCTTGTCTAAATCATTCTGCACTCCGTTTTGATCATCTGATGACTTTACGTGACGACTTACATGACTTAAATGACTTCGTAGGTACTCAATTTGATTAGAAGTCGCTTGTAAGGAACGGTGTCAAACACCTGCGGGTCTAAAAATACGGTATCAATTTTACGCCCCCTGTGAATAGCACTCATTACTTCGTGAGATTAAAGAGTAACTTATGTTATACGGCAACTATATTTTCTGAATCAGTGTTGGCCATGTGTCAGTAAATCGTTCTCTTCATGGTGAATCATATTATTCGAGCGCAAATCGACTTTAGCGATATGGGTATCTAATTCAGCGGATTACTCCTACTTCCTTTCTTGTGTGACTTGTGCAGCTTTCCAGTCTTTGGATATAGATCTTTCTACGAGCGAGCAGTTACATATTAGTTTTAAGTATGGAGCTATTGTGTCAGCATACTCTGCAAGGAACCTGACTGCAGTCTGATTTAAAGTAGTTGTCACTTGACGTTTGCGCTGCGAAGTTGCGGCGTTGTCACGTCAAGCACTGGCTGGAGGCAGCCGCCTCAGCGCATCGCTACCCCCGGCGATAGAAAATCGTTTTAAAGCCTGTATCTTCCACAAAAAGTAAGTAAAAATTTTCAAAGCGACATATGATGTATATCTTTACAATGTCTCTCAATCTGTCATATATCTATTCTTAATTTTAATTAGGACAAGAGTTACGTTAATTTGTTTGCAACCATTTAAAGCCGGCAGCGGTGGCCGTGCGGTTCTAGGCGCTCCAGTTCGGAGCCGCGCTTCTGCTACCGTCGCAGGTTCGAATCCTGCCTCGGGCATGGATGTGTGTGATGTCCTTAGGTTAGGTAGGTTTAAGTAGTTCTAAGTTCTAGGGGACTGATGACCCCAGCAGTTTGTGTCCCATAGTGCTCAGAGCCATTTGAACCATTTTTGAAACCATTTAAATTCTCGATTTCGCAAACAGCTTCTAACTTATCACGTCATTACTGAAAAACTATTGGTGTCACAGCAAAATATTTTTTTTCCATTCATTACCAAAATAATGCACTCGGCAAAGAATACTTAAAAGTTTTCGTAGTGCATTACGTTTCCTGTATATAAATTTCTGAAAACAGCGTTTTTAAGCAACCCTATCAGTACTGAACTCGAAACAAGTGCGACGTTTAAAATCTCTATCTCCTATAAATATTGTGTAAATATTTTGAAATTTACGCACAGTATCGGTCTCAGTGGTATCTATAAGCATATCAAATATCTTTTCTTAATTTTTATTAGGGTCGTTGTTACATTAATTATTGACGTGTGAGAAATTTTCGCGTCCGGAAAAGTTTTCTTCTTTAGATTGCAAATCTCGAAAACTATTACACACATAGAATAACATCTTGGTGTATATACAAAATGCAATAAAATTAAAATTCAGTCTAACTTACCGTAAGGAGATGACGAGAGCTGGTCAAACAGTATATCTTAGTCTCACAACAAGAATAAGAATTAAATCGAAATAAATTCACAAACACAATATTTAATGGCAGTAAGTAAACTACACACTAATCAGATAATGCGAAAACACCGCTTTATTCAGAATCAGAGTCAGTGGGACTATCCGTGTCGCTGCTCGTATTGACAGATATAATCAAGTCTTCGACACTTTGTTGTAAGATACCTTCATTGTTCCATGCGTCCTGTATCACTCCTTTCACGTGATGCTCTACCTTCTGCCAGTCTTCCGATGTCACAATTTCAACTGCCTCTTTCAAAAAGCGTTCCACTTCGGTTAATGTGAATTTCTTATTTTCTGCAGCAATATGCCGTTTAACCTGAGCCCAAATCAGCTCTATTGCGTTGAAATGGCAATGGTAAGGAGGCAATCTGAGCACTTCATGCCCGTATTTTTTTGCTACTTCATCCACAATGTAAATCGGGTTCTTTGGCTTGTGTTGCGATACAAGTTCTAATAATTCTGCCCTTGTCAAATTACTGTCGAGCTGTACCTTATGTTTTTGTAACCATCTAACATTGTCGTTTTTCCTCGTTGCCTTTAAGGGTGCTATATTTTGTATCACTGAGTGATAAGGAGCGTTATCCATAACAATGATAGAGTTTTTTGTTAAGTTCTGGAGAATACAGTCTTTAAACCATCTCACAAAAATATTGTGGTTCACCTCTTCGTGGTAGTCTGAGGTCTTATTTGAACTGAATAGCAGCAGACAATTCGGAATGAAACCTTTTGAATTTCCGGCATGTGCTACAATTATCCTTTTTCCTCTGCCGATCGGAGCTGCCATACTACCGCTGATTGTACAGTCTGTCCAGCCTTTTTTTAAACTGTGTCCTACATTAACCCACGTTTCATCAAGCCAAACGATATCATCAAAATTTGTCCCCACTAATTCTCTAAGAAAGCGGCATCGCCAGGCTGCAATATCTTGGCGTCCCATTAGTAACTTTCTGCCAGAGATGGATTTATAGCGGAATCCTAACATTTTCACGACTCGTAACGAAGACGATTTACTACCCTGAAACAGGTCAGCAGCTGTGAAGATAGCATGTAGTTTTTTGAGTGTTGGATACTCCTTCCTCGAATAAAATGCGTATTTTTGACGACGAATGGCATCTTCCTGAAAAGAGTCAAGTTTTGTGACCCTCTTCTCTAGTCGCCTCTTTTTTCCAGGCCGCGCGGGATTAGCCGAGCGGTCTTAGGCGCTGCAGTCATGGACTGTGCGGCTGGTCCCGGCGATGGTTCGAGTCCTCCCTCGGGCATGGGTGTGTGTGTTTGTCCTTAGGATAATTTAGGTTAAATAGTGTGTAAGCTTAGGGACTGATGACCTGAGCAGTTAAGTCCCATAAGATTTCACACACATTTGAACTTTTTTTTCCCAGGTGTCTCCAATTTAGATGATTCACTTGAGCCTTCTTTCGTGAATTTCTCCTTGCAGATTCTTATTACTGATCGTTCGCTAACTTGCAGAGCAGATGCAGTTCGCTCCACCGCCTTATCCAAAGGAACGAGAGGCCCTCCTACATCCCTCTCTCTCAAAATACTCCCTTAAGGAACACACGTATTCATGCGCCTGACTGCGTATAACGGTGCCATGTCCGCCACTTTTTGGAGGTTTCCGAGGAGTGTGCAGCCTCGGCCTCCCTTTCTTGCGACTGCTTTCATCAGACATCGTAAACACGCGAAGCTACAAGTAACTCAAATCTCTCATCCGCACGTCTACAACGGCTCGCTGAGGACTGGCTGGCACAATGCCTTAGTCAGCTCAGCACAGCGAAGTGGCAACGCAGTGGCAGCCGACAGCGCCGGCTGCCATTGGTTTATTGGTGGCGGGAGCCCTGCAGCCCGTTGCCTGTCAAGTGGCAACTAGTTTAAATGATAGTATTGTATACGAACAGGACCGCCCATTTATTCTGAGGTAAGACTTTAATTCTGATTGTTTTACACAGGGCCAAAGACCGATATTTCGGTTTAATTGTATTTTCTTGTCACTGAACGGATTTTAAATTTTGTGAAGAATTTATATTTGAGTCAGATTGCGTATTTCACGTTTTTGGTTGCCATTGTCAGCACATTTTGTGGGGAGGTTACACTTGGCCCCCATTTCTATTAAGTATTGCTATATTTTCTTTATAAAAAAAAATTACGGTGGGGAGGTTACACTATTGTATACGAACAGGACCGAAAGCCTTGCCTTTCCTAAGCATTTTAAGCTGCTTCCCTTTGTGTCTGAAGGGTTATGTATAAAGTCTGAGGCACAGCACACTTCTGCCTGAAATAAAGATGCAAACGCAGTGCAGAGACTCTCCAGGTCCTAAAAAGGGACTGCAGTTCAAACGTCCTTGACTTCATTATATATAGAAAACTTAAACAACATAAAAGTGACGAGGCCAAAAATGTTGTTCGCAGACTAGTGCTCGATGACAGATAACGTAATGAGGTGTGTAACGGGTTATGTAAGCAACAGTGATTGGGAACTACCCACGAAGAGGAACAGAACCGTCCCCATGGGCCACCAAACCTCGTGAGAGGTTTACAAAGAGACGGTGGCTCCTGTGGCTACCTGGAAACGGACGTCCTGGTGGGAAATGCAAAGCATGAGAAACAATTTTCGCGTGGAGGGGTTGCCCAAAGGGATTACCGACTGCAACACATGTATGGTGACCCCTGGTGCACCCTGGAGCGAGATGGGAGCAGGTCGAGCGTCATCGACACACGGAGCCCTTTTCTACCTAAGCAGTCCGCGACCCCTAGCGACCTGGAAAATCTACGGGCACGAGGGAGAGGCCCCGAGACCGCGGACTAGGGGCGACTGGAGGCTCGTATGCTATGGAAACGTTGGACAAAGACGAATGATAACTTTTCTGCAACCTGATGGTTCTAACGTCGGTGTGAAAAGCGTGGTGGCGCAACTTGCGGTCATCAAATGAGTCGTTCCTTAGCCACCTGCGTAATATCGAACGATTGTGCGATGGAAAAGATGCTCTCCAACGAAGAGTTACCAAGTTTCAATGCGCTGCCTGCAAATCCAAATCAAGTGCTACCTAAACCACGACGTCACGAATCAAAGAGTTCTCATACGAAGCCTTGCAGCTTTCATTGGAGCGAGTGAAATCGCATTTGCGACAGAGACTTTCCCATTCACTGCCACAGGAGCGATATGATTGTCCAGGCTGTTTATGGTATTGGTGAAACTTGCTGCTGGAGGCAACAACATGATATCCCTGGGAAGAACAGATAGCCAAAAAAGCTCCCGTCTCCTGGACAGAGAGCGCGAAGGAGTCAGACAGAGGTGGTAATTTTCGGGGCAGAATAAACATGACTGGTGACGACCATGACAGAAATTACGATCTCTGCAATAAATCGTCCGTAACTGGAAGCGCAATTATATGCTGCTTCAGTCCACGCAGATATGTTTTCCAGTCCTCTGTAACGCCACTGAAAGGCGGAAACGACGGAGGACGTATTGGAGCGTCCATTGAACGGGGCGCTGAGGCCTAAAGCAACGTGGTCTGTGGTCTCTTGTGCTTGGAGTTTGACCGCCTCAAGCTGAAGGACTTCTGTAGCAAGTCCACATGTAGCTGCTGGTGTTGCGTTAGCTGCTGCAGTTACTCCAGCAGGGAAATCAATTTTTATAGCATCCATGCTAAAGAAAAAGTTCCTTTTTCCTCGTCGCCAATAATACAACCGAGTGTAACTGGATATCAGTGCACTCGTTAAAACCCAGGAGAGAAACGGGTGAAGCCCCAAGGCGAAGGAGCCTCATGCGGAAGAGAACACGATACCACGTGGTAGTCGAGCTAATAACTGGTTCAAATGGCTCTGAGCACTGTGCGACTTAACTTCTGAGGTCATCAGTCCCCTAGAACTTAGAACTACTTAAACCTAACTAACTTAAGGACATCACACACATCCATGCCCGAGGCCGGATTCGAACCTGTGACCGTAGCGGTCGCGCGGTTCCGGACTGAAGCGCCTAAAACCGAGCTAATAACTGCTGACTGAAAGCGGACAATACACGGGTAGGACAAATCTACAACTATCTATGCTACAACGAGATACAAAATGAAAAACTTCGCCATAATGATGACATCAGGCCAAGAACACAAGAACAAAGAGAGATACAATTTGAAATGCGAGTGGAGAGAAGAACCGAGTGATAAGCGAAGTTGTTATTGAACAGTCAATAGTACAGCGATAATAGTAACCTACGATATCAGGCGCGCGTACAGATCTGACTGCCCGTTCGCTGGGCGATTGTACTTACACTGTATGTGACGAACACTATTGGCCGGTGTATTCACGGGGCGAGGCAGGTGATGCGCTCGCCATGTGAGTGCAGCGTTTGTCGACCATCTAGATCCATGTGCCCCAGTGGGCACTGAACTTCCGCAGATCTCAATACCAGAGGACCCTCCAGTGTGCAGCTCTTATGTTGAGCAGATCTCAGTAAACCACATTTAACTGATACGTTAGTAGGGGGACAACCTATGTACCAGCGCACGTTGCATTGTAGCCAAATTTATTCAAGATGACGGCGATGACGTCATCCAAGTTGACGGCATGTAGACTTGGCAACATTGCATGACGTCATCCAAGATGGCGGATTTTGGCGGGAGAATAGTCCAATTGTGCTACGTCCACTAACCTAACCTCAAGAAAAATGGCGGGAAGTTTGAATTTTGGCGGGAAAATAGTCCAATTGTGCTACGTTCACTAACCTACGCTTCCACAACAAAAAAAATGGTGGAAAGTTTGAATTCCAACTGGATAATGCATGCAAAACCGTACTTCTCTTTATTATTATTATTCATTATTATTGATTATCATTTATTAACATTCATTATCATTTATTGTTATTTATTATCATTTACTATTATTTATTATTATTTATTATTACTGACCTGCCTCCATTAGAAAATTCCCTCCAAATTCAAATTCCAAGATGATAATGGCTGCAAAACCTTACTTTTGTTTCATATTCATTATCATTCATTATCATTTATTAACATTCATTATCATTCATTGTCATTTATTATCATTCATTATCATTCATTATCATTTATTATTATTTTTATCATTTATTATTATTGATTATTATTGACCTGCCTCCACTAGAAAATTCTCTCCAAATTTAAATTCCTACACGATGATGGCTGCAAAACCTTACTTTTGTTTATTATTATTCATTATCATTTATTAACATTCATTATCATTCATTGTCATTTATTATCATTCATTATAATTTATTATCATTCATTATCGTCCACAGCTCGTGGTCGTGTGGTAGCGTTCTCGCTTCCCGCGCCAGAGTTCCCGGGTTCGATTCCCGGCGGGGTCAGGGATTTTCTCTGCCTTGTGATGACTGGGTGTTGTGTGATATCCTTAGGTTAGTTAGGTTTAAGTAGTTCTAAGTTCTAGGGGACTGAAGACCTCCTAGCCACACGACATTTCATTTATTATTATAGGCCTACCACCACTAGAAAATTGCGCCAAATTGAAATTCCAACACGATATTCTCTCGAAAACTGTACTTCTGTGTATTATTATCATTTATTATTTATTCAAGATGTCCGAGTTTCTCGGTGAGAAAACCATTCTCCTTACATCCATACCAAAAATCTATCACAAGTTCAAATCTCCAACTCCATAATTGATCACATGTACAAGCATTCTCCGTCACTTATCTTTTTTCACTGGTAGCCTATCATAATTGCGTCAAATAATAAACTGCACATATAGTAACGTAATTCACGTCCTTTGATTTTGCAGGGGGGAAGGGACTGAAGACTTTATTTCAAGCAGTACAGTCATCACTTGTTCTCCAACACAGTCAGCACATATATCTTTGATATCGCAGTGCAGTCACCATGACGTCTGCGCTCCAACTGAATTAGTTCAAATCCTTGCCACCCCCTGGCCAGCGCGAGTTTGATGTCAAAGCGGCTCCTTGTCCGCTCACCACGTGCATTCGTCACCTCCACACGTTTCCTGCCTAAATTGCCTCCCTCAGAGCGGAATCGCACAACGGTCGGCCGTTTCCCTGCAACACTTTCGGCTTCACGTTCAAACCTGTCGATGCTGACCTCACACAGCCGTTCGCCACATGTCCCTGTGCGAGCGAGAACGCAGTGCTATACATTTGGCGGCAAAGTTTGCTCGACAGTGGAATCCGCCATGACTATATAACAGCACCTTTGGACCGCACTAGAACGCCCGCTAATTGACTCGCTCTCGTGCGCACGTAATAACTGTACAATCGCTGCGCCACTGCCCCACTTACGTCACACACCCTCCATACATGCGACGGACATAGCCTTCTGTAAATACCTAGAAAATGACTCTTTATTTCAGACATTACGGTCATGCAGGTGTGTCACAACTGACTTCTCCAAGCTCACACAGCGAAACTGACGTACGCGCGGCCGGCTGAGCATGCTCCCTGGCCCGCCGACATCAAGCACACCCCCACGGCCATCGCGCCAGGTAGGCGGCAGTGACCGGCGCCTGAGGGTCCCGCCACAGACGGTCGGCCGCGCCCGCGAGCACTTAACGCCGGACACGATGGAACCTGTCGACCGCGTGCCGTACAAAGGATACGTTTGGCGCCAGAGTTTGACCAACAGTGGAATCCACCATGACCGTATAACAGCGCGTTTGATCGTCACGAGAACGCTCGCTAATTCACTCTCGCCACCCCGCTATATTAAATAATTCAATTTACAATTTCATATACGTATGCAAACGTGTTCAACTCCCTAATTTCAACCACTTTTTGAGGACCAGATCGCCACCTCCTCCTCCTCCTAGGACCAGCGCCAAGTTTCAAATCTGCCAGTAAACGAAGCTCACTTGCACTTCCACCACCAACCTAAGAAAATTGTTTCCAACTAAGCCACCAGCACTCAACCTCTTCCTGCACGTTTCTGGTAAACGGACTCACCCTGCAGTAAGGACAGCACACAACACCCAGCCATCACGAGGCAGAGAAAATCCCTGACCCCGCCGGGAATCGAACCCGGGAACCCGGGCGTGGGAAGCGAGAACGCTACCGCACGACCACGAGATGCAGGCAAAGAGAAGTACAGTTTTGCATGCATTATCCTGTTGGAACATTCATTAGAATGTTAATAAATGATCATGCATATGAAACAAAAGTAGGGTTTTGCAGCCATTATCATGTTGGAATTTGAATTTGGAGGGAATTTTCTATTGGAGGCAGGTCAATAATAATAAATAATAATAAATGATAATAAATAGTAATAAGTGATAATGAATTTTAATAAATGGTAATCAATAATAATGAATAATAATAATAAAGAGAAGTACAAAAAAATTCAAATGGCTCTGAGCACTATGGGACTTAACTGCTACGGTCATCAGTCCCCTAGAACTTAGAACTACTTAAACCTAACTAACCTAAGGACAGCACACAACACCCAGCCATCACGAGGCAGAGAAAATCCCTGACCCCGCCGGGAATCGAACCCGGGAACCCGGGCGTGGGAAGCGAGAACGCTACCGCACGACCACGAGATGCGGGCAAAGAGAAGTACAGTTTTGCATGCATTATCCTGTTGGAATTCAAACTTCCCACCATATTTTTTCTTCTGGAGGCTTAGGTTAGTGGACGTAGCACAATTGGACTATTTTCCCGCCAAAATTCAAACTTCCTGACATTTTTCCTTGAGGTTAGGTTAGTGGACATAGCACAATTGGACTATTCACCCACCAAAATCCGCCATCTTGGATGACAACATGCTATGTTGCCAAGTCTACATGCCGCCATCTTGGATTACGTCATCGCCGCCATCTTGAATAAATTTGGCAACAATGCAACGTGCACTGGTACATAGGTTGTCCCCCTACTTACGTTTTCATCTAAATATATGGACTGCAGTCGCCTTACCAATAGATCTGCCTTCGGTGTTAGGAGACTATGATGTGCTATTAAAATGAGTGTCTCGTTGTATTTTTTTCCCACTGAACAGCCAGTCAAAGGTTCCCATTGCTTTGTTGTAGATATTGAGCAACTATACTATATGTATTTTAAGAATAAAATTTTCAAAACAAAAGTGTCTCGTATCACTTTTGTTTCTTTCTGTAAATGTAAGTGCTAGTTAGTAAGAGTGGAGCAGGGTAGACCAGATTTATACATCATGTTTGACCTTTTGAAACGTGGTTTAAAATGAATTAGTCATACGCGTTTCCAATTAGTTTATTAAGTGTGTTGATGACATTTATGTTAAGCGCCCTATACATAGAACCATGCAGCTAATCAAACATTATGCAGGTCGAGTTTCAACGCCCTACATTATTTTTAGACATAATTTCTTCATGACATGTCTCCTTATTGTTCTGATTGTGTGCACAAGGCCCGATTGGTTCTACCACTCGTTGTCCTGCCAGCAGTAGTTCTGGCCGAAACAGTTTGCATTAAACTGTGTAATGAGGTTGTATTGATCTGTTTTTCACCCGGTAAGTGTTCCAAGTGATGGCAGTATCACTTATTTGTCCGCCTGTGTTTCAGCTCGTGTTTCTCCCTCTCTGTGAATGCAACTGCAAAGTTTATTTTAACGTGTTTAAGCATATAAGATATTCACACTTATTGTTAAGATGTGAATCGTTTATAGTATCTGTTGTCTTAAGGGGAGATAGGCGGGATGGACTTGCTATACACTGCCTATCGGCAGGTGACGCAACAGGCTGTACCCCTCGTTATAGGAAAAGGCTATACCCTTCACTGGCTGTGAGAACCGCGTAGCAAGACTCGTCGCTGTCCGATTAATTTAATCTGTGTGGAAATTAATACTCTTTCACTCATATGAAATAATCATCTATATGGCCCTATCATTCTTTAACCTATTTTTACTATTATGTTTGTTTGTTCAACGGCCGGACATTTTTATAGCTGTGTTCGATATGTGACATTTTGCCTGATTCTAATGTCTATACTGTCGGCTGTGTGGTTTGATATTTAATGGTTTAAATTTCGCATTGAACAACGTTATAACAAGTTATCATTATTAACCGTATGGTGTTCTATCAGTGACACTAAGTGGTTTAATGTAGACTCCTTTGTATATGCGACACAGAGACAACCGTAACAGTTTAATTTGAAGCAAATTGTAGCGAATCGTATTCCTAACACATTCCACGATGAAGAGTGTCTCATAGGAATGATAAGTCTCCTTGCGTTAGTAATTTTAAACTCAGAGGAGGTTGCTTATCTTCATTTTTCGTCTCTTTTTAATTACATTTTCTGACGATGCTTATCATTAGTTGGAGCCGGTAATCAAGGTTACTGTCTTGTGTTCAAAATTGAGAATGAAAAAGTTTTAGCAAAGCCATATCTCAAGGCTGTTGCTTGTTAATTATACGTTGCAAGCATGACTCATGACCTTACTGCTGATGTCGTTATTTACGCCGTAACTGCAGTTCCGATTAAAAATTTGCGTTTACACAATAGTACCTAAGTTATAACTGAAAATGTTCTCTTTGTAGCTACGTCAAGTCTATAGTGTTATAACATATTTGAAGCAAAATTAGAACGAAGAGAAACAGTGATGCGTCGTTCTCGTTTCTAGTAAAGCTAATTTTAACGCCGCGTTTATGAGTATAAGAACCATTTAGACAATGGCGTATACTTGTGACGGCAGGTAAACACTGCATTGCCTTCCAGACGTATCGTACAGCTTCGTTTGAAATTAGAGGTCAAACAAGTATTCTTACACAGTTGGTACGGATCTTAAGTCCACATTATTGCAATCGAGGTAAGGGTTAACTGTAATTATTATTGGTGATACACATATATTACATTCGTTACATTACTTGTGCCCTACACTCACTGTTAATTGCTGATACATAAACGAAGCTAAAATTAACACATTACCCGTACAAACTTCGTATTATGTACATCTCTGACAGAATCCGGAGAAGTATCAGCGTACTGTCAGTTCATTTATATAGTTTTCATTCCACGTACTCTGGCTGGCATAAAAAGAAGTATGTGGTGGATAAAAGCATCTCCTTATGTGGTCGCTGGTAATATAATCTGCTTCTAAAGCTGTTCCTCCAAAATTAATTAAGCCTCCGTATTTTGATCATGGGCTGACAAACTACCGCTGACAAGTCTTCGTTTGACAGCACATGAAGGTAAGCCAACATGTGAACGTAATTCCAGACGCTTCGTTCTGCTTACATGAGCTTTGACAAGCTTCGTAGCAACACAAAGTCCGTTAATACGTTACACGTGCTACGGTGAGCCCTGTAATAATTTGTTTTTCATGCTGAGATACAGCTTTTCATTTTATATTCGAGTCTGATTCCGAGGTACTGTTCACCATTCCGACTGTTTACAACAGTTGTTATCCACCTCAATAACTACACACATTTATTTCACAGTGTGTATTATGAAATTTATTCCGGGGGAAAATGTGCACGATAAGAAAGAGAAAAGTATGACAAAAAATAACGAAAGATTCTTCAAGAGACTCTAATGCAAAGTAAATAACTTAAGATCCATATGTTTCATTCAAAATGTTAACGATTATCGTTTAGGACACAATGTGGTCGAAAGCAGTGATATGTACCATAACAGAATATTTACTGAAGGAAGGATTTCACTTCCATTCTTTCTTTTTATTATTCAAAATATTAGTTCTTCTTCACTTCGTGAATTAGGCATTCTTGCACGTTCGGCTCCACAGTTGTCTCCAGCGTGAACCGGCTGCATTCTGTGAAGCGACTGAGCGAAATTTGTGTTACGTAGGACAGACACCAGCACTCAAACAACTCTCTACTGGAAGGATAGGGTCTGATTTCGGAGCGTCTTCTTCTGGAACACTTACCTTCATCACGACTCACGAGCGCGTTCTTCCTGGGCATCTATCGATACTCACATATTATATAAAGCAAGAGAATTAAAATGAAAGACTATGCCCCATAGTTATTTAGGCTTTAACTCGTCCATCCGCAACACAACACTAACGCTTCTGAAAAATGCAACATCAGCGGACGATATTTGTGACTGACTTATCTCATACACCACAGATCAGGTACACAAAAAAAATCTCATGAGAATTACAGAACTGAACATAATCACATACTATGAGGAATCGGTATGGCGTGGAGCTCTCAGACGCTGTAATCCGAGTGTCTGAATATCGTTGCATGGAATCAAAGACGAAAGGGAATAACCGTTCAAATCATTTGCATTCGGATTCACAAAACATTCGCATTAGCTTGATGCAGGAGCGTTATGAGCTGGTTCAACATCAACTACTCCACTTATTCATTGGAAGAGACGTTCTTCAAGGAATGCGAGCAAATTGCTGAAGCATTGCAGGTGAATTCATATCACCTCCATTCAGAAGAACTTTGGTATCTAGTGACACTACGAATCGACACATTCAGACGTTTTGTAACCATCTCGCCACTAATTTCTATACTGGACACCATACTACTGTTCAGCACGTATGCGGTAAGTACTGAAGAACTGCTTGAAGCATTACGCATCTAAAAACTCTGCATTTTTCTATTAGCAAACCAAAGTCAGTAGCTACGGTCACATTGACGTCTGACGTCTTCGTAGCTCCAGGCTAGTGGAAGTATACGAAGTGCCATGCGTGCCACCACTCCAGCTTGTAAGAGATGGCCAGCTTTTACAAATGTCTGTGTCAGTATATTAAGTGTTTTTGAACTATTGCAAATGGTATTTAATCTTCTGATTTATTTTCGTTGAAAGATATGGTAGGAACTCCCGCTAAAATTATTTTCGTACTTGCGGTTTACTTTTGCAACGTTTTTAATGTAGGGAATTGTAAGCCGCCCTCCTATCTCAACCAATTATTAGCGTTCATGTGAAGCGATAAAGGTATTTTATACCCTAAAATTTACCCCTTGAAAGTGAAAATGATCCAGTGGTAAAGCAGTCTGACATTTTCACTAGCGACATGAGATGACTAGCGCAACATAAGGGGAAAAGTTACTCGCAAGCAATAGAATGAAATGTTAAAGATGTGGATGGAAACGTTAAACACATACGACCCAGCCTCCAACTGTTAAAAATCGCAACTTACAGGTCTCATTTGTGCAAGGGCAAATGTCTTTGTCATCTGTCACCAGTTTCGTCTATTCCATACATATCATAAAAATGGGTGTACGTACCTATGTATCTGTGTCTGTATCAATCTGGACCGATTTCAACAAAACTTGGTACTCAGATAACCTTCTGTCTGAACACCATCGCTGTGGGAGAAAGAACCACCTACCTATCTATGGGACACGGGTTGGTGTTGATAGTGTAGCGCAGCTAGCATCGCACAAATAGCCAAATTACACTGTGTGATCAGAAGTATCCGGACGCCCCCAAAAACTAACGTTTTTCGTATTAGGTGCATTGTGCTGCCACCTACTGCCAGATACTCCATATCAGCGACCTCAGTAGTCATTAGACATCGTGAGAAAGCAGAATGGGTGCTCCGCAGAACTCACGGACTTCGAACATGGTCAGGTGATTGGGGGTCACTTGTGTCATTCGTCTCTACGCGAGATTTCCACACTTCTAAACATGCCAAGGTCCACCCTTTCTGATGCGATAGTGAAGGGCAAACGTGAAGGGACATGTATGGCATAAAAGCGCACATGCCGACCTCGTCTGTTGACTGACACAGACCGCCGACAGTTGAAGATGGTCGTAATGTGTAATAGGCAGACATCTATCCAGAACATCACACAGCAGTTCCGAACTGCATCAGGATGCACTGCAGGCACTGTGACAGTTAGGCGGGAGGTGAGAAAATTTGGATTTCGTGGTCGAGCGGCTGCTCATAAGCCACACATCACGTCGGTAAATGCCAACGAAGCCTCTCTTGGTGTAAGGAGCGTAAAGATTGGACGATTGAACTGCGGAAAAACTTCTTGTGGAGTGACGAATCACGGTACACAATGTGGCCATCCCAGTTGGTGTGGCGAATGCCCGGTGAACGTCATCTGCCAGCATGTGAAGTGCCGACAATAAAATTCGGAGGCGATGGTGTTATGGTGTGGGCGTGTCTTTCATGGAGGGGGCTTGCACCCCTTTTGTTTTGCGTGACACTATCACAGCACAGGACTACATTGATATTTTAAGCACCTTCTTACTTCCCACTGTTGAAGAGCAATTAGGGGATGGCGATTGCATCTTTCAACGCGATCGAGCACCTGTTCATAATGCACGACCGGTGGCGGAGTGGTTACACGACAATAACATCCCTGTAATGGACTGGCCTGCACAGAGTCCTGACCTGAATCCCATAGAATACCTTCGGGATGTTTTAGAACGCCGACTTAGTGCCAGGTCTCACCGACCAACATGGATACCTCTCCTCATTACAGTACTCCGTGAAGAATGGGCTGCCATTCCCCAAGAGCCTTTCCAGAACCTGATTGAACGTATGCCTGCGAGAGTGGAAGCTGTCGTCAAGGCTAAGGGTGGGCCAACACCATATCGAATTCTTGCATTACCAATGGATGGCGCCACGAACTTGTAAGTCATTTTCAGCCAGGTGTCCGGATACCTCTAATCACATAGTGTATGTTCATCCAGTATTTGGGGATAAGAGCACTTAGTCACTTGCAACAACCTTTACACATAACTTCAAACCTTTATGGAACTTTTCTCGATCACAACCCCCACACAATTATGAAAGAAAGAAAGGGTATCGTTTATTATATTCTCACTGTTCATGCGGTAAAGCTGCCGCATCATGCAGTCTGTTGTAATTTACTACTTCTTTGCTACTAATTGTATTTGCGGCACATTTTTGCATACAGCATTCGCATTTACCACTGAATGTGTATCATTTTACGACATATAGTTCAGGAGATCTGTTGTCCCAGACACTGAGATGCGTGAAAAACTGCTGCATCATGCATGATGTTTAAATTTTTTACAGCTTTGCTACGAAC